>NW_026972129.1:12425000-13078928 GCF_036711695.1 Zophobas morio | reverse complement strand
AACACATGCAGTTTTATACCTGTAAAAAACGAAAACAGTGATTTCTGATTGGTAATAAAACACTTGATATTTTTACGATGTAATAATAACCATGTAATTAACATCATGATGACGATAGTCTAGCATAAGGAAAAATTGGAAAACATTATTCCGTCTTTTGAAAAAACAAAAAAACAAATAATACAGGAAAAATTAGTCCCAAAAATCTGGCTAATATTTAAGTGTTAGTAGAATGACCGGTTTTATACACCTACAATGACAGCATCTTTCAAAATTATGGCCTTAGCAAAAATTTAAAACACAAAGAAAACGCCATGAATTTGTAAGATGTAGAAGCGACATGGTGATAACTCTAGGGTTTTTTGATCAATAATTTTTAAAATACTTGAATTTTTATGTTAAAAGGTTTTTTCGACGTTTCCCTGCTCCTAGAATATGAAAACGTAGGTCTGTCGTTTATCGATGATCTGTTGTTTGTTATTTGTTGATGGTTTTGTTAAACACAGACGTTTCAAAACTACTGGAATGATATAAAAATTATGGGTGTATGTGTTTAGAAATATGTATGTTAAAATTTTACATCTTTCATAAGGAATTTAGTCAGGTGTATATATATAGGGTCTTACATTTAAAACAATGCAAGCTTTAGACGAAACATCCTATATATTTGAAAATAATTGTAAACATTTACCTCAGATGAGATCTATATAAAATTTTTTGCATTGTCCCCGGCAAGTACGTAATCCTCCACTGTCAAATCGTTGGGATACTGGACTTGTCGGTTAAAACATGTAATCCCTCAAAAATATAACAAGTACCTTCATTAATATGTGGACATACTGTACTACACAGTACTCGTTATGATCGGCATTTTTTTTGTGGTCTTCTGTAGTCCGAATTAGCAAGGGACGTCACACTACGTGACTACTTCAGTCAATGACTAAATTTTAAACCAGTGCGTCGTTTTATTAGCAATGCGTTTTTGCATACAAAACATACCGGTACAAAGTAGACGGTGATGACCAGGTTTGACGAAATCATCTTCTCTTAAACACAGGATGACTGAAACCACATCTTTCATTTCATACTGCTGGACATCAAAAACTTCAACGCAGTATTCGTCCGGTTTGTAGTATTTCCCCGCGTAGCGAGGTAAAAATAATGTTCCATTTTCTTGTACATAAAATTTATTGCTTGTGTCTAGATGAGGTCTTAATAACATTTTACGGCGTGGTTTACATTTTTTGCTGTAAATTAAATAAAAGTGCTCATAGTACGGTGTAATGTTTGTGGCCAAAGTTCCATTATATATCGCTAGAGATGATAATGTACTGTTCCTAGGGGCACAACGTCTGTTTATCATAATTTCCTGAGACCTACAGCACTTTCTAATGCATGGGATAATGTTGCAAATGCAGCCGAAAATAGTATTATTCGTAACAAAATAATTTTGTTGGTCGAAAATTACCCCATCTTTGATTATGGAATTATCACTGCGTGTACCGTCTGTGATATTGACCGCTAGCACTTTGGGGCAAGGCACTTTCTCACACCGTGCGTTGTAAATGTAAACAAACAGAAAAGTAACGTAAAGCACAAGCATGATAAATTTCTACGTTGAATGACAGCAAACTTATCAAATACTGATTAGTGGTGCGAATATGTGTATCATCATGATTAGCATGTGTCGTCACATGCCGTGACCGCAACAGGAAGGCAATACTTCCCTTTCTCCTCTGCAAACAGCATAACTAACACCCAAACTTTTCTTAATAGTTATTACTTACTTACGTAATAATGGTAACTGTTGTCCTATTTGAGATATAGGAAACAGAAACAAAAGATAAATCTAAGAAGGAAAGCTGCTTTTTGTATTCCTCAACATTCACACGCATAACATTAGAACCTGTAAAATTCCCAATTACACAGTATCACACAGATAAAATATGTAGTGGAATAGGAGTGATGTTTACGTGTATGAGAATACTATTCTTGAATGCTGAATATTTCCAGCTGAATGTTGGACATTTCAGTGTAACGTAAAAATTCCCAGTTTAAACATAAAGTCACAGTTAGGATGAAACATTCTTAGAAACTCTTTAACGTAATAGCGTGTTTTCCTGATAAATTTCACGGGTACACTGAATTCTAATTCTCCTGTAATCTCAAAGTTGTTTCTGCTAATCTAAAAATATAAATTGTATGTTTTACGTAGGTAAATTATTATGTTATGTGGAGACTTTATCCACTTTTTAAAGGATCACTGTAAAATAACTCAGCTGTTGTTTTATTAAAAAAAAAATCCAAAAACAGTAATTTTCTGGGACACAGTTGATGTCAGATTTGATCTTGTCACTACCGCCTTGGGTCTAGCACCCCCCCCCCCTCTAAAAAATTTTTTTTTAAAGGAGTGATGTCTCATTTGAAAGGTATTTTGACGTTTTATATGACTGTATACGTTAGTTTGAAGTGTGTTTGTTATCTGTTAAAAAAGTCATTAATTATTTTTAACGCTTAAACAAATTTTGTAGCCATTACAAATCTTACTGTACTCGTACTGTCAAATAACAAATAAAATAAACGCCAAAAGAACGAAGTGATATTTTTTATTAGAATTAAATTCCACTATGAAAAGTACAATTATTATAATAACATTATTGTAACACTGGCAACACCATGTAAGGTGATGAGTGTCATAAATTCATCCTAATATTTTGCTAAAATTATATACTTTCACGGCTAACCGTTTTACTACCACGTGATTCATCTGCATTCCAATTTTTGTCATAAAAATATGCCAAGTTACCAGACTTTTCTGATTCCAAAAAATGATTTTAATTTTGTCTTCATTATCATGAATAAATGAACAGTTTTTAGAGTGGCAGTTACCGTCGATTAATATCAGATGTGTTACTATTCATTCTTCTTCTGATGTGTAGTTGAGAATTTAGTTGTAAGTACTTTAGAGATTAATTTTCCAAACGTGTAGTATAACCAGCCAGGTCAATAGATCTCACGCCACTGCCAAAACTGGACCAGGATCTTTGAAAGAATTAAGAGACACAATCATTTGGGAGTGCCGGCAACTAACTGACAGCTTTGACCCATGTTCGAAAGCATTTGATCTGAGGCTCAAGAAGTGCATGGAAGTCAGTGGAACTCACTCTAAATACTTTAAAAAATTATAGATAATTAATTAGTGAAATTAATTTATCATAATAAATTTAAATAATAAAATGTTTCTAAATTGATTATAAATTAATAGTTAAATGATCGTTAGTTAACATCAAAACCATGGAACATATGTTGCTAACATTATTTTAACAGTACAACAATGTCTCAATAAAAAATTAATAAAGCAAAATAAATATTTTTTCTTTTTAGTATTTTTTTTTAACAAAATGGAAGAATAAACTCACAATGGGATATAGAGCCAGGTAGAATATTAAAATACCATTCAATTGAGGTATCTTGCCCCTTAAAATGTTTGGAGTTGAGGATGTAGGACACAGGGGAGCAATACAACAGAGCCAAACTTGACATCATACTGTGTCCTATAACTCTATTCTTTCTGTTTAAAAAAAAATTACGAAAGGACATATATCTTGCTTGACGGAAAATTGACAGTAAATTAGTGCATGTGTAATAAAATTTTGCGAAAATAATAACGGGTGTACAGTAAAAAATATATTTGAAGCAGGGCTTGGAATTAATATTTGCCGTTTATTTATAACAGGGTGGGAATCTTTTTGGTCACTCGATACGATACATTAACATAATACCGCAAGCACAAATATTTTTGCCGACACGTTTCGCTAACCACATTGGCATTATCTAGACAGGGCAAACTTAAACTAAAGTTAAATTAGAATTTGACGCTTATTTATACCCTAACTAGGATTCCTCCCACTCGATCAGTGGCGTAGGTCTTCACTAATGGCGTAGAAGGACGATTTTAATATTAACAACATTTTTTCTTTTAAAATTTAGACGTTCGTGAATGTCCCGAAATTTATAATTATTGACAAATCTAACAAAATTAATGTTATTTCTACGAAATTTTGTTTTGTTTTGTTTAAAGTTTGTTAAAAATGTCAATAAAAACTTTTTTAAACATCCACGAACGTTTAGAAATTTTTAAAAACAAAGATGATGTGATAAATTTAGATAATGGACCCATCCTGAATTCGTCCTTCTACGGTCTTGTGTAGTCGACGAAGGGGTAGGATATGAATTGGTGATGTATTAATTCCACTTTAGTTTTTAGTTTAAGTGATTGTAAAAAAATCCGTAGAAATAAAATTAATTTTGTTAGATTTGTCAGTAGTTGTAAATTTCGAAACAACTACTCACGTCTTGGAATTTTTTAAGTGAAAAAATGTGGATTTGTCTGGAAACACTTTCTTTTTTTAAAATAAATGAATTTTGAAGCAGTACTAGTTAACTCAAATTTTTCAAAGGCCCGAAAATGGTGTTCCTTATGTTAACGTGATGTCGGTTAGCAGTAATAATATTGATACGTTGGACGGGTATTTAAAAATCGACGTGGGTAAAACTCAACAATTTGTTTCTCAGTAACACAAATTTACACGACACAGCGATTATGTACATTGTACAAAATAATTCCGGTGCAACTTGATTGGATTCTCTCGTTTACTGAATTAATGAAACCGTTCCCGAAGGTGGCCCCTATTTAAACACATACTTCCTTTCTAGATATTCCGCGATCGAGGTTTTTTCTAGAGTACTCAACGCGACTTCCGTATAGGCGTAGCAGGGGGGGGGGGGGGTATCGGTTTATTTCGTAACAATATGGTAATTATTTGTGAATTTTATCCCAATAATCAGCCGTCAGCATATGTGCATCAAGACCAAAATGAGAAAGTGTTTTTTAACCTACCTATTTCGTTGTTAAATGTCATTTTCAAGAATCGTCGGTTTTTGACGTGACAAAAATGATGTGATGTGATTCCGGGAAACGTTGTCTCTACAAACAAAGAAGGGAAGTCGCAGATTGTACTCTTGTGAACTTTTTGTGGCCCTATTTAAAAAACACTATTTATCGAATATCTGCCAACAATTTGGAGGAATTAAGATTGACAATAAGAAAAAAATTAACGATATAAACAAGAATATGATTGATGGAGTAAAACGAAGAGCTCATTTATGCTTACTGTAATTTAATTTTATTATTTAATAAAATTAATTAATCGTATATTAATTTCTAATATATGTATGTATGTATGTATGTATGTCTTTATTCATGTTAATACACAATAGTGTTTACACAAGTCAGTACCTAATAGGGAAAAAAATAATATGTAACATTATAACAATGAGACTAATATATTTGATAACAGAAATCAATAAGACTAGATTTTATATTTCAAACAAATTGTTATGCAGATATTCCTCGAAGGAATAATATGCGTGGTCGAGGAGGTGCTGTTTAATTTTCATTAAGAAAAGTTTAGGAGTCATTTTTTTAAAGGAATTCGGTAATTTATTAAAAAACTTGATGGCATAGTATGAAGTGCCAGACTTAGATTTGCTCAGTCTTAATAATTTAAAGGCGATTTCATCCGTTCTAGTTTCATACTGATGAAACGACTTTAGTGGAAAATAGTTCCCAAAATTTTTAATTAAATGCTCAAGGCAACGAAATATAAACAAACAAGGTAAGGTAAAAATTTTTAGTTTAGTAAAATGTGGTTTGCATTCGTCTCGGTAACCAATACCAGCCACAATTCTAACAGCTCTTCTTTGGAGTTTTTTTTAATATTTTATTAAAAATCTTATTGAAAAGTGTCCACCATTTATGTTTCTACATTTGTCATGTTTTGACATTTATCATGTGGCTTAATCACCAACATGCTAATTCCTTTTCAAAGATGTCTCGATCACAAATTATGTTGCTCGCCCGGATTATTTAATAACTGACAATGCAGTTTTCGGAGATAAGCGTTTTTCCTAAAGAAATCTCACCCTCAATATGAATTAATTATATAAAAAGTTCAAGATGAAGCAAGAATATCATTTTTGAAATGAAATCAAATGTGAAACATGCGATTCTTTTGCATACTATCTCTATTGTCATACACTCCACATTTTATTTGAGAACAATAAAATTCTTATATAATATAATAATTATTATTTTTTACTTAATTTGTGATATACTACTTACAAGCTGCTCAAACATCATAAAACCTACCAGTACAAATGAGACGATGAACGGGGGGAGTGACCAGATCAGCATCGCTTAAACATAAGATGACCGACAACACGTCTTTCATTTCATAACCCGCCACATCAAAAACTTCTATGCAATATTCTTCTGGTCTGCGCAATTTTCTTGTAAAATGTGGTAAAAATAATGTTCCATTAGCTTGAACATAAAATGTATCTCTTAGGTCTTTGTAAGGGTTTATCAAGGCTTTAGTTCTTTTGCACTTTTTGCTGTAAACCAGATGAAAATGTTCGTAGTAAGGCGTAATATTCGTGGCCACAATTCCATCATATATCAAAAAAGACATCGACGCATTGTTTCTAGGACCACAGCGTCTATTCACCATTTTTTGTTCAGCACGGCAACACTTTCTAATGCACGGCATAATGTTGCAAACACAACCGAAAGTAGTTTTATTTGAAACAAAGTAGTTGTTTTTTTCGAAAACTATCCCATCTTTAGTTATGGAGTTGTTTCTGTCTGTAGTGCCACCGGTGATGTTGATTGCTAGCACTTTAGGGCACGGCACAGTGTCACTTTGTCCACGACATACGTAAACAAATGCGAGAAGAACATAAAACACGCTCATGGTAGACTGTGTTACTATACTTATCAAATACTGGTACAAGTACGAATCTGTACAATGTTATTTTGTGTCGACATTTTCGTGACCACAACAGGAAGGCAGTTCTTCCTTTCCTAATCCACAAAAACACAACGCACGATTTTTTCAGGGTTTCGTTACATGTACAACACACAAAACTGGTATCTGGTGGGGGCGTTTCATCTTGATTATTTTATTTTGCGTCTTTATTTGTAATAATGTGTATATTGGCAGTTCTCATATTTTTCTGTGTACATTAAGTGTGTGTATACCTAATTGACCTGAAATATGTTTTTGTATACACAATCGATCATCATCTATCATTTCACAAAAATTCCGCAAGGGACGATAACCCTTCCAAAGACACATTCAATATTTTTTGCAAGTGTGAATTTCGTAACAGTTCGAACAAAGTTTACAACGAAATCATTCAAAGCCCTGAAGGTTTAAATTACATGTATGGGAATTTCGTATTTCTTGATATTTCACCGCAAATGAAATACGTAGTGGGCAATATTTCGACTAAAACGTAAGACAATTATAAACATTTGGAATAAAATTAAGTACGTCCTTTGTCGTAGTTTTTAAAACATATTCTTTATAACACTTTTAATGAGATTTTCTCAGTATTACACGAGTTGTGTCACATGCGCACGAGGTTGCTGAGAAACCAAGTAAAATTTGACATAATTGGGTTAGGAAAATATTATTCGTTGTTTTGTATTGTATTGTAAAGTTTGAAGTTTATTTTTTAAACTGACTAGCAGGATAAATTATGGACATCTTTTCCCAAAGAGAAAGACGATGAAGAAGTTAATATTTAGCAACGGAAGTAGAAAATAATTAATTAATGTACACCGAGATGGGCAGTAATTATCTTGAATAATTTCATTTTATGCAAGCCAAGTAGTGTACTTAATTACGCAACTAAAGCCAGGTAAGCGCCACACTATGTCCACTTAAGGATTTTATATGTTCAAATTAGTTTGACAAATGCGTAGTATGCGTATCCCATAAAATGAATCAAAATCCTTCCAGCGCACTTCCAGTTTTTTAAGAAATGTTGAAAACTAAAATTCAGTTTAATATAGGTAAATGTAAATCGTTAAGTTCGAAATAAACTCTAACTATAGATGCATTCTATATGTATAGAAATAGTGGCATATCAGATATTATGCTTTTAATCTTAAGCAAGTTACGAAAATCAGTATCTTTTTTTCAGTTTTTAAAAGTTGTCGTTGTGAATATTAAACGATTTTATTTTTCACTTCTGAAATAAAATTATTATTATTTTTCTAAGACCATTATCTTTAGAGATATTTACCCAGTTATAAACGAAGGGTATTTTGAATATTGAGTTTCACTAAACTAAACTAAACATGATGCTAAACATTTTTGTTAAATTACACACTTGTAATTTAACAAAAGTGTTCAGCACCAAACGAAACATTGGATGTAATGAAATTTTTATATACCTACTCCAAAACTAAAAATCTAGTGGCTTCAGATTAGTGGATCTAGGTCTACGTCCCATCTAATTTAGGCATTTTAAATTACCAGTCTTCGAGAATTTTAAAATATGTATCTTCATCGTTTTTATCATTGTTTTAAACGTAACTTCGGTCGGCACAAAACTGTTCGAATTGACGCACTACATATTTTTCTGTTTTCACAGTATTGGCTGGCTTATTTGAAGAAATTGTTTGTTCAATTTCTTGCTTAGAATTCTCGCCGAATCGATTCATTCTCTTCATACATAAAACTTGCAGAAAAGTTTTCAAAATTTTAATTTGTCAACAACGAATATCCTAGACTACAAATTTGTGAAATTATAGACCGTCGTCTTCGTTGATTCACTTTCTTTTTAACGACTTTGTCGTCAGCGTTTACACTTAAATAATAAAAAATCATGTAGACACAATGAGGTATAATTGCAAACGGCCGCTCATCTCCAGGCCAATGAAATGATTTATTAAGGTGGAGCTTGTGCGAGTGAGAGAAGCATCAGCAATATTGCTATGCTCCTCTCTGAGAATATGATTCTCACCTCTGGTATGCCTATTTAACACCGGCTTAATATTTTCTAGATACTTTGTTTAACAACTGGTCTATTTTCTCACCAACGGTTTAATGGATTTGCCTAAGATTCTAATAAAATAATAATGTTGTCATTAATTAACAGTATTAAGAGTGAGTAGTCACTAAAATGAAGAGGGGGTGGGTGGGCGGGGCTATTGCTTACATTTAAAAGACCCAGTAAGGAAAAGTTAAACTTAGCCCCGCCCACCCACCCGTCCATTCTCTTTTTTTCTTCTGGAATAAGAAAAACGAAATTTTGCAAGAAATTACTTTTTTAATTTTTTATATAAAAAGCAGTTACGATTAGCGCTTTTTTACGTTTTCTCGTTCTATTAGTTTCCACTCCCATTCTACAGAAGAATATACTTAGGAATCAACGAAGACGACGTTATAGACATACTGAAAATCGCTAGGTAGGTATTTTCGAGAAACACCGCATGGTGACGAAAATTCGCGATACAATACATCGTAACTAAGGGAATTTAATTATTGCGACTGGTTTATAATATTAATTGATGTTGTATAATCGTGATTTTCAGAAACACACATCAGATGGTTGAAAGTTGAAAATTTTAACAAACCCCAGCTTTTGTTTACAGAGAGATAAACTATTTGTATTAACATTTATGCAATGCTAGTGATAATCGTAATTACTACTACTGTGATAATAAAGTGTATTGTTACGAGATAAACCCATACGCCGCCCCGGTACGACGCCTATGGGTTTTCTCGAGGGTACAGTAGACGGCGCTTAATATGACCATAGATCACGATTAATGTTACCAACTGCTTAGTGTGATCAACTGATCAAAATGGCTTGCAACGGGTCTACGCAATACCAATGCATTACAATTTTTGCGTTTATTGTGATCCATACTTCGCTTATTGTAATTAATTTGCAATTTCGGAATCGTTAGACAAGCGGGAATTGCTTTTTTGGAGAAGCGAGAAAATTGAGAAATTAGTGGCAGATTTATTGCTCAGTACGTTTTCGTCTTCTGAACGAACGAACGTTTTTTGTTTTAATTTTGATTACCTAAGTAAAAATGAGCACGTTGAAACGACAGGATCTCAATTCATCAGAGAATTTGGAGATCTTAAGACCGTACAATCGCCTCCCATTATAGGTGAGCCAGCGTAAGGTCGTGGTTACCTTGAAAATTTCTCAGTTCTTACTTTACAAACTTCTACAACAATTGAGGATTGCTTCCTCAGAGTAGTAACCAAAATATAAAAGAAAAATATTTTCTAATACTTATGTACTTCCATCTATCAGCATAATAAACAAGGTATTGTTCGTGATTTTGTTTTATTTTGAGTTTTACTGTCCCTGTTGATGACTTTCGCTTATTATTATCAATCGGTTAGTGTGATCACCTTGTCTGAGTCCTAAAGTCCTACATAATTTTATAGTCAATAACAGTGATGTCAAAGTAAATTTTACAATGGATACAGATTCCATACCTCAGTTTTTCCTGTCTTTAATGTTAATCTTTCACAACAATTGTGTAATTTGATTCTAAACAAACGTTGGAAAATTGCAAAAGTATGCATCGATTTTCACGTCAGTTGCAATTACCATATTCCCAACTTTGTCAAATTGTTTGAAGTTATTACTTAATAACCACTCACCGTCATGATTTTATACAATGAAAATCAACATATTCAGGTTATAAGTCATTAATATCCTGCTGTTTTTCTAATGTATGTCATGGTTTCAACTTAAAACCCTCATTGTATTTAATTTTTTATAATGACATGAAATGTGCTTAAGATTTATAAAAAGATTTCGACAATATAAATTACTATGTCCCCACTGTATTTTGTTTATTAAATCCGTTGTTGAATATTGTATACTTGTGTGTATTTACTCGGTTGGAAAAACACAATATTTTTCACTCAACCCTATATCTCCTTAGAATACATGAAAATATTTCTCCCTGATATCTTTATTTAAAATAAGACATTATAGTAGTAGATAGTGATTTACTCTTTTTTATTAATTTCTGTGTTTCTAAACATAATACATACTCTCCAGATGTTCCATTTTTATTATTTAAATAATAATAAATTATGAATAAAATTTAAATAATACAAATATAAAAATAATCACCTATAGTTACTATGACAAAATTATTAATGTTAATGAGATCATTGATTAAATACGTAGATTTAAGAACAGTTTTGTTGCTGTTATGGTGGTAGTCCATGCGCGCAATTGGGGTCCAAGCTATTCGACGGCGTTTGACCGCCAAATGTTGGTGCACCATAATAGGATGGGTGTATCTGTATGTATTTAATCAATGGTGAGATATACAACCATTGAATTATGTTGTACTAATGAGACCTAAAAAGGTCGAAACTGCAGTCTACAGATGTTCGATGTTGGTGATGTGTTTGCAAGCATTTTTGTCGCATTTAAAATATCGTCTACGTTTTTTAATTTATTAGTCGTATTTATAATAACTTCAAGTAGTAAGATAAAAATTTATATTTAATTTTGTTTAATACTCCATATGTTTATCCACTTACTATCCGTGAGCATAGTGCACATTAGCATTCATTCGTTATTTGAAGTAATTTTCACGTGTATTCTTCCTAACGAACTCCAGTATTTTGCGGTTTTAAATATTATTCCTGTTTACTTTCTCTTTTCCAACAGTTTATTTAGTCTTAACTTTATTTTCTGTTAATATGTGTTGTTTTTATAGTATCGCCAACAAAGATAACCTGAATCCATCCGCTCCAAAAGACAGCCGCTCATATAACAATAAAATAATTCGTAAATTTAATCATGACGTTGCCCTATATTGATACAAATAACTACACAAGTTTTGTATTTAATTATCGTGCTTTAACATATGGTGGGTTTTATACAAGGCCACTTTTCCGGTAAACAGAAAAACCATAAAAAGATAAATGTTTCCCTTCCGTTTATATAAGCATATTTCCATTATGTACTGTGTACACTGTGTTCGTAATATAAAGAACCAATCCCATTAAAAAATTAAGAACACAATTACAAAAATGTTTTTTTAAATGTACAACTATGTTTTGCAAGCAGATCTGAATATTTTTAGTTGCTGGTTTATATTTTTTTATGAAAAGGCGACAAAATATGAAATTAGACATTCGTCAAAATTACTTCTCAGCTTACTTTCGAAAAGTAAAACTAAGCAGAGTTGCCAAAAAGTTTAAACAACTAAGTCAAATACTAGTAACAAAAGAGCTAAAGTTATACGAAAAGAAATACAAAAATAAAATACGTTCGAATGATGATTTCATAATTGTTTTAAAAATGTATAGGTGACCCTTTAAAGTTATGATGTTATACACTTTTCTAAATATCAAAATTTGCATATATTATTAATTTATTACAACTGAAGTTTCAGAAATTAATTCTCCTCCATGACAGCTAAGGCTTCAAAACTTCACGACTTTTATGTAACACAACACTAAAGTGTAGTGCAAAAATTACATTCAACTACAGCTTTCTTCTTCCACTCAAATCTGGCATGAAAGTGTCTGTTAACGATTCATATTTTACTTAAACTACCAGACGATGTTGCGGATATTCGTTGCCTCGGTGTTATCGCCAATCCTGAGTGTGATCCACGTACCAGAATCGTCTTACGTCCTTGTTTAAATCAGGACCGTCAAAACATAAATCGAACAAATAAGTATATATTTTCAGATTTGTTTTAGAAGTAGTCATTTTATAGTTTTTTTTTAATACATTGAATTTGCTGGTTTTTTGTATCCAATAGTAACCACAGAAAATTTCATTGGTCAAAAAAAAACTACTACTACCTTATGATGATCTCTGGCAACAAGGGATTTCACTAAATATTAAACTGACATCAGTAATCAAAATAGAATTGAACAATAAACGTAATGGTTCACGTACAACATCAACATTACAAACACGCTTTAAAAGCTAAGACGTCACAGAGTTAAAATAGATGTTAAAGTCATTTTTACTTCTCGAAAGTAAACTAAGCAAGTATTCTAATAGGGTAGGTCCATCGAGAAATGGATACTTTCATGTTTTTTGACGTTTCATGACTCCCAGAGTATGAAAAAATAGGTCTCCCGTTTACTTCTGCCATCACTATAAGTGGATTTTTTGTTGGGAAAATAAATCATTATTATTATTATTTCATATAATTGTCGATCACTATAATAAAGATTGAACTATCAGTTAGGTATAAATGCATTAAAAACTGTCAACAGAACACTGTTTTCTTAGTTGACTAATCTGCACTAAAACGGATATTTTCGTGTTATTACTCTATACCTATCGTACGGTCAGCTATATAAAAAATAAATTTCTTAGTGGTTATTAATTATAAAATACATATATTACTAAGATAGTAATAATAATTGATCTTTTGTGGAAAGCTTGATTCACAGTACTATCAATGTTTGATACCGTCGTTGTGGAGTATCTTCTGCACGGCTATATCAGTAACGATAAAGTTATACAGGGTTTCATAAATGATTCATACATTCAAGTGCGCACTGATTTCTTTCGCCTCTTGCGGAGTGCGTAACTATAATGGCAACGAAAGTTCAAATGTCATAATTATTCTGACAGGTGACATAGTAACCGTGATAATTAGAACTTTTAAAATTTCTATCATTACTAATAAGTGGTAAATTTGCAGCATTAGTAAATTTCACAAATCACTAGAATCAGATAGGAAACATTTATGATAGTAGTTTTTCTTCTGAATTTGAACTGCTTACAAACAATTGTATAAACATAAGAACTTACCATAAAGATGTACAACTTTTGCAGCGGTATCTTCTTCTTCAATGTCGTCGGGGTCAATACATATTATTGCAGACGTCATTCTACGCATCTCAAACATGTCATATTCAAATGTTTCAACACAAAAATGTTCTGGGTTGCGCATTTTACGTTTCAAGAAATTAGGTAAATGTATAGAGCCATTTTCTTGTATATAAAATGAATCGGTACTACTGTGGTGTGGCCGTAACAATATTCTGTAATAATCACAGTCCATGTTATGGATAAAGTGATGCTTTACCGTGGAATTAATCTCAACAGTCCCACTATGTATTTTATAATTCAAGGTAGTGTCATCTGGGGTGCATGTTTTATTTACCATAATTTCATTCGGGCCGCAGCATTTTCTTATACAATTCCGTATATTACAGATGCAACCGTAGATAGTTCCATTTTCGGCAAAATAGTTGTTTTCATTAAACGTTAGATCGTCTTTTACTATCAGACTGCCATATCGGTTTCCTGTTGTAATATCTAAAGCTAACACCTTCGGGCATGGTGTTTTTAGAGAGTTCACAGTAGAAAACAATAGCACAAAAAAATACAGTAGAAACATGTTTTGTAGTATCGCAGGATATACACTGACTAAGTTTTGTTAAACAATCTGTTCCCATATCTCTACCACACCACAGGAAGGGCTGTCTCTTCCTCTTACGTGATTCACTGACGTCTTCTAAAAGCGAGGAAATTTTCTATCTTGGGGAATTTATTAGTGCGGTTGCCTTTTGAACTTTTGGTCGAATACTAAATTTAAAAAATTCATGTAATCATATACAACTCTGTATGTTTCTCGTCGATGTGTATCCTTTTTAGAAGCATTTTCTGCCTGAATTTCTCTTTCATTGTTAACAGAATAAAAATTATTAAAAATACAAACTTTGTGGTTTATTCTTATGATTCTTGTAACGTAAATATTCGATCATTATTTAATACACAATGTTGAAAGAGAAGGGAACACATGTGTAAATATTATTGTAACAAAATTAAAAAAAATTGGTCTAAAGAGTTTAGACAGTACTTCCCTCGCTGTCGGAAACTTGACGACTGCATGCCTATTGTGTTTTTTTTCTCATTACATTTTTGTAGTGGGAATTTAAAAAAAAATTGCGATGACGTCATCAACATTTTTGCAAGGACACGTATATCAGTTGGGATAGATGTAGTGTAATACTAAGAATAAAATTATTATATTCTCAAATTTTCGGGAAAATGAATTGGGTCGTTTGAATATTGATTTGTAATAATCAATAAAATAACGAAACAATTTACTCACGTATACCTACGTATCAGAGGCAACTGAAAATCGTGTATGTATAAACATTGTTAATTTAAGATGACAGGCGTAACAGCATACGTGAGAGCCAAACACAGAAACTGTAAACAAAACGACCGTCGGTTTTATTGCTTCGACTTCCGCTTATTATATAAAACATTGGGTTTTATTTTAATTCTTGACGGTGAAATTCACAATTGGTTGATTATAAACATGTCTATTTCACATTCGCGGAATCAAGTGAACGCATAAAACAAATGCAGGTCTGTAATGTTAAAGTCGATGTAAATAAGCGTGCTACCCTATGTTTCAACCGAGTTTTTCCTTTAACAAATTTTGTGTCTACCAAATTGGGTTGGTTGGGGTGTAATACTAATAATAAGTGTTGCCTTTAATTTAATCAATAAAATAAATTGACTTCATTAATTTTTTTGAACCACCTCTTAAGAAAATCTAAAAAATATGAATGGAATGATAAATCACAAGTACAAACTCATCATATTTTTTGCATTTTAGATAGGATTTATTCAGCAAAATTTAAGAGTGACGTCATCAATTTTTTTAGGAGGGATGAACAAATACATTTTGAACAAAAGTTTACCATGCTTATAATAACTTTAAAATATTCCCAAGATTTCAAAGCATTCGGTTTTGTAATTCCTGATTAAATCGATAAAATAAATTCACGCCTTCATTAATTTTTTTGAGTCACCCTGCATATGCAAATCCAAAAATATGAATGGAATGATAAATCACAAGTACAGACTCATCATATTTTGTACATTTTAGATACGATTTATTCGGCAAACTTTTGAGCTGACGTCATCAGTTTTTTGTAGAAGATAACCAAATATATTTTGACTAAAAATTTATTATGCTCTTTATAACCTTAAAACATCTGCAAGATTTCAAAGCATTCGGTTTTGTAGTTCCTGATTAAATCAATAAAATAAATTTACGCATTCATTAATTTTTTTGAGTCACTCTGTATATGCAAATCCAAAAAATATGAATGGAGTGATAAATGACAAGTACAGGCTCATCATATTTTGTACATTTTAGATATGATTTATTCGGCAAACTTTCGAGCTGACGTCATCAAGTTTTTGGAGGGGATAAGCAAATATATTTTGACTAAACATTTATTATGCTCTTTATGACCTTAAAACATCTGCAAGATTTCAGAGCATTCGGTTTTGTAGTTCCTGATTAAATCAATAAAATATATTTACGCATTCATTAATTTTTTTGAGTCACCCTGTATATGCAAATCCAAAAAATATTAATGGAGTGATAGTTCACAAGTACAGACTCATCATATTTTGTACATTTTAGATATGATTTATTCCACAAACTTTTGAGCTGACGTCATCAAGTTTTTGGAGGGGATAAGCAAAAATTTTTTGACTAAAGATTTATGATGCTCTTTATAGCCTTAAAACATCTGCAACATTTCAAAGCATTCTGGTTAGTAGATTAAAAATTAAATTTCAAAATGTTGTTTTACAATTTTGATTTTTTTTCCAAAAATCTGGACGTTTCGAGTGAAAAGTCGATTCAGAGTTGTAAACTACATGTGTAGGACTATGTTATTTTATACAATTGAAAACCCATTTACTATGTACAATTTTGAAGTGACGTCATCGCTTTAGTGGTGGGGATGATTCGACAAATTTTGGTTAGCGTTTTACCATCTACATGATATTCTTAATATAAGTACAAAATTTCACAACAATCGGTCGAGTACTTTCGGAGATTATCTGTCTAATAAAAATCCGTGACAACAGACGGACAGACGGACAGACGGACAGACGGACAGACGGACAGACGGACGGACAGACGGACAGACGGACAGACGGACAGACGGACAGACAGACGGAAATGGGAGACCTATTTCTTCGTCTTCTAGGGGTCATGAAAGATCGAGAAAACGTAAAAGTAGAGAGTCGGCCGACGGACTCGATTACAATACTTCCTTTGCTTACGCTCGGGAAGTAAAAAAGAAATTATGCCTTCCTAAAACGTTTCCTTCTGAGATAGTGTAATCTAAATTGGCCCGAGGTTTCTGAGTTCTATCACATTGACCAAGGAACCGTAATAAAAAATTTAAAAAAAGAATCTCTACTGCTGAAAAAATGTTGTTATCATTTTATGTGGAATATTATGTCGAATGTCGAAAAATGACATGAAATATCAAAGATGATTGTAAAGTTGTATTTCTGGTTGTGTCTTAATTTTTTTAGGCGAGGAGCTTCTTGTCAGTAATTGTAGATATGAATTATTTTAAATTATCAATTACCTATTTTATTTGTAGAATACAGTATAGGGTGGTGTCATAACTAATGAATTTCCCTTTTGTATTGTTGATATAACAAAATTATGAGTTGTCACGTCAGTAACGATAAATATATCAGGATAAAACTGTTGTATGTACACTCTTTTTGAACATCTTATATGTTAAAATAATTAACGCGGTCAAAATGTTCATATAACATCAAAGTGGTGCACCCTAGATTGAAAAAGATTATGATCTTTATTACGATCTTTTTTATACCCGTGCTATGAAGAAGCAGTCATCAGTATCCAGTAATACTGATGACTACCAGCAATCAATATTAAAAAAGTACATATAAGTAACTTTAAAGATGGATTTTGAAGTTTTTTTTTTTTTCATTAAAACATATTTCAAGTATAAACTGACTTCACTATCAGTCAACAAAATGCAAATCCTAATCCGTTTGAATTGCACCTTTGTAATGTGATTAACAGTGCGCGGAAATTTATCTTACGGCTGCAATTCCCCAGTTGGAGTAAGGTGTGTTTTACGGCGAGTAACGGGGACGCTTTGATCTGGTCCACAAGGTCGTAGCCAGTGCGTCTCTAGGAGTGTATACACCTAGTAGGTGTAATATTTTAACTAATGCGTAGATTAAATACAGTGTACTACTATCACAAAATTCATTGCAGCATCACTTTTTAGTTTATTTAGTGCGCATTGACTTTAGATTTTGACTGGTCGACTTTTAAGGAAAGGATCGTATATTTATATTTTTATATTTTAGTAAACAAGAAGTTTCCTGTACCTGCTCTAAAATTTGGAATTTTGCACGTAGGAGATGTTACTTACTAAACGACCGGCAGTACTGTAAAACCGATTCGGATGGTAAATAAAAATTTTGAACATTTATAGAGTATAGATTAGATTAAGAAACATATTGTTACGAAGTAAGCCCATACGCCGCCCCCGTAGGACGCCTATGCGTCTTCTAGTATGTACGCGTTGCTTCTCGTATGTAATTTGACTCACCAGCCGCGCGGATGCAAGCGGATGTCGCGACGGGGCCAGAAGAAGTCTCGAAGCGGCGCTCGAAAAGCCTGGAAGCGGAAGTCACGAATACCCAATTCGAAAAAGAGCTGGATCGCCGAAATAAGGATTTAAATAGACGCCACCTTCGGAGATGATTCATTCATAGTTCAGTCAAGAGTCGAATGAGCGAATGCATTTAAGTTGTAATTCTAGTTAAATAAGTACATTGTTGAGTTTTTACCTACGCCCGATTAATTATTCGCCCGTCAATCGTAACGTGTCGGAAGTGAAATCTGAAATTAATAACCGGTTTTATTACGACGAGATCTGGGCAGATCGGATGAGACGAGAGCTCAAGCTGCGAAAATGGAGGAAAAGATCATTGTTATGCCTGCACAAATGGACGAGAAAATGGGCGCAAGAATGGAAAAAATGGGCGCAAGCATGGAAAAAATGAACCAAAAAATGGATGCAAGAGATGAAAAAATTAATGCAAGAATAGAAGAGATGAACGAAAAAATATAGAAGCAAAAGGATAACATAATCACCAGTCTAACCGAAAAATTCCAAAGGGAAGTGGAAGCAAACAAGAATGAAATAGAAAAAATTAAAGAACAAATGAAAGTTATGGAAAATGTTGTTGGACGAAATATGGCTTCAATGGTGCATCAGTTAAAGAGTGAGTTGGAAAAATCTGTGGAATGTACAGAAGATAAGATGGAACACAAAATGAAGAAATTCGAAAAGATGATGAGAACTGCAGCAACAACCAGTCCATGTAATGTGATAACGCCCCACAGTACAATTCAACCACCCACCTATGATGGTCAGACACCTTGGTCATCATACAAGAAGCAGTTCGAAGCCGCAGCGACAACAAACCTCTGGGAAGAAGAACAAAAAGCTACAGCTTTGGTGATAGCTTTGCGAGGCGCAGCGCTGGAGATACTGCAAACTCTATCCGAAGAAAATACAGTTCCTTAACTGCTGCCCTAGAACTTCGATTTGGGGATGAACATCTAAAAAACGTTTTTGCCGCCCTACTCAAAATAAGAATACAGAAAACGGGGGAATCTCTACAAGAATTTGAAGCAGATATTAATAGATTGGTACGTCTTGCATACCCTAACGCACCCCCATCCTTCCAAGAGAGTCTTGCAACAGAAACGTTTGTAAATGGCATTCGCGACGGTGCAGTTAAGAAGATCCTACAAGTATCAGTGTATCAAACATCACCTGATGCCCTAATTCGTGCGCGAAGAACTAGTACGAAAAATGTTGGACGAAGGCGTCATAGAGGAGTCAAACAGTCCATGGTCTTCGCCTGTAGTGCTAGTGACCAAAAAAGATGGATCGACGAGATTCTGCGTAGACTACAGGAAATTAAACGATGTAACCAAGAAGAACAGTTACCCGCTTCCACGAATTCATGACACGCTCACAACATTATCAGGATCCGCCTGGTTTTCCACGTTACACCTAAAAAGCGGCTACTGGCAAGTTGTTATTCATCCAAAAGATAAGGAAAAGACCGCTTTTTCTGGCGGAAGCGGCTTGTATCATTTTACCGTAATGCCTTTTGAACTATGTAACGCTCCGGCTACTTTTGAAAGACTGATGGAGATGGTATTACGAGAGTTAACATGGAAAACATGTTTGGTTTATTTAGACGACATCATGGTAATGGGAAAAACATTTGAGGAGCACTTGACCGATTTAGAAGAAGTATTTAGCCGAATGAAGGAGGCAAATTTGCAGTTGAATCCGAAGAAGTGTTTCCTCTTCCAAAAAGAAGTAGAATTTCTGGGGCATACTGTTTCGTCAAACGGAATCAAGACTACGGAAACGAAGATCAAGGCGATTTGTGAGAGATAAACACAAAGTCTGGAGTTTCTTGGGATTGTGCACGTACTACAGAAGGTTTGTCGGGTTTACAGACATTGCTGCTCCTCTGCACCGGCTGACGAATTTGAAGTTTCAGTTCAATTGGACTGCTGAATGTGAAGCAGCCTTTAAAAGATTGAAGAACGCACTATGCTCTAGTCCTATTTTGTCCTATGCTTGATCATCGGGAATGTTCATCTTGGACAAGGACGCGAGCAACATCGGAATAGGTGCTGTATTGTCACAGGTGCAGGACAAAGAAGAAAAAGTCATCGAGCACTTCAGCAGCGTACTTTCGAAACCCAAGAAGAACTACTGTGCTACGAGGAACGAGTTGCTGGCGATTGTCAGGGCTGTCGAACATTTCCAGAAGTATCTCTATGAACGCGAATTCCTTATTAGAACCGATCACGCAGCCCTCACATGGCTCCTTCATATGAAGAATCCCAAAGGACAAGTGGCTAGATGGCTTGAACGACTCCAACAGTATCACTTCAAAATTCGACACAGGACTGGTAAGCTCCACAATAATGGGGACTCCTTGTCGAGAAGACCGTGTAAGAATTGCAAACACTGCGACAAGATCGAGCAGTGTGAAACGTCGTTCAACTGTGAGAGGACAGCAGTTGTGGAAGATGAAGAATGGACTACCGCCCAGCTTAGAAAAGACCAAAAGGAGGACATGGATATCGGGCCGTTGCTCAAATTGAAAGAAGATGGGATAGAACGACCAGCTTGGTCGGAGATATCAGACGAGTCACCCTCTTTCAAGGCGTTACGGCCCCGTGGGACTCTCTGCATGTTGAGAATGGATTGCTTAAGCAAGCTTGGGAGAGTCCGGATGGGAAACATACCACCATGCAGTTGGTTGTTCCGGCCATTAGAACCAAGGAAGTACTTCGAGAAATACACAACGGTGGCTCTGATGCTCATTTTGGAATCAACAAGATGCTTGCTAAAGTTAGGGAGAGATTTTACTGGGTTCATTGTCGAGAAGATGTTGAGAGCTGGTGCAAGAGATGTACGACCTGTGCGGCGGTCAAGGGACCGCGGACTAGAGCGAGAGGGCCGATGCAACAATACATCGTCGGTTTGCCTTTCGAAAGAATTGCAGTGGACATAGCAGGTCCTTTCCCGGTGACCGAGGACGGGAATAAGTATATAATGGTCGCCAGCGATTACTTCAGCAAATGGCCCAAAGCTTATGCCATACGAAACCAAGAAGCCACGACAGTTGCAACAACGCTAATTGACAACTGGATCAACAGGTTTGGGGTCCCAATGGAATTCTATTCGGACCAAGGCAGAAACTTCGAGTCAAATCTATTGCAAAGGATTACTGAAGTACTGGGGATACGGAAGACACGGAACGGACTACCCCGTTGCACCCGCAGTCGGAGGGAATATTAGAACGGTTCAATCGTACCATGGAAGAACATATTGCGAAGGTGGTGGCCGAGCAGCAGAAAGACTGGGATCGACCCTTTCCACTGTTCTTACTGGCTTATCGATCAGCTGTCAGCTGTCTGCCTTGTGACATCTTGTTCGGTTCTCCGAGTGAAGAACCAAAGGAGGTCATAGATTACGTCGATGGCTTGAAGGAGAAGCTGCTGAGCGTTCACGAAACGGTGCGCCACAAGATCCGGGTGGCGAATGACAGAATGAAAACACGCTACGACCTTAAGGGTAACTCAGTAGGACCCAGGCAGGGGATTTGGTAGGGCTTTATAATCCCCAAAGAAAGAAAGGTCGTTGCCCGAAATTATCACCAGACTGGGAAGGTCCATATACTGTCGTGACGAGAATCAACTATGTCGTTTACAGAATTCGACGAGGGCCGAAGATGAAAATGAAGATCGTCCATTTAGACCGCCTTATGGAGTACAACAAGGACACCGTCGACGTTTCTGATCGGGACGATCAGAACTAACCAGGGGGCAATGTTACGAAGTAAGTCCACACGCCGCACCGGTACGATGCCTATGGCTCTTCTAGTATGTACACGTTGCTTCTCGTATGTAGTCTGACTCATCGGCCGCGCGGATGCAAGCGGATGTCGCGACGGGGCCAGAACAAGTCTCGAAGCGGCGCTCGAAAAGCCTGAATCGCCGAAATAAGGATTTTAATAGACGCCACTTTCGGGAATGATCCATTCATAATTCAGTCAAGACTCGAATGAGCGAATGCATTTAAGTTGCGAAGTTATCGCTGTCATAGTTAGTAGTGTAATTCGAGTTAAAAAAACAAATTGTTGAGATTTTACCTACGCCCGATTAATTAGTATTCGTCCGACAAAAGTAAAAATATACACGTAATGTAGTGTATGGATTTGCCTTGAAATTTTACCATGGACTTTCAGATTTTCAGGAAAAAAATTAAAATTGTATAAAACGTTTTACTCGTATGAGAGGAATGTTCAACAACCGCTTTCAGCGGTCGAGGGTGCAATTTCCTCATGGGTATTTTTTTTTCATACATTATGACTACTTTTTATTTCTAAAAAACTGGAATTGTTTTATTGGATTTCAGGGGCGAAAAAAGTTCTGTCTAACAACATGAAATTTTCTATTATGAAACAATGTAATTGTTATATTTGAATTGTTTGTACCTACAAATTTATTTTCATAACTAATAATCGTTGAAAAAAGTCAAAATGATACCTACTGTTGATCAGTATAATAAAGACTGAACTATCAGTTAGGTATAAATGCATCAAAAACTGTCAACATAACACTGTTTTCTTAGTTGACTAATCTGCACAAAAACGGATATTTTCGTGTTATTACTCTATAAGTCTATACCTATCGTACGGTCAGCAATATCAAAAATAACTTTATATGCGTGAGAGTACCATATTATGACAAAAAAAGTCCTGAAGTCGTCTATGAGTTTAATTTTTAAAGTAATGATATGCTGCCGTAGCAGATATTTGACAGTTTATTTGAAAGTTGTCAGATCGTAATTGCCAAACTAAATAAGGAACGCATTGCCAACATCATTATTTTAAAAATAAATTTCTTAGTGGTTGTTAATAATAAAATTCGATAGTAATAATAATAATTGATCTTTTGTAGAAAGATTGACTCCCAGAACTGTCAACGTTTGATACCGTTGTTGTGGAGTATTATCTACACGGCTATATCAGTAACGATAAAGTTATACAGGGTTTCATAAATGATTCATACATTCAAGTGCGCACTGATTTCTTTCGCCTCTTACGGAGTGCGTTAATATAATGGCAACGAAAGTTCAAATGTCATAATTATTCTGACAGGTGACATAGTAACCGTGATAATTAAAACTTTTAAAATTTCTATCATTACATTCATTACTAATACGTGGTAAAACTGCAGCATTAATAAATTTCACAAATCACTAGAATCAGATTTTGTTTCTCGATCGAAGTGATAAATTATCACTACGACAAATGTCATTGCGTAACTTTTAAATGCAAAAGTTTGCATTTATTCTTTGCATATAAGCTTATTAAATGCTCAAAAGTGTACAATTACCTTAATTTTAAGAACTTATAACTCAGAATTACGATTTTGAACTTCTATTTTGACATAAATTTCGAGGTTATGTCTTCAAAATTCATCACTTCACTCAGAGCTATCGAGAAAATATCACTCCATCAAGACTTGATTTCGTGACAGAATTGAGAAATGTGACAGAAATGTAGCATCAACCAATCAGCAAACGAGATTTTATCGCTATCGAGTTTTTTTCGATCGAGAAACAAAATCGCACCCCAGATACGAAACATTTATGATAGTAGTTTTTCTTCTGAATTTGAACTGCTTACAAACAATTGTAGATATAAACATAAGAACTTACCATAAAGATCTACAACTTGTGCAGCGGTATCTTCTTCTTCAATTTCGTCGGAGTCAATACATACTAATGCAGACGTCATTCTACGCATCTCAAACATGTCATCTTCAAAAGTTTCAACACAAAAATGTTCTGGGTTGCGCATTTTATGTTTCAAGAAATTAGGTAAATATATAGAGCCATTTTCTTGTATATAAAATGAATCGGTATCACTGTGGTGTGGCCGTAACAATGTTCTGTAAAAATCACAGTCCATGTTATGGATTAAATGATGCTTTACCGGGGAATTAATCACAACAGTCCCACTATGTATTTTATAATTCAAAGTAGTGTGCTCTGGAGTGCATGTATGATTTACCATAATTTCAGTCGGACCGCAGCATTTTCTTATACAATTCTTTATATTACAGATGCAACCGTAGATAGTTCCATTTTCGGCAAAATAGTTGTTTTCATTAAACGTTACATCGTCTTTTACTATCAGACTGCCATATCGGTTTCCTGTTGTAATGTTTAAAGCTAACACCTTCGGGCATGGTGGTTTTAGAGAGTTCACAGTAGAAAACAATAGCACAAAAAAAATCAGTAGAAACATGTTTTGTAGTATCGCAGGATAAAGGTACACTGACCAAGTTTTGTTAAACAATTTGTTCCCGTATCTCTACCACACCACAGGAAGGGTTGTCTCCTGTTTCTTGCTCTTACGTTATTCACTGAAGTCTTCTAAAGGCGACGAAAATTTCTATCTTGGGGAATTTATTAACGCGGGTTGCCTTTTGAACTTTTGGTCGAATACTAAATTAAAGAAATATATATAATTATATACAACTCTGTATGTTTCTCGTCGATGTGTATCCTATTTAGAAGCATTTTCTGCGTGAATTTCTCTTTCATTGTTAACAGAATAAAAATTATTAAAAATACAAACTTTGTGGTTTATTCTTATGGTTTTTGTAACGTAATTATTCGATCATTATTTAATACACAATATTGAAAGAGCAGGGAACACATGTGTAAATATTATTGTAAAAAAAATTTGAAAAAGGAAATTATACCTTCCTAAAACGTTTCCTTCTGAGATAGTGTAATCTAAATTAGCCCGAGGTTTCTGAGTTGTATCACATCTATAAACTGACCTTACTATCAGTCAACAAAACACAAATCCTAATCCGTTTTCAATCACACCTTTGTAATGTAATTAAGAATTGACAAATTGCGTATTATGTTAAGATGTTTTAAAATTTATTTTCATTTTATTTTGTTTTAATTATCTACAGAAAAATATGTATTATATACAAAATGTTTTCAATAATGCCATTTAGGTGTGATATTTTAACTAATGGTTAGTTTAAATATAGTGTACTACTATCAAAAAATTCATTGCAGCATCACTTCTTCCATTAGTTTATTTAGTGCGCATTGACTTTAGATTTTGACTGATTGACTGACTTTTAAGGAAAAAATCGTATATTTCCATTTTAGTAAACAAGAAGTTTCCTGTACCTGCTCTAAAATTTGGAATTTTGCACATAGGAGATGTTACTTACTAGGCTACCGGCAGTGCTGTAAAACCGATTCGGATCGTAAATAAAAATTCTGAACATTTTTTAAAGCATCAAATAAGACAGGATTAAGTTATTCAGACCGTGATAGATTAGATTAAGAAACATATATAAACCCTTTAACGACTATATAAATAATAAAATCTTCTGAGAAGTACAACTGAAAATAAAGCTTCTAAAAGTTTGGATGCACATCTTTAACAATACATAATACCTCTGGTTTAGCTTAAATTATCAAATAAAATTATTACCAGTTACTAAAAGTAGAAATAGTCACGAACAGGTAGATGCATTCCTTGTTTTCTTGTTTTCATCACCGATGATAAAATCAAATACTCTCACTATAAGGAAAACCGGTCACACGTTCTTTATACCTTAACGGGTTTTCTATGATATCGTTTAAACTTTCTGCGAAACTATTATTTATATTTACTAATACAAATACACGTTATTTGAATAAATATCGGGGCGGGCTGTTGGAAGCTTTCGGCTTCGAGTAAATATTGTAGGTACTATCGACGTTAAAATATCTTTCGATCAATTTATATCTAAAAATAATTATATAAAAGCAAATATAATGCCGTATGTTCACTCTTTTAGATTGTTAACTACATTTTGAATCGTTTTTAATGAATGATAGTAATTATTCTACGGGCAACCACTTCATTTTGAAAAAGTTTTTTTTTTATACCTATGTAGTTCGAAGGGGTATAATCGTAGATATACATGTAAAGTAGGCAAAACTTTTGGCCTTATAGGCTGAACCGACCCATCAGCGATCGACGGCTAATCCGGACCTAAACACTCAAAATCCGTGTCCTCAATTCGGTCTCCAAGGACAGAATTTGCAGGCGAGCTCAGTCTGACAACGCCAATTTAAGTTTCAACTAAATTCTCCCTATAAAATACTTTTAACTTGAAACTTAAAGTAATTTCTGTGGCCCAAGATTCTCAACTGGATTGAGATCTGGAGATTTTGCTGGTCAATTTAATCGTATACTTTCTAAACGGTCGTCAAATCAGCCTTGCACAATTTCAGACATTTTCGCAGGACAAATAATTTTCACACATTTTAACAAAATTTTGAGGACGCCCAAGACATTCCGTGCATACATTTTTGTGGTGAAATGACATAATCAACCTATTTCAATGCCTCTATTTTTTAGTAATAAAACTTACTTACACTTCACATCGTTTACACTGGTGAAATTTAAATATAGTTATAAGTTATAAGTAAATTTCGCTGATGAATAAGTAATAACTGAATTCCAGATGAAAATTCCATCACTGAAACCCCCACCAGCAGCGCAAAAATCTTTGTGAATTTAGGCTTGCTTATTTCAGGTGGTATCAGAATGGACATTATTATATATTCATACCAGAATAATAATAAAATATTTTACTATCAGCAGTGCCAAGTTTCAAGTTAAAACTAAATCATAATAAATATTTGGTTGAAATATAAATTTACCTACTTGTACTTTAGATTGAGCCTACCTGCAAATTCTACCCTTGGAGGCCGAATTGATAGCTAAATATTTTGTGTCATAGTACATCTATCTGGCTTCGATAGTTTCAAAGGTTTTCTATTTAATAAAAACCACGAACAGACGCACGCACGAAAGTGGAAATTGTGAACTGTCTCAAGAAAATTAAACAGTTACTCAGATGGTGATGTAAAACCAAATATTTTTGACTAAATCCAGATCTGTTAATTTTGTTATCTAGTTACTGATAAGCAAATTTTATAAGTCGAAATAAAACATCTGACAGAATTTATAATCTCTGTTAACACGTCTAAGTTTCTCTGCATCAATCACTGTTATATTCGTTCCCTTAAAAAGTAATTTTCGTTTTTGTACTTGAGTAAATTCAAATATTCATACAATTTGAAATGCTGCACACAGTAATAAACTTGACGTTTCTCTGTATGTACATTTTTTTAAGATTCAGTGTACTAAAAGTTATTAAATTATACTCCAGTGGTGTAACGTCACGATAACTTAATATTAAAAAAATTATAATTCACTCGATTAGACCAATATAAATATAAAAATAGTGAGAATTGTAAAACTGCGTCACTTTTATTTAACAACGATACTCATTACTTCATTAGATGCTACTAATGAGAATGACCGATGAAAACTTTTGAGCGTAGAAGAAATTTGGATGTCGGGTTCGACTTCCACATTCGGAGAAAACAAAATGAGAAATACAGAGTTTATACCTCAAACATTTTGCAGAATATGTATGTAATTATATTATATTGTTCAGAAATTATTAGGAAAGTATTAATACTCTCTCTAACTCCACAAGGGTGTAGTCATTAATAGATAGCTTATTAAATTGTAACTTTTCATTTAACATCTGTAGGTATGCAGAAATATGTATACAGCGTACTCACAAACTTTGAAATCGACTAGTTAAAAAATAGGTGATGAAATTTAGAAAAAGACACTTGAACTGATCGTTTGAACTATAAAAGCCGTTGTAAAAATCGTACTAAGATTAACAACCCTGAGTTTTAAATTGTAAATTACTTTCGTTACTTTTGTTACTTTTGTTATACATATATACCATATGATCCAAAATAGTTTTCATAAAGGGAGACCGTAATTAATATACTCAAGCTTATTCTATTTCTTTTTAATACAGTAATAAGTGTCTACATTAGTTCTGTATTTATCATGCCCTACGTGCGTTGATCACACCCTCCATTTATCAGAAAACTTTTGGATCATACTGTATAATTATGACTTTTTTTATCTCCTACATAGTAAAATTTTACATAATCATGTCTTCAAACAAGTCAAAACAGAATTTTCCGTTTGATAATGAGCTTCTTTGATATATAAACTGAACCATCTTCTTGCATCTAAAGTGAATTGCATTGCTTTTTTAAAGACAGCTTAATTAACACACCAATGATAATAATTCCTTTTTTTTTTAATTCATTGCATCAAATATTATGTATATCAATCCGCTGCTTGAAATTTCAGGCTGAGTCTGAAACAATTTATCATAAAAAATGTGTATTTTAGACCTTTTAAAAAATTTTAAGTTGTTCGCTTTGTAACACGCTGATGATAAAAAACTACAATTTTGACCTTGTGCACATCCTGACGACGTAAATAATCCGGTAGTATCTGTTATCGAGCAAAAATGTTTTGTTGAGTTTATCTTTAACACTAACGAACGTAAATAAATAACTTTCGTATCCACTCCAGTTCCAACTGAAAATACCTTTGTGTCTACAATATAATATTTAATATAATGTTTGGGTTAAACATTGGAATGTAAAAATAAATTGAAATTATTATTAATTGTAATATGTAGGACCTAACTTAATGGTAATATCGTGCATACCTACATGTTTCCAGAATTGTAAATTGAATTCTAGAAAATTAGCTGAGTCGCTTCTGAGCAAATTTGTTCCGCAAAAATAATTGTACTGATAGACGGCAACCTAACATTATGACAGCTCAGACATTGGAATTTATGTCTACGCAGAGCTATTGGGAAGTTCTTAATCTTAACCCAAAGTGGATAACGGACTTCGGAAACGATTAATTGTTATGTAAGTTCTTTTATTAATTACTTTTTGAATTTATGAGAAATTTGTTATGTATGAGATAAGTTACCCAGTTTGAATGTGTAGATTATTTATTATCAAATATTAACAAGTCATTCATTAAAAATAAGTGAGTAAAAAAATGGTTCTATTTTAAGTACCACACAAAGTACAAAATATACTCGTATTCATTTATTAAATTTCCGTTTATTTAGGTATGGGCGATTAATGTGTATGATTAAATTTGCATACATTTTATTATCATGGATGAGTTTTTTTTTGTCAAATTTGTTTAAGAATCCTGGATAATAACCGGCCATTTATATATACAAAATAGAAAGAAACTGCTAGTTAGTAAAAGTTCTGAGCAAAAAACTTGAATCTGTCTCAGAAATAACAAAAAAAATCCGTATAAGACTTTCTACAAAATGGGATATTTTCAAATTAATTATAATACCTTTTAAACGTATAATTTATTATATTTATATAATTTTTCTGAATCAATTTCCAATATTTTACTAAAAAATCACGATATAAAACTTCATAGTTATATTCACAACTAACGTATTGAAAGTATTAACAAAACAAGAAAAAACATATTTTTCACGTTTAAGAATGAATTGCAAAGAATTTTAATAAAGAAATCATTATGTCACCGTGTATATTTCGTGTTTTTCTTATAAACACTCAAAATTTAATACTAAAAAAGAATCTCAACTGCGTGTTATTAGCAGTTGTAGAAACTTTTAAAAAATAAAATTATAACGTTTTTATATAAAAATTTATGTAACTATAAGCAAAGAATATTTTCATATTCTAAAAATTATTTTTATTATTAATTCAGTTTATAACCAAGGTTTCGACGTTTCGCCCATTTTGGATTCTGTTTGTTATACAGGGCTCTCATTAACGATCTGTACATCCAAGTGAGTACTGATTTGTTCCGCCTCGTTCGGAATGTGTAACTATAATGACAAGGAAAGTTCAAATGTCATCATTATTCGGACAGATGACACATGAATCATGTTAAATAAAACTTTGAAAATGTCTACCATTACTAAGAATTAGCAAATCTGTAGCCCTTGTAAATTTTACATGTCACTAGATGAACGAAACAGTTATGACAGCCCTGTAGATATTCTTCTGAATTTGCACTGCTTTCAAACAAATAAATAAACACAAAAACTTACCACCCAGAGAGACAGCTTTTGCAACGGTATCTTCGTTCTCACCTTCCTCATCGAGAAAACATACTAGAGCAGACGTCATTTTAAACTTAGCATTTTCAAAATTTTCGACGCAAAAATGTTCCGGGGTGCGCATTTGTCGTTTCAAGAAATTAGGTAAATATATAGAACCATTTTCTTGTATATAAAATGAATCGATATTACTGTAGTGTGGCAGTAACAATGTTTTGTAATTATCGCAGTCCATGTTATGGATAAAATGATGCTTTTCTGACGAATTAATCCCAACAGTTCCACTATGCATTTTATAAATCAAGGTAGTGTCATCTGATGGGGTGCATATTTTATTTACCATAATTTCATTCGGGCCGCAGCATTTTCTTATACAGTTCTTCTTTATATTACAGATGCAACCGTAGATAGTTCCATTTTCGGTAAAATAGTTGTTTTCAGTAAACGTTAGATCGTCTTTTACTATCACACTGCCATTTCGGTTTCCTGTTGTAATATCTAAAGCTAACACCTTCGGGCATGGTGTTTTTAGAGAGTTCGCAGAGGAAAACAATAACACAAAAAATTGCAGAAGAAGCATGTTTTCTAGTATCGCAAGATATACTGTAACTAAATTAAGCAGTTTGTTCCCATATCGCTACCAGACCACAGGAAGGACTGTATCTTTCTTTTACGATTCACTGACGTCTTTTAACGCGAAGACAACTTCTTTCTCGCGAAATTTATTATAGTCGTTGCTTTTGGCAATTTTGGGTCTAATAAAGTCTTAACTTTATTCAAAGAGATTGATAAAACTTGATCTAAAGCTTGTCTTAGCTTTAAATCTATATCAATTAGGTCAAATGTTAAGTTTTAACCGACTCATTAATACATAATATACTGATACAATACGGATTGAAATTGTTTTGCGAAATTTGGTAATATTGCAGTCAACTATAATTACACACTCGAAGGAACATCCCCTTGATTCCACTAGTCTCAAAAAATATGTATTAGGGGAATCACTAAACGGTGTATGGGAATGCGCGATTAATAACGACTGATAACTGAATTCGACAAAAATAACGTCGTGATTTTTTACGAAATGTTCAACCAAAGACTATTGTGTTGAAGCAGCTTTATTTTCTCTTTTGGAGTACGCAGTAAAAAAGCGAAAACTTTTACTTTTAATTTTACCATACTTATCTGTACATTTTAAACTTTGATAATACATATTTTCAAAAAGGTGTCAAAAAACACATTTTAGCGAAATAAATGTAGGATATTTTGGCGCACGAAAATGAAGGATTACAAATCGATTAAAACAACTAAAATTGTTTCGGGAACGAGCTGGACGAAATTTTTTTCCAACAGTAAAAAGTGTATTTAGTGATCATAATGAAAAACATATACATATCTAAGTTGCATCTGTGCAACGAAAATTGAACTGTTAGTTCAACACGTCATATCTACATAATAATAATTGTTAGTACTGTAACTTTTATCTTCAGGGTAATTTTTAGAATTCACATTTCACGTCGCAAATTAATTATGTAGCATGACGTCATGCGTAACATTAACAAACACATTTTTGTTTCATTTTTATGTAAAAAGTTCAAACTTTAGTTAACTGCTCCTTTATTTCCCGCCATCTCAAATCCGCATCTCATTCAACAAGAACTAGACATTATGTACTGTAAAAACAGTGTAAATATTTGGAACTAGTTACTTAAAAAAAAACTTGAGACATGAAACTAAAAGACTTTATGATTGGGTCGTATAGTGTAGCAATATATATATTTTTTTTATTCTAAAATAAGGAAATTGCAACGGTATTTGCACTTTTTATACTAAACAGTGGCATAAGTTTAAAATTATTGCGTGTTTAAAGGTGGTGGGAAAACCTATTAGCTTCATATCGGGAAGTAAATATTTATTCATTCAAATTAGCTGCGCATTTTGCAGTTGGTGTTGATAACCATTTCGGCAATTACTTCAAAATGGCCGACAATCTCGGGTCCTTTATTTGCATTTTTTTTTATTTAATCAAGGGAGTGACTAGATGTAAAATAAAACAGTTAGTCGAATGTTATTAGCCGCAACTTCCCTGTCCTTGAAGTACAATCAAACAAATCCATTATATAGATAACACTAATCAGAGTCACTGTGTAAGCAGAAAAATAGTGGCCTATGAAGGGATTGAACCCTCGACCTTCGCGTTATTACCCCGACGCTCTAACCATCTGAGCTACTCAGTTGTCATTCAGCGTTCCTGTTGTATTACTATAAAATTTTCTTATACAAGGACGTACAGGAGCTGACATCATCAAATTGTTAGTGGGGACGATCGGATAAATTTTGATTAGAGTTTTATCATAAACACTATATTCCTAAAATGCATATCAAATTTAACAACAATCAGTCCGGTAGTTTTGGAAATTATCTGTTTAATAAAAAACGACATACCTACGATAGAGGCGAGGAACAGAAAACCAATTTTTTCGTACTTTGGTGTCGTAAAACACATTAAAGTAGTCATGATTCAGAATTCATAGGATTCTTTAATGAAATTTCATAGTTTGTTTTAAGAAAAACAAACAAAAAAAAAAACTGGTTAAGAAACCAGAGTACAAAACAACTTAAACAAGTAGATACACCTGAGAAAAATGCAATTATTTGACCTGCCCTTAGAATGTAAGTAGGCGTAAAGTTACATAGATTTTCTTTTTACTTCTGAGCCTAAGCTAATAATCGAGTCCATCGGGCAATTCCCTATTTTTACGTTTTCTCGACGTTGCATGATCCATATAGTATGGCAAAAGGGGTCTTCCATTTCCCTCTGTCTGTCGTCTGTCTATGTGTTTGTCGTTTGTCGTCTGCCTGTGTTGATTTTTATTTGACAGATAATCTTCGAAACTACTAGATTGAATGTTGCCAAATTTTTGTACCTTAGGAACATCGTGTAGATGGTAAAACGCTAACTAAAGTTTTTCTAATCATTCCCACCAGCAATGGAATGAGGTCGTCTCCAAAATTTACAGTTGTAAATTAATGTTATTTAAGTAACATACTCCTAGACTTGTGGTTTATGAATCTGTGTTGACTTTTGACCCTGGACGTTCAGATGAAAAAAATCAAAATTAACATTTTACAAAAATGCACAATCGAATGCTCTGAAATCTTAAATGTTTTAAGATTATTGTATGCATGGTAAATCGTCAATCAAAATTTATCCGTTTCCCACAAAATTAATGACGTTATTTCAAAATTATGCCGAATAAGTCTTAATCTTATCTAAAATAGCAAAATATTATGATTCGTGCTTTACTAATGCATTAGAATTACTTATACAGAGTGACTCGAAATATTAATGAAGTAGGCAATCTATTTTATTGAACATTTAATTATTGAAATCAAAAATGGTTCACCCCACTGCTGTTATTGGTATTACACTGCACTTGTTCAAATTGACATATGTGTCCTTGATAAAATGTTGATGACGTCATCACAAACTTTCTGGTATGGAAAAACTCATTTGAAAGATATGCGTAGCATGCTTCTTTGTCTGCACTTTAGCAGTCCACACTTAACTTGTAGAGGTTATCATAAAAAAATAAAGTTCGCAGTTTTTTTAATATTTAAATTCACTCGAAGTTTTTAGTATTTAAGTATTCGAACTCGTGGAGACATATCCAATGTATTTACGTTTTGGAATCTTTTAGTGGCCGTATGAAATTATTGATAGTAGAACTTTTCCCATTTTTTTGCAAGATTATGTTGTGTTAGTGCAAGCAAGTTGAAAACTTTAGTACTTCTGTTTTTAATTTATCAGCAAATTTGGAGGATAAAGGAATTAAAATACAAAACAAAGGTCAATCTTTGACTGTGGTAAGAACTTCGTAGAATCCCAAAACTTCTTTTATCGGTTTATTAGAATCTTTTGAAAATCTGATGTTGAAAGCTTCATAAGTGTCAACAATAAAACTGACTAGAAACGTGTTACTTCTACTAGATTTATTAAAAATTAATAATTTCTAATTCGACAGACAAATTAATTTGGTTAAGGTATACTTTTAGACGTTATCTGTTGTGATGCAACAACCTTTTCAACAGTGATCTCATGTGTTATTTTTAAAGAATAATATCTTGTTTTTGCATTTGTAAAGACGTCATTTGATAGTGTCATCTCTAATATTTCTTCGGATGTTTATACTAGTAGAGTTTGAGAAATTGTTTAAACTAAAAACATGATTATTTGCTAATAACTTAGTTTCTTAATTGCGGCAAATGCATTGTAATTATACCGTTTTTGCAAGGTTGTTAAGAAGCCAAATAACAAAAGTTTTGACTAAAATTGGTGCTAAAATTCTAGTGAAGTACAGAATAACAGTGTTGTATTTTGTATTTCCAAAATTTATGGGAAAATGGAGTGAGCTGTTTTTGATTTAATTAATTAAATAAATCACATTCATTAAATTTTTTGAGCCACCTGTTTAAACAAATGTAAAAAATATGAATGCAGTGTAAAAAATAAATCATAAGTAAAAAATCATCATATTTTGCACATTTTGGGTAGAATTTATTCGGCAAAATTTTGAGATGACGTTATCAATTTTTGGAGGGAATAAATGGACAGATTTTGATTAACAATTTACTATGTTTACAATAACTTTAAAACGTCTGCAAGATTTCCAAGTATTCAGTTTTGCAATTCTTGATTTATTGAATAAAATAAATTGAGTGATTCACTAATTTTTTTGAGTCACCCTGTATGAGCAAATCTAAAAAATGAGGTTCTTAATTTGATCAATAAAAAATTGATCGAATGCTATAGGTATAATCCGAAAACTCTAGCTATTTAAAAAAATTATAAAATTTAACTCAGGTAATAGCAATCTGACGCTCAGGTGTTTTTGTTTATACATCGAAGAAACGTCACGTAGAAGTTAGTTTGATTTCAATGAGTTCGGCTTCTCAAAACAGGACTATAATTATTAATGGGTCGTAATTAAGTGTGCATTATTTTTAATACTTTGTGCATTAAATTTTATACTATGCGCAATAACAGTTGTGCATTAAATTTACTATGTTGCGCCATAAGTTTTTGCATTTTGTGCATTATATTAAGTGCAAATTGGAATAATAAAATTATTGTTTTGGGAAATGATTTTCTGTACTGCGTGCATTATTGAAACTGTATAGAAAATAACAAACAAAAATAGACCTGCTGTATTAAAATGTATTTTATGAATGCATACAAAATTAACGAAAACATAAGATATTCATAGCAAAAAAGTAGCTAAGCAAATTAAAAGTTTTGAAAAAATTAGCAAAGAAACTTAAAATCAACATTCTTTCATCAAAAAACTCAATTACTAAACATTATTAATTTATTGAATAATAATTAATGTTTTTTTGGCTTTAGAAGGGCGGATTCCTCCCCTGCCGAACTGGCGCGAAATGAAGCACATGACACGTCTTTTAAAGAGTGGGAGTGTAATGCCCACTTTACTGTGAACTAATGCACATTTTAGTAATTTACGGAACATTTGAAATGCTCGTTTATTTTTTCTCAAATACAAATTGATTTATTAAAGAAACAGTTATTTTAACGAATGAGCAAATTTAATTAAATAATTCAAAATTGCATTATTTATTGCGCAAATAGAAAAAATAATCTACCATTATTTTATTTATTGCCCTTTCAGTTTTACAAATGCTGAAATAGTTTCTTCTGTGTTGAAATGTTTTTAATAATGCTGTGACTTATTTCACATTTCATTAAAACTAGTGCGCATTTAAATTGTTCTCATTATTAATTAAACCACAATCGAACGAAATGTTCTGAATATTATAATTCTTATTTTATCATTATTATATAAACACTGTCACTCACAAACACAAACACATCAAATAAAGTGGTAACAGTTCTGTAACCAGCACGACCCGCAAGTACGACTGATATATTTTTGTTGTGCTGTTTTTCCAAGTCACCAAGTCGTCACCTGAGAACTGATTTGCCGAACAGACTAGGCCGCGTCCTAGGGAACTTCGCCTCTACTGTTTGGTGCAAATTTGCCGCATGTCGTGCTTGGCAATGACTAATAATGTGAAATAAATAAAAAAAAGAGTGGGTCGACCCAGGGACGCACGGTTGGAGTTTTAACTCTGCGTTGTTAATTTATATGAATTAAACACGTATACGCGGCGAAGTCATTAAATTTATCTTAAAAAATAATAAAAACCAAAAATATGTTGCATTTGTATTTTTTGACAAAATGATGATTAATGATGATGACTGGACTGACTGGGTTAATTAAAGTAAATATGCATGTATTGTCGATTGCTGTATATTATAAAATATACTTTTTTTATTTATTTTTCATATAGAAATATCATAATTAATTAAATTATAATACTATTGTATAAAAAAATTCAAGTACAATGTGTAGTTTACCCACTAAAGTAACAAGTAAATCTTTACATATGCTAGAGCAGTATTTATTTCACATTATTAGTCATTGCCATATTAGGTACTTGTTCTGCGCATGTAGTTGATTAAGATTTCTTTCCAAACCTAACGCTGAAAACCAAAACATCGCCGGGCGCAGGGGAGTCATTCTTAATTTGATCAATAAACAATTCTGTGACGACGTGATTAACATAGATGATACTAGGCCGTTACAGTGCAAGACAAAAAAATGTAATGACGTTATCAACGTGGATAATATTAGTTACAGTACAAAGAGAAGTAGTCGCAGCGCATTCCCAGTGCAAAAAAAAAGAAAGAGCGAATATCCAAGTTCGGCATCGAACCCACAACCAAATATCGCCCCTTTATGGGCAGAGCCACGATGAGTTCTGTTGCTTGGGGGTAATATACTGGTATTAAACCTTTCTTTATTTTTTGCGAAAATTAGAACGTTTAGCGAAAAAATTGAAAGCGGATTCGTATACTATAAATATAGGAGTATATTTTTTTTATAACATCAAATTGTTGGTGGGGATGATTATCCAAATTTTGGGTAGCATTTGACCATCTACAGGATATTTCTTATATACATACAAAATTTGACAACAATCGGTCCAACAGTTTCGGAGATTACTTGTCTAATGAAAATGGATACAGACACTAGACAGACAGACAGACGGACGGACGGAAACGGGAGACTACTTTTTACGTACTCTGGAGGTCATGACACGTCGCGAAAATATGAAAGTGGCAATTCGGCCGATGGACTCGTTACTATACTTCCTTAGCTTACGCTCCAGAGGTATAACTACAGATTGCAGATTTCGAAGCAGAATTTGCACGACAAAGTAACTTAATAAAAATATCTATAATCATGTCATTAAAAATCAAAGCAATTTTTAAAGTCACAATTAAAAAACTTGATACAACACCAGGTCAAGTCACTACAGTTCTTATTTTTATATATAACATAACCAGCTCCACTACGTTCCATGTGCTGGCGGTGACAACGGAAGACATGTAACCTTTTTATTTTAAACACTTATTCAAAATAAAATTATCGTAGAAAAAAATACTCACCCCAAGAACAAACTCCTTCCGGTTCAGGTACGACTTCATTTGGATTAAAGCATACCAAAGGTGCAATTTCCGTCCTGTTTTTTAATTGAAACGTTTCCATACAAAACATAGCAAAACTGACAAAACTGTCGTTATGAAAAGGCCTGTACAATGAACCATCTTTTTGTAAATAGTATATATCGATATCAAAATTTTTTGGTGACAATCGCAAATTTATCCCCCCGGTACAGTTCTTTTCATGAATGACATTAAAATGTACAGATTCGTTAAGTTCTGTAAGACCATCAAAAACCCTTAAAGTTAGGGTATTGTTGCTTCTCCTACACCCGCCTCTAGCCAGTATAAAGTTCTCCGGACAACACTTTCGCAAACAAGTTTGTTTTTCACAAATCGCGTAATTATCACCTGTGTTATGATCAAGAAAGTGTTCAACAGTGTATATTAAGGAAATCCTTGAAGAAACTAAAAGTGCAATAAATACTGTTGTTACACACATGATTAGATTTCTGTCAACACGTTTTAAAAGTTTCAAGCATACTAATTGTAAATTAACCAACGGACGTAATTAATCACAAGTTCCTTTGCTGAGAAACTGATAAAGTTCGTATTCGCTCCGGCAGACAAAATAGTAAAGTGGCAGAAATACTTCCGCAGATAACCTAATGAATAATTTAATTAGTAATAAGTTGAATTCATGCTGTGAGACATAGATCAAATGATATCCATACTAAGAACCTATTTCATGTTCTTGTTGTTTCTTTCATCGAGTGAATAAAATTTGTATCGATGTAAGTAGATAAATCGTAAAGGTAAAATATCTGTTAAGTATATCGATATTTACTAAAAATGTAAGGGTGTGAATTTGTAGCTGAGATAATTTTTGTTTTTTCAATTTTAGATTTTGGGGGGCTATTGTTAAAAACAGTTCGCGGATAAATCTTGATAACTTTAAAACACAACAGCAGCTACCTCTTCAACAGTTTTCCATTTAGCCCACTGCAATTTTACAAGTAATCTTTTAAAAACAGTATAACATAAGTTATTCAGTTATGTGGAAAGCAAGAGATAGCATAATGATTCTATTGTCAAATTTTAAAGACTAAATATACAGGGTGATGAAAAAAAGGCGCCGAAGCTAATCGTCATGTTAGAAGTAATTTTTAACTGTAGAAGAAATCGAAAACAAAAATTAATTTCATTGCCTTTTAACGAAGATGTAAGCTTTCCTTTTTTGGTAACAGAAACCTATAGGATAACGAATTTTATGATAATTTATTTGTTAGCGTCTACATCTTGATGCAATTAATAATAACTGCCACAAAAACAAACAAATAACCTCTTGAAACCAATTTTATTAAAGATATAAAAGTACCAATTCTCGACCCCAAAGAAAATTTAGCAATCATGCAACATTGCGAACTTTCTAGGATATTCATTGTTGTGAACCATAGTAACAAGACAATACTTTTATTTTCATTGTTGTTTTGTTTTGTCACATTTGAACGTGTGTCAATAAAAAATATTCAAAAAAATTGTAATGGAATACACATACGGTTTCAGTGAGTATCTTGACATGGTGCTCTGTTTAGGCGCAGCAACTAGTAACGCAGCCGAAGCTGCAAGAGAATATACTAGACTTTATCCACAACGACGTCATCCAAATGATAAAGTTATTAGACCAGTGGAGCAAAGATTACGAGAAAATGGTCAAATGATGCCGATTTATGTAAATCGTGGAAGACCGCGTGAAGTTCGTACGCCAGCTTTAGAGGAAGTTGTTTTGGAAGCTATTGAAAATACACCAGGGCGAAGCATTAGAGGACTAGCACGAGAGTTTGAAGTAGATTATAGAACGATACAAGCTATACTTGCTGATGAACATTATCATCCTTATCATTACATCAAGGTACAGGCTCTTCGTCCAGGTGACTACCCTGCCAGAGTGCAATTTTGCGAATGGCTTCTTCAACATCATGCAAACGACCTTAGATTTATTGACAACGTTTTATGGACAGATGAGTCAATTTTCTCTCAGGATGGTGTATTCAACCAGCACAATAATCACTTTTGGGCAACTGAAAACCTATTCGTTGTCCGTCCTCGTGACCATTATAACCCCCTTTCGGAGGGTTTTACAGCGAACGGCAGCTCTTTAGCCGGGGCGGGTCGCGGTTCGGAGAGTTCTTATTATTTTTTTTGTATTGGGCGCCACGTAGCTTCCTGTTGGGGTAGTTTACTCCGCTACGTCGAGTAAACAGTCGAGAAGAATCAAGCCACAAGAAAACACAAAAAAAAAACTAAAAATATATTCAACGGATAATAAAATTGACAAGTGTTGATTAAATGAAATTCATCTAATATTAAAAAAAAATTACCATGAACGTCCAGAAGGGACTATCACTGAAATATATTAAAGTAATATAGCAGAAAATGAAATGTATTCATGCGTCCTCGTACAAAACTATTTTGCGATATGATAAATTAAAAAACAAAAAAACTTCCAAGAATTTAGATAAAGATAGCTGTGACCGGGCGACTAAATGGAAAATTAGAACTATAAGGCGTTAGAGTGGACTTAGCTCGTAACCGTAGTTATCAGCAGCTCCTCTTCGTCTGGATTGGGATTGATAAAGAAACAGCGGCGTCACAGACCTCTGGATCCGAAGAATAACTTCAAGGTTAGCGGCGGCTCCGCAGGAACAGCAGCGAAAATCAAAGTCGTCGGTTCGATATGGTCTCTTCAAGGGAACAACAGGGACGACAATAAGCTACTCACTGCAACGGCATCACGATAAGCTTGGTTCTTCCAGGAACTCTTCACTTGGGTGCGGTGATAAAAAAACGAACGATAAAATTCCTCTTTTCTGTGGTGGACGATACGAAAACGGCTCAACTAAACCTCTTGCTTCGAACAAAACGATAAAAATCTCTATCTTGAGTACTTCCTCTTCGTCCTTCCACTTCCTTCCTTCAGAAACTCCACCAAAATCTTCTCGAAAACTTCTTTTCTCCTCTTCGGCTACGTCCTAGCACTTCCTTCCTTCAGCAACTCCACCAAAATCTTCTCGAAAACTTCTTTTCTCCTCTTCGGCTACGTCCTAGCACTTCCTTCTTCCAGGATCTTCGCCAAAACGCCTCACGAGAACCTCTCTCTTCCCCTATCAGGTCGATACTCTCTCGAATATTCTTTTTCGCGGGGTGGGAGTACCAGCGCATTAGCAGTGCCACGACGTCGTTTGACACTCCCCATAGGCAACCATGATGTCTTAGATGTCGGCACGTAAAATATTGCATCCCCAATAAAACAACCCTTTTTTTTAAAGAAGGGATGAAACAAAACAATTGGAACGTTTATCTCTTCAACAAAATTGAAACGTTACACCATCAACGACATTTTAGCCTCAATCTCTGGGCTGGCATTATTAACATGAATCTTCTAGGGCCATTTGAATTACTTGCAAGGCTAAATGCAGAAATTTTTTTAGAACTCTTACAAAATGAGTTTCAAGTTTTGTTTGAGGATTTGCCCCTCGCTAATTTAAGGAATATGTGGTTGCAGATGGACGGCGCATCTCCTCATTTTGGAAGAATAGTCCGGAATTGGTGCGACGAGGCTTATCCGCATGGGTGGATTGGTAGAGGTGGTGCGATTGCATGGCCTCCTCGGTCACCAGACCTAAATCCGTGCGATTTCTTTCTTTGGGGTCATCTCAAAGATCTCGTATATGCTACCCCAGTAAATAGCTTGGCAGAATTAAGAGACAGAATAAATGCAGCTATTGGAACGATAAATGCCCCCTATGCTCCAGAGAGTGAAGGAAAATTTAATTAGAAGGGCAAATTTGTGCATTGAAGTGGAAGGCAGGCATTTCGAGCAATTGCTCTAATAGTTTTTGTAGTTTTTAATTAAAATAAATTAAGATTTATAAAAATAATAAAATTTATGCAATTTGACAGTCGTTTTTGTTTTGTGTAGCTGTCCGTTTCAGTTTCTTGGAGACCAACGCACCTGTGAATTATTAATTTTACAAAAAAGAAAGTTAAATTTATGCAGTATTGCCATTTTCTGCTGCTAGAAAAATGGTTTAAAGTAAAAGAAAAGATATTTATAGCACTTTTGCTGCAATTTTCATGATGCTTTATCAGAAAAGGACATTTTAGTTAAAATCGTCGGCGCCTTTTTTTCATCACCCTGTATATGTTTTAACAAATGCGAATTTGGTTTAAACATTTGTGGTCTACTTTACTTTAAGTTACGACAAAAAAATTTTACTACAACCAGGTTGTAGACATTAAGCAGGTTCTGCTATCTTAGGCTATTTTTTTCTTCAATGCTTGGAAAATAAATGTCTGATTGCAACAATTTTGACGTGAATATATTTGCTTTTCGTGCAAAAAGCCATTATTAAATTATCTATTTCGTGACGATCCGGTTTTGTTGCATTTTTACTCTTTAATAAACATGTTTATCACATTTAGTAGATTGACTTTAAAAAATTGCGAAAACGCGGTGATAACATCCTTCGTCGCATCGGAAGAATTAAATTATACTTTTAGATTGAATTTCTTTGAAAAATATGCATTTACATGTTATTCCCATGAATATATTTATCTCTTGGGAAGAGAAAGTGTATTGAATGACAATTTAAAAAATTGGTCTAAGAGTTAGACAGTATTTGGCTTGCCCCTGAAGCGTGACCAATACCCCGTGCATGACAGATACCGATCCTATTCTTTTGCCCCACCCTGTATATCTGCTTTGTTTTCCAATCAAAGTAAAAGCATTTCTCAAATTTTAAATTGGAAGCAGATTACGATACCACAGATAAAGGATTTAGCGAAATTTAATCAACAAAATTTTGAGATGAAGTAATTAATTTTTGGAATGAGACAGTTAAATAAAATTTTGTTAGCATTATTCTTAAACCAATCCTAAATTTTGGTTCTATTAACTGTTGTTTCAGGGTAACCCCATGTCTCCACTTGTTGAAAGTGAAATTTTACTAATAAAATTTTGTGAAGACGTCGATCTTACATTAGATTGGCTTCGAAAGATCTGTCACTACATTTTTACTAAGAATTTGCCGTTTTATTTAGATACGTAGCAAATCTACCATTCGAACTGATTGTCTAGCTATCAGGAATATAAGTATATTCATTCCTCAATGTTAAACGAGTAGTCATCAGTCACAACAAGGCGGCGAAATTCACAACGTTTCAAAGTCAATTTGATATATGGCCTTTTATGGTCACTTGTGAAAATTGTGATACCTACAAGGTAACTCTAAAATAACGATGGAATTCTAGAAAAAATAAACTGACAGGTCTTAGCGAATGTTCTATAATCCCTACAGCAAGGTTAGTGTGTCTACCAAAACATGACGTTATACAGGTCCTAATATGTAAAATATAGGTTCATAAATGTTTCTTCATCGTAGGTGGCTTAAACAAAAGCAGAAAGCGGAAAATAGATAGACCCAAACTTTATTTAACCCATCTACGATGTAAGAAAGATTGAAAACCCTGTATTATTTTATTTTCTTTTTACCTTAACATAAATTATGTACGAAAGGTTAAAAATATGGACACGTTATTAAGCCATAGAAAACATTAGATGTGCAATATATCGGGTGGCTTAACCTATCTGTGCTATTGTATTACCATATAATCGGAAAAAACGCCTCCTACTAGAACCAATTTATTTTTAAAATAATAATGTTGGCATTGCAGCTATTTTACCCCTTATTTGACAGTTATTTGACCGCAACTACCAAACTGAGCAAAAAATGGTTGGTGTTGTCAATATCAGTATGTATTTTAAAAAGAAATTACACGAACTGCAGTTATCTAATTTTTAGTCGTTAAAATTAAGTTTGTGAATATAAAAAAATTGAAGTTGAATGAAATAAAATACACACTACCATATTATTTTACAAACAAATAAAAAAATGTTTTTGTACCTGGCCATACCAGTTCAACTGTTTTGTCTTGATGTCGTCAATTATTGTATGTGTTACCCCCATGATTTTTCGAATTCTCTCATTTGGTACTCTGTCCTTTCTCGATTTACCTGCCCACCTCCTTCAGTAGTCCATTTCCGTTATCAGTAGCATTTTCTCAGTGTTTTGTTTTAATTGCCATACTTCGCTGCTATATGTGACGATGCTCTTCACAATACTGTATATTCGGTCTTTGTTCGCTTTTGAGACATGCGGATCCCATAGTATTCCATTTATCATACATATGGCTTTTCTTCCTTGCGAGTTCCTTTCTTTTACTGTTTTGTCTTGAGTTCCGTCCTGTGTTATTTTTGTCTTGATTATTTTATTGTTCTCTAAGGCGATATTCTGTGCAGGCCCTCCAATACTCATGCACTCTGTTTTCTTTACATTTACTTCCAATCCCCATTTTATGTATTCTTCAATAAGTTTTCATACCACGTAAGTTAAATTCTCGTGGTCTTGTGCTATTACGATTTGATCGTCTGCAAAACATGATGTATGCAGGGTTGTATTGACATTAAGAGGAATTTCCATGCCACTGCACTTCCTTTTCCATACTTTCAGTGCCTGTTCTAGACAGATTTTAAAAAGTGCTTCAGTTTTTGGTAACTGCGAATCCCTCTCAAACTTTGCTTTCCACCTTAACTTGTGTTGTTATTTGTATACATATTTTGCACTGCTTTTATTACTCCATGTTTAATGTTTGTTCCAATGTTGACCATAGTCTGTGATAAAACTGATAGGGAATACTGTCGTAGGCTTTTTGTAGATCTACGTAAAGTAAATGGACTTCTTAATCAAACGCTAATTTTTTCTCTATAATTTGAGTGACGCAGTATAAATGGTCTACTGTCGACCTGCCTGCTCTAAATCCCGCTTGTTCTTCTGCCTCCACATCCATGTACTCCAGTTCTATTTTGTCTTTCAAAATTTTCCCGTAGATTCTGATTCCTGTACTTGTTATAGCTATGCCTGTATAATTTTCGGACTGATCTCTGCTACCTTTTTTGTGGATTGTTGATATTACTGATTTTTTCCACTCACTTGATACCCTATCCCCATTTAGACAGTTCTCAAATAGCTTCCTAAAGTGTTGGTATAGCATGTTTGTTCCCGCTGTTATTAATTCCGTCGGTATATCACCTGGCCCAGGATATTTTCCATTTTTTAAAGATTTGCAGATAGGTTCCACTTCTTTTAGGGATATCCTCATGGGGGAGGAGACTATATTTATTTCTGTTTCCTGGTTTTCATTCATAAATTCTATCTGATATTCCGTTAGAAGATCTTTAAAGTATTCTTGCCATTTTTCTAGTGTTACCGGTGATTTATATCGATTTTTTTATTTGTTCGTAGTCTTTTTATTAGTCTCTAGCGTTCTATATTTTTCCTCCCGCCGATGTATGTGTTTATTGTATTACAACTGTCTTCCCATGTTTCATTCTTTTTTTGTGTGATTTTTTCCTTACACTTGCTTGTGCTTCTTTATATTGTCTTTTGTCACTATCTTTGTTAGTGTTTATTGTCTTTGCCATTTCTATTGAAACACCACCTGTTGATTTTGCTTAAAATTTGGCAATTGGTAATAGCTTTCGGTTGATTGACAACGGCTTTTAGTCAGAAAATTGTTTGAATATGAACGTTGCCAAATTTACGATTAACAAGTGGTGTTTCAATAGAAATGGCAAAGACTATAGGAACTTCATGTGTTTTTGTGTTTTCTCTATTATTTCTCTTTCGATATCTTCATCCCACCGATACGGTTTCTGTCTTTCCTATCTTTTGTTTGATTTTCATATTCTACCAGGGCCTCCTTCGCTGTTGCGTGTATGCAATTTTTAATGTATTCATAATGTTCTTCCGTGGTGCTAAATGTCTTGTTCTTTAATTTGTCGTTCAGTCGTTGTTGATAGAACAATTTTACGCTGTCATGTATCAGATTGTCTAAATTATACCGTACTTGTTTCTGGTCTTGTTGTTCATTTCTATTTGGCAGCACAACTATGGTTTTCAGCAGGTAGGGATCGCTGCCACACGATGGTCCTCTACATGCCTTTACATCCTGAATCTTCATTTTAGTATTTTGTCTGACAATAGCGTAATCGATTATGGACTTCAAATTTCGGGTCGGCTGTGTCCATGTGTATTTGTGTGTGTTGCGCTGTTGATAGAAGTCATTCAGTATTCGTAAGTTGTTTTGTTCACATAGCGCTAATAATAATCTATTTCAGTTGTCGTTCCGTGTCTCTTCACTATACTGGCCAAGTACTTTGTTGTTGGCTTCTCGTCCGATTCGGCAGTTTAGGTCTCCTAAAATAATGATTTCTTTCGATGTTCCTATTCGGTTGATTTCGTCGTTCAGTTGTTCGACAAAATCCTCTTTTACGCTGACGAGGGAGTCATCATTTATACCGTATACTCCTAATATTGTTATTTTATATCCTTTATTTGTAAGGTTCATTTTTATAAATCGTTGGTTGATGTCTTAGTGTTTTACGTATTAGAATGGACACCCCTTGTTGGGCTCTTTGATCTTTAAGTACGCCGCTGTAGTACCGTCATAGTGTCCCAGTTTTCGGAGCCATTACCTTTCTTTTGAGTTTCTGCTATCACGAAGACATCTGCTTTCATTTTCTTTAGTTCCGATATTATTTCATTTGTTTTCTGAAAGAGTCCTTGTACGTTCCATATTGCGTAAATCATTATCCATTTCCTTTGCAGTTTTCGTTGTTTTTTGTTCCAGTTTCTTGTTCCGAGGCTATTGTTAGGTTTTTAACATTAATTTCTCTGAGTATCGAGGAGTTAGCCCAATGACTCAACCCCCTACTAGGAGGAGCAGGGTTTTGTTATCGAAGTTTCCTTCTTCTAGGAGGGTTGCCTTCTCTACGGCTTAGGAGCCCCTTCTGCCCCACTTGTTGGTCCGCGGGAGGTATTTTATTTTCCTCCTACGCACCGGAAAACCGGGTCGGGCATTTCCCAATCCGCCACCCGGGGACGCGCTGTCTAGGGGTTGCAGGCTCCTCCCATAGTTAATGGAGAGTTTACAGATCGAAAAGTTTTAGTCTGAATCGGCCGAGCAATCATTTTGGGTCATATTTATGTTATAAATTCCAGAAAACTCTCCCATTTTCTACGTTCTGCTCAAACTTTATTTATTAAAAATGTGCCATATTTTGAATTACGAGAACAAACATCAGGACTCTAGTGCCATCAACAGGATTTTAAAATTAATGATTTTTTTAATACGTACATTAGCAGCCTAGTAATAGCCGTTTTCCTTTCATCAAGTTAATTTTTCGGAGGAAATGACTAAATAAACTCTGGTTAATCTTACTACCTCATGATTTTTTTAACTCCGTAGTAATAGTAATTCGTAGTAATTTAGTTTTGAAAAATAAAAAGCTTTAAGTTTAGTTCAAAAATTTCTTGTAAAGATTTTTTTCAATCTCTAAATGCAGGGTGATTTCGAAATATATGCAATAATTTTAACCACGGCATTACATAACGTAGTAGTGTGGAAATATAGAAAAACAAACTAAAAATCGAATGGGGCAAAACCCCCACGAACCACCCTCGATACGAAGTCACTGTTCCACCTTGTAAACAGAGGTGGAAAAACCTTTGAATAAAAACGATGTAAACACTTTCAGTTTCAATTAAAAGTAAAACCGACTTTTTGCTGCTTACCATTAATGCTTTAAAAAAAAAATGCATTCATTCATCATTAAAGGTCAGTGCGACAGATTATTCGTTGTAGAAACAAATAGTGGTCCTGAGCAAGACCAATTTTTGAATAATGCTTCATGGTGATAGACTTTTGATTCTGACGGAAGTTTGGTACTTGCCACAATGATTTTACATTGTTTATTAAATAGAACAAAAATAAGAGCAACTTAGAATGCTACTACCTTTTTACAAGAAATGTTGAAAACGTTGTCCTTGATTAGCAATACAGGCTTCAGAGCGTCGCAAGATGTTTGTTGATAGGTAGGAAACCACCTGGAGTTCCACGAACTGTAGCGGCTGCCAGTTGCACTTGTTGTTGAAGCTATTTGATAGTTTCTGGACACTGTTGATTTCCATTAACTAAGTGTTTCATTGAACCGATCGTTGAAATCGTACTTCTTAACGAGCATGTGGCTTTTCATCGAATCAAATGTGAGTGTTGTGGCTGTTGAAAACAGCATTACTAGTAAATCCTGCTTCATCCGTAAACAAGATGCACTTATGAGGTTCACGACACTGCGGTAACAACTATTTGCAGTAAATTACACAACGTGGATAATCAGCGGACTCCAAACCTTGCACTTTTGAACATGGTATGGATGTGGCCTTGTTCTTTTAATGTACGATGCGCTACAAATTGTGAAACTCCAACCTCCGCTTAAAGACGGCGAGTGCCCTTTTCGTGTTTTTGCAAATTTCTTATCAGTCACTTTTTTTGGTTCTTGATCCAAGTCGTTCTGTGTCATTCATTGAAGAAGTAGGTCAAGAAACACTACCAGCAGCGTGTAACAATTTATATTTAATTTGAAATACTTTTTTCTAGACGTTGCTACCACTTAGGAACGTGAATTTTACACAGTAAAATGATTCCCCATTTTTCTTCTTGCATATATTTCGAAATCACCGTGTAGATTAACATTGCCTTGTTTGTTTATCTACTATAAACCTTATTCTTCATTTGCTAAATTAATGAATGGTAACACTGTTGGCCACGGAAAAAAAGCAAATCTGTTTATAAAACAAACTGAACACTGAAACGGGTGAACAACCAGCCAATTCTTCCTATTAGCTAAAAACATGCATCTTGAAACCCATTTTACAGCATACTGTAAAGTCTTAAGTTCACAGCTGGTGTTCGTTACTTAGAACTCTTAGAAATAATTGAAAATAGGCTATCCCTTTTAAAAAACATAAGAAACACTGACAAATTAAACAAAACTGGAAATACGTAACACCGTTCAAAGAAGATACAACGTCTCGACGGAGACATAATATACTGAAACTGAATAGCATAATGTACTGAGGCTGAATAATGTGTGAATATACATTTAAAAAATTGGTCTAAAGAGTTTAGACAGTACTTCCCTCGCTGTCGGAAACTTGACGACTGCATGCCTATTGTGTTTTTTTTCTCATTACATTTTTGTAGTGGGAATTTAAAAAAAAAATTGCGATGACGTCATCAACATTTTTGCAAGGACACGTATATCAGTTGGGATAGATGTAGTGTAATACTAAGAATAAAATTATTGTATTCCCAAATTTTCGGGAAAATGAATCGGGTCGTTTTGAATATTGATTTGTTATAATCAATAAAATAACGAAACAATTTACTCACGTATACGGTGCCGGTGAGAGGCAACTGAAAATCGTTTATGTATAAGCATTCTTAATTTAAGATGACAAGCGTAACAGCATACGTGAGAGTCAAACAGAGAAACTGTAAACAAAACGACCATCGGTTTTATTGCTTCGACTTCCGCTTATTATATAAAACATTGGGTTTTATTTTAATTTTTGACGGTGGAATTCACAATTGGTTGATTATAAACATGTCTATTCCACATTCGCGGAACCTAGTCAGCGCAACAAAACAAATGTACGTCTGTAATGTTAAAGTCGATGTATTCAACCGAGTTTTTACTTTAAAAAATTTTGTGTCTACCAAATTGGGTTGGTCCAATGTAATACCAATAATAAGTGTTGCCTTTAATTTAATCAATAAACTAAATTGACTTCATTAATTTTTTGAGCCACCTCTTAAGAAAATCTAAAAAATATGAATGGAATGATAAATCACAAGTACAAACTCATAAAATTTTTTGCATTTTAGATAGAATTTATTCAGTAAAATTTAAGGGTGACGTCATCAATTTTTTTAGGAGGGATGAACAAATACATTTTGAACAAAAGTTTACCATGCTTATAATAACTTTAAAATATCTCCAAGATTTCAAAGCATTCGGTTTTGTAATTCCTGATTAATTCGATAAAATAAATTCACGCATTCATTAATTTTTTTGAGTCACCTGTATATGCAAATCCAAAAATATGAATGGAATGATAAATTACAAGTACAGACTCATCATATTTTGTACATTTTAGATAGGATTTATTCAGCAAAATTTTGGGGTGACGTCATCAATTTTTTAGGGGGGATGAGCAAATACATTTAGATAAAAAATTTACCATGCTTATAATAAATTTAAAACATCTCCAAGATTTCAAAGCATTCGGTTCTGTAAATCCTGATTAAACCAATAAAATAATTTCATGCATTCATTAATTTTTTTGAGGCACCCGGTATATGCAAATCCAATAAATATGATTGGAATGATAAATCACAAGTACAGACTCATCATATTTTGTACATTTTACATAGGATTTATTCGGCAAAATTTTGGAGTGACGTCATCAATTTTTTAGGGGTGAAGACCAAATACATTTTGATCAAAAATTTACCATGCTTATGATAATTTTAAAACATCTTCAAGATTTCAAACCATTCGGTTTTGTAGTTCCTGAGTAAATCAGTAAAATAAATTTTGCGCATTCATTAATTTTTTTGAGTCACCCTGTATATGCAAATCCAAAAAATATGAATGGAGTGATATATCACAAGTACAGACTCATCATATTTTGTACATTTTAGATAGGATTTATTCAGCAAACTTTTGGAGTGACGTCATCAATTTTTTAGGGGGGAAGAGCAAATACATTTTGATAAAAAATTTACCATGCTTATGATAACTTTAAAACATCTCCAAGATTTCAAAGCATTCGGTTCTGTAATTCTTGATTAAATCAATAAAATAAATTGGCGCATTCATTAATTTTTTTCAGTCACCCTGTATTTGCAAATCGAAAAAATTTGAATGGAATGATAAATCACAAGAAGAGACTCACCATATTTTGTACATTTTAGATAGGATTTATTCAGTAAAATTTTGTGGTGACGTCATAAATTTTTTAGGGGGGGACGACCAAATACATTTTGATCAAAAATTTACCATGCTTATGATAATTTTAAAACATCTTCAAGATTTCAAAGCATTCGGTTTTGTAGTTCCTGAGTAAATCAGTAAAATAAATTTTGCGCATTCATTAATTTTTTTGAGTCACCCTGTATATGCAAATCCAAAAAATATGAATGGAGTGATATATCACAAGTACAGACATGGCCGACTAGTATAAAGATTATGGCCTGTCCAAGAGGTACGATACGTGTTGCCATCTATTAATAATTACACTTAATAATTTAGCAAAATTTTAATTTGACTTGACATTATGGGACTTCAAAACGTGTAATGGTGATTTGTTTCGGTATGAATGCCTTTGTGCCTTTCAAAAAGTGTTAATAATTCTTTTGTCGTTTTTGAATTATTAATAGATGGCAGCACGTATGGTACCTTTGCATAGATAAATAATACTACGTAAATAGAATGCAAACTCCCACTTGATTTTTGGTCCCAATAAACGCCCCCTGGTGCCTTGTGGCCGGTGCTAAAGCATGAACTACTAGATGCGTCATTGCTGCATATTTTATAATTAATATTTTATTTTTATTATCACTAATAATATCAAAAACACGGAGTAGAATAATAAGTATACAATTTATTAGTATTGTCTACGATTTTTTTACTTTAATTTTTTTGGTACATTATACAAGCATTTTGATATAATGCATTTTTATGTGTGGAAACTCTTGTATCGCGACCGCTTAAAATTAAATTCAAACCTTTTATTCTATTTTAGAACCATAATCTTATTTATAAGCACCCAAATGCGGGCTTAAATTGGCCTTTTTAGCACAAATCTGTCAAAAATTGCTAAGCAACAATTGATTGTTCATTTACACTAATCAATTAATAATTCAAACACGCTTCGATATTCAATGTTTTTCTTAAGTTGGAAAAATAATATTTTATCAAATCATTACCTGGCCGACTTCAAATTCTTCTAAACTTTCGTTTGAATAAAGGTTTTCCGCTTCTTTAATTTACATTTTGAAAAACGAATTATCAAATAATCAACGTGGTATCCATAACAACATCAAAATAATAGCCAGCTATGTATTAAAATTCGCATCGGCACAATTCACACAGTCTTGCCGAAAATACTCAATATTTCGTTAAAAATAGTTTAGAAACTAAAATAGAATAAAACGTTGTATGTACCACGTGCATAATTGTCGATTGTGGCACTCGGGAAATTAAAAGCCCTCCTTCGTCGGGCTTTAAACATTCCCTCGTGCCACAATCTCCCTGATTATGCCCTTAATACATAAATAACTATTACAAACGTAAAAATTGTTAAATATATAATTTTATTACATATTTCACTTTCAATTAATTCCTTATGTTCACAATGAAACGAAATTCTGTTAATGTTTTTTATAAAATCTAACTTACAATATTGCAATTTTCTGTTATTACAATTGTATTCTCTTATACGTATTAATTTGTAACATTGTTCGTCTTCCGAAAAATTGTTTAAAATTTGGGTTTTACAATATTCACACTTCAAATTTCTTGATGTTTTCGCAACCCAGCGAGACACATAACCAACAATACTTTTATGAAGATCTTTTTCTAAATTATATGGAGACAGTTTTGAAATGTACATATTCACGTTTAAAATTTCGTAACTCGTTTCATTTACTGAAGGTTGATTTATGTTTTTATCCACAAGTCCTTTAATATGAAATAAATCCGGTATGTTCGTTTTCTCACAATTTGCGCCCACTGAATTTGAACTATAAAAATTGCGTAATACTCAATAGAGATTTGAAACTTTCCTTAAATTGGGCTGCCGTTAGATTAGTTGCTCGATTTCTTTGACTTCTGATTTTGCCAAAATAGTTTTCAATAACATCTTGATTTAAACATCTAGGTAAAAAATATTTGCACCTGCCCTGTTCTACTAAAATTGTATGTAAATCCACAAAACCTTCTAACGTTGCAATCCAGTTTTTTATACACGGAGGTACTACCATTTTTCCGGCCTCATCGACGAAATACATATCACCCAAAATTTTGATAGCTTCCTTCCAAAAATGTTTATGACCGGAAGATTTAAATACGCCCCCAGAAAATGGTTTTCCGCACCGTGGTTGAAAAGTACTGCCATTTACACCGTCGAAGAGCTTGTCAAAAAATTTTATAATTCGTGCTGTTCCCATTGCCTCGTGTGTTGAACTGCATTCGGCTGTAAAATTAAATTGTAAATGAATCAGTTAATTATTTTTAAATTTGTATTTACTAGATTTAACCAATAGCGTAATAGTCGATGCCATTGAGTGACTCAAAACTTGTGTCGCATAGCACACCTTCATCTTTTGAATTTTTTCCGGAATTACGTGGAGATCCGTAATTTTGTATAGAGCCCGTAATTCTCCACATGGTTGATCACTGTAGTACGCATCGATTATATGTTTCCAATTTGCAACTAAAATTTCCTCGCTTGTTTTCCACACTAAATTTTTAGTAAGCAGATTGTTCCTAATACATTTAATTAAATGAGGCGTGTCATATAATGGAATAATTTCTTGATCCCTTAATAAAATTCTTCTTTTAGGTTCCATCCCTTTATGTATATAACGTTGTTTCGACTCCTTTAGCAGAGAATTTATAGCTGCTTGGTTTGGTTGGCCTTGATCACAAATTGTAACCAGAATTTTGAATCCACAATTTTGTATTTTTTCAACCAGAGTTTTTATAATAGTTGTCAATATGTAAGATTTTGTAGACGAAAAAGAAAATCCAAAGTATATTGGCAGTTGCCATTTTTTAAACACTCCGCGAATGAAAAAAAACAAGAACATGATCTGCTATCTGTAAATTTTGTTCAAATCCAAAATTTTGAAATCCGAAAAATGTATCCGTATATTTGTCATAGTCTATGTGGGGAATTATGGACATTTCATCAAAAATTAATGCACATATTCTATCTTGGTTATTTAATTTTGAAGCAGATTCTTTAAGATTGTCGAAAATTATTTTGTTTATACCAACGTCTACTGGAATTTTGTTCAACATAGACATAATTGTTTGACGTGAAGGCAGTGCAAAAATCTGTCTCATTTTTCTACAACATCTCCCAGACTGTTTATAAAACATTAATGCAAATAATTTATCTTCAGTGGTAAACCTGCGACCCTTTGGTTTGACATTTCGTCTTTTTAATTGTGATAAACAAAAATTTATAGCATCCTGACTTAAAATTTTGCTTTCTAATTTTACTTCAAATTTGGAGTATAATTTCAATCGTTGGCGATACGAAGCTACCTTAATTTTGTTTCTACGGGCTGTACGCGAAATATTCCTAGAATTTGAATGTAAATTTAGTATTCGAGAAGATTCTTGGTTTAAAGTTTCGTTTAGGGTTTCTCTGGAATTTCGAGATACTTCAGTACAAAATTTTTGAGAATCCAGTATAGAAATAGGGTTTACGGGATCATGGGTGTGTCTTTCGGAGTCGTTCATTTTATCTGAAATTATTGTAAAAATTATCTATGGCATTCACTTGCACACAAATATTTACCATGCATAATTTGAATTGTAGGAATGGCAGTATTTTTAAGTTTTTGATTGGGGCCAAAATCCGTTTCTTTAAAATGTACATCGCAAAGAAAATATCCATTTTTATATATTTTCGTGGGATCTAATTTGCCTAAATTTGGATTCCCTGTCCGTTCCAACCAAATTTTAAAACGCTCGTTGTATTTGTAGGGGTTGGGAAAACGATGGCGTTTAATAATTTTAGTGTTTAGACATTTCAAAACACTGCACAGTTTCATATTTTACGCTTTGTTATCACGTATAATCACACAAATGACACTTTTATACTAATCATAAATGACATTAGTTTTTTTATTGTTTCTTAAAATTGGCTGTGGAAGTTGTCGCCAAGTAATTTTTGGAAAAAAATACTTCACTGCTATCAGTGCTATCTCTTATTATGTGGCCGGTACATAAGCCTAGACACAAACCTGGGACACGCATTACAGCCGACTTTGCATTCTATTTTACGTAGTATTATTTATCTATGTACCTTTGGCAGTCCTTTGGACAGGCCATAATCTTTATACTAGTCGGCCATGGTACAGACGCATCATATTTTGTACATTTTAGATAGGATTTATGCAACAAAATTTTGGATTGACGTCATCAATTTTTTAGGGGGGAAGAGCAAATACATTTTGATAAAAAATTTACCATGCTTATGATAACTTTAAAACATCTCCAAGATTTCAAAGCATTCGATTCTGTAATTCCTGATTAAATCAATAAAATAAATTAACGCATTAATTAATTTTTTCCAGTCACCCTGGATATGCAAATCGAAAAACTTTGAATGGAATGATAAATCACAAGAAGAGACTCACCATATTTTGTACATTTTAGATAGGATTTATTCAGCAAAATTTTGTGGTGACGTCATCAAGTTTTTGGAGGGGATAACCAAATATATTTTGACTAAAGATTTATGATGCTCTTTAAAACATCTGCAACATTTCAAAAGATTCGGGTTAGCAGATTCAAAATTAAATTGCAAAATGTTGTTTTACAATTTTGATTTTTTTTCCAAAAATCTGGACGTTTCGGGTAAAAACTGAATTCGGAGTCGTAAACTACATGTGTAGGACTATGTTATTTTATACTATTTAAGACCCATTTACTATGTACAATTTTGAAGTGACGTCATCGCATTAGTGGTGGTGATGATTAGACAAATTTTGGTTAGCGTTTTACCATCTACATGATATTCCTAATATAAGTACAAAATTTCACAACAATCGGTCCAGTACTTTCGGAGATTATCTGTCTAATAAAAATCCGGGACGGCAGACAGACGGACAGACAGACGGAAATGGGAGACTTATTTCTTCGTATTCTAGGGGTCATGAGAGATCGAGAAAACGTAAAAGTAGAGAGTCGGCCGACGGACTCGATTACAATACTTCCTTTGCTTACGCTCGGAAAGTAAACATCTGAAATGGTTTTAAGGCGCATTTGCCCCTAAAAGGCTTCTGTCTTATTTTTTGGTGCCACTTCGATAAATTTAAATGTCTTCTAGGAATTATTTTGTATATGGGCCCACACAACAGTTAATTTTTACTTCCCGAGCGTAAGCAAAGGAAGTATTGTAATCGAGTCCGTCGGCCGACTCTCTACTTTTACGTTTTCTCGATCTTTCATGACCCTAGAAGACGAAGAAATAGGTCCCCCATTTCCGTCTGTCTGTCCGTCCGTCTGTCCGTCCGTCTGCCGTCCCGGATTTTTATTAGACAGATAATCTCCGAAAATACTGGACCGATTGTTGTGAAATTTTGTACTTATATTAGGAATATCATGTAGATGGTAAAACGCTAACCAAAATTTATCTAATCATCCCCACCACTAATGCGATGACGTTACTTCAAAATTGTACATAGTAAATGGGTCTTTAATTGTATAAAATAACATAGTCCTACACATGTTGTTTACGACTCCAAATTCAGTTTTTACCCGAAACGTCCAGATTTTTGGAAAAAAAATCAAAATTATAAAACAACATTTTGCAATTTAATTTTAATCTGCTAACCCGAATGTTTTGAAATGTTGCAGATGTTTTAAGGCTATAAAGAGCATCATAAATCTTTAGTCAAAATATATTTGGTTATCCCCTCCAAAAACTTGATGACGTCACCTAAAAAATTTGCCGAATAAATCATATCTAAAATGTACAAAATATGATGAGTCTGTACTTCTATCACTCCATTAATATTTTTTTGGATTTGCATATACAGGGTGACTCAAAAAAATTAATTAATGCTTAAATTTATTTTACTGATTTACTCAGGAACTACAAAACCGAATGCTTTGAAATCTTGCAAATGTTTTAAGGTTATAAAGAGCATAATAAATGTTTAGTCAAAATATATTTGCTTATCCCCTCCAAAAAATCGATGACGTCAGCTCGAAAGTTTGTCGAATAAATCCTATCTAAACTGTGCAAAATATGATGAGTCTGTACTTGTGATTTATCACTCCATTCATATTTTTTGGATTAACATATACAGGGTGACTCAAAAAAAATAATGAATTCGTAAATTTATTTTATTGATTTAATCAGGAACTACAAAACCGAATGCTTTGAAATCTTGCAGATGTTGTAAGGTTATAAAGAGCATAATAAATTTTTAGTCAAAATATATTTGGTTATCTTCTACAAAAAACTGATGACGTCAGCTCAAAAGTTTGCCGAATAAATCGTATCTAAAATGTACAAAATATGTAGAGTCTGTACTTGTGATTTATCATTCCATTCATATTTTTGGATTTGCATATGCAGGGTGACTCAAAAAAATTAATGAAGGCGTGAATTTATTTTATCGATTTAATCAGGAATTACAAAACCGAATGCTTTGAAATCTTGGGAATATTTTAAAGTTATTATAAGCATGGTAAACTTTTGTTCATAATGTATTTGTTCATCCCTCCTAAAAAAATTGATGACGTCACCCTTAAATTTTGCTGAATAAATCCTATCTAAAATGCAAAAAATATGATGAGTTTGTACTTGTAATTTATCATTCCATTCATATTTTTTAGATTTTCTTAAGAGGTGGTTCAAAAAAATTAATGAAGTCAATTTATTTTATTGATTAAATTAAAGGCAACACTTATTATTAGTATTACACCCCAACCAACCCAATTTGGTAGACACAAAATTTGTTAAAGGAAAAACTCGGTTGAAACATAAGGGTAGCACGCTTATTCACATCGACTTTAACATTACAGACCTGCATTTGTTTTATGCGTTCACTTGGTTCCGCGAATGTGAAATAGACATGTTTATAATCAACCAATTGTGAATTTCACCGTCCAGAATTAAAATAAAACTCAATGTTTTATATAATAAGCGGAAGTCGAAGCAATAAAACCGATGGTCGTTTTGTTTACAGTTTCTCTGTTTGACTCTCACGTATGCTGTTACGCTTGTCATCTTAAATTAAGAATGTTTATACATAAACGATTTTCAGTTGCCCCTCACATTACTAGACAGCGGATTTCTGTCGGGCTACGTCACGATTATAGGGGGGGACGTGCTGGATTCCATAAATATAATTAACGATTTATTAATCAAACGGCTAAGTAAATGAGAACGGGAATTAACAGCAGAGTGCAACGAAACAACGTTATTCTAATCTCAAATAAACGAAGTGCAGTCCGCAACGGCAATGAATTCGCATCCCGTGCGAGCCGTACCGAGTTTGGCCTTGCCTAGCCCGACAGAAATCCGCTCTCTAGATATTACACACCGGCGCCGTATACGTGAGTAAATTGTTTCGTTATTTTATTGATTATAAGAAATCAATATTCAAAACGACCCAATTCATTTTCCCGAAAATTTGGGAACACAATAATTTTATTCTTAGTATTACACTACATCTATCCCAACTGATATACGTGTCCTTGCAAAAATGTTGATGACGTCATCACATTTTTTTTTTTAATTCCCACTACAAAAATGTAATGAGAAAAAAAACATAATAGGCATGCAGTCGTCAAGTTTCCGACAGCGAGGGAAGTACTGTCTAAACTCTTTAGACCAATTTTTTTTAATCTGCTAACCAGAATGCTTTGAAATGTTGCAGATGTTTTAAGGCTATAAAGAGCATCATAAATCTTTAGTCAAAAAATATTTGCTTGTCCCCTCCAAAAACTTGATGACGTCAGCTCAAAAGTTTGTGGAATAATTCATATCTAAAATGTACAAAATATGATGAGTCTGTACTTGTGATCTATCACTCCATTCATATTTTTTGGATTTGCATATACAGGGTGACTCAAAAAAATTAATGAATGCGTAAATATATTTTATTGATTTAATCAGGAACTACAAAACCGAATGCTCTGAAATCCTGCAGATGTTTTAAGGTCATAAAGAGCATAATAAATGTTTAGTCAAAATATATTTGCTTATCCCCTCCAAAAACTTGATGACGTCAGCTCGAAAGTTTGCCGAATAAATCATATCTAAAATGTACAAAATATGATGAGCCTGTACTTGTCATTTATCACTCCATTCATATTTTTTGGATTTGCATATACAGAGTGACTCAAAAAAAATTAATGAATGCGTAAATATATTTTATTGATTTAATCAGGAACTACAAAACGGAATGCTCTGACATCTTGCAGATGTTTTAAGGTTATAAAGAGCATAATAAATGTTTAGTCAAAATATATTTGCTTATCCCCTCCAAAAACTTGATGACGTCAGCTCGAAAATTTGCCGAATAAATCATATCTAAAATGTACAAAATATGATCAGTTTGTACTTGTGATCTATCACTCCATTCATATTTTTTGGATTTGCATATACAGGGTGATTCAAGAAAATAAATGAAAGCGTAAATTTATTTTACTGATTTACTCAGGAACTACAAAACCGAATGCTTCGAAATCTTGAAGATATTTTAAAATTATCATAAGCATGGTAAATTTTTGATCAAAACGTATTTGGTCGTCCCCCCTAAAAAATTTATGACGTCACCACAAAATTTTGCTGAATAAATCCTATCTAAAATGTACAAAATATGGTGATTTATCATTCCATTCAAATTTTTTCGATTTGCATATACAGGGCGACTCAAAAAAATTAATGAATGCGTAAATTTATTTTATTGATTTAATCAGGAACTACAAAACCGAATGCTTTGAAATCTTGCAGATGTTTTAAGGTTATAAAGAGCATAATAAATTTTTAGTCAAAATATATTTGGTTATCTTCTACAAAAAACTGATGACGTCAGCTCAAAAGTTTGCCGAATAAATCGTATCTAAAATGTACAAAATATGATGAGTCTGTACTTGTGATTTATCATTCCATTCATATTTTTGGATTTGCATATGCAGGGTGACTCAAAAAAATTAATGAAGGCGTGAATTTATTTTATCGATTTAATCAGGAATTACAAAACCGAATGCTTTGAAATCTTGGGAATATTTTAAAGTTATTATAAGCATGGTAAACTTTTGTTCAAAATGTATTTGTTCATCCCTCCTAAAAAAATTGATGACGTCACCCTTAAATTTTGCTGAATAAATCCTATCTAAAATGCAAAAAATATGATGAGTTTGTACTTGTGATTTATCATTCCATTCATATGTTTTAGATTTTCTTAAGAGGTGGTTCAAAAAAATTAATGAAGTCAATTTATTTTATTGATTAAATTAAAGGCAACACTTATTATTAGAATTACACCCCAACCAACCCAATTTGGTAGACACAAAATTTGTTAAAGGAAAAACTCGGTTGAAACATAAGGGTAGCACGCTTATTTACATCGACTTTAACATTACAGACCTGCATTTGTTTTATGCGTTCACTTGGTTCCGCGAATGTGAAATAGACATGTTTATAATCAACCAATTGTGAATTTCACCGTCCAGAATTAAAATAAAACCCAATGTTTTATATAATAAGCGGAAGTCGAAGCAATAAAACCGATGGTCGTTTTGTTTACAGTTTCTCTGTTTGACTCTCACGTATGCTGTTACGCCTGTCATCTTAAATTAAGAATGTTTATACATACACGATTTTCAGTTGCCTCTGATACGTATACGTGAGTAAATTGTTTCGTTATTTTATTGATTATTACAAATCAATATTCAAAACGACCCAATTCATTTTCCCGAAAATTTGAGAATATAATAATTTTATTCTTAGTATTACACTACATCTATCCCAACTGATATACGTGTCCTTGCAAAAATGTTGATGACGTCATCGCAATTTTTTTTTAAATTCCCAGTACAAAAATGTAATGAGAAAAAAAACACAATAGGCATGCAGTCGTCAAGTTTCCGACAGCGAGGGAAGTACTGTCTAAACTCTTTAGACCAATTTTTTCCACTCACTTGATACCCTATCCCCATTTAGACAGTTCTTAAATAGCTTCCTAAAGTGTTCGTATAGCATGTTTGTTCCTGCTGTTATTAATTCAGCCGGTATATCACCTGGCCCATTTTTTAAAGATTTGCAGATAGTTTTCACTTCTTTTAGGGATATCTGAAACGGGCAAACGGGTGAACAACCAGCCAATTGTTCCTATTAGCTAAAAACATGCATCTTGAAACCCATTTTACAGTAAAGTCTTAAGTTCACAGCTGGTGTTGGTTATTTAGAACTCGTAGAAGTAATTGAAAATAGGCTATCCCTTGTAAAAAACATAAGAAACACTGACAAATTAAACAAAACTGGAAATACGTAACACGGTTCAAAGAAGATACGACGTCTCGACGGAGACATAATATACTGAAACTGAATAGCATAATATACTGAGGCTGAATAATGTGTGAATTTACATTTAAAAAATCTGATCCCTAAAAGGCTTCTGTCTTATTTTTTGGTGCCACTTCGATAAGTTTAAATGTCTTCTAGGAATTATTTTGTATATGGGCACACACAACAGTAAATTTTCTTTTTTATACAGACGTAATTCTAAGTGTTATCATTGTTCTAATACAATTTTACTATGTGTGGCTTACTGACCCCATTAACTGGAGATATCAAAATAGGTTACTAGGTCCGGACACACATACCTACAATAATTATTATCGATTTATCCAGAAAAAGCACATATGTAATTAGTTTCAAAATATAATTTAGTAGCCTGAAAGGAAAGGCGGACTTAATTTATAACGTCGATAATAAGAATAGGATGTGATGTACCCGCAAACTATGTTGAAACAAGTGTAAAAGAAATAAACAATTTTAACTTGTTAATTCTGGAAAAATCAAAGTAGTGATTGATATGTTCCTACTAAGTTTATAAACATTTAACTCAAACTCTAAAATTAGTTTCGCATAAAAACAGGTCCCAAATGCAGGAAAATTAAGCCATTATTTTGAATAATAAATTTGTTACAGGGTTTCCGTGCAGAACGTTACCTAAATCCAAATATTATCGCGCAAACCACAAACCAAAACGGAATAAATATAGATTAAACTAATCACACTATTTTTAGTAAAGACAATAAATACCGATAAACTAACTACATTCTTAATCAACTTAATGCATTTTCAAATTTCAATTTATGCCGAATATTGTATCAGTGTTTAATTTTGCCCAATGTTTTAAAGACAACGACAAGACGTCAATCAAAACGCTGAAATTGTAGCTGGGCAAGCAAACTATCTTTCGCATGGTTTGTTACTTTTACAATGCCAACTTGAGAGCGATTTTTGTTGATCCCACATTATTTGTACACAAACTGTCACCGAAATTAAACACATTGAAGCAAGGTCAAACTTTTTTATGCGAATTACTTTTCAAAAAGAAGTTTGTAAATTTTTAATCCATATTACAAATGAGCAATATTTGGAAGAAATACATGACTAAAAGCAGCATTAAAAGAAAGTGAAAAATAAAATAAAATGTAACATATCACTGTAACTAGCAATAAATCCACTGTACTGAAATTTAGCACATGCTTGGAGATTGTCCTTCATTGATAGATCACTAACTAAAATTTGTCTGTCCAACAACACTAAAATTTTGATGACGCCACGTTTCAGGTTACTAAGTAAATTCTATTTAAAATGTATAAATATAATACTGCGAATTAATTTTGTTTATATTTTCGGTTTAATTTAGGTGCAATAAGTATATTTCTAGAACAATTTTTTACAGATCATGAGTATGGATACACCAATAGGACAATCCAAGCATTTAAAGGAAAAACGCAGAAATGTTTTTTTTTTTTAATGCATAAACAACAAGAAATACCAGTGATCCTCTAGTGATATCTGTGAAAATTGAAAACAACGAGTGGAAACTTCGATCTACAGATGAACGATACCGTCATTTTTCGATTATAGCGTGAATAGTGGCTGTTCTTTCTGAGTCACAGCTTTTTTAAACAGTGATCCTGACCATGTTTTCGTCAAATCGCTTTACAAGTAGCTGTATGCTATTAAAACAGTGGTTGGATACTTCTCTCACGATGATCAGATGAAAATGTGGGTACCTCATTCATCGATTCATCGTAAAATTTAGGGTGATATCCAGTGATACCTAACTATTCATCAGTTACCACTAGTTGCCATCACAAATTTTGCAGCACATTGTTATAAAAAAAATATAAAACCCGAATTCACTGTTTCCAATTCACGGTGGTCGTTACAGATTTGATTTTAAGAAGCAAAATTACGGTCACCGATAATTATCAAAAAGTGTCACAAACTGAAAAATAAATCACGTTGAAACAGTCGCCGATAGTGAAATATCTCTACTTCATATAGAAATTTCTGAGAGAGAAAAAAAATCAGAAAATAAATCATTTTTAAATGAAAACGGAAATGAAAAGCGTTTGTTAAGCAAATACTTTGAAATTAATAAAATCATGTTCTAACCCGAATTGACTTTTTATAATGCAGCAAAAATAAAACATGTATTAAGAAAACCACAATTTTCTTTCCTAAACGCACTACTTCAATGAAACCATTAGTTCTTCCTGTTTTAATCGTTATCAGTGACAAAACCCACTAAAAAAAAAAACAAATAATTTTTGTGTAATATACGTCTGTTCGTATAGTTTATTAATTTACTCAATGAGTTTGTGTTAGATTATTAGTTCCAAAGTCTAGGATATTTTCCGGCGCTAAACCGCCAAATCACCTGTATTGCGTAGGTACTACAGTCCTACAGATAAGTAGAATGGATTATCACTGTGTGCTACCAATTCACAAAATTGGAATAATAAGATGTACAAAGAGTTTTTCGTTCAAAATGTAAGGTTACTGAAGATAGTTTGTTAATTAGTTCAGTTCCAATCGGTTTATTTTAGCACATCAGTTAAGTAACGAACATGTCACACAGCAAATGATGAAAAAGAATCCAAATTTAACTCCAAAGTTAAGTTTGACGTAATACCTCTACTGCATTAGTAACCCGTGTCCTTGGCGGATAACACTATCTATCATACTGCCAATATTTTTTTTGAATAGAAAAGAATGCTCTATATGCTCCTTTATTTCGCAAACAGTGCTTGGAAGGAACCTTCATGGGAAAGACACACAGGTTTCTTTATCCATGTACCTGCAACATATTTTGGCCGCACAATGTGGAACGTGAGGAGAGACAATCATGGGGCCTGATAGTAGTATATTAATATAGTAAGTATATTCGTTCGACAAGTGGGAGACGTGGCTTAGAATCCTGCTCAGGCCGTAACACTTTTCCTCATTACCACAATGTATTACGTTTCTAGAGTATCCCCTAAGCTTTTGTATTTCACTGATATTTCAAAAATACGTGGAAACTGTATATTTGGGAAAACATCGTCAAAATAATCAAACTGAAACACAACTATCAATTTTATTGATTTTTTCGAGAATTTTTGCGTAAGTATACAGGGTCGCTGGTATATATACTGGAACTAATAAATATCTTGAGAACCAATTGTACAAATCACCTGAAATTACATAGTGGGATACAAGAAGTTGTGCTCTAATTATTTGTCAAAAAAAATTTGTTTTGCTTCATTTGTTTTCGAGATGCAAGGCCAACTTGATTTTTTTTAAAATGGCGCTACCATATAATAAGCATTCACGTTCGGTAGATGTAACTAACAGAAATTTTTCTGTGGTTAAGTTGCAATCATAAGATCACTAGAAATTAAAGATTGGCATTATTGGCACAAAAAAAAATACACTTAAAACAGACTTATCGGAGATGACTGCCGCACTTCGAAATGCGGTCGTATTGTGAGAGTCGCTCACAAACTCGGAGAAACCAGGTAAAAACGATACGCTTATCCAGTTGAGGGCAGGCCCGACCATGGCTTTACGGGCTGATTTTGGAATTATTTCTCGCATCTCGCAAGCGCCCTCATGTAGCTTCAGACAACCTTTGAGCTATGTACATCAGTCCACAAACTTACCTACTTCACAATAAACATAGAACAATACTCTTACGTATCAAAATACAAAATCGAAATGTTAAGCTTTAACATACACAAATTTCAACGCACAGGTAGGTAGAGAGAAATAAGAGAGTCATTCATCTCACATTTTCGATATTTGACATTTACTTACTTACATGTCACATTTTTGATACTACTTTCTGACATTCCAATTATCCATTATACACTAGAACAATTATATCCGCAGTTACACAGCTTAAAAAAAAAAAGTTAGCAAATCTAGTTACATCTACCGAACGTCAATTCCTTATAATTAATGCATTTTTGAATAAAGTTTTTTTTTAATTCATTGAATTAGCACAATCATACTTTCTTTCTGGTCTTCACTCCTAAGTGAAACTGAGCGCATAGAATTATTGATGATTATTATCGATTACGGTGACAAATGACGAAGTTTTGCTCAAGTAATAACACTTTTCAGTGAAATTCATCCTGATCGAGAACACATTTCTGAGTCGACGCTTTCAAAAACCCAACGAAGATTTAATGAGACTGGAAGTGTTAAAGAACGTCCAAAACCTGGCAGGCCAAAAACTGCTATAAATGATGACAATGTCTTTAATGTTCTCTTAGACGCAACAAAAGTCCCAAAACGTCAGTGCAACAATTAGCGCTGAACCGCAATGTTAGTAGAAAATCAATTCAAACAATAATGAAAAAGAAAAAGTTTCACCCACACAAAACCCATTTAGTACAAGAGCTAAACGAAGATGATTTTGATTGTAGTTGAATTTACCGAAATTATTATGAACAGAATACAACAAGACGGAAATGTTTTCTTGTGATTCTACGTTTTGTTTAAATGGTAATGCGATCAGACACAACTGCAGGTACAGGTTTCTATACTGGATGGAGAAAATCCACACACAGCGTCCAGAAAAACTGAATGTTTGGTGCGGTCTTATTGGTTACCATGTAACTGGTCCTTTTTTTGTTAAACGGAATTTAAATTCTGAGGGATACGTAAGGTTCTTGCAGCAACGTTAGTGCCTAGACTTAGAGAATTGTTTCCTAATTACCAAAATCCAGAGTTATCAGCAGAAACTATTTGGTTTCAACAAGACGGTACTCCACCCCATTTTGGACGTCAAGTGCGATAGTACTTAAATGCGACTTTTCCTGGCAGATGAATAGGTCGAAGGAGTACTATTGAGTGGTCTGCCAGGTCAGGTCAGGTCAAGGATTTGACACCGCTTGACTTTTTTTTGGGGCTCTTTGAAGAATCGTGTTTATATCAATAGACCGATTCACACTGAAGACTTACAGGAACGCATACGTAACGTAATTGCTAGCTTCGTCCAGAAATTCTCATTAATTCGCTACAAAGTTACTACTATTCAGGGTCTTTTTTACTGCCAGGAAGTAAATGGAGAGCATTTTGAGCATCGTTTGTAGAAACAGAAGTTTAATCTTGGTTTCGGTTCAAAAATGCATTAATTATATGGTAGTGTCATTGAAAAAAAAAAAATCAAGTTGGCCTTGCATCTCGAAAACAGTAGGTAAGTAGTTAATAAGTTTTTTAAATAACTGAAAGTTATTTAAAAAACTATTCTAGTTTTTTAAATAACTTTCAGTTGAATTTAAAAGCTTAGTTTCTGTTAAAAAAGTCAAGAGTAGTACATTTAGTTTAGTAGTTGTTGTTTATATTGTAGTAGTTGAAAGTTTTTACAATTTTTTCTGTTATATTGTGTTCTTCTTGATGTACCTATTCTCTATAGATTTTGGCGATCACATTACCCTATCTAATTTTTTACGGCCGCTCGGAAAATGTCAGTCCTTGTCACCCAGGTCCGTAACCCCAGGTTACGAATCCAAGATATACGACGGTGTCCTGGGCTTCTTCTTCCGCCTATTTTATCCTGCAGCACTAGCTGGACAACTCAATATTTGTCGCTATTTCGCATTATGTATCCAAAGTATACTACCTTTATTTTTTTATGTGATGTTTAGAGTTTGTGGTGTTTTGAATGAACGCTGCATTCCTGTATCGTTGGTTATACGATGTTACTCAGCATATTTTAAGTATTCGTTGGTAGCACCAGATCTCAGTTAGTCGTATTCGCCAACCACAGGTGGTTGGTTGTCCATCCATATATCAGGACAGAAAACACGTAACATTTGAGAATCCGAAGAATTGAACTAAATTAGAGGCATCACTTCTTGCTTTTTCAACACACATTTGAGTTCATGTTAATGGTCTCCACTGTCCATTAATTGAGCATTACTGTTTCGATTTTTGCTTATAATCATGGTTGTTTTTGTCTACTATTCAATCTCATTCCATACTCTCGCTTACATCGACCACTGTATTAGTAAGCCTTTATAGCCCTTCAGCACCATCAGTAATACCCGCAGTGTTGTCGGAATATCTCAAATTATTTATTACCTCTCTGTTAATAATAATTATTATTCCGTCACCCGTCTGTCTCAATACCTTATTGGAATAAGGAGTATTCTTAATCTGCACTGAATAACATGGGGGGAATATACACCCTTGTACTCCTTTATAACTTATTATCAGTGACTGATTAGCGATTGTTCTAATATCCTTATCATCAATATTTGTCTTTTGTAAAATTTTGTTTAGGAGAGCAGCTTCTCTTGCTCTAAGAGCCATTTCTAAAACCAGAGTTACGCCAATCCTCAGGTAATTTACTGGTTTCATGTATACGGTTAAAAAGTCGCGTTATGATGTCTAAATGGTCATCCTTTCATGAATTTGATAATTTTGAGAGGTATTTCATCTGACCCGGGCGATTTATTGTTTTCTAGTCGACTCATCTTCTGTTATTTCTTGGTCATCTGAAATTTGTTATTTTATTCCTATTTGGGGGATCATCACTATATAAATAGGTCTTCCATATATTCCTTCCATTTGTTTAATTTGTTAGTTGTATTAACTACTATGTTATCATCCAGAATCTGATTCGTCGTCTCCATTGTCGTTTCATATATATTTCTTGTTTTAGACTGTTCTTTGTTCCTGTTACCAGAGCTTTGTGATTTCGTCCCACATTGCGTTAGTTTCTTCGCCGTGTTGTAAAGGACCTCTTGTTGACAAATGACTCTTGCAATATCCAATGAACCTAGTTTAACTTGTTGACATTTGTCATTTCAGGTACTTGACTCTGATACTTCTACATCAGGTTAGTGTCGCAGTATTTGATTAAAATAAGTGTAGACTTCATCTAAAACAATGCCGTTACCCATTTGTTTGAATCTTTCTCTAACTCGTTTAGAATATGAAAATACCTTTGCAAAGATACAACTTTTACATTTCTTTATTCTCTTTTAATGTTTTCATAACAAAAATCTACATTATTGATTTCTAAATGTTCGTGATTATTTTAATGTTTCCTCATACATATTCTTGATGAATTCGTCATACTTTTGTGGCAGTAGTGTAGTAAGTAGTAGTCTAGACACACTCATCAAGAGTTTCAATGAAATGAAATATTTATATAATTTTTACATAATTTAATGCTCACAACAGCAATTACAGTTGTTATAATTAGATATTTCTATTTTTGAACACTTTTATTTTCTAGTAAGTTACATTATACGTTGTACTTTTGCGGATATAAGCTGCATATTCATAAAAATTTACATTTCTCAAGTTGAGGCCGTTTAGGTTAACATTTGCATCGTAAAAATCATTATAAATAAATATAGCGATACGTAGTATACATTCAACAGTAACATTTTGTAAATACATATAAATTTTTACTGAAAATAAATTTTCCTCGTTTCAGTACGTATGTATAAAAATCCCACTGCAGTGGAAACATTTTTTCCCAACAAATACATATAAAAGTTAAAAATTTTTATGTATAAGGCATGCCTTCAAGGCAGTTGTTAATGGTAATGAAGAACAAGTAAAACGTTCAACTGCAGTCATTTTTACAATGTGTATATTCTTAAGATTACGGTAACATTTTATATAATTTCAACGTTCAGTTATCACTTTGTGTATCAATCATCCTTTACAACCTTGATAATATCAACCTCAATATCGATTACATTGTTTTTCCGTAAAACCAACAGCAAAACTTTAACCAAAAACAACACATATAAATAACTAAAACTTGCATTCAGGCATATAAATAACGGTAGCACATTGAGGGGTAAGCACTACTACTTTTACTTAGTTCTCTATGGATCCCTGCAAGAACGGTCCTTCTCTATCCCTGTTATTTGTGAGCATACTACTTCTTTTACACTATTTTTGCTTAATAGTACGACTAAAGTAACTTCAACCAAAAAATAGACTATATAAACATAAAAACAATCAACAATAAGTCTACAAATATAACAGAGGTCATCAGCTGCCGATTAGTGGGCAGTATTTTGGTCAGGACTTATTTAGGGGAACATTCGAAATAAAACTTAAAAAAAAAACGATTGTATTACAATTAATACAATTCTTGCTAGATTCTAATATAGAATATATCTTAATACAATAAAAATGATTTGTGATGATTGACGGTAGATTAATGAAACTTTGTAAACTTATATACTTTATTACCGTATTTACATATTCATTATTTAATATCACAAAACAGTGTACTATAATGATTACTGTTGGTTCTAAATACTTCCTGACCAAAGCGAACATTTTATGTACTTAAATTTTTCTTCTACAGTAATAAACTTAATACTACATGATGACTACATAATGTGCATGTTTTATTTACAAATGTTGGATCGCCTTTTGAAGGAACACTTTTCACTGAACAGTTTCGAGTTGGATGAGTGAACGGCTGTTGTGTGAAAATCTATACAAGACTGAAAACAGTAACTTTAACATTACACATCCTCGTATTTCGCCAATTTGTTCTGTAACATCAAGTTCTCTTTTTTCAGTCGTTCAAGCTCTTGACGGAGACCAACATTCTGCAAAATAAAATACAATCTCAATTATGTATATCAGTTTTCAGGAACAAACACGTAAACGAAGTGGTACCTAGTACTCCTCAATGCTCACCTCTTTTTCGAGATATCCTGCTCTAAGAGCGATCTGATTTTCTTTCATTCGGCGGGCGTCTCGAGATCTTTTGGCGGCTAAATTGTTCTTCCTACGCCGGGCCCAATACTTATCGTCTTTTAGGTCGTCTGGTACGAATTGTTTGCGGGATTTTTTGATGATGGGTTGGGGCTTGAGCTCCTCATCTGAAAATGCTCTTGTCCGTGGGTCGAAGTCGCGACAACTCGAAGCCATTGACAACGCTTCAGAAAAAACTGCATTTTAGATATTAGTATTGTGCAAACACACACAATAATTTACTCTCTCACGTTGCCTTACTAAATTTCTTCTCGACACCACAACTACGAATCTAGTAAGGTCACATCGAGACATCAAGTACTCGTTTTTCTGAAGTTTAATAAGGCTTTTTGGCGGAAACTGAACTCTGCAATAAGTATGCCTGCAACGCTTTTATTTCAGTGCAAGCATATTTATCTCGGAACAGAGTTAAATTTGCACCTATACTATAACTTACTGCTTACTACTGTCAGTAAAGCAAAGCAGAATTTACGACTAAATCTACATGGAAAGGCTAAACCCTTGCTACCTACATGATGTCAAGCAGTTGGAAATGAATGAGAATGAAGTGAGAAAAGTTACAGCGGTACTGGGAAAAAATGTCAGTGAAACAAATGGAGGTAGAAAAGTGTCTGTGCAACTTAATGACTAAGATGTTTGCTCCTTGCGGAGATAATGGACGATAGTTTTGAAGAAAAAGGGACAAATTTTAATATATACAATTTTCAATCAGCCGAAAAGGGGCTACTTAATATTATGTTAACTGTACGGTACTTAAAGTTTTAAGTAATGACAATACTTAAAGTTTTAAGTAATGTTATAGGATTTTTTGGGTTTATATATATTAGAAGTTCATGCAAACTTACACACACTGTTAAACTCGGGGAAGAGTAAGTATACAAAGTTTCGAGTTTTTTAAAGCAATATTCTCATATATAGAATGCAATAATCCAGTGGAGTTCCATGATACTGATACTAACTGTGGCGAAAGGTTACGGATTACTAGTACCACTTCTTAATTAGTTTAATTTCCATTGAAATTAATTCGCGTTTTCTGTCAAGTTTAATGTTTTTGGCGTGATTTCCTCATTATTGTGGTACACACCAAAAACGATCAGGACTAAAATCAAGTAATTTTTTGGTATTAGGCCTGTTTAAAATGTTTAAAATGTAAAACTGTGGCATGTATTGCTAAATCATCTGAGAAAAAATTTTCTATGTACTGGGATGAGGAGCAATGGATAGTCTTTTCATAACATCTAACAATTTGCTTTAAAAACTTTTCTTTTCTTTGTAAATACAATTCCAACAAAATCTAGTTAACAGAATAAGCATTCCTGACTACTTAAGCAGAACGCAACCAATAATATTAATAACTTTATTAGCCACAAGGGTGCCAACAACATGTACATTGTGCAGTGTGCCTCAAAATAGTTCTGTATCTAATTGTAAGTTCACCGGGTACTTTGATAGATTTGTTGATACATTTTATTAAATTTAATATCATTCGATTCCTCATTTAAATGTCGTTGATGGTAAATCACCTACAGCAAAAATATTTTAAAACGAAGCCGAAGTCAAGTCAAGAAGATTCAATATTAGTAATGCAGTGTATGCTCAAGTATGAGTATCTGAAAAACTACTGGAGCTGCTGTCTTGGTAAGATAACGGAACAAAATGGACATGTTACACATGAAGTTTACGTTAAATATGTTCAAAGGCATTTGAAGAAATATGCTAACCAACCTCGGTTAAGGTTTACACAAACTAAAGAAAATTTTTAGCTGACACGACAAATTTTTTTAGAAAGTTTTAGGTCACCGGCTACAAGTACTGCAACTTTTGTGAAAGAAAGATTTTGGAAAATCGCATGGAACTCGTCCTCCCTCTCACTTGCAAGTTTTATATTTGAACAATTAAGAGGAGGAAATTCTAGAAATCGAGTCAAGTGGACGTCATCAGTTGTTACGAATATTGAAAAAAATATAATACAGGTTGGGTCACTCAGCGTGAGGCCTTGATGTCTCATTAGTTATAGTTGTATGGTTCTTTGAGTACCATACACTAGAATCATCAAAACTCAACTTAATTATTGTTTAAATAGAACATCCTATATATTTTTACCTATTCTCACTTGCCTATTTTTAGCTTTCTAATCATCGTTATAAGATTTATATATTGCAATACTTTATGGAGAGATAAATGGATCTTTCGAAATATAACGCTTCTTTTTAGCATTTTGGTGAACTTTTTCATCACGTATCTTTAAAAACCAATATCTCTATTATTTATGGAAATTTCGTAACGCAGTTTTCACCTTACAGAATTCTATGCATTACTGGGGAAACATTGTTGATTTTTTGTCTGAGATGAGAAAGAAGCTTGTGTCGAAGAAGCTACTTTTGCTTATCTCATTTTCAACAAAAGAAATCGACAATGTTTTCCACGTAACGTATAGATTTTTTTAAGCTGACAACAGTTCTGAAATTTCCATAAATAATAATTAAAATATTAATTTTCAAAAATACGTGATGTAAATTTTCACCTAAATTTTAAAAAGAATGATGGTGGTAGCTATTAAAAAAAACCTCCGCTGTGTTATATAGAGAAGTTGTGGACAACTTATTTAAAATATTATCGCAATGAGTCTGTTAATAATGGAGACATTACATTCTGAAAATATGTTGAAGCGAAAAAACTATGGAGTCACAATTCATATTTTGCAAAAATATGAACAGAACAACAAAAGATATTTTTGAAAACGGTTATTCACAGCATGATAAGGAAAATAAACTCTCCTGTGCATTACGAATCAGGATTGAGGTACGGATTACATTATATCCAAAAAGTATTGAACATCAACAACATAATGAATCATCTTGTTGATACCAAATTTAGGCATCAGGCGTATTTAAATCTTCATTATTCACTATGTTTAGCCCAACTCGTTAAAAACAAAAGGTCCAATTATTCTGTCCTCTATTAGTCCACACCAAACAATGCCTTCGCAGGATGCCGAGTATGGAATTAGCGCATCCAGCGAGGATTTACTCGAGTCCGGTATTTAGAAGCTTGCCTATTTGTTGAACGAACCATTTAATGTAAAAGCAACTTCGCTCAAAAACAGTTTTTCTAATTTTTCTAGAAACGTGCGGTCTGTATCAAACATGGGTATTATTTGATTGTAACATTCTACGCGTCCATCGCAGACATCAACAGGTTTTTCATTTTTCACATTTTCAAACATTTCATACGAAACATAAAATAAAATTGACAGGTAACAGCTAATTATTTTGAATTACTTTTTTCTGTACCTATTTGGGAAATTTTAACGTTTTATTAATTTACTTATTTGATAAAATAATAACAAAATTTTACAACCTAAACGTTAAAAAGTCTGTAATCCGCAAAACAAATGGTTAGAATGATAAAATATTAACGTAGTTCTATTATTTTATAGTAACTAACTTCGAACATCCTGGAAAAATATCTTTCTAAACACAACCCTGATATTTCAAAGATTTCAAAGCTATACGTCATCTGTAAAAGATCGACGAAAAATCCTACCAGCAAAATTGTTCACACTAATTTACACTAACAGGGTCATACAATTTTATTAGTATACAAAAATAGTGTCTTTACAAGTAGATTATTTGTGAAATAAAATATCGCATTGAATAGAACTTTTGTGTGAACAGTAACAGCATCCACACCATGTCAAAATGCGTTTGTTTTTAATGTTTGCTCATTTGATAACACAATCAGTAGCACCTACGGTGTGTTCAACAAATATGGAACTTACTGGATAAAAGAAACAGCATCAAAACATGAAAAAAAGGGAACAAAAGAAGTTAAAAAAAATTGGGTTTCAAGTTGTGCTACATCGTCAATATTATTTTCATTGCTGCATAAAAAAATAAAAAACGGTAGCACAAGTCAAGACTTTTTATGAACACAATCGAAAATTTTTGCTGCTGCTCTCAAGTATAACATTATTAATTTTTTTTTAATGTTAAGCCCGTTTGTGTATATTTTTAAAAAAGTACATGATCCAAGTAAATAGTGACAATTTGTAGTCATTTTAAAAAAGTTCATGTTATGATTCTGATACCGGCAACGAAAAGTTCTAAAAATGGATTATGTATTTACGTAATTACTTCCGTAATTTCGCTTCTCTTGTTCGCATCCTTTTCACTTTGCCATTAAAAAATTTTATGTTCTCAAAATATACACAAAAAACGTCCAGTCGCCATTAAAAATTATTTTACATAAAATAATGTTTGACCTCTCCCTGTGATTTTCTCACGCTACTTCCTGATTTTTTTATTAAATTTGTTTTCCTGATGAGCGTCTTGCACACAGCATGGTAGCGAAATGATGAGTTAGCACCATTTATGTAATTTTAAGTGTACCATTTGGAAATGTCGAAAATGACTCATCAATCACTAATCATTAATCAATGTAATGATCGTTCTAGCACTTTCATTGTCTCTAACAAGATCTTTTTCTTACTTATATTTCCCTCCATTACTTAATACCACTAAAAAAGGAGCTACAAAATTCAAATTTTCAGATGGTATGTGATTTAGAGACTTAAAAAAAAAAAAAAGATGTAAACTGCTTCCCCGAGTTTTGTTTATTTTCGTAAAAACCATTAGATGATCCTCGCAGAATGAATGACCTATTTAACTTACTTGAGTCGGCGGGTGATGAAGGGTTAATGGTATCTGGACTCATACAGTCGCTAGGACTCGGTGACCTTTCCCTTTTCGGTAAAGGATGCGAACTGGCCAAGGGTCCAAGTGATCCGTGTGAGCCCAAACCATCCATCGATACACCGTTTTCTGAGAGAAATTCGTCCAAGTCCACGTACTAGAACAAAAGATTTTTACAAAAAAACTACAAACGTACCGAACCGCTTACTTTGAGGTCGGTTTCGTAGGTTTTGTCCCATAAATTAGGCCCGAGGAATGCTGTTTGGGCTTCAACGTTGTTCCAAAGTTCTCCATCGTCTTTTTTATCGTCGCCTAATATACTTCCTGCCAAGTCTTTGATCGTCGAGTGGCCGTGACCGTGAGGATGAGTAGGTTTACTATTTCCTGGAAAGAAAGGGGCTATTAAGAATGAACTAAGCAAACTGGAAGAATTAGCAGCAAGTAAGCAAACTGAGGTAACGAGCTGTATGTTGGGCAAGCACAATTACAAATTCGCGTATGAGCTTCAGGAGTCTTGGAATGTTTGTGTTGACTTTTGTCGTGGGCGATAGTGGAAAATTTTATTGCGTTTATTAAATTTAATAAGAGTTTTAAATTTACATGTGTACATCATCTTCGTAAAAGCGGATGCAATTCCATCAAAACATATATGTAAAAAAGTACTCAAAGATTAAAAGAATGCACATCTTATACATGTCAAAGAAGAGAACGCATTTTAAACGAGCAGAATTGTTGACTTTAATAAATCAAACTGTCTGACCACAAACATTCTAGTGGCTTAAAAACGTTATTTCGGTAACATTCAACATCTTCTTAGGAAGTTTTTGTAAACTGCACTTCAGAATTATACACAATGATGATAGAAAAACGGAGCAATAAAATCTAAATCTAATTACATTTATATAATATATGTACTTCTATAGCGATTTGATTTTATTACGATAATCCATTTAAGGTAAAAAAATGTAGATAAAACCAGCCACAGTGTAAGAAAAAAAGGCTCATGAGGGGTTGGAACATCCAACGAAATCAGACCTGTGACCCTCGCATTAGTAAGAGAACGTTGAGAGCAATTGAGGTAGCACGGCCGACACTAGGGCAAAAATTACGGTGGATCCATAAACCACAAGTATAGGAGTATGATTTTCTAAAAAAATTAATTGAGATTATTGTGACAAAATTTGAGATGGCATCATCCAATTGTTGGTGGGGATGAGTACACAAATTTTGGTTAGTGGTTTACCATCTACACGATATTTCTAAAGTAATATGCAACAGTAGTTTCGGAATTATCCGTCAATTCTTTAGGAGTCATGGAACGTCTAGAAAACATAAAAGTAGGCACTTCCGCAAATAAAAAAAAAACAGTAGTGGAACATCCAAAAATAACTAAATAAATAAATTATCCTGATGCGAGAAAGACGCTGATTAACGAATTATCCCAAAAAATTCAGAAAAGTGATAAATATTTGTTTCACACGCGTATTCATCATCAGTTACTAAAATAACAAAAGTTATAAATAGAGTTTTATGATTTACAACCACTTGTCTATAATTAGTTATAAATTATAAATAATTATTTGACATGAAATGAAATATGAAATATGTAATATAATCTTTATTGCTTTTTGATATCTGCAAAACAATAAATGTCTAAAATGCTTTTTACGTTGTGCATTTAATCAAATTAATAAAGTTTAAAACAGCGTGCAATTCCATTAAAAAAATGGCAAAGATGCCAGGATTCGAAACAAATAAATGTTGAAAAATGAATAAGCATAGAGCAAAAAGTTGTAGAAAAAAAATTGTATCACCTCAATATGTATTTTAATCACGTCTCTTTTAATTAGATGCACACCGTGTATGAGTACCAGTAGTTGATAGATTACTATTTATTTTGTGCATGCGATAAAAACAAAAAAATAACTGTAGTATCTATATTGAGTACGTTTTATCTATCTTTAGGGACCATTAATTATTCATTATTTAATATCGAGTGGTGATTTGACGAATAACTAAAAATAAAAGAATAATAAACTTTAATACAGTTTATTTACACAGTGTACAATCTGAACAATTACAGAAAAATATGATATTGTTACGAAAGAAACCCATACGTCGCCTATGTACGATGACTCATTGTCGGTAACGGCGGCCGGAAAAAGCCTGGAAGCGGAAGTCGCAATGGGCAATCCAGAAAGACCTCGACTGCGGAACTTCTAGAAGGGAAGCGTGTAATACCGTTTTATCACTGCCGTGTAATTCTGTAGATCTTGATTGTGTAACTACTCTTATGACAAAAATGCTAATTTATTAGTGCCAGAATTTCAAGGAAATTAGTTAGATGACTCAAAATATTACTAAAACACACCGAATAGAATGTTTCAAAAAATTTTTTGAAATCAACTCATCAACTTTTGAGAGGAATAAATAAACAAATTTTAATTAAAGTTCTTTAATCTATAAATCAATGTACCTTCCTCTAAAGTTTCGTGAGAAACACTTTAAGTAATATTTAGGCCAAACCGTAAAATTTGATACACCGCTCGAATATAATTTTTTACTGTAACCTATATACGTGAGGTCAAAAAAAAAAAAAATAGAAACGGTTTACTTAACACACGTGAAAGATATATTACACTTCACATTTCAAATAAAATTTACAGTTTTTTAGAGGGATCAATAAACGAATTTTAACTTATATCTCTGGAATAGCTTAATAAAATTAACATATTAAAGTAATCCATTCGTTAGTTTCGGGAACAGAAAAAGAAGGACACCTGCATCTTTATTGAATTAAAATTTGCAAAAATGACTCTTTGTGATACTTTTTAAGTATGACTGAAGGAGTATAAGCCCGCATTTCGGGTGAGCAGTAACCCACGTAGGTCAAACTCCACAGCCGTGACTGATTGTCTCGCTTGCAAAGTAGAACAGAAAATAAAAGTGATTAATCAAGACAATTTTCATTTTGTAGGACAAAGAAATTGTAATAAATAAAGCTATTCTGTAAAAACTGAAAGTATTCATTCGATAATAAATTGCAAAGCGTGGGTCTCGAAAAAAGCCAATGAATACATCTGGTTGAGTTTTATCAGATGACTAACAATCAATGCACAACTTAATCTGAGAAACGAACAACATTTCAAAGAAAAGCCAAAGGAAAAGAAATCGATGTTGTGAGCTTTATTTGCATATTACATGTGAAAAAATGTAAAACAACCGAAGTGATTTATTTCGGAAAAAAGTGTAATACCTTCGTGAATAATCACAATGGGAACAATCAATGAAAATACACAGTAATAAAAAATAAGTAATACTACTGCCTCTTATAATAATAAAACTGGTATATTTATGAAAGTTAACTTCCTCTTACTTTCAATTACCTCGGATAAAATAATAACGTCCTAAAATTAAATGACATTTTATGTCTTTAAATGAAATCAGGAAAAACATTTTGCGGATTCATTCCATTGGTTTCTAGAAATATCAATAAAAACTCGAAGTTAGTTTATAGATTTGAATTTAAAATTGCGGTTAGTAATTAAAAGTGTAAGAAAACAAACGGGCACACGACCCCAAAAGCTAACCTTTGAATCGTTATATCTGCCGATTATGACCATGATCGCGAAATCTGGTGATTGATAAACTTGTTTAATTGGTAAACCTGCGTCGGATATTTTCATTTTATTTGTATGCTCTCGTGACTGTTTCAAAATTTATGTTAGTGTTCGGTTACAATCTAAAGGATGAAAGCTGTAAAGATACAACACGCTGTAGAAATCAGAGAATGAGGTTTTCAGTACTGCAAACCACTGCGAATATGTTAAGCTGTTTACTTATTATCAGACTGTTGTGACTTATATGAAAATATACGTTCGTTGGAGATCACCTAACTGTGTTTTTTTGACTGTTGTGTATATTTCCCTTGCGTTTTAGTGCCCGCACGTACAACCACTAAAAAGTACTTTAACAACCTATAATTAGCTTATCTATGTAAAGTTGAGAATTTTTACAACCGGTGTAACTAAAAATTTAAATTTTAAATAATTTCTAATTACCTTGTAGTTGTGCTATAAATCATAACAATACTTTTGATACACTCCGCCACAGACAACGATTAACGCTTTAAACTTTATAATCTCCTGATCATAAACTGCACTAATAAACATTAAGGAAGTCAGTTATTAAATTTTCATTTAAGTATAATACAAAAATCTGCGGAGAAATCGATTCTTGAGAGCCCACAGTTAATTCAAGCTATAAAGAACGAGTTTGATAATTGTTTATGGTTGTAAATGAGGTTATTTGCATGTACCTAATTCAGACTGATGTAATAAATAAACAAAATAAGTTTCCAGTTGGTTTTCCCTTTGTCGTTCAATTCACCATCAAACGTATTCAGGTGTCCAAACTTCTTAATTAGATGGCGTCACGTCATAGTTCATCGTACTGCGAATTTTTGATGTCCTGAGTAGAAACCACCAAACTATACACTTATAAACTAATTGGTACTTCTAACATGTCTTGTTGTGTGGTAGAAGTCAGTAAAATTGGTAAAATGGCATAGAGCACAGTTTAATACACACACGTGTGAAATTCTTGACTTGTTCCTGAATTAAATAAATAAATCATGAATCACCTTAATCTCACCACCCATTAATCTTTTGCTTGAAATTTTTAATATGCGAATTTACAAAAAGGGGAGTAGGTTTCAGTAGTCGCATTAAAATGGTCATTCATCTTGTGGTTTTGGGTCTCTGTGGGTCACACTATGTTAAATCACCAAGATTACTATACCTGGTGTATTTGCAACTCTATTAGGCTTTATAATCCATATAAATAAACGTATTTCTATTACTTGCATCTATCACAACTTTCATTTTACCGTAGATTTTCACTGTAAGGTTTAACTAAGACAAACTCAGATGTACACGTTCACACGTACACACAATAAATAAATCTAATAATATCATTAGATATTGACGGGTAGATACATTACTGCCATTAATTACAATAATTTTTTAAATGTTAATAATACATCATTCTTCTTTCGCCAGACTTACTACCTTGCTGGATTCCACCTTGCATCGTTAATTAAAATCTTTTGACCTTTTTTGCAGGAGGTACCTATTACGGTCACACGAAGACATAATAACAACCTGACGGCACAAAATGACTTTAGTGTTGAAACCAATAAGGAGAGACTATCAAAAAAGAGCCCGGAGCTTCTTCGACAAGGCCCCTTATTAGAAGTTCGCCACGAACGCTTTCGTGAAGTCTTAGGTACAAGGAAGTAAAAGTATTTGTTGGTAGTCCTACCTCCCACGACATGAGGAAGGTCAAGGAGGTTCTGTGAGGGCGGCACACCTGAACTGCCAGCTAAACCGTATAGAGACCTAACTCGCATGCAATAAATTTGATTTATCGCTCTATAACACCATGCAAAGACGTTTTATTGTGTACCTTATTATATACCCTAGCTTGTTAACGGTCACGGTTACTATTCAATAATGATGGTGGTCGATACGTTTTTGGGGATAATTAACAATTTGGAGCTTTTCTATATTGGTGTCGATCAAGATTTACGACAAACTACTTTGTTGCACAAAACTAAAAATAAGATAAACAAACCAAAAATTGCATGAGAAAACGACGTAATCAACCTAACAAATCGCACACACATTTTTTTCAAGTTCTCAGTTCTTTTTCATGCGTTTCTTAAGGCAAAGCCATCCCACAAGATGCCTTAAAGGAACGAACCTATTGATATTCAAATAGATTTAAATGAAAATCGTGATGGTGATTAGTCGGTGAGTAAGTGCCGCTGATTACCACATTATAAAGTACGAATGTCAAAAATTATTGTTCTAGCGTCAATCATGTAGCGTGGTTCAGGGCCAAAGTCTGACTAGAGCCGTGGGCACAACGGGAGGAGACCCTGCCATGTTTTTGTATTCGAATGTAATTAATACTAGCTTATTGACTATAAAGCATGAAAAATAACAGTCATTGTTGTGCTGGTAAAGCCCACGCAAAATTACACGAGAAAAAACTGCACAAAGATCGGATAGTTTCAAGAAATGGGCAGGGTTTTTCGGATAAAAATAGTCTACACAGGTATGAGTTTAATTAATAGGTTTGCGTCAAAAAGCTAAAAATAACACATTTGTCTTTGGAGTAGAAAACCATTATAATAGTAGTCAGATAACGTTTTTTCTCGGTATTTCGGCAGTACAAAGTCTTGGGAAGTACAATATGGAAATGGTGCAGCGATGCCACATCTCATTAAAAAAACTTCTGCTAAATTTATTTGTTCTTAACAATTCGCAGTAATTTAACACCTTTTTGTCTACGCATTTTTAAACTTGACTTTCTGATGGCGTGAATAACAAATTTTAGAGGACGATGTGCAAAGGGAAAGTATGACAATCGTAGTTATTATCCAGTCACAATTTTTATCTTCGAACTTGAATGACAATGAAAGACAAAGAACGAATTAAATGTACTGCGTGACCCACGGCACAGGGAAATTACGTGGTAAAATGAGTTTTTTTCTTTTCCTACTTTCCTCAATATCAATCAAATCAGCTAAATTTTTAGTGAACCTCATTGCTATTGACCACGTGTACAAACCAGATTTTTCTAAAATTACTTTAACATTTCAAAATCTGAAATTGCAAACTGCTTTCTTCCTGGATGCAAGTTCGATTGCATTTTCTACAATGATCGTAGGAATTCTGGAATTTGCCAAACCAATTTGAAATGTTATGAACGACAACAAAGTTACGACTAAGTATTAATTAAACACTTGGACCCTAGTTGCCTCACTGAAGTGATCTTGTATACTAAAGAGCGTAATTAACTGGTATAATTCAGGTGAGTAGGTTTGAATTTGCATCAAGCGGGCTCAAACTCGTGGCGAACGAAATTTTTAATCTTGATTTTTTATAATTATGCCAATTTGTTTCTTTTAGAAAAAGAGCTTAACAAGTTTCATCAAAAGTTTTGCGAATTGAATATCCGAGAACAAGAAAAATCTAATTGTGTGCCATTTTACCATGTGCCCAAAACCATGTTTGTTTATATTTTACATCAAAAAGAAATCGATAAAGAAATACAAAAATTCGAGAAGTGTAGTAATTAGGGCATGAAATATAAAAATTTAAATGTGGCGAAAAATATGTATAACGAAAGACAGAAACGAAAGCTACCAACAGATCATAAACACATAAAAATTACAGTATTGATTAATTCTTTGAGGTATGTAAACTTACTGGAGAGGATGAATAAATAAACAATTAGGAGTATCTATTTATGTATTCATAATAATTTTCTAAATTATCTACTTTTATTTCCTGAATATAAACTAGGGAAGTATCGTAACAGGGTATTCAGCTAACGCCGGCTTTTTTTTAAGTCATCCCGTACATTTCTGCAATTCTAAGTAAAATGATTAATCCAAATTGTTTTGCTTATACTGCAACGAAATTGGAACCTTAGAGAATATCACGTATTTTCTTGAAATCATTATAGATTTCGTAAATCTCATATTGTGATCAACTTTTAGACGATTCAAAAAATGTAAACACTTATAAAGCAAATATCGGGTGGGCAACATAATTCGTGATCGCAGTTGGTTGCGTTTCAGAAAACGTATGTCGGTACTTTTTTTGTTTTTCAAAAATTTGATTATAAACGTCAACAGTTGAAAGTTTTGTTTTCAGGACCTTCTGCATTTTTTTTTTATATTTATAAAATGTGACCTATTACGTGGTCAAATGTACATTTGAAAACAACTCTTCGAAATACAATTTATAAAAATGACCTTTTTTAATTAACAGTACCAGCCGGATATTGGCAATAGAAAAATCTTCATGCAAAATGAAGAGCAGTCTTTAGAAGATCATTTAAAAACTTCATCTTCAATGGGCTGACTCGTACTCAGATATCAGAGTTAGCCCTCAATAATCGAATGGCAAGAATAGATTGGTATAATTAATGTTAGAAGGTATAATACATTTTTGTTACGAAAACCAGAGAAAACGAGTTTGGCTGGAGCCACAACCTTCTAGAAATCAACTATTGGGATTTTTTTGGATATCTGGAACGTCTTCAGAAAAAATATAAATATTTCGCCCAAAAAATATATACAACGGAGACGAAACAGATCTTTGAACCATCTATCATTGGGGCACCAAATGTAGTTGTTATAAAAAGAGTAAAACAATTTGGACAGTGTTTTCAGACGAACATGGTCAACTTTTTGTCACGTTAGCTTTTGTCTCGGCAACTGGAAATATAATTCCTACTGCTTTCGTTTTTCCAAGACAAAATTTTAAAGAGTTTTTGACAAAAGATTGCCTTACTGGGAGCCCTTTTTTAGCCCACAAAACGAGGTGGATGACTACCGACAACTTTTGTTTAGCTTTCAAACACTTTGTTAGACATGCCAAGCCTAGCGAAGCAAATCCAGTATTATTATTACTTGATAACCACGAGAGCCATATTAGTATAAACGTAGCTATTTATGCAAAAGAGAGTAATGTCATCATTTTGACATTCTCACATCACTGCAGTGATAAGCTACAGCCTTTAGACGTATCAGTTTTTGGTCTTTTTCCAACATTTTATTAATCCGCACTAAATGATTAGATGGTGAATAATGCAGGAGCTCGTATTGTCACTGTCCAGCAACACGTTGACGTTATTACTCTAAAAATATTGAGGCTTCTTCCAAAAACTCCACTTGGACAAAACAAAAATATAGGAAGAAAACAGTATTTATTGAAATATATGACTAAAACAACAAGTTGCAGAGAAAAAAAATAAAAGAAAACGATTCCTCACAAGTAGGGATAATAAATAAGGAGGAACTGTTCCGAGAAGCGAGCACGACTAGTTTTACAGGTTCTGTTAGTGTGGAGTATAATGAAAACGCTAATGATGATTATGATACAGATATTTCTGATACTAAGCATGAAGCTTGGCCAACTCAACCAAATGTCTACGTTGTGGTCAAATTTGAAACAAAAGAAAAAATTATTTTAGACATGTTGTAGATCAAGTTTTGCAAAAGGCGGCAGAAAAAAAAAATTAGGATCGAATTTGTAAAAATAATCTAGCAAAGGTGAAAATTTTAAATATCCGGAATGTGACGACATAAGTGAGATGAATGAAAGCGATATTGTTACAGTACTTCCGACGCCCCAACTGCTGGAACGGTCCAGAATAGTAAAAGGCTTTTATTTATTTTCATTAGATTTTTTTAACATGGTTTAATGTAATATTAATTTTTAATGACTTGTTTTCATATAAATAGTGTTACGGATGCTTTGGTCATGTCCTTTTCAACATTAGACATGGCCCTTTCATCACATCTACAAATGCCTCGACAGGGACAAATTCGTTAGTAAGAAAAACCTTTTAATTATTGAAACTGCTTTAAGTTAAAAAATCCTATATGGTCCAGGATTCTAGGCAATTGTCATAAATACTGTAAATATACATTGAAAATTTAAAAACATTAGCAGTTACAAAAATAAAAATAAAAACATCTAAAAATGTCTTGCTCCATGGACCATTGATTTTTCAATTTTTGAAAGAAACGTGCATCAATTTGAAGAAATGTTGCTGTAATTACTTTTGTATTCGGTATTTCTAAAACCACTTTAAGTGTGCCGGAAAAGCGTTGTCAGCTCCGTTGTCCCAAAATAAAACTGCATTTTTGCATCATTTCTGTGTTAAATTGTATTGGTTTTATAACGACATAAATCAAAAATAAAACATGAAGAGTGGTTATGAAAATGGTGCTAATTGACATATGTCGATTGTTTAGCGTTTGGACGTGATAAATTTTTGAAAATGTCAGCTCCGTGGATAGCTAGCTTTTAAGCCACAGAGCTGACTTTTTTAAAAATAATTATTTATTTAATAGATGTCTGCACGAAAACTTGCCGATGTGTTTCATACGTCATTTCATCTTAAATATCGGCTTCATTATCACAAAGATGTTATTAATGTCAGATCCGTGTTCATCACGTCAACCACAGTGGCTTTTTTTATATTTTAGACGCTTTTTATTTTCAAGTACTCCCATAATCATAATTGAATCATTATGATTGATTTAGTTTTTACTTCCCGAGCGTAAGCAAAGGAAGTATTGTAATCGAGTCCGTCGGCCGACTCTCTACTTTTACGTTTTCTCGATCTTTCATGACCCCTAGAAGACGAAGAAATAGGTCTCCCATTTCCGTCTGTCTGTCCGTCTGTCCGTCTGTCCGTCTGTTGACCCGGATTTTTATTAGACAGATAATCTCCGAAAGTACTCGACCGATTGTTGTGAAATTTTGTACTTATATTAAGAATACCATGTAGATGGTAAAACGCTAACCAAAATTTGTCTAATCATCCCCACCACTAAAGCGATGACGTCACTTCAAAATTGTACATAGTAAATGGGTTTTCAATTGTATAAAATAACATAGTCCTACACATGTAGTTTACAACTCTGAATCGACTTTTCACCCGAAACGTCCAGATTTTTGGAAAAAAAATCAAAATTATAAAACATTTTGAAATTTAATTTTTAATCTGCTAACCAGAATGCTTTGAAATGTTGCAGATGTTTTAAGGCTATAAAGAGCATCATAAATCTTTAGTCAAAAAATATTTGCTTATCCCCTCCAAAAACTTGACGACGTCAGCTCAAAAGTTTGTGGAATAAATCGTATCTAAAATGTACAAAATATGATGAGTCTGTACTTGTGATTTATCATTCCATTCATATTTTTGGATTTGCATATGCAGGGTGACTCAAAAAAATTAATGAAGGCGTGAATTTATTTTATCGATTTAATCAGGAATTACAAAACCCAATGCTTTGAAATCTTGGGAATATTCTAAAGTTATTATAAGCATGGTAAACTTTTGTTCAAAATGTATTTGTTCATCCCTCCTAAAAAAATTGATGACGTCACCCTTAAATTTTGCTGAATAAATCCTATCTAAAATGCAAAAAATATGATGAGTTTGTACTTGTGATTTATCATTCCATTCATATTTTTTAGATTTTCTTAAGAGGTGGTTCAAAAAAATTAATGAAGTCAATTTATTTTATTGATTAAATTAAAGGCAACACTTATTATTAGTATTACACCCCAACCAACCCAATTTGGTAGACAAAAAATTTGTTAAAGGAAAAACTCGGTTGAAACATAAGGGTAGCATGCTTATTTACATCGACTTTAACATTACAGACCTGCATTTGTTTTATGCGTTCACTTGGTTCCGCGAATGTGAAATAGACATGTTTATAATCAACCAATTGTGAATTTCACCGTCAAGAATTAAAATAAAACCCAATGTTTTATATAATAAGCGGAAGTCGAAGCAATAAAACCGATGGTCGTTTTGTTTACAGTTTCTCTGTTTGACTCTCAAGTATGCTGTTACGCCTGTCATCTTAAATTAAGAATGTTTATACATACACGATTTTCAGCTGCCTGGGATACGTATACGTGAGTAAATTGTTTCGTTATTTTATTGATTATTACAAATCAATATTCAAAACGACCCAATTCATTTTCCCGAAAATTTGAGAATATAATAATTTTATTCTTAGTATTACACTACATCTATCCCAAACTGATATACGTGTCCTTGCAAAAATGTTGATGACGTCATCGCAATTTTTTTTTAAATTCCCACTACAAAAATGTAATGAGAAAAAACACAATAGGCATGCAGTCGTCAAGTTTCCGACAGCGAGGGAAGTACTGTCTAAACTCTTTAGACCAATTTTTTCTTATTATATTATGGTACTAATAATTTTAGAAAAAAAAGTCTTCAAATGTATAAGAATTCATTTACAATATACAATTTGGTGGCGGAGTCGTTTAATGGGTGAAAACCATTTCGAGATGGTGTGTTTTTTTTTTCAGTTCAGCCATTTTTATTGCATTTCTTTATGTGTTTATCACGGGCACAAAATCCCTTTTTATTTATGCGATATGGGTAATCTTAATGTTGAAGTAACTGATTATAATCTTTTAGGTTTAAGATTGTAGTAGCCCGATACTTGCCTACCTCCTTCTAAATGGAGAAACCGGGACTGGTAGACACTACCTCCGCATGGAGGGTATGAGAGGAACAATATGATCCTACCTTACCGATAGAACATTACTCTATGAAACAGAGAAGCGAAAATGTAGCCTCTCGTGCTCCATGACAACTACCACCTTCGCGTGGTACAGGCTGTTTTCATAAATGAGAGGCCCTGGCTCAATTCCTTGTAAAAGCGCTTCAAAATTTGATAACTGATAGTTCTCCTCAATTGGTATCATGGCCGGTAGAAGACCCTGGGGCGTTTAGAGGCTTGTGGAAGAAGTGATACGCTGGCCAGGTTGAACAGTACCAGTACCCACCCGTTGAACTCAGGAGCACGATACATTACAGGGATACTTCAGATAGGATATGATATCTTATATCTTATCTCATATAGCACTAAATAATGTACGTATGTTTTAACAGTAGATTTCAATTTCGCGCCTCGAACAGCCAGGAGACGTCACAACAGCATATATCAACACCATATTTACTTGTATCAGATATGTTACAATACATCACTTGGCTATAGCGCGAAGGAAAAACACAAATTTAGATGTAGATCAAATAAGTGATGACTAAAAACACAAAATGGTTACAAGCGTTATCTAGCGGACCCCTAAAAACTGCAAGTATAGTGAAAGAAGTAAATATCTAACCGGTATTCAAGATTACAAAGCCCTCACACTTTTTAGAACAATTTTGAAATAGAGCAAACACGCGATGACGAACTATACAACAAAAATTATGAAGCAATATACACTGACGAGACGAGTCGCAATTTGAAGACACGAACAAAAAAAACACTGTAACCCGAAACGATATTCCGCTTTTGGCAACCATCTCAGACAATCGCGGCCACGTCATGCCAGAAAAAAAGCAATTACTCCAAACAATGAGAAGGAATCAAGTTACTGCTACTAGAAAAGCTCGAAATGAAGAAATACGCGTTGAGGTTTGCACATTTATAATAATTTTGATTAAAAAAATTACTTTATCTAAAAATAGGAATTTTATTTTTAATTTGTTCTAACATTAAACATGAAAATTTTGTTTTTGTAATTGTTAATTCCTTATGTGACTAATTTTGTTTGGGTACTGCTGCCATTCATAAAAATTAGGTAATTTAAAACGCTTTAAAACGATAGTAACGAACAGTTAATTGTGAATGTGTGTTCTGATAAGAGATTGAACATATCTTCTAAGACTATATACATGTAATAGACCAAAGATGTTCGGTCTAAATGCAAGAAAAAATATTTAAAATGTTATCATAAATATACTTCCAGATATTAAAATTATTAACTATTTTAATTGCGTTTATTAATTTTTCGTTCTTTGTATTGTTGATCGCGATTAGAAAGTAGGAATCCAAAAAAGCTTTCCAAACATACGGAGTTCGTGGGACCAGGCGGAGTAGTTTAGCTTTAACGTAAAATATAATGAAGGGTTTAAAAGTAAATAAACATAATTAACTGTTGAATAATCTTTACATTAATCTTCGTTTATGAATTATGCAACTGCAAGTTCTAATAAACTACTAAACTAAACTTTAAGAGAAAATAAAACCGCAAGTCATTTCTCCTAATCTGACATCATTAGTGATCAAGATAGGGTAGGTTATGGTTTCAGACCTGCATGCGTCTAAACATTGCTTATTATTCATTCGTTTTGTCTGGAAACAGTATTCCCCATTTTTAGAAAAAAAAAAGATCAAAAAGAGATAAATTTAAATGGCGTACTTGATGGTGTATTCAACCTGTATAACCAAAATTACGTGGCAATATTTATGAACTACGTTGTGAAAAATAAAAGAACATATTCTGACATTAAAGTTTGCGACATGGTATTTAACAAGAACAGTTTTTTTTTACAAATGAATGTGACAGTTTGATCTCACAACGCACATGGGATAAGAGGAACACATTAGTGACAACTCTAATTCATAAACTGGTGCGTTTGATTAAGAAATACTAGAGGTATCCGCCTTGTCCGACCTTCCTCTGACGCATGATCGTAGAAACAATTGTATTTACAGCTGAAGACAAAACTGTGATTTCCTCCCTCTCGTATTTTCTGGCAAAGACCAGTTAAAATAATGATTTTTTAATTTACAGAGAAATGGCCAAATTTTAATAAGATCTTGTCAATCAATTTAAAATTTTTCCAGAAAAAACAAAGCAACAAATTTTGAAAAAGGAGTGATAGGTAAATTCGCTGCACGTCAGTCCAAATCAATCTCCATTACCCTGGATGATTTACTTTTTATGCGACTTTCTCCACCTAATTTCGGCATTTCTGTCTGTCATGGAAGTGTTTTTTTGACCCTTAATGGCATTTTTGTGTAGTGACAACGATGTGACTAATAGCAGACGGACAAAAATTCGATTCGTATGAAAATGTCGCATCATTCTGTCACGGTTCAGAAGACTATGTTAGATTCCCAGCAATTTCGCATGTGTGTATCCTTGAACCAGATGCTTTGTTTCCTTACCATTAACGACTTTTCAGTTCTTAATGATATAAAATTTTCGTATTAGTTGGTCGAGAGCCAAGGTCGCGCCAGAAAATGACATCTCGCTGTACAATAACTCGAAAAGCGGCTCCCGAAAAACAAGTTAATTTATTTAATGAATCAATTAAAAATGTGCATAATTTACTGCAATTTAAATTGTATATAGAGAACAATGTTATTAAATTCATTCATGTTTCTCGTAACGCTGTGCTTTTCAATGTCACCGTTTTTGTTCAAGTTTATCTTGCAAAATGCAACGCATGACAACATAATTACTTGCTGCACCGCATAATTTCTGTATGAAAATGTGTTACTGGCGGATTTGAGAAGAGCGTTTAGCGGGCACTTCGCACTAATTCTGCCTTGATTTATAATAGTCGGTAGAATTACTTCTCCAAGGAAACGGTCGGTGAATGCTTCATTTGTTACATCTCTAATTCCTTACCCAATTAACAGAATAAAATTAAAGATCAAACATTTCACAACTACCAACATTATCCTTGACCATTGTCTATTTACTGTACAATAATTTGAGGGCACAAAAAGCTCGGAGATGGCAAATCACCATGAAATTTAAAATTATCATTAAAAAACTAATAAAAACGGTCTGTTGTCTGTTGTACTATAAAATAATAAATTTCAACGCAGAAGAAATACTTGACGCCACAAGATTTCCTGGAGTTTAGAGTGATGCTGCCCGACTCAAGGTTGCCATAACAAAGTACAATTAATTTTTAAATTTTACCAGACGTCTCTAATAGAATGAATGTTGCCTTTGTATATGTGAAAGACGTTTAAAAAAACAATGAATAATTAATAACCCAGTCATTCACAATGTGTCAGTTTTGCTCTAAACTAGACGACCTTACCACTGAAATATTAAACTTTAATAACCGCGCTGCTGATGAACTCTTAAATGTTGCTCAGATTAAAACTGAAATCTGCTTAAAGCAAGAATAAAAACGTAATGCTAGACACTTACAGTTACACGCAAATTTTTCATAGATAATTCTATGAGATTTTAATGTGTTTTTAAAAATGTCGTGCGGTCAGTTTTTGCTTCAAAAATAGTAAGATGTTAGCAAAACGAAGGCCTAAGTTTATACTTTACATGTATGTTTTAACACATTTCCTGAAAACAAGGATCGTGCGGTTTTTATTTACAATAAGTATGTAATTTTTCACACGAGCAGTTCTGCAATTTCATGTTTCTTCAAATTTTCTGACCAACTACCTCAAAAAATGTTAGTTTAGATCAAAATAGAAGTTACAAACCATAAAACACAAGTGTTTGTAATAAAAATGCAAATCCTGATTCGTAACCATAAAGTAATAATTTGTTATTTATCGCAACCATAATGATGCTGGAAATTTTCTACCTATTCTTACACATATATATTTTTTCTAATGAGAGTAACAATACGTAAAAAATATACAACCTTGTTCAATAACATCAGCCTTGACATTAGCAAGGCTTCATTCGTCCAGTAACGTGAATGCAGCTTTTGAAAATTTGAAATTCACCTGCTATCGAACGGAAAGTATCAAACTTTTTTTGATCAAAGCTACATTTTTCAGCCTTCACTTTGACCTCGAATATCAGTTGTGTGAGACAAAGGCAAAACGTTTTTATTTTTAACTTGACGAAAGAGAATGAATAGTCACTTTTCCGTTCAGTAAGTAAAGGCGAATTTTCAAATGAGTGAAAAAATAAGAGAAACCTTGAAGAGATGTCCCCACGAGTTGAGATGTCTCTAGGAGATGAAACACATTAGCGACAAGGTTGTAAAAAATCGCATTAAAACACAATTTACCCAAGATGGACATGGGGATTATTATAGACGTTCAAGAAAAAAGCTAAGGAATGAATCGACGCAATACGTAAAGAAAACACATTTGGACTGCCGATACTTAGCGATGCTAAACGAGTATTTGATGGTTCATTTGAATTTTAATTCGGCACGTTGTCTGTGTTAATGTAAAATTTTGTCAAGTGCCTTTTTCTTTCGCCAGCGGAGTGGAACGTGCACTAATACGGCGAGACCACACACTTTGACAAAAAAAAATTGTAAAAATGCTAAAAACGCCGTGATCTAGATTGTATTGTTTACAGGATATTTAAAATAGCATTACCTTGAAATTTTTACAAATGCACTACTAGATCGACCTTCGCACAAGTCATTCATTCATCAAACAAAACGAATCATTTGTATCTTTTTCAATAGAATTTTGGCAAAACAGCAAAATCATCGTAGTTGCTCGAATATGGGTCTGCATAGGTGAGGGCGAGCTTTCAACATCTGCGCGCCTAAAAAACAGGATCAGATGCATTCCAGCTGAAGACTGGATCTAGAGCTAGCAAAAAATTAAAAATAAACCAAAACTACATTTCCGTATTGACGAACTGTAATTAAAGAACTGATGTTTCCAAGGCCAACAACTAGCATCTAAACATGCAACAGACTAAAATAACAGAAGACAGCCAACATTTGTCTAATATGGCCGGCCGCGTTAAAAACCGCGAGCGATATTAGGTTTCTGTTGCTGGCCGAAAAAAATTTCGGCAATGGAAAGAGAAGAAAATTTACGACACTTCGGACGTGAGCGAAACGGAAATTTTGGTTTCGTTCCGGATGGTGCTCCTGTTAAGTACGAGGAAATAAATGCACCAAAGTAAAAGAAACTGTATAGGTTATGTATTATATCACAGCCACTTCATGTAATAATAAGTAATTAGATTATTCTTACGCAATTTCACGCATAATCGGCCAATGTTCAAAAATCCGCGAAAAGAGCGACTTTCTTCCTGCTACGCAGGAATACGTACACGGAAACGGTAGAAACCCACATGAAAAAATAAAGCGATTCGAGTTCTTGCGGTCGAAACCTCAGCCTGAGACGTGATTGTCATAAAATGTGGTAGCTGTAAAATGTGACTTAAAAATCGTAAAAGTCAAAAAAGCTGCTTTTATGGAGACTGGAAATTGCACGGAATTTTATTTCGGTGTATTTTACTTCCAAGGTGTGTCGGAAATTGGGGGAATTTCCACTAACGTTTTTTTTTTAAGTTTTCAACTACATGATGCCACTGTGAATACCGGGTCTTTAAATGAGTAATAAATAAGTTAGTTAATAAGGAGTTGATGATATATAAAAAAGCTTATTGAGCTGTAAACGCTAACAATTAACTAAAATGTGTAAAGAATTGAATAAATGTTTCATGTATTTCTCAAAGTCGAAAATTGCAATCTTGCATTCTGCATATCAAAAACACAATGTTATAAAAGATCGTTTTTTCAGTACGTCTGACTCGTTTGATTTTTTTTATATTTGAACCCACTTTATGCGTTTTTTGAGTGAGTATTTGTGAGTAAAAATTCCAAAATTCTATGATTAGGTGAAAATAAGACTAGAAAATAAAAAACGCTCGTTTGATAATGCCGTATGTAGATTACTCTCTACCACCAACAAACATAAAGAACTGTAAAATTTTTAAGCTCTTTGCTCAATCTTTGAAATCATTGTACAAATTAACTTATATCAATACTTTTGTGGCTTTTGTTCGAAAAAAAAAATCATAAATTTTTGAAACATCTCTCTGTTTTTTCTGTTTAAAAAATCGTTAACGAGTAGTCGTTTGTTCAAATGTAAATTCTATATAGTCATAATTGAGTTAGTTAGAGTCAGTTCCATAATTAATGTTAATTAAAGATGCTATAAAACTTGAAATGGGTTTTTGCTGCAGGAACAGATTGTTGTAATAATGACTTACAGCCGCATTAATTTTAAAGCACACCAAACACTATATTTTTTAAGTTGTGTTTTAATTATTTATTTACAAGTTGAAATCAATGTTGAAGATAATTCTTATTGTGACTTCACCATTTTAACAGCAAAAAGTCTGTAGTCATTTATAAATAACTCCCCTCTGTTCGAAGTACAACTAATACCACACGTGTATTACGAAGTAGTTTATAATAGAGACGACTGTAGAACGACATCATTATTTTTTAGATCCCCCAAGTACATTACTTTTGGGAAAGCATGTCGAAAAAAATATGTAAAATAAATAGTTATGTGAATTAGGAAGTTTATTAAAACAAAATAATAACACACAAACTGGTTTATTAGGGCCATTATAAAATTACTTTAGTAACATTATCAATTTTCAGTGAAACTGAAATGACTTGCTATTTTGTTGAAATATATTTTTAATAACACGAACAAGACGAAATTTTGTATGTATCATGGCCATATTAATTGTTGTTTATACCCTCGAGCGATTTACAAGCCCTCCTGCTTCCAAAATTCTCGTCCTCGGAAGGACATAAGACATCTTCATAATGCCTTTAATACATGATAATAGTTATTAGTGTTATAAATAATGCCCGTGGTACAAACAAAATTTTATGTCTTGCCGTTTAGTTATTGGTATTTACAAAAAAAAAAGTAATCTTTGCACATTCTTTATTAGTTGTATTTACTCTAGAAAAACCAATTTACTTCCTCTGATTTAAACAGCGAATTGGCCATAAAAAACAAATCAATGTCCTGATAAGTCACAAATGTCGATCCACAGTATTTTATGCACTTTAAATAGGATTTGTGTTTCTTGGATGTCGTGGATTTTTGGGTATTTTCGATTTTTTGAATTTTTGGAATTATTGGATTTGTTAAGATGAGTTTATTGGGTTTCTTGCATTTCTTGGTTTTTATGAATTTACCTGTTACCAAAAATCGTGGTGTCAATAATATAAATTAGCGCTGTCGCCGTATCTTCACAACCAGCGATACACTAAAATAGTTAAATATTTTTAATGCCCAAGGGTATTATTCGGTCAATAACGTACCTCAAATCCACGCCGTTATAGACTAATAATAAAACGGCAAGACATAACTAACTGTTATGTGATATAGTTCCTAAATGTTATGTTACTTATGTAATTTCAAATAGGCTTGTTATATATTCTGTAAGACGAACAGCCAAATTTAAAATCAAAAAAGTCAAAGTTAAAAATAGAAACTAACTGTTAAACCACTGCTCACAGGTTAAAGATACGATGCCGCATTTAAAGTGAAACATTTTGTTGTATTCCCAATATTTTTAGATGTCATCAATTTTCAGTAGGATAAATAGAAAAATTTCGGTTAGTTTTACAGTTTTCATATTTTGAAACTCATCTAAAATCTTAAAGTATTGGGGTCCGTGGTTCGAAGCTAATTTCATCAAAGTGCCAATAAACAAATACTAAAAACTTTTCCTTCGTGTGAACTTATAACCTCCCTTAAAAAAAAAGATTCATTCATATGACATTCTTACAATATTTAATTTTGATTAATCTCATAAGTAATAATAATAATATAGTATGCGTGTATAAAGGCTCTGATATCGATCGGTAAAAACAATCCTAGAGTTGGGCGTGATTTTTGTTAATTCTGTCTTGTAAATTGCATCTCATGCTGCCAACATGATAGAAGGTGAAGATTAATTGGTATTCTGTTCAAAAATGCACAAATGGGATTTGCGTCAATTAATTCTAACCTCAAAACAGTAATTTAGTATTCACAGGGTAGAATTGCTAATGTTAAAAAACTGATACACTAATCGACAACTCACGAAATTATTTAAAACAGACAGCCTGTTGTATAATAAATACCTCTTTGGGCTAAAACAACGTTGTCTTAAAACCAATAACTTTCACATATGTAGTCATTTAAACTGAACCTCACTGCTGTTTCTGCTGAATCACATGATGCATTTACAGGATTGCTCAATGCAAAACATGGCTGAAAGTCTTTCATAATGTCGACATTACATAGACATATTTTACGTTAAAGGTACTTTATCTGTACCGGGTGTCACATGCTTATTAAGTACCACATGAGCACAGCATACCAGGACTACTTCAATTAAAAAAAAGTCAACTCTAATTGTTTTTTAATGTTACAAAAAACCATCTAGAAAAAGTGATTTGGAATAAAATGCACAACAACTTTGTGCTTTAATATTTGATCCACGATCCACGCTACGATCCACGATAATAGACACCATTATCATTAAGTTTATGACGTACAAGTTAAACTGTTTTGCATCGATATGATTAAGGCATTGTAATTTAAAAAATATATATTACATAATAGCTGGCAATTTAAAAAAAATTACGACACTAATAAAAAAAGAAAAAGTTGGCGGAAGCAGCGCGGAGGAGGGTATACCTACAACATGTTTGATACTTTCGTGCATCTACACAACATGTCATTAAACTGGAATTGAAATAAACAGGTTTGATAAAAATTGTGCTAAGCAACGAACAACTGTCTATTTTAGACTATTTTAGAGTTATTTTAGGAATATCATGTAGTCTCTAGATGGAAAATGCTATCCAAAATTCTTCAAAATGAATCCAATTTACTTAAAATGTCCAAACTGTATGCTTGTTGTTAATTTTAGTTTTAACCTTGCGCCTGTAAGTTTGCTCTTTAAGGTTAACGTAGACATGGGGAAATTCTTCAAAAATTTGATGACATCATCTCAAAATTTTGCGAAGGAAATCTCATTTGGAATGTCCGGAGTACCATAGTTGCATTTTCTGCGTATATTCCTATTTTGAGAACTGTTTATCCAGAACGTTTCAAAAACGATTAATGAAGCAGTTTATTGTACTGACCTAATCAAAAACAGATCTTATTTTGGTGAATTTCTAAAAACGCAGTAATGTTGTAATTAGTGTTATACTATATCAAAACTGATTTATTTATCCCTACTAACAATTTGAAGTCATCACAGAATTTTATAATGAAAATCTCACTTGAAACATATGCACAGTATGCTCCTTTACTAGTCTTGTAGTTTAATAATTCATCCTTACTCGTTTATTATTCATATACATATTATTTAAAATTTATCTAAAGAGAAAAAAACTCCATCCAAGTGATTCTAAACATCACTAGGATGAAAATTCAGCATATTCCAGTTTAAAATTTTTAAACATGCAATACCTGTTTTCCTCTATAATTCGTCTAGCCAAACAAAAAATTAAACACGTTAATTTTACTTTCAACTAACACTTTCATATATACTTGATTTATTTTCATTAACTGACGTTCCTAAATTTTTAATTCGCCTCATAAAAATGTCACCAACTTTCCGCAGGAACGCATTGTACCTTGATTAAGGACGCTGAATGCTTAAATTAAAGACGACAACTGTAAAGTCTGTGTGCAATTAACTAAGTTGCTTTAATTAATGGAACGTTACCTTATGAAAAGAAGTCTACTTCAGTCAAGCTGTGTATTCCCAGTTCGGTTTTGGAGATTTTAATTTGCAGCAGCATACGCCCGGTGTTCGCATCAAGGTGACTCAAACAACAGGCTGGTAGTACAAGGCATCCACGACGGGTTTCTTAAAATCTAATTCCTAAGTCTAGTCGCAAATTCTTCGTACGAAACCCGTTTGTGGAACTACTCTAGGTTTAGAACTAGATATCGCCCATAGCAACTGGCCGAACGTGCTCTCTGCGTATCAGATGCTAGACAAATCGTTGTGTTGGATGGCCGCAAGTTAAAATTCCACACGACATGCTGTTTGCATGGACAAAAGAGAAGGTTGTTCAAAGTGGCGCTTTTCGCCATCATCGACAGCTTCCATTCGATCGGTCGAAAAAATTAAAATCGCATTAAGTGCAAATCGGACTAATTAACGTTTCAACTTTTTAACGCGACCACTTTCGCTTAAATAACGGTTTAATTTTACTTTTCGACTTGGATCGTAAAAAACAGTTCTCTGGGTGTACACCAGAGGTAAGAGTTTTCGTCCATGAAGAGATAAAAATTCATTTGAATACTTGAACTGTCAAAATACACCCGCACATACAGAAGAGAAAGTTGCACGCTTATGTGGATTTTCGCCGAAAAAGGAGATGGTTTGTTTTAAATATTATTTGGGTACAATGGAAAAAATTGCCAACAACAAAGTGGTTCACGCGTTTATTTCACTTGATTTAAATGTGTGTGACGAAAGTAAGGGATCTCGCACGCACCGCATGATTTCTTAATCCTTAAGTTTTGAAATTATTAGTTGTTGTGTCGTCTTCATTTTAGCGCAAATATAGTGGAAATATAAAAAATCACTGTGACGCCTCTTGACCTTGCAGCAGGAATCGCAACTCAAACGTTTGAGTGAACATCAACTCGCTATATATAAAAACACATGCAGAGAACTTTTCACGGTACATAAAATTCTCTACATTATACAATGTGTTGTGGTATGGTTAAATCTTGTACTGATTAGTTTGCTATTTTTTTATCTTAAAATTACATGCTAATTAAAAATCCAGTTGTTCCTAAAGTTTGTATACCCAAAGACAGTCATTAACAAAAATAAGCAATTTATATTTCGTAGTCCATCTTGCTTGGAAATTGGACATACAACCATCTGTATGCACACGAATGTAAAAATGTTGTATCAAATTTGTAAAAAACTATGCGTAACAGATTAGAAGCCCTCGGGTCTAAATCACCAAACGTACAAAGTGAAGATTTGTAAAAATTCGTGGTAATACCATCAGAACTGAATCATAAGTTTCGTTTCTGATTCATGGTTTTATTAATAACTTATCACAAAACGGGTACTTTTATACATATTAAAATGCAAGACTCCAAAATTAAAAAACGGAACAATGTGATTTGAAGGAATCTATGAAGATATTAAGCGATTCTGACATAAATTATAAAATTTAGATACACAAATAGTTAAATTTAGGGAACAATCGCTAAAACAATTAATAAAATAGCTATTTTCCCCACCTTTTTACCGTTTTCATAATAATTTTCAAGTTAAACATCTGCAAGATTTAGTAGTTCAAAGTTACGGACATTATTTATTTGTCCAATCAATTTCCATTGCATATTACGACAAACAGACAGATCAGGAAACCCAGGGCGATCATCAACTCTGGTCCAAGGTCATATTACGTTACACTGGTACCTGGAGTGCCCTAATCCCTCGACTTAACTCAAGTCCAAACTGATATGAGCATCTGTTGTAAACTTTGCATACATTTTAGCTCTTCCTTTTTAAAATCCATGCAAACAGAAACAAATGTAAAACTAAATACGTCAGAAAGTAGACGTGTAATAAATAAAGAGGTTAGACAACGACAGTAAAAAATTCTGCAATATTATGAAAACCGATTTTCTACATACGATTTTGTAAAATGTGCCTCATATACATATAACACTATTATGTTATAATTTATAACAAATTTTGTAACTTCATAACTGCTACTACTTCGCTTCCTAATCCTAAATGAATTGAATCTGTGTCCGGACCGGAGCTAATGCCATGCCCAAGGATGAGAGCGGATGACCGCGGACCGGAATTAAGATTAATGAAAGCTCGACCTGGACCGGAGTTGAAGTTCTCCGGGAAATCCACACCTCAGTGTTCTATGTACTGTGGAAAGTAATGACATCAGGAAATTAAACATTCGTTAGAGCATTATTTATTTGTGGTTCTAGTTCTTACTTAATATCATTTTAAAATCAAAATGACCTGTTTTTCGCAATTTACTTTTACAAAACTATATTTGCTTTTATCAAATACTGTACTTGTGTTCTTTTGCACATCACTTACATGGTATTTTTTTTTTAATTTTTATAATCGTATTATTATGTAATTTTATCCTATTAAGAACATTTCTTGTGAAGTCATTGCTGTGAAATCTGGGACAAATTTCCTGTCAGATTAATGATGATTAAACAAAATAATGAAGTCACAAATACCCTCAAATATTTGCGGGTCCGTCATTTTTAATAAAAATCTTGCCGTTATTACAAATTTTCATTCTACTTAATCTTTTGTGAAAATGCTTGAAATTTAATATGAACGTACGTTTGTTGCTTGATACATTTTAAAATTCATTTTGCGCACTGCCGTTGAATTTATTTTGTAATAAATCTCGACTTGAAGTAAGAATGAAGCACAATGGTGGCAATGATTCCTAGACTACGGACGAGAATTTAAATAACATATTATACTCCACCATACATAGCATACATACATATGTGGAAGATAGCGGGAAATTATTGCCAGTTCGTTACAAACACCCTAATTTCCACAGTAAAGTACATTCAAATCTTCCACAATATCACACAAAATCGTTGTTTACGTAGTTTCGATTTTCTTTGAACTTTTAAAAAATACAGCATTCAATTTTATTAATCACATCACATTTCGAAGGAATTTGAGTTTTGCTTTCAAACTATTGATTCTATCAACATTTTTTTTTTAAAAGTTTTTGGTAATAGCGCAAAAGATCTTTAAATTCTTTAGAAAGCTTTCAACAAAGTGGTTTACACTTTCTAATTAGATTTAAAAAAGAAGAAGGATTCGGTAATAATTCCTATATCGGTGTCAAAAATTTGTATACTCGAAAGGTATTTGAAACAACCAAAATTCTGATAAATATCTCTCCTTCATAAAATAATTTGAGAATATGTATAGTCTACAGCTTTGCGGTTGGTCGACTTGAAAATTATCACTACCATTTGCTGAAAATATCAGAACACGTTTTATAAAACAGTTATAAAATAGTCAAATCAAGGCGGATTCATAAGCCACACGTCCAGGAGTCTGTTATTTTATAAAGTTTAAACAGAATTTACTACGCGAAATTTTGAGATAACGTCATCAAATTGTTGGTGGGGAAGAAGTTTAATTAGCGTTGAACCGTCTGCTCAACAAGGAGTAAACTTATTCTGATGAATATTTGATTTGATGTTTTCTGGACGTTTCACGGCTTATGCAATACGAAAATGGTGGTTTCCCGTTTCCGTCTGTCGACGATTTTATTGGACAGATAAGCTCCGGGACTAAAATTTTAGGTATACTTGAAGAGTGTCGTCTGGATGTCTAACACCTAACTATTTGTCTGTTTATTCCTACTAAAATTTTGATAGCCTTTTCAAAATTTTACCCAGTGAATCTCGATTCAAATAATGTAATCTTCGAATTTGTCTTAAAACCGTCATAATGAAGTTTTTGACATTTCCAAATTCTATCCCCGGTATCTCAATTCTTTCTATAATTCATAAAATATATACTTTCTCCAAAATTCAAAGGACAGCTTAACTTTGAGAATGTTACGTTCTGTATACTAAAATTAATATAACTAAAAACTACTGAATATGTGTTTAATTAAAACTGGGCTCAACAACATGAATACGCCGCAGGGGCGAAAGAACTTCACGACAAATAGTTTTAAATGGCTTTTTTTTTATTAAGTACAGTTGGGAGCACGGAATAATTTATACTTCCATTTACCTCGGTTAGCCAAATTAAAATTTGTTCGTAATGTAAAACGAACAATTTATGTCAAAATGATACAACAGTGACCAAATTACCAAACACGACTTTATGATTTCAAAAAATACCAGAAACACTTTTCATTTTCAAGCCACTGAAATTATATGAACCACTTTATTAGATTACTATCGTCATAAAATTAACACAACCCTGTATTCGATCACCTTTTCATTTACATATTATAATATACCAAACACCTACGCACCAAATAAAGATAAATGAATATTAAGGATCTGTCACTTTCAGATTTGATATGCGGAAAGTCCCGTCATAAAATTTATAATCGACAACACTTCTTCTAATGACTGATTCTTAGTTATGTTCCACTCAAGTTGTCACCTTTAACGATTTACAATACACAAAAGGAGCGGTAAGCAGCCAGTTTATCAAAGAAGTTAGAAAACATTGATGATAATAAGAAAATATCATTTATAAATTGCATTTACAGTATGTTCCTAATAAAATTGGAGCATCAGATAAGATGGACAGCTTCAAACTGAAATTTGACTGCCAAAAAAAGCTGAAAATAAATCAAGATCGCCTATTATAAATTAAAATTTTGGCGCATACCTTTTCTCGATAGGCATCTGATACTAGAACACCCACCCAACATTTTTTTTAATGTGAAATCGTTCCACACACGTTCGAAAATTGTGGCAGTAAATAAATTCCTCTATAATAGTTATTCATGTCACCTCTACATCATGTCATAATTTGCTTGTTGTCAAAGCTATAAAAGCTGATTTGAACAACAACATAATCTGAAAATAAAGACCACACAATAAGTGCATTGCGCAATATTTACAGCAGGAATACAACTTCAAACTAAAAATTAATTGCTGCAACAAAAGCATTACTTGAAGTGATGCCATAAATTGGTATTTAAAATAACATGTTTGCATAAAACCTATTAAATTAATACAATTGCACGAGAAAAGCCACTTTCAATTAGCCATAGGCGTTCTGCAAACTGCTAAAGCGGCACTTGAAAAAGTGAAGCTTTTAAGCGCAGAATATCAACTATGAAGAAGAAAACAAGGAAAAGGAAACATCGAGTGACTGGATCAGTAGAGTAGAGCAAGCGACTGCTGTCTCGATGCAGTTCTTCATTTCCTGTTTGTGAGCGTTGCATTCGCGTGCTCACACGGATGTGTGTAATTTCCATCCACAATTATTATTCTTTATAAATCCCTAATACTAATACTAATAAAAACGCCCCGTTAACAATCAATAACAAGCCTATAATTATGAATTAAAAGTGAACGGAAGCGATCTTTCCAGTTCGAATCAGTCAAAAAATACCAAAATTTCGCAAAGCTGTCCCCAGTCGAAGTATATGCTGTCCGTCCAGTTGTACACGTGTAGAACAGCAAGTTTCACTGAACGTTACTAAGAAAGAGACGAAACAACTCTCACTTTCACAAGGAAAAAGCAAACACATCGATTCTGGTGGCCCCGTTTAGGTCGATCTACCAAAAGACTACATCATGTGGCAATGTTCTCTTTCCGGAAAACTGTGTGGTGGCGTTAATTGATTTTTTTACCGCACGTATCATAATCTCAGGTAAGCTGGAAGAAAGTCGACGACTGAAATTAAGTCTTCGAATTTCGACACTTTCGATACGGTTCGGTAACGCTGTCTGGGCACCTTTAATAAAAGCTGTGACGTTATTAATGACGAGTCCTCCAAAAAAAAGAAAGAAAGTTTAAATTTAATAAATCATAAGTTCGCGGTTAAATTAAATAAATGTTGCTTTTATTAGTTTGGAATAATCGACGGGCTTGCCGCAGAGGAAATTCTGTAACAACTCAACCGAATCAAAAAAGTTTTGGTTTAAAATTCTTGGTTGGCTATTTGTAAGATGGATTTGCAGACAGTTTAATTAGAGAATCTATACGACGTCAACATGTATATACCTGTTACTACAACTGAAAGCTTCCAAGTGAGTAAACGCCAACGTTCTAACTACTTTGCACAATATATAAAAATCTGTTTTTACAATAATAATTGTAAGTAATTGTTATTAGAAATTAAATATCCAAAAGTTGAAATTTAACAATTGGGAATTTGTATTTTTATCAACTACCCAAGGTATTATTAAAAAATTGTGCTGTCAGAAGGTGGTTAACCAACTGCTCATCATATTTAAATCACTTTCCAGGCCGCTGGCCTTGGTCGAATTTGTGCATTAGGACAAGAGCCCACCCGCACACACTGTCTTGTTACAGCTATAAATTTTGTTCTAGCATAAGAATAATACTTTTATAATTATTCATATTGCTGTCCAAAATTTATGCCTACGTAATAAAATATACGAAGATTATGCTTGGCGAAGAAAAAATCAGACAGCAATGGGTATAGTAGCTAGAATTAGAACAGTAATGGAGGTTTCATCCAAAGTTTAATGTTATAAAATGTCGTCATTTTGCGTTCTATGGTGCAATAATCAAATGCAGTTCTAATAATTTTATAATTTTATAGAGGCCCACTAAGATTTGTTGAATTTTACAAGCAAGTTATACTCAACATCCCACGTTTAAGTAGTGGTATTATTTCTGTTCTTGTCCATTTTTAACCTAATTGAATCAAGAGGGACAAATATTGCAAACACAATACACCTCAAAATATTACTTTATGAACTGAAGCGTTTTTTAATCATTTAAAATAATACATCATCTGCAAACCAAACTAATTTATTTAAGAAGAGTAACAGTATTTTGTTTTATTTTTCGGAACTTAAACAGGTAACACTATGGAGAGATACGATAAATCCTAAAAATACCATACAATTTTCCCTTTTCATATAAATATTGATTTGATATATAATACCATATCAACTCTTTAATTAGTATTTTTTCAAAATTTTTTAACAAATTTTAAGTTCATTTGGGACGCACTTCCGATTCGACCAATACCTCTGTAAAAAACCGCTATATTCTACATTTTGCTCTTACAGATTTGCAGTTTGACGGAGACTTTGAAAATGGTTGTAACGCCATTTACTTAAGAGCACAATATGTACTAGTAAAATTAATTGTACCGTTTACGATGTTTGAAGAGAACAAAACTGTAACCCAAACGTCCACTGACAGAAGCAACTAAAAATTTATAGAAAACATCTATGAGAATGTAGAATTATTATTATATATGGGTTCTAGTATGTACGGCGATGATGGATGACTTATCGTCGGTGACGGCGGCCGGGCGGCGTTCGCTAAAGAAAAGCCTGGAAGCGGAAGTAGCGATGGGTATTCCAGAAAGACCTCGATCGCAGAAGGTCTAGAAGGAAATATGGGTTTAAATTAAATGGAGGTCACCTTCGGGGACGAGTCTCAGTCTAAGCCAAGGAGTGAAATCCGGACAATGAGAGAAGTAGAGTCTAGTCAAATCCATTCCAGTCGAGTCGGATTTATTCTGTACATAATCGCTATATAATTAGTCATGTAAATTTGAGTTACTGAGAAAAAAATTGTTGAGTTTTACCCACGCCGATTTTATTCACCGATCATCGTTACAGTATGTACCGAGTACCGAACATATTTTAATGGTGATCTTAAATAAATAACATATATTTTTTTAATTTTTGTCCGCTTCATTAGAAAGATGTTCTTATCCAAACAAAAACTGACGTATTTGGCAGAAATAAAAAAATCGGTTGAAAATTATTTTCACAGATTTCTCTTGCCCCTGAAGTTCAGTACAACACCCAACTTTTTCGAAAATTTATAAAATATGGTTTTGAAATTTTATTAATGATTTTGTGATGATGTCATCAACATTTCCAACTTGAATAGGTGGAATCTAATATTAACAATACTATAACTACTAACGGTACTATAATTGCTAAATTTCCTGGAAATTGGGTAAGCAATCATTCTTGATTTAATCAATAATTGTCTCATTCATATTTTTTTTTGAGTCGTTCTGTTTAAGTACGAATAACCCTACCTATCGACCTAAGTATCAATGAAAACAGTAGATTATTAACGGCTGCTTGCATTAGTGCAAACGCATTTTATAAATTGCAAATATTCCCTGGCATTTTGTAATAAAAGAGAAAAAGAGATTTTCTTAATACAAAAAAACTGGTCCAAGGTTATTTACACTCCTTGAAGTATGGTTTCTTGGAAAAATTGTAAAATTAACAATATCCATTATAATTTAAAGAAGAGAGTATGGACTGCTAAAATACAGGCAAACCAGTCACAGTGTAAGGAAAACAAATTGTGTATTTTATTTAAAATAACACTACGAGATACATTGAATAATAAAAATGAGATGGCGTCATCAAATTGTTGCTGGGGATGATAAATAAATTATAGTTAATATTTTACCGTCTACTCTAGAAAATAAATCCAGTTTTTTAGAAAAAAAGATAATACTGCTCACAATGTAAGAAAAAAAGTGGCCCATGAGGGGATTGAATTTGCGATTTTCGCGTTTATAGCACAACGCTCTGACCAACTGGGCTAATGAGCTTAAGACTTCTTGATACGTCTTTCGATACAGCAATAAATTTTCTTATGCCAAAAGAAGGCTATATTTATGTGCAACTTTAGTTCTTTATATTTATAGCGACCTATTTATATTTACAACTCGTTAATTTTCGTAATCATCTTTGGCAGAAATTTACCTTTCTTTAGCATTATGATATATAGTAGAATGCTTATTTTCGAACAGAAAAAGACAACCACTTCGGCCATGTAAACCTTAGCTTTATCAATGTGAAACACTTTCTCTGAGAAAACTCCTGAGATGTAGATTTTGATTTCTAAAAAACAACTATGTGCAGATAATCTTATGTAAAAACATACTTCTGTTGCTCCACATGAAAATTTACATTGATAATTTTAAGTCATCGACGCTAGATTTGATACTTTAGAGCAACATATGTACACTGACAAAAAACCGAACAACCTGAATTATTGCATTGTTTCTGTTACTTTCTTAAATTTAATTTAATTCTGTAATTATTTTTTTTTTAGGTAATTTTCACATCCAGTGTTAACAGTGAATAGTTCTTTAATAAAATAACTATCACTAGTTAAATTAATAATTTTTAAAGTGGTCCTGTTAAATATTTCAGGGCGGTCGTGTTTTTAACCGTCAGTGTATATATAATTGTATATAACACCACACAGAAAATAACCGTATTTTTCTTTACTGAATGATGCTTAGACACATCTCTAAAACAGCATTAAATTTATTTGGGACGCATTTACGATGTCGTGAAGTCTGACGTACCCAGTATGTCAATATCAGTACAAATTTGATATATGTACCCTGAATTTTAAATTAATATTATTAAATAAAATAAAATAATACTAATTACATATACACTGAATATAACTTTAAGTTAACTGTTAAAATACGTATACCTTATTTTAGGAATAAATAATGCGTATAACGTAAGAAAAATCCTATTTCATTTCTATAAATATGTACCTACCGTTGAAAAGACTATAATCAATAACAATTTGATTCATATAAAAATCGGTACAAAAAATCTTGTGTGTATCGCTCGCCTAGAACATGTTTTCCAGGCCTCGCCTATCGACTCGGGTCGACAAATGACTCGTATTCGCAAAAGCCTTACTTTCTAGCTTTGTGATACAATTAACTATTTCCTGTCAGTGTTATTTCGTTTAAAATACCTCTTTAATAAGGTGATTTTGGTGACACTAAAGATGACGTAACATCTTTCCGACACCGCTGCCTACATTACCTGTTGTTCCTAAAAATTGATTATTACATTAATTAGATAGAATTTTCCACGAATATCATACTGTTGAGCATAAATCCTACTACATCTGTTAGAGTAACATTAATTTTGAAAGTCTGAAAGTTAGAAATGGAATACATATATTGTAAGATCACTCTGAAAGAAATTTTTGTTCGTCTGATGATGTATATGTTTTGAAAAATAGACGAAACTGTCGCGTAAAAAGAGAGTGTGATCTCCTTTTAATTGTCCGTCACATCAAAGAACCTTTTTCCAACATTACCGAAAATCATAATCGACAAACTGACAATGGCATTTGAAATACTTAATTTGAAATTATTTTCCAGTAGAATTCTACCAAAAAAATTGGTTAACTAACAACATAGTAGCATAAATTATTAGGCATAGTATTTAATTTCAAATGTTTTACCATCAGTATTTTTTCGTTTTATTTATTTTTACTTCCCGAGCGTAAGCTGTACTACGAAAAAAATGGTCTCCCATTTCCGTCTGTCGGTCCGTCTCTGTGTCGATTTTTATTAGACAGATAATCTCCGAAAGTACTGAACCGATTGTTGTCAAATTTTGTATGTGTATATTAGGAATATCATGTTCATGTACATCGTAAAACGATAACCAAAATTTGGCTAACCATCCCCACCACCAATGGAATGACGTCATCTCTAAAATTTACAATAGTAAATTTGTTCTTATTTTTATAAAAAAAAAATATTTTTGCGCATGTGGTGTACGAATTCGTGTTGAGTTTTCACCCTTGACATTTAGATTTTAGGAAAAAAAATCAAAATAACAATTTGCAATTTAACTTTCAAACTTCATTCATATTTTTTAGAATTGTTTATGCAAGTGACGTCATCACAAAATTTTGTAAAGGAAAAACTCATTTGAAACAACACCTAGCGCGCTTCTTTACATTTACTGTAACAATACGTACACATCTTTATTTTAATTTCTAGGGGTTCTTATAAAAAAAATTGCAAAATCAAATTTTATAATTTTTCGAAAAAGCTGGATATTTTTAATTCTATCGAGAGAAAAAAAATGCTTTAATTACTTCTATTTATTCATTGGGGATCAATACCGGTAGTTATTTTATACCACCGCTAGTAGAAATTAAAATTAAGAAATAAATAAGAAGCTAAAGATAATTATTATACTCTATTCACCACGAATATGGTATTGTACCTGATGTTATTTAAGGTTGCTCTAAACCAAGCGATATTTCGTTGTTTATTCATTTTTCTCGTTGTTAAAGCTGTTAACGATTGCACATCAAATTGTACATTTTCTATTTTCTAATTCGGTGATATAATAATTTGTTTTAAGGAGCTTTGTAGTTCTACTGTAAATATAATAATAGAATGTTCGACTTTTCCATAAACTAATGTATTTATTTCTTGTCAAATTATTCAAGCTTTTTAGTTCGCAAATTTTACGGATTAGTTCAGTTTCGTTCAATTTGGTAGGTCTAACCACGGAAACGACGTTTACATTTATATTTAAGATTATCCGAATAAATTACGAGTTTGTCATGATTATCTCCTTTTTTGGAACGCAAACATAGGAAAAGGAATACCAATTGTTTAAAATCCTTCTCTCTTCGCACAGCCAAAAATCGTACATTTTTAATGTAGGTAAATTTAAAATTATCCATTATACATTTCTATACGAACCAAAAATTGGTACCTATGGTACATGCACATTGGTTACAAATAATTTACACGAGTGTGGTACGCCTTACATGGTATGTACATAACACAAGGTACCATACAAACCGTTATCCAACACCTCTAACAGTTTAACATGGTAGGATTACGGAAATCTTTTCTTATTCCACAAGAAGTCAAGAAAGAAGCTTAAGTTTTATGTTGTAACATAACTTACTGTCAAAAAAGTCGGAAAATAACTATCATAAAAAAAATTCATAAATATGAAGAAAGGGGAAAAGAACATGTGATGTAATCACAGAAAAAAAAAATAGCATTTTCAATTTTTGCGAAATATAAATAGTTTAAAATTTTGGTAAGAGAGCACGTGGAGAAATTTCTGAAGTTACTCGACGCAAATTTTGAACTTTTTTTGTCGAATAAGCTAACAATTGGCAATATACCTTAGAAGATAAGACTAAAGTATATTAATTTTGACAGGTATTCACACAGCTTTTATTTTTTTCATATTTCACAGTTCTGCGTAGACAAATAGTTATAAGATTCTTACTCACAATTTTTCAATTCACTCATTTTTTAACCAATTAATTAATTCCCAGTGTTTTCACGTAAAATGAAAAAATCAATTACTTTATTATGTCCTTTCTATAAAGATAGACAAAAAATACCACATTTTCTCTGTCACAATGTTTATACCCATCGGTTTATTTTGGCCTCTAGCGGTAGCATTTTTTACTTTGTAGCTATTTTAAAGAAAGTCACTTGTGTTAAGTTATTTTGTCGTGAAACTGCTTCGTGGGGAGAGTTTGTTAACGCCCATTTATCTGAAGCCATCACGACAGAATATTCTACCATCAATCCGTAAGCGTATGAATAACTTTTATTGAAACTTCACCTCAATCGAGCATTCTTCAATAACAGAATAAAATATTCGAAGTCTAACTACCTAAGTTTGAAAACCAACAAGGCAAAAAATGCAAACATGCACAAAACTCCAACTAAGGGATAATAATACCTAGAAGAGGCAGAAACGGATTACACAGAAACAATTTTTTATGTGAGTCTCGTGTGTTCAACAATTTTCAGTATTCAACTAGCGACGAATACGAAATGAGCTTTTAAAGATGTTCAAATGAATTACAATTATTACCGCGAAATCGTCCATGCTCATTAGTCATGTAAAATTCTTATCAGTGAAAATAAAGCTTGCAAAATTTCTCATTCCGTGTCTTGCCAACACAGTTATGACAACAAATAAAATACACTACAACAACATAATCATGCACATGATCACTGCCGTCAGCAACCATAATTCATAAAATAAAACCAATTATTATTTACTTTCACTCGAATTCGCGCTTGCATCACATCTGCTCAATAAGAATTTCCTTTTCATTTGTTGACACAGAGCGCAAATAAAATAAACAAACGAAAATTTCTATGTGCGTATTAACGTATTACTGTTTTTGGCTCATAAATTTTAGAAAACGACAGTCGCGACCGCTGTGGCTGTACACTTATTAACGAATTGCAAGCTTTATATATCGCGTTTACTTTAGATTAATTAAGACGTTATTAATAACTCGCTCATTACTTAATTATGAATGCAAATGGAGCCACCAAGACGTTATTTTAGCTTGATGGGCTACTTAAAAAGCTCAAATGTGCATCACCTTTAGACGCAGAGAGAGAAAGTAACAGAAGAAAAGATAATAAACCCCATTCTTGCGTTTGTCTTCATTACAACATACCTCGGCAATTAACATGCTGCGGAGAATGAAGTCACTTGTAATTTTGGCAAGCATTGCTGTATAATTTGCAGAGAATATACGCCCAAGCAAAAAAATCGAAAGCATCTCGGACTGATTGAAAAATCAGTGGCGGAGGTTTACCGTTTTCATCCGAACGAGTCACGCCATCGGTAAAAGTTTAACCCACATTGTTGACATTATAATGCCTTCCTGTGTCATGCAGATGTGAATTTTAATTAATGATAAAATTACGGTGTCGTATTACGTAACAATAATTTTAAACACGCAATCGATCAGTTTCTCAGCTGAAGATGCGTTATAATTACTCACCAGACAAGGTGCATATTTTTGAATATTTTACACCGTTACGGGTGAGTTACGTAATTTGTACTTCTGATACGACCATTTTTATGCTAAAATGTGCATGATGGGGCTATGTAAAGTCTTGAAGCCAATTAGTGTTGTTTTTGCTTAGGGTGTGTGATTGTAGCGATATGACTTCCTAAATACAATGTAGTCGGTTTCTTTCCGGCTGTATATTTTGGAAATAATATTTTGCAGGGCACTGATGGCTGCATACATAAATTACCTTATTTATTGTACAAGATAAGAATTTTAAATTAGCGAAGGGAAGCTATTAGTTATAATATGTTAATGAAAGACAATCGGCAACGAGATGGTGATGGAGCAAAGACGAAAATAAAAATATAAACATGTGTTTCTAAGAATTACAACAGGACATATTTATATATTTATACTTATAATTATACGGAATATAATTGTTTGCCTGTAAACCGGTTAATATTAAAATTTACCTTCTAAAAATTAATATTGTTCAATGTAATCAATCTATTTTTTTTTTTATCATGTGGGCAATATTGACCAATGAAATTCACATCTACCTGCCTAATGAGTACCTATCTCTCGATCTTTTGGCAGTTTCAAAATTAATTAATGGTTTCTTAAATGTCACTTTCACAGTTTAGTGAAGCGAAAAATGATTAAATAGACAAAACTGATTGAAGAAATGTTTTAAAAAATACAGAATTAGTAAAAAGTAAATATTTATGAATTTTTTGGGCATCGAAAACAGCACCGCACCGTGAAAAAGGCGGGCAGGACTTTTAAACGATTAGACGATCATGAAAAAATTGTGTTAAGCGGACTTTAAAGCAGCCACTGTGAGCCACAGAACACCGAGACGCAAGAAACTAACATAAATGGACACTTGAAGCGACTGTGACGCTTATACTAGCGAAAATTACTTTCCACATAAATTAAAAATGAGTAACTACCGATTAGCGTGGCTCAATATGACGTAAAATGGTCTAAAAAAATCCAATGTCTTGGATACATTAATAAAGTGCATCATTCACTCATTTTTTGAGTCGTCCTGTATAAACAACTCTAAAGATTATTCATCCACCACTGATAAACCACAAGTGTAGAGGAAAGTTTTACACATTTTAGAAAGCATTGATCTATCAAAAGTGTATCATGACGTCATCAAGTTTTTGGGGAGGATAAATTCATACATTTTGAATAAGGATTCTCTATGCTTACGATAACCTTAAAACGTGTGCTAGATTTCAGAACATTCGATTTTGCAGTTTATAAACTTACGCTGGATTGAAGTTGCAAAATTTTGAGACGACATCATCAAATTGTTGACAAATTTGGATTAGCGTTTTATTGACTTAACGACATTCCTAAAATACATTTAAAATTCCGCAGTTCAGTAGTTTCGGAGATTGTGTCTCATAAAATCGACTACAGGCGGCGGAAAAGAGAGATCTGTTTTTTTCATATTCTAGGAGTTATAAAACGTCGAGAAAACACGAAATTAGTAGTTCGCCGGATTGGCCCTATTATACTTCCCTTAAGAAAAATTGAGGAGAAATTGGTAATTGTGGTTTCATTACTAAGCAATTTACTACAATCGTGGTGTGAAACCTCTACTATACTTGAGAAATTACAAATTTGAAACAACTTTGATTTCATTTCAGATTTTCTTTAAGAAAGTTAATACAAAACAGATGTTACTAACTGTACAACGTTTATAGATGCGTTATTTGATTTTAATGTACTAGTAAATTATTGTCGGTAACATTTTGTGTTTTAATTTAAATTGTGAATTCAATGAACAACTGCTCGTTCAAACCTCAAACTGTCACTTTTCTTAAAGTAACTGCAACGTTGTTGTTAGGACAAACATATACAGTACGTAATTTATAAATACTACACTTCCAATTTTTATGTCCAAATTTTGGTTAAAATTATTCCATTCAGAACCGTACAATAGTAATTAAATAAGAAATTATGAGAATTTTTTACACTCACAGTGAACGAAATTATAAAGATAAAAAAGATTATTTTTCATAGATACAACTAGTTGGTTATTAGTAGACAAAATCAAAACCCAAAATACTGCTTTTATCTCTAAGACGAAACTAATTATTTTATTTCTGCAGAAACAATAAGGATTAAAAAGAAAAATATTTTTGACGTCCACTAGACTCATTAGAAAATGCCGGGAAAGCAATAAAGACGCGATCAAAAATCGCAATTGATTTTCGAAGATTAGCCCTTGGTTGTCGCATTTTCAACTCAAACTTTTAAATTGACGATAACCTCTGACAAAACGAAAATTTTATCAAAAACACATCTTCAAGAATATGACTCTGATAGATGGAAAAAAATAGATGCAATGTAATACTAATAATAATTATTGTAATATTCGTGGTATTATGAATTATTTAAAGATGATGAATTAAACAAAAAAAAAAATAAACAAAATCAAAGTGGATTCATAAACCTCAAGTAAAGAAGTATACTACTTCACAAAATTTAAGTATCATTTACCGGACAAGTAGATAAATTATTGAAATGAATTGATCAAATTGTTGGTAGGAATGATCAGGCAAATTTTGGTCAGCGTTTTACGATCTACGTGATATTCCTAATATAAATACAAAATTTGACAACAACCGGTTCAGTCCTGAGATTAAATATATGTCTAATAAAACTTAACACAGACTACAGACATCTGTAGCTTACGCTCAGGAAGTAAAAATGAAACAAAAAGTGATTATTTTTTTAGGGGAGGGTTGATTGAAAAAATTTCATTTACTCATACCTCTTCTAGTAAAATCACTTGTGCGTCATATTTAACAATCTTATTATTGTAAAGACAACCTTTGCTATTATTACATTATTTATTTACTAGCTCAAGCTTTTAGTGATTACTGTTGCCACGTACCACTTTCCTTGGACGAAACGCCAACTTCCTCCAACGATTATAATTATTATAATTTATAGTATTATTATAAAGTAATTAATACTCGCCAAGTATAATGTATCCTATAAAAGTGCGCTTAAAATTTTTGAGTAATTTATTCATTTTCGGACGTCGCTGCTAATAACTTTCACTTTGTTTAATTATTGGCAGCATAAAATTTTTGTATATTTAGCGAATCATTAAAATTTCATTTCGGTTCCACTCGCCACTCCGTTACATAATATGCCATCCGAGTTGTAAATACTTTCCGGGATACTCGTAATTTATTAGATTCTCTTTACAACCGTGCATAAAAATTTAAGTATCCAGGAGGATAAACACTAGGATTGAAGTAATTGCGAAATAAGAAACTTTCGTTCACGAGCAAGCAGCTTTTATTAATATTCAGCTGTAATTTACGGTGCTATCAATGAACGACTAGAAGTGTAGCACCCTGAAAGCAAAAGAAAGTGACACCAAAACTGAGATAAAATGGCAATGCCAGATAAAGGCTGAACAATCGACTTGTTAATGCAATAAATTCTGTGCTTAATCTAGTCTTCCTGAAACTAATTATGAGTTTACAGTGCACGCTCTCGGTGATTTCAATCGTCGATTGTGAGAGGAAATCTCCACTTCACATGTTATCTGTTACCATTCAACGAATACTGTCAAGTTTCTACCTACTTCGACTGTCAGGATAATCATGACCAATTATCTATGAATAGGATGTAAATTCACAACAACAAAAATGGTCGTTGCACTTTGGTAAAAATTGAAAGAACATCACGAAACCGATAAAAAACGATCGTGCAGTATTATGTTTCTGAGAAAAAATGAACTATCATGGAACGTAATTTACACTATAATTACAGTAATTTGTTCTACAGAAGAATAGTATTAATAGTTATTCATAAGATTTCGATCAACAATTTTATTGCTAAAAAATTTATAAAATCAATGGTAATAATAAACATTGAACAGTGTATAATTATTGCAACGTACTCGACTAGGAAGTATGAAATTTCACTTTCTTTACAGTATAACGCTGCAATTGTACGACGTGTGGTATCTTGCTGACCCAGTGGCGAGGCCGACTCTCCTACTTTCTTGGGAAAGAATCATAAGTCGTATGTCACCCGCCAGACACATTTACTCACATGTGATTTACGCAAAAAGAATTTTAAAATAATCATAGGTCAAAATACTCTTACTACAATGACTTTAGTTTTAATGTGTTTTTTGTTGCATTCTAGCACACATATAATTTGAAAAGGCTACAATTATGCACCTACATTTATGTATGTATTCATACTAACAGTTTAATGGTTATCTTTATCTACAAGGCTCTACTCAATTATACAAATAGCATCGCCATTCAAATAAGTAACTATACCCATTTGTTCGTGTTAAAGCAAGCACTTTGTTTTTGAAAATAAAGCCCAAAACGCATAACCAGTTTTAATTTTTTTTTTTTTTAATTTGACTTTTGACGTAGTTAAATTTTTCTTTTGCATGAAATCAATAATGAACGTTTGAATGGTTGAAACTTTCAGCAGTTTACAGTTAAATCATAAAAAACTAGAACATTATGTAACTTCATGGATTTAATTTTTTTCCGTCAATATTATGTCCGCTTAATTAAGATATAACACTCTCGCAGAAGTAGTTTATAAAATAAGTGATTTCAAAATAAGCTAAATTAATGCACGTTATGTCGTACCATAAAAATTTAAAATTACAGAATTTTCTGTAGATCACTAAGCTGAACCTACTAACTACTGTCATACAACATACATGTCTTAGTTATTCGTTGTGCAACAGAAAACAATAAAAAAAAATTTTCGTGAATTTTTATTATAGCGGAAGTCGTACGACCAAAAATCATTTCTTATAATGATAAAGCTTTTATTGATTATTTGTACGCTTGTTTATGAAAAATAAAACATAAATCAATTTCTATTTGCAAAGTAGCGATAGTGATATTCATTTTTCTCTGATTATCTTTAGGAACATGTGATACTTTCTCGGATTTTTTATCTGATTACAAAGTTTAAAACCAGTTGTCATTCTATTTTTCATTAGGTACAACCATTAAGATGTACCTCTTTCAGTACGACGAATTTTTAGTTGACACGAAGATTTTGATTTTAATTTTTTGATATGGAAATCGCTTGTTTAAAGTTATCTGGTGCCTTACATTGTTGCAATAAATAAACAGGTTTCAGAGTCGTGGCAACAATCAATCATTTTAAGTAACAGTGTTCACACACACGCATTAAGACAGTTGTTTTTAATTTTATTCAAGAAATGACTAGAAATACTATAGACTTTTTGTACGTAGTACAAACACGATGACAATGTATTTCGTGAATAGCAATCACACGGAAAATAGGGATTTATTGTCTATGAGGAGAAAAAAGCACCAGCATTATTAGGAAAATGAGTTAGTAAATCCAAATAACATGCACAGGAAGAGTAACGACACATCGAACACATACACCCTGTTTCAGATTGCGAAAAAAAAATTCTAAAATAATAGAAAATTGTTTTAAAAGTTCTACTAACTAGTCAAGAGTAGTTCAGACAGGTAGCACTTTCGATTTTAACAAATTAGCAAAAAGGAAATAAAATTTTAAATTTAAACACGAAAGAAGAAAAAAAGTAATTATGGGAATTTGATTTTATCAGATTTTTATTAATTCAGCAAGAGTCAATTTATAATTTGATTTGTCATAACGCTTCAAATCATGATGATTCAAAAAATTTTGTTATAAAACCAAATCTACAATTTGTTTTAATGTTCCGAACATATAAGAACATAGAAAAACAAATTCCATTTAAATAAAAGTGCTGCGACCAATTTTATATCAGCCAACCTAAATTCAATGTCCTGTGGAAATTTCGAATGTTTTTATAAAAATTTAACGTGAAACATTTTTTAATAGGGACTATCTATTGCTTGAAAAAACTTCGAATAGAAGATCGAACAAAAACTTCAAAACAGCAATAGCCTAATAACAAAAAAACAACTTGACTGCTACTAAAACAGTAACCTATTTAGAGAAAGTACACAATTTTAAGAACCAAGCAAGAGTGCACAGTTGTTGGATTGAATTTTTAGCGAAGACCGATAAAATATAAATGTTTTTTTTATTTTTACAGTTTATCTTATAGTTTTACGACATTTTACAAATTTGCTTAAGTTATGCAACAGTAGTGATTTTTCTTTTATTAAAAATGACGTTTTCATTAGAAGAAGCTTTTTGAGGAACTTAAAAATTAAAACATTGGTCCAACAAATCTCCCTTATTTCAAAAATTATAAAATTTGATTCTACCAATTTCATGTTTTTATGAGAACCCAGCCCTATAAGTTAAAATAAAGATACGTATGTAATGTAAAGTAAATAAGTGCAGAGTAACATTAATAAATAATATCACCTCCAAATTTTCAGGGAAATGAAGTGGGCCGTTCCCGATTTAATCAGTAAATAAATTGACTCATTCTTTAATTTTTTGATCAACCTGCATAAGGAATTCTAAAAAATATGAATGCACTGATAGATCACTCGCAAGGATTGACTCATAATATTTTCACATTCTAGATATTGTTCGGCAAAATTATGAGATGACGTCATCAATTTTTTGGCAGGGATCATGCTCACGATAACATTAAAACGTCTGCAAGATTCCAAAGCGTTTTGTTATGCACATTCAAAACTAAATTGCAAAGTGTTGTTACAAAGTTTTGATTTTTTCCAAAAAATTGTTATAATTTAAAATCCATATACTACGTACAATTTTGAGGCGACGTCATCACATTGTTGGCGAAGATGATTAGACAAAATTTGGTTAGCACTTTATCATCTATGTGATATTAAAATATACACATAAAATTTGACAGCAAATGGTCTGGTAGTTTCGGAGTTATCTGTGTAATAAAAATCGTTACGGATGACGGCCAGACGGACAGACGGAAACCGGAGAGCTATTTTTTCGTACTCTAGAGGCCACGACACATCGAGAAAATATAAAAGTAGCCAGTCACCCAATGGATTCGATTAAAAAGCAACTGAAGCTTGGGAAATAAAAATATGTTTTTCTGAATTCATTAATGTATCATACTTTAGTGGATGTTGGTCACTTACGCACTTATGCACTCACCCGTAATTTCTCAGCAACTTATTTTATTTTTTACAAGATGAACCTATTGGTAGAAAAGCTAACTTAAATATACATATTTAATGATTAATAAAAACGTGTGCCATTGTGTGAAAATGAAATTATTTTTCCGAGTACTTTACAACCCTTACAATTATATGCAAATCTGTCTGACCTTGGCGCGCAACTGAGCCATGACCATTTTGGCCACCCATCTTCCGCCAATGCCTTTGATTCCAACGCATTATGTTACGAAAATCCAGTCTGTTAATTTATGTATTTTTGGTAGAGCGTGGACTAGAGAACAATCAAACAACTCCTCCAAAAGTATGATGCATTGATAAAGCGCACGGTTTCTAGTGCGACTTCCCATTGCAAAAAGGTTCCAATCAACATTTCAGCAAGGACACACATGTCAATTCCGACACGTGCAATACTTATAATAAAAAATATAAATAATACAAGTCACAGTGTAAAAAAATTTTGACCCACGGGTCAATCGAACTAGCGACCTTCGCGTTAGTAGTTCAACATTTTTACGACACGGCCAGAATTCACCACACGTTGGTGCTCAAGACTGCTATAAAATGAAATGATGCAATTTAGATTTTTTAGGAAAATCTGGGTATCTAAGATAAACAATCAAGGCTGATTCATAAACCACGAGTATAGGAGGATACTATTTTAGAAAATTTAAATGGAATTCACTAAAAAAATTTTGAGAGAAAGTCAACAAATTGTTGGTGGGGATGATGAAGAGAAATTTTAGTTAGCCTGTACTGCCATCTACGATATTCCTAACGTACATTAAAATTTAACAACAATCAGTCCAGTAGTTTCGGAAATTATTTGTCTAATAAAAATCGACACAGACAGATGACAGATTGACCTTGCACATTTCTTTTACAGGTACATTGTAGTTGACATTTTTTTTAAACGTCGCAATATATCAAAGTTAAATCGGTTAACTTAATTTAAAAATAGACGATCTGATATGGTAATTTCTAGGTAGTTGTATGTTGGGTTTGAAATCCTAGAAATTGTTTTAGGTTTTGTTTTTTTAACCACTGAAAAAGTACTCGCCGCGATTACCAAGATGGTTATTAATTGTACCTCATGTAATGTCAAGGGAACGCGAGTTAAGCGGTCTAGTCATTACATTTGCACTGTTGGACCGCTCGACTTTGTTTAACTAGCGAATCAAAATTAATTATTACGTGATTGAGCCACTGAAACGACATGAACAATATTTTATTTTGCCAGTTTTGTTTAATTCTTATTGCTGAAACACAGAATTGAAAAACAGTATAATGATGAATCTTTTTAGCATTACCAGTATCGTGCAAGGTCCAGAGTGTATTTCCACAGGTACACCACTAATGTATTTTTTCACGGTTCATGTTTTAATCCAAAAAAGGCAACATGAAATCAGTTTGTCGAAACAAAAAGAATAATTTGTGTTTTATTTAAAACAACAAAAAACGAGACAAAATTATATTATGGTTTAAAAACAATTGCCTGTTCAAATATGCAACTCGTTTGAGAAATGTTTTTGAGGTTTCCGAATATTTTTTTAAATAATAACAGTATGTCTAAATAATAAAATATCATATATTTCAAATCTCTTTTCTTATGAATTTTTGACAATCTAGTTTGTAAAGTAGATAGCTGTGTATAATATACCAACTAAATAAAAAATGACAATGGAAAGATTGGTATATCCCCTATTATGTCATTATAACATTTAACCACACGCTTCTATTATGCAGATGAAGCAAAGTGGGGGATTTTGTTTAAACAAATCCAATAATAGACCATTTTTTTAAATATTTTATATCCGTATTGCACTTTGAAAAGCCGTTCTTTAATTGCTCGTAATACCGCCTTGTGGTTTTTCTCCGAATATCATCACGAAGCTGCGTTCAAATGAACATCAGTGTGGTTTTGCTGCGGGTAATGTTAATTTTACAGAACGTGCCAACTAGGAACCAAGGTGAAACAAAAGCAAATATTTAAGAATTGTACTCCCCATTCCATCAACATACTCACTCACGTTATTCCTCAGACCCACTAAACTGCATTCTGCAACGTACCTGTAATAAAAAGAAAAAAAACTTTCATAATATTAGTCCAAAAACAAACATGGAAATAAAATTAAGCAAAAATTCGATTACGTGATGGCGGAGATAACTTCATAACTTTACAAGAACGTCGAACAAGACGGAATCTAAAATGTGCATTCTGCTCTGTAAAACATTTAATCTGCATTCTACGTGTTACAGCGTGCGATCTCACTTTCATTGAACATCGTGGCACAGAAAACGCACTTTATGCTGTCCCAGTGAACCAGTCATCGAGTGAAAATGAAAGTAACTGACGTTCACAACGTAATTACAACAATCTGATTTATCAGAATCACTCTTCCTGCTAAAGCGGATTTGTGTTAACTCGGCAAACAGCGACCACTTTATTTAGGGAATTCCATCTTGAAATGACGTCATTTTGGCGTCAAACTGTCTTAGGATCTCCGCAGATGATCGTACGGGATAAAATTAAACTCGAAGTATCATTATTCACAACATTAAAGAGGGTGACCCACGCTTTTGAGTACACAAGACAATACGGTGAAATGAATTTTAGTTTTTGTCCTTCTAATATTCGTCACAACACTTGTAAACAAATATCCTTCAGCTAGACTTCGTTACAACACAAATCGTAAAATTTAAAATTGAGAACACATGTTAAAAAACTACCAACACCGCAATTTACCTCCAAAGGCACGTGGCAACACTAGAATTTTTATTCTAAAATAAATGACAAGTTGGGTTTTGTTTTATTACCACCAGACCACCAACTTTTTTGTAGACAACAGAACAAATTTAATTAATTAATTAGTCTTCATTTATGTCGTCGAAAACAATTAAACTGTCGTCATACTATCGGTCCATAGGGATATTTATTCGATTACCAACATGGATGAACAGGTGGTACACTCTTAAAACGTGAACAGAATATATCGCCTTAAGTCAATTAATACTTTGCTTCTTTTTTTCAGTGTACATTTAATTTGCTTCAGTGAACTGATCTTGTATAGCATTCAGAAGACTATAATTAATTACATGGTGATCAAAACAAGCTTGTTCTTTTTTGCATGTTTAAATTAAGCATTCAATTCCCTGCACCCTTATGTGTCCGAAAGCGTGGGTCACCGTCCACACGAATCACTAGATTTCACTTCTTAATTTTTGTTTTACGGTTGACGACAGCAATTTTTTTCAAGATTTCTCCCATCTCTGGAAAACACGCCATAAGCGAAGCGTCAATTGTTGGCCGGAAATGAACACGACTGAAAATATCGAAATGTCAAGTTTATCAGCAGTACATGCGAACCAGAGAGTTCAAAGATGGGCGTTACAGGGTCCTGAAATATCTAATAAATTACCACCTCTTTGCAACGACGTGAATTACAAGCGGTCGTGTTCAGGGAAAGTACTTACATACCGCCGGATCAAGTAGGCATGACTTCTTTTAAAAATTGTTAATGTGATCTCCATGGAGATAAAGGACAAGATATAAAACATTATTCAGCAACATTCAACATACAGCATATGCGACAATAATTTTCGGCAGCCTATGCACAACTTTCACTCGTGCTGCTTGGAAAGGAAATCAATGCTGCTATTAGTTATCAGAACTTGAGTAATTTATTATTTCGAAGTGCTAATGAGTTGTGTTTCATAGCGGAGTATACTAAAGAACAGTTGCTCTCCTACAATGTTCTATGTATCAAATAATTTATTGTCATCTAGTCAAAGACTTTCTCACCGAGTTTATAAACAACCATGTATTTACCAAAGAGTAAAAGCGATGCAATTTTTGGTAAGTGTTTGTGTTCAAAAAACTAGCCAAGTTTTTGTAAAAGTTTGTTGGACCCATTACGGATGCACAAATAGCATAATTTCAATAAACGAAAGTTTTTTCACTTGTGAAAGTACATTTTTTGTCACTTATTTAAAGCAGATATATTAATCCATTTTTTATTTATATCAAGTATATTTCATTTATATATTTCAATAATTAATTGATTAAAATTATAAGTTGTATAGAAACCAATTTATACGATGACGAATTTAACATAATAAGGTTTTATTTATGCACTTCATAAATTTGACCACAGCACGTTCGATTTCGCCATATTTAAAGTCACTATCCTTTTTCTAACTTCTTTAACAAGGATTACAATTTCTAAGGTTTTGCAAACTTTCGTTTATAACTGCGAGAAAAGCGGTTGGTTGGGGTGAAATAGTCCGTGTTTTTAACTACAATCTACGAATCTATAATACAAGTAACTCCGCAGGCTAAATACATTTTTTTGCGTTTTAGGTTTGAAAACTTAGAAAATTTAATTTTACGAATTTTATTTTTTGTGCTAACCCTTCTAAATTCAAATAAAGATATATACGTACTATGGTTCAGGTAAAGAAGCATGCTCTGCGTGTTTCAAGTGAGCTTTTCCGTTACAAAATTTTGTGATGTCATTAACGCTTTAGGAAGGATACGTACATAAATTTGAGGAGGTGCAGCATAATACTGTTAATAACACTACTGTATTGTCACCGTTCTTGATTTGGTCGATAAAAAAATTGAAAATCATCTGCGAAGTGAGGTTTCTACAACTCTACCAGCCACGCTTGCGTAGTTTCGTATTATGCGTCTAAAGAAAAAGGATTAAATAATAAAAACTATAATAATAATAATAAAGTCAACACTGATTCATAAACCATAAGTACAGGAGTATGTTATGTTATAAAGATGTTTATTATGCAACATTTTGAGGTAAGTTCATCAAATTGTTAGTTAGAGTCATCTACACGATATTCCTAACATAATCTACAATTTGACGACAATCGATTCAGTTTGTTTCGGAAATTATATTATTACCTTATGTTTAATAAAAATCGACACAGACGACAGACACACAAACAGAAAACATGAAAATAGCAATTCGCCAGAAGGACCCTATTTACACTAATTTCTTATTTGAACATATTACTTACCAACTGTAAATAAATAAATACATATTCCATGCCAATATGTCCATATTATTTGCGTTAACATTAAACAAAAAAATATAACCAAATGAAACTTTCTCAAGTTCATATTGGTATTCGCATAATATAAATCCGTTTATATGGCAGAATTTTCGGGACTGCTGATCAAACAATATTTACTCCAAACTTTCGTTATGTAACCAACTGTAAACGTTGTGTTAGTAAATTACAAAAACAGTAATCTCTCAAAAAAGTAGTCCTATAAAAAAACAAACGTTGTTTTCATTTCCAGTGAAACTGAAAGTGCTGCGATGAATTTTATGATGTCCTCAAACAGATTTCATTTTGTCGATACGAAGTGATATGGGTTGTTTCATGTACAGGCAGAAGTTTTGAAGTGATTCTAACCGATTAGTTAAAATTAACGCCCTGTACAATAACAGAAACAATGCAACATCACCCACAAAAATAAAACCAACAGTTTTATTACGAATTTGGGTTATTTTAAATAAAAACAGAAAACAATTTTGATAGAGCGCATAGAAGGCCCTGGTGCCAACTTTTGTAACTGCTAGCAACTTTTTGAAAAGGGTTTCGACGATTCGCCCATTTTCGTAAGTAATATGTATCTTCAGGAAATTAAGAACATCTCTTAAGTAAAAATTACCTACAGTTTCGTTATTTTAAAAACAGATTTGTCTGCAACATTGTTCTCTTTTCTTCGGAAGTTTTCTTGTTCTTGTTCTTTATTTTCTGAAGATGCCCCTCATGAAAGTACGCGAAACGTCGATTTTCTTTCCAAAATTGACATGGTCCAAATTCTCTTAAAATTTTATTTATTTATAACGAATAATATTTTTTTCTCCAAAATTGGTATCATCTGATCTGTTTAAGTCAAAGTTCAAACTATCGTATAAAATTCGATATTTGAAACGAATACATAAGCAGCGGAAAATCTGGTGCAATGTTTTTATCACCTTCATTGAAGTTTCTTCGTTGATATGATTCAATACTTTTGAATCTGTACCCTTCAAAATTATAAAGTTACATCAATAATTTAAAAAGAATCTAGCTTCAGATTTAAAAAGTAATTACAAGAACAATTAATTTCAATGAATCTGCTGAACTTATTTTCTTGTAATACTACCCCAACTGTCGGAATTTCGGAGTACATACTTTTTTTAATGGTAGACAGCTCACGACGTTTCATGACCCCTGGAGTATGAAAAAATAGGTCCCCGTAATTTGCCTATATTTTTAAAATGTCGTTTGTTTTTGTTTCAGCTAGTTCTTCCCATTTCTTATCCCTCCTGACGCTTCTCGTCTATTTCTTGATTTTTTCACTCAGCATATTTCTTTTATTTTATTTCTTATTATCTCTTCGAAGGTTCCCCGTTTATTTTCAAAAGTCCATTCTGTTTTGTCCTTTTCTTGTTCTTCTAGTTTTTTGTGTGTTGGTGATAATGATTCTGGCATCTCATGTTTCTGCTTTAAATGAATGTTTCACATCCAGTGATCTTTTTTCCCATTTGGATTTATAGTTCAATGTTCTTGGCCTTTCCCAATTCTTGCCTTCCAGACTCCACTTATGACTACATATTTTATTATTCTCTTCTCTGATTTTTAACGATTGTTATTTGCAGTTCTTCATAAAATCCTATTTCTATTCTACTGGTTCTGGAGTTCACTGATTCAACTTAAGTACTCTTTTGTTAATTTCCTTTGATACGAATATACCAATACAGGATCCATAAAAAAATATAATTGATCACGTATTACTATAAAATATAATATCAATTTCTTATAGTAATATGATTTCGTATTTCTGTGATCATAATAGTAAATAATAATCGAAAAAACATAGCCTGCATACAAGAAAACAAGTTATTCAGGATATCCCACTTTTGTAAACAATAAAATGACCATATTTTAAAAGTCTAAAATAGAATGATATGCAAATAAATAACTAATAATAAAGAGGTCATCTCTTACTACTCGTAAACTATTAAAAAAACCTAATTTAAATTAAAATGGCGCGACAAAATCTGAAGCTATAAATTTCTGTCGACAACACGTTGGGAGAGGTTATTAAAAAAAAAAAAAAAGAGTACAACCACAGTTTCGCTGAACGAAGTCATTCTTAAGATCTATAATAGTTTAAATTTACATCCACTATTAAAATTATATTTCGTTTAAACGAAAAGGAAGAGATTTTTTTAAAGATAATACTAAACGTGCAAGTCAACTACAAATAATTAATACTCGATTGATCTATGAAGCATCTTTAAGCAAATGTTCATTAGATACACAACACTTTTCGGTAGCCATTTTCGAAGTAATGAAAATTTTAGTGACGAATTGATATTTGCCGAAATGCCTTCTATTTGCAAACGTAGCGGTGCGGCTAATCAAAGTTGATCCATCAAAAACCACCAAATTTCAAATAAGGAAGAACTGCATCCAATTCATGTATTTTTCACAGTTGACTAACTAATTATTACCAAACAATGAGTCTCGGTGTGAATATAAGAAAAAAAGGCGAGACAGAAAGTGTATTGTGCAAGAGTTACTTCATTTGTGTCCCGCGATGCGTCGATTGTAACACTTCTAGCGTGTGTAGAAAATTATTAATTTACTTTCTCCGCAAACTAACAAGTCATAATGAAGAGTGAGCAAACAATAAGTACGGTCGATTGTTGCCAAACTAAAACTTTTCAGAGCTTGCGTGTATTGTGGCCGGATAGCAAGAGCTACAACTACTTGTAGAGTCAATAAATGCTAATTAATAAACGAATTGAAAGATAGGTTATTAAGTGTGAATCCCACCTACTAATCTGCATAAAAGAACCAAACAATTGGCTGGAATATATTCGATACAAAAAAAGTTGTTAGCCGTGAACGAAGAGATGCTAATATTTTCCACAACCAGTTTGGTCACCATAACTGGAAGATATCCTATCCTAGATCATAAGCGAGCAACTTGCTAACAGTCTGCAGAAATAACAAAACATTTCATCTGCTCCGAGTAAATCACGTCTAAAGAAAACGTTCAAAAAACACCAAGGGAAAGGATTCTTGGATTTCGTTACACTTTTTCGAAGACAGAACGTTCTCTCCTGCGTTCTGCAATGAACTGTTGTAAATTAAAATATTTTAAATAATTACCCACTAATTATTTAAAATAGGTTCAGAGAAAATAGAAACACCAGAAAATCAATGAAGACTAAAACCACTCATTAGGAAAAGATTGTATTGATTTTGCCAGTCATCTTTTCGATTTATTTTCAGCGTCACTAAAGCTGAAATTACGTCAATTAGGTTTGCACGTATGACTAGTACGCAGATAAGTATGCCACTTTTTTCATGTTGCTGTACAGATTTTAATTTGGCAAATAGTGATACAATAGGGAGAACGCAGAAACGACTTTTGGAAAAAAAAACGACAATGAACACAGATAACTTTAGTTGGTTTATAAAAAAGTGTTGACTCATTCTAAACTTCCAATAAAATAAGACGAGACATTAATTTGACTTGTAATTATTCATTTGTTCTAATTTGCATACATCGGTAAGCAAGCCATCTTTATTCAGTTGTTAAATGTACAGCTTTGTTTACTTCGTGAGATTAATAATTTACTTCATACACATTAATAACAACTACTGTTAATAAATTTCAAATTGTTTTCATTAAAACCTCAAGGCTTGAACTAGGACACAATTATACATATACATACATTCTTATATACTGAATACGTAAAATTTTTGTTAAGTATATTTTTTTTATTATAACCCTTGACATAAGTTAACATCAAAACAGGGATAAATTATTATTAAACTACAGGCAAATGATCATGTAATGACATCATCAAAATTTTAGTACCGTGAAGACGAAATAAACCATTTTTGATTTAATTAATAAAATAAAGAAGCTGCTTTTCGTTCATTGTTTTTGAGATGTCTTGTATAAATAATTGTAAAAAGTAGAATGTATGGAGAAAACACATACATTGCAACCATGCCATTCCGCTAATCATTTCAAATGAATCGCAAAATTTTGAGACGACGTCATCAAGATTTTGGAAGGGGTAAACGGAGCAGCAATTGTGATTTTCTTTTTATTAACAGCATATATGCAAAGTTAAAAATAAAACTGGATCAAGAAACCAAAGGTGCACATTTTAAATAGGATTTACTTTACTTTGAGTTGATGTCATATTTTTGTTGAGGAAAACATCAATTTTGATTATCCTTTTCCACGTACATGACTTTCTTAAAATAAATTAAACATTTCATAATAATGTGTTCAATAGATTGGAAGATCTCTTGTCCAATAAAATCATCAACAGACGATCGATAAGCGGAAACGGAAAACCTACTTTTCCGTATTTTAGGGGTTACGAAACGTTGAAAAACAGGTCAAGGTCATTGCTCACACAGTATGTCATATTTCAAATGTCACTATAGGTGTGACAATAAACAATAGCTTATGAATAAAACTGAAATTAGTAATATATGTAGTTCCTGATTTTTACTTCCCGAGCGTAAGCTAAGGAAGTATTGTAGGGTCCATCCGGCGAATGACTATACTTCCATGTTTTGCAGACGTTTCGTGATCCCTATATATATTTGTCAAGAATACCTTGTAGATGGTAAAACGTTAACCAACATTTTTCTAATCTTTACCACTTAAATTTTGTAAAATAACCTACTCCTGTATAGTATTACCCAGAAAATCACCAACACTTGGGTACATCCTACTTTGAAAATACTACCAACAACACCGCAGTATTAGTTTTGAAGTTTTGTCGTACGAGAAAAAAAGATAGGTTAAGATAGGTTATACAATGTCAAACTCAATGGCAGGTTTTGGAAGTGTTTTGAAGTTTCAAAACATTTTAAAGAGAGATAATAAAGTCAACTTCTACAAACGTTAAAATAATTGCATTATAATTTGTTTGCACTTACGTACTTCGTGATGACAACCTTGACGTTTGAAATGACCACTGGAGTTATTGTTAGACACTAGAATCAACAGGTGGTGTTTTTTAAATTTTGGCAAAAACTATATTTTTGGTTTATGAATCCGCCTTGAGTTTTTTCCCTTTGGTATTCATCTTCGCAAAAAAAATTAAAATTGAAAACAACCTTTTGTGCTGATATAGGAGGATTATCAGTACTTAGAGATCATCATAAAAAAATTAAATTCTCCAAAATTAAATTGTATAATTTTTCATATAAGCGATATTCGTTCTATTGTCGACTCATAGGAATAAGACACTTTGACTAGATTATAAATCATAACGAGAAAAAAACTGGTCAGATTTAAGTATGTAATTTGTGTATTCTAACATTCCCAATTCCATAGATCCCACATCCTTCACTGCATTGTAATTACCTCACCCAATTCTTTATATGTATATATAAAAAGATGAGGCGGATTGATGTCATTGCAGGTAGATGTTTAACTGCAACTACCTACTATCGTAAATTACTTAAATCCGGAGAGCTTTTTTACCGTTATGATTTATAATTTTGGTCAAAGTTTCTTACTTCTGTGAGTAGACTATTATACTGTACCTCAGGGATGAGAGGAGTTCTGTCTAAATAACCTGTGACTAATTTTTGGACACTTGCATTTCAAGAAGTTTTTTTCTATTATTTAGTGTGTTATTTCACAGTTCCTGTCATATGTACACAAAATTTTGCTCTTTGCTGCTGTTCATGTAGTCAATTTATTGCACATAGTCAGTGATGTATAAGTGAGCATTTGGTCTGATGTTACACAAAAATAAAATTAAAATACACGTTGTAATTTTTCTATAAATTTATTCATTTCAGAATTTCTTAGCGTGAAACAGGAACACGAGTGAAAATCCGTCATCATATGTAATCTTAATCACATTTGGCTACGGGAAACCTGAATTTTTTTATTGCTTAAATAAATACAACCATCTTTTCTTGGAAATTTTTTTACCAAAACTGCACATAAAGCGGTCGTTTTTTAATGTGCCGCTGTTAAACAAATATTAAGTTGTGACCATTGATACATGTTTCCGCATCTAACTTTTTATGAGAATGCATAGTTACAGGATGTCAGCTTCGATTTTATGGTTGCATTATTTAGACTACCATTCTTTTCAGCCTTTATACTAACCGCCACCATTCCTTCATCAAGTCGCATATTTAAAATTCTGGAATCTTGATAAATTCGACCTTACATACATCAGGTTGTAACGTAGTAACGCAAACGTAATACAACCCTTATTGTTACCAAAGATAATGGCAAACAGCTCAGAAGGAAAAATCAGAAATTACATGTTCCACTGCGATTGCTTCCATCCGTTTTTCTAAATATTTTTGGCTACCAATAAACTGCGCGACATAAAATATTTGAAACGTTTGATAAAATTTTTCAAGTGTAAGTAATAATGCAATGCTGAAAATTGAAATAAATTTTGCATAATAAAACAATCGATGCACGAAACATGTGATTAGATTTTCGATATATTGGTATATTTTGGACGATAAAAAATAATAAACGCTCAATAAATACTCCAAGGGCGAGTTTCTATAATATTTTAACTGAGATTAAATTAATCATACATTTAACGAGGTGTTTAGCGACGTTTGATTGGCGTAGAATCGGTCACGTGGTACTTTAACGCCATATTAAGAATTAGTCGCAAATAAATATTTAACCGAGCTACTGTAAACCGGGTCTAAATGCATTAACACATCTTATATCAAAAATAGTTAATAAATTTTTAGACTTTTGTCCGGATTTTCAGTCCTCATCACGTAATTCAAAATTAATGATGCATTCAACAAAATATTCCGTGATTTCAGTTTCAAATCTCTGTATATATACTCGTACAACATAATCACAAATTATCGTGCATTTAATTTATAGCGAGCATGCTTGTTATCATTCTCTGCTATTAACTGTGGAACCCGTACTAATTAAATAAATACAAATATTAAATATTTTGTTACTTCATTTTGGTATTTTTAAAAATTGCTTGAGATGTGACGTCTCAAATTTCCTGAAAGTTTTAGAATTATAATTGAACGCTGGACTTCCTTTAGACAATTACTTATTTGTCCATGTTTTTAAACAAACCCAGGTGTGGGTTTAGAAACTGGCCAAGAATATTCCAGATCTTTATTACCTAGACTGGTTAACAAATAATATGCTTCAAAACACTAAACTGATTAAGGAGTGTCTAAACTGTCACCTCATAAAATTAAGTGAGTGAAAGCAGTATAGCCAACTGCGAAGAAGTAATCAACTCATCGCAAGACCCACAAGTGTGGTGGTTATCTTAGATGAACTAAAATTGGAACAGGATAGAAGTGGACTTAAACATTGTACGAATCACAACGAAAATATAATCTATGAAACCTTTAATCATCACATTGTTACTACTATTACAAGTCAATGAAGCATTAAAAAAATTATAGCGAATCTGTTTTGGTGGTGTACCAGTTTATTTAATTTGTTACACTAGCAGTAACAAAGTGTCCACTAAAACCGTAAATTCGTCTGGTCCTTAAATACAAGTAGTAAAATACATAAACAAACGTAAGTCAGTTCTTGATAATTACACAATGCTAAATTGTCATAAAATCAATGCTATTGTATTCGAATTAATAGATGTAGTAAACAAGTCGACAAATTTTATAGAAATCTATTAAATGAAAACGGGTGACATTTTTGTGTTGTTTATAATTATGCATTTCCTATGTGAAAGAGTTAAATTAGAAATATGAACGGAAGTTATGGCTTAAAGCATATTCAATTGGGTACAATGTGAAAATTATGCATAGTTATTAATAATAATAATATAAGTTAGAATGCACTTAGCAGTAATCGATCTTGCAACAAAAAGTCACTTTGTGTTAATAACTACCTGATTTTTTGTTGTGCAGTTATTTAAGTATGCGACAAACCGAACACAATCAAAAATCAAAAAAATCACGCATAAATCTAATACATATACATATTTGATTTTTAAAAGATGTGAAATTTTTCCGCATTTTATAACACTTACGTAACTTGGAACTGTTACTTTTACCTACATTTAATATTGTGGAATACTGCCTGTAAAGCCCGAAAAAAGTACTGTACAAATAGGTGTGGCCACTTACACCTAATGTATGTATTGAAACAAAAAAACAGAAAGTAAAGAAAGTTTGATACAGGAAGTTGTGCAAACGTGCGTTTTTGTCGACTTTTCAGTACACACACGTGTATTTTTGCTAATGGAACGGGCATAAAAAATCGTTCGGTCCCAAATTATAACTTTGGAGTCAAAGAAATCAAAGTTCTTTATTGCGCCATCCCAATCACTAAATTTAATGAGCCGATCATCAGAAATACGCATCTTAATTGTAGCACCAACAGACCAGGACCGCTAATTAGCCGCCGAAAGCGAATCCACGGAGTAATTTATTATAAAAAGTAAAAGTTTTGTTTAAGCAGCAGCACTCATATTTGTTTTGACGAAGACAAACCAAACTCGTTCGACGTCGTAAAATTTGGAACTTTCGCTTCCAGTTTGGTTTTTCTTCCGGGCTCACGCTTTATTTTTACAGTAAACACGTTAGGTTTCGTGTTTGGTTAAGTTTCGATCAGTAAACGTTGTCTATGATTGCATTAAAAACTAAAAATTACGTATGCACGTACAGAAGTCGAGGATGTTCATAATCTGTTATTTCCTGCTGTATTTTCTGAGTATCGTATATAATTTGCCGTGATCGATGTGATTATTGTTATTGTCGTAAAAAAGCTGCGATATGTATCTTATGGGAAAGTCGTATCATACATTACAATAAGTTGCTTAATCCGGTCCCTACTTAACCTCCACTTACAGGCCTTATCAAACGCATTTAGCGCTTTTTGAGTCTATTGTTTCTGGAAATGATTGGTATCAAAATATCACTATCAATATGACTTTGTCGGGTGCGAGCAGCAGCTGACTGTCATTCTGGCGGAAAAACGCTGTCAATATCAATTATTATCAAACTCGTCTGTTGACAGTTGATATTTGCGCAGCAGTCTGTGGTCATATTTGAAAGTTTGACGTGTCGAACGATTGAAACGAGATACAATACGCTATGTCCCAATCCCGGAAGAACTCGCAGTTTGGAGAAAGTTTAGCGCTCAGTCTGGCAAACTGGAACCGGTCTCTGGGGGCAGAAATGCTTTCAAGCGTGCCGATTCCAAGTTGTGAAACACCTACGATAGGACGTTCAAATGTCATGCGCACGCATTAATTGATACGAAATTCAAACATTTTTTTCCATGCAAAAAACTGCGGAATACGACTCAGATGAACGTAAGAAAGTTGCGTTTTTAATTTATTCGGTTCTAGGTGGTTGACCGCGGAACATTTGAATATTTAGCCTTGTTTATCGACAAGGTAATTTTTTTCAATTAATGATCGGTGTTGGAGACGCAGTAACAACTATTCGGGTTTATAGAATGAAGACGAAGACACTACTATCGACTAGTGTACAAAGGTAACTACTACTCTGTCACCTCGTTACAAAAAAAATTCAAAAATACCAAACGTGACCTTGCAAAATGAGTTTGTATCCTCTCATCAGTTTGTGAAACGTACCTGTACCTAACGAGTTTAAGCGATTGTATTTCTGCAACAATAACACTGACTAACTGTTGTGACTAGTAAATTTTGACATTGAAACTGGAATAATCTAACGCTCGTACCTAATTCAACTATTCCAACACACCTCATATTGTCGGTGTATCAAAAGAGAATAACTGAAGGACGATGACAGTTAATCAACTAGCAACGTGTTTATTATTAATTGTGTGAAATTTTGCAAACCGTACAATTACGCTATTAAATGCGAGTGCTATTAAATTTGCGGACACAAAAATCGCATTTTTGTATATACAAGTCAGCGTACTATTAATAAAAGTGTCATCCGTGGTGCTCAAACGATCAACTTATCAAGAGTAAAAGGAATTTTTTAAAGAGTGGAAGTGCAACTTTCCTCAAATGAATAAAATTTATAGCTAGTCTTTTACGCACCGAAGAATTATGGACAATTTCTTTTCTGCAAATTTCAAAAAGATTACATTTTAAATTTCTAAAAATATATATCTGGTCGTAGTTTCTTCGAGTGGTGTTAGTAACTTCTCTTGCCAACAGAAAGGGATCTCTTACAAGAAACGTCCGACAAAAAATACATTTTAATAATTTCTTTTTCATTTAAAACTAACACCCGAAAATCATCGCAAGAAAAATAAGTAACAAACTAGTAAATAGAAGAAACATTGAAAAAAATATATAGAAACGCAAGAATGGCGGAAGACGCTCGAGAGCTAAAGTAACAACGTGCTATAATTCAGGGTAGAAGAAGAAAGTAGACATTAGTAGATATAACAATGTAAATCATTTTCATGATATATAATTAGATAATATCATAAGTACACACGTGTTATTGAATTGGCTATATTATACTTTAAGCCCCCAAGGGTAGAAATCATGCTGTTTATTAATGGAACTAAATTCTCAAGATTGTGTATTTTCCTTCCTTAGTTTGATTGACTGCTTAATGAGTTTTAATTATTTACAACAAGAATATTTACAACACGTTAATAAAAAAACCTGTATAAAAAATTTTCTTCTATTAAAGTTTTGTCTTGCGATGATTAGAACTATCACCATTTTTAATCGATCGTCTAAATCCGGCAAGTTTAAACAAACAGTAAAAATGAAAATAAATCTTAATACACCAGCAGTTTAGCATAAACACATAATTTATTTACTCACTTAAAAGCTCTATCAGGAAAATATAATTAATAGGAACATATAGAGAATGTGGGTACTGTTTATTATTTCCTTTATTTTTTCCGAGCAGTATTAAATAATTTCTACCTTTAACTAAATAATATCTATTCCCTTCAAACGTAGTAGTATTTACGAGCATTTCCTGGCTAATTAAAATTTTAAGAAAAAAGTGTATCAATAATTTTTACAGCACACATGTACATTACACAGTTATTACAATAAATTCGTCAGCAAATTTCGAAATTCATAACGACAAAAAATAATGTCCTAAAGTTATTTACACCTCTAAGCAATAACGAACACCCATTCGAGTGTATTTTACAATAATGATTGATGCGGAAATTTCGTAAAGAAAAATATATTAATTTTAGCATGTAGATAAGTTAAAACTATCAAATATAAATTTTCTACACTTAAAATTTCACATAAATCCGGCAGTTTCGGAGATTATCTGACTAACAAAATTGGCAAGAGAGAGACAACAAACAAGAGACAGACACTCGGGAAATTAAAGGTGAAAATGCCACTTCATTTGCAAAAGCTTCCATGCTAGCTGTTTTTTTATTTATCTAGGCTCTGATCTATTTGCATGCATTAATGTAAATCTCTCTACTTAAACAGTGAAATAAGCGTCAGAAATCATAATTTAACTAACGAGAGTAAACTATACGAAGTATGAAAGGAATCTGATCAGAAGCAATAATAAAAGCACTGATCTGATTATTTAAACATTAAAAGTGTCTGAATCCCTAGTTACAAAAAAATTCAGTATTTTTATGTAATGCAACCTGACCTTGCGAATGCTATATATTATTTTTCTATATGCTCGACAATCGTCTACTCCACATTTTATTAACTTGCGGGTTGTTTAAGCCACATGTGTTCCCAATTTTTTACAAAGTAGACAAAAAACCTGCACTGAAGGCCATGGCAATTGACACATTGCATGGCTACAATACCAATGTTTATCTTGAATGAAAATTAATGTTTTTATGAAGACATGGGAGAATAATTCTACATTTACCTACACATTCGAATCATTAAATTGGATAGAATTTGCGCTTTTTTGTTATAAAATTACGGATTAGTATTAATGGAGACCAACATCAAAACATCAGATCTGTTAGTCACAAAATTAAGATGTGACTTTATAATAATAATTAAACTGCTGTATTTAGTTACGTTAGTTTTAAGCATACGAAAACTAGATTCAAAATTGGATATTAGCAATGGATGAATAAAACTGTTTATGTACGATACAAGGAAACAAATGAGGATAAAACTTAAATGACATCACACATCGAAGTAATTTCTTTAAGTTTATTTTGCATGTAGATTAATATTTATTTTAATTATAATCCGAAAATCGATAGGCAAAACAATACACTAAACAAATTAAAAAAAAAATCAAATCACAAAAGCTTTTCACATATTGCCGAACATATAGTAACACAATAATTATTTAAAAAATAAACAACTCTTCTTACAAACGTTGAAAGTAATATTTTCTGTTTCAGCTACATGCATAACACATCAATAAACATAAAAAACAATATTACAGAAAAACATGTATTACAATTTATCGTACGGAGCTACAATTCAGCCATTTTGACCTTTCAAGAAATTTAGACCAGTAACATCAATATCTAAGCAATTTGCTTCCTAAATTACTGTAATAAACAGAACTTTAGAATATTAAACGATGAAATTTACATAGTTTGTTATAGTTCCACTATTCATTAAAAGTGACTGACGTCAAAAAAGACGCAAAATTACAAATTCTGGATTCAAGCTATACTATCACACGACCGGTTCAGCTCATTATTAGATAATTGATTTAATTTTTTTTTACCTTGTATCGTTGATAAAAAAGTAAATAACACAAATTAAAATAATAATAATAATCAGGAAGAAATATTTGTGCTTTAAATACTGGGGAGTACGAGAATATAATTAAAAAAAACGGTAAAATTAGAATGACTACAACTTCTCCATGAATAGTTAATACCATTTTCAGCAGGTTCCATCAGATAGAATCCGCCTTTTTTTAAACCACAAGCTTCAAACGTTTCGCTCAGCAATCAACAGGTGGTGTCTGTCGTTATCACCCCGCAAAACAGTCGAAAACCCCAAGGGAAACTGAAAGCTCCTGATAAGATAATCGCGTAGTAAGCAAAAATACTTTTGGCAGAAAAAACTGGTAAACGTCATACCGTTTATGTGAGCCTGCTAAGGTCGGACTGTTTTCGACTCACACAAAAAGAGCTTTTTTCCTTGATGTATAAAAGTTGTGCGTGCTTGACGCAGTGCACAATTTAAACTTTGACCAACAATTGAAATTGACAGCACTTTGTAGTATGTAGTGGCATGTGTATCAAACCCGTTACTTTTTTTTACAATTTGTCTCTGAACATTTTGTAACTTTATTTTATTTGTGACTTTTTTTGTTCGATGCAAAAGTGCGCACAAATAAAAAATGAATATTCATAATGCTCATAGAAATTTTAAAAATATTAAACAAAAAGAAGATAAAAAACATAAAGATTGCTAAGTGTGAAACACTGAAAAACACGAAGACATTTAAAAACTCATACACAGTGACAAATTTTGGGAAAGAGGTAAACTATCAACGACCGAATCGGTGAGAAACTGCAACAAATTGTTATCAAAAATTAGAGCATCCAATTCAAGGTTTGAAAATATTTTCTACCCTTTTCCCCACACAGCTTGTGGATAAACAAAGCACATTTTGACGATCAAGCTGAATGGTTTTTTCAGTGTATTTTTAAGCAAAAGCAAATTTTCCTAAAAAAGAGTCAACTTTTCAATTCTTTTGTATATTAAAATGCACTTGAAGAATGTAGGATGGAATTCGACCAAATATTCGCGCAATACAAAACCCATGAGACGGCAGATTTCTTCGTGACACAGTGAAATTAAAGCTAAAAATCACACTTTCTCATTAACAAAATCAACACACTAATCAGAAAAACCCACCACTTTCAACAACTATCGTCACTAGAATTAGCATGTCTCCCCCTTGTTTTTAATGACCTAAGATTTAAACCATACAGTACACCGTTAATCAACAGGTGGTGCTGGTCGTCGTCGTCACACCGCAAAAGGCGCCTCAGACCTTTATGTAATTACAGTCGAAAAAGGACGAGAAAAAGCACAACTCTGCAGAATAAGAGAGAATTCGTCAAGCGTCGTACCGTTCACGTTGACGTGCGGCCTCCACAGCTGTTGGAGTGCGTCAAGCACGAGCACCGGGGGCGGCTGGCGGCAGAGGCTAATAGTGCTCCATTCTCCGCGTTTTCTTCAACGATTATAAAACTCACGTTGGAGCTTGCTGACTGCGTCCAGCGTAACTCTGCTAAAAGCATCATTGGATTTCTTTATTACAAATATATTCTTCGTACAAGTTTAGTTTTGATCATTTAGAAAACTGTTACATTTAACATTGTGAATGTATTTTATTTCCAGTAATTTTAAAATTCAATTTTCATTACCCAATTAGACTTATTTATCGAACACGTGTCTTACAAGACATGTGATGTATGTAGGTAAGACAAGCTGACACGCGAAACCGCATATTGGGTGTTTAACTGAGCCTGTAAGACACTCGTGCCATACAACATTTTATCCATTTTAAGGCATAATTGTTTGTAATTTAAAAAAAAAATCATTTGTGTATTCACTTGACGTCTCGATGATTCTGAAAAACACGGATGATCACGGAATGGTCGCCGCGTTGCTGTTTTTACTTATTAGATCGTGAGAAATTTGTAAAAGAGTAATCCACGTTTGAAAAATGGAAGAAAATGAGTGTTCGAGAGCAGGAATCGGCAGAGCTCACGAAACGATTTTGCATTTGCTTTCTGTAAAACTGAAGAATGACGACGAAACAGAATTAGCCGAGTTGAACGAATGGAAAAAAAAAAGTGTAACAACGAAAACTAAAAAAGGGGAGGTTCTGGAAAAAGAACATCCGTGTAAAGAGACGATGTATCTGAACATTGAGAATGTAGAAGATAGATTACATAGCTATTTTTTTCTTGAAAGTAGCAGTGTAGAGTTCTACACGGGTCACAGTATGGGACGTTCTTCGACAACTTACCGGATGGATAGAAGTCATCTGATGTACACTGAGAAAATGTATATCATGCAAAACTGATATTGTAAAGCTCCTAGATTGTTAATTGATGGTAATCTATTTATGCCAAAATTAAGGCTTTTCAACAATTTTGTCGAAGTTTAATTATACCGAACAGTATGATCAGTCAACACCCGGAACACAGTCTTTAAAAATTTTCTGTAGTGTCTATAAACCCCCACAACAAAACTGTAAATAAATACCGCAGATTAACTATAGATACAAATCTAAATAGCTAAAAAATTTCCTTTTTGTAATTCATTGTAAAGTTATGAAATGTCAGCTCCATATTTTTCATTTAGAAAAATCCACATTTACATGAAAACCGCCATTTCAAAGAAACAACACTTTTCAGATACGTGTTTAGTTAAACGTTGTAGTTATATGGATACAAAATTGAAAATTGAAAATTTTGACAACTGTATCGTAACAATAAGTATTCAAAAGACCTATATTATGTGGTAGTTACAAATCTTTATTCATTCAAATTAACTGTTTTTGCGCTTCTTAATGCTAATCAACTGAATTAGTCACAAATTCGTGCCATGTCAAAATGATACGTAAATACAGCTAAATATTTACTGTTATGTTAATTCTAAAACCAAATGAAACAATGCCAGTTTCTTTTAATTTAACGTAAATTCTTACCCAATTTCTGGAACAGTACTTACATGTAACTTAGAGATCTTATCAAATTCAAAGTTTTAAAATATGTGACAAATTAACATTCTTCCACGAACATTTAAAGCAAAAAACGGTAGCAAAAATTAATTAATTAAAATAATTACGGGTTCAAAATAAATTTTTGAGACGCTCTACTATTAAATTTCTTCGTTGAATCTGCACTGATTTTTGAAAACTTTTAACGGCATTTTTATGCTAATATGATTTAATGATAATTTTATGCAAAAAGTACGTACAAAAATAAAAAACTCAAAACATTTCTAAATACTAAAACAAACGTACAAAATTAAATTTAGTACCCTGTGAAAACCGCGATGAACATTAGCTATAATCAATTTGATTGAAATCAACTCATAAATGGTTGTTAAAATGGTGATCGGTAAAAAACAAGAAACGTCTTCGGCGTTAAATTCTGCATTAAAGTGCACTGAAAGGATGTCATTGGATATTTGGCGAAATATTCAAGCAATTCGAAACTCGTAAGACTGCACATTGGTATGAAACACTTTAACGACAGTGAAATTAAAATTAGAAAATCAGTAGAATAATCAGAAAAACCCAATACTTTCAAGAGGTAGCATCAAACAGAATCCGCATCCATTCACGCTTTGTTTTAAAAACCACAAGACAGGCAAACAGCTTTCAGCTAGCCAGCAGCTGAAAAAAGCATCGGGAACTTTTTACACAACGGCTGAAAAAGGAAACCTTTACAACAGTACTGTTGTCTGGTATTAGCTCTACAGGTTCCCATCGTAAAATGGCACATTTTTCCTAAGGTCATTAAAAATAACCATTTATACAATTAGTGTGAAAAAGACACAACAGTCTTGCGTCTGCATATTACACAACAACTGAGAGCACCCAAATGAGGAAATGATGCTTTTCTCACGTGCTTCATACCCCTTTTGCTTTTCCCGTCCAGAAAACTGAAAAACGTTTCTAAAAGCTATACCTACTTATCTTAGGCGTTTACGCTTATGGAAGATCTCCGAGCACTTTGAGCTTTGTCTCCTTTTTCCATAATTCTTCCACTAACATTTTATAAAAAGCGGTTCTTTTTAACGAACAAAAAAAAATACAACACTTGCTTTGGAAAATGTTAATGAGCTCGTCCAAAGCGAAGACAGTAAATGTTTTTTGGGCAACCGGAAGAATCGAAAAACGAAAATATATATCTTCCGCATTCACAGCACGTTGTTTTTGCTGTTTGTAAGAAATTTACTTTTTCTGACTTCGCTGCCGAATTAGCATTTAGACTGTGCAACCTTCGCAATGTTGAACACTGAATGTGGTGTGTCATAGGCTTCAAAATTGTTAGCAATTTAAGTTGTGCTTTTATTATTTTACAAATAGTAAACACAATTTTCCATCAAAGCTCTCACTTCACATGCTAAAATAAATTGAAATTAATGTCTAAATGGTCCGGTAACATATTCAGCTATTAATTATGGTATGATTAATAATAAAATTGCAGATGATTTAGCATATGTATTTAGTTAAGCGTTATAATTAACCGACTACCAAATTCAAACATGAATATATTGATGAATAAATTGTAATAGTAAGTACCTATTCAAAAGGCATAGACGCGTTGCAACAATCGCTTCCTCTCATATTAAGTTATGTATTTTTGTGGTCGCTATCTTTTTATATTGCTTTTCAAATTAGTTATTCGAGCAAAAAAATGTCTTTGTTTAATAAAGCTCAAAATCAATAACTCACTTGTTAAACAAAATCATCTGATCGTATCGTGTCAACTTTTATACGATAAGATATTAAATTTGAGAAAAATTTTCATAATCACAGACTCAATATCATAAAAATATTACAGTTACGTAAGTTTTTCATCATACAAATAAAAAGAAAATAATTACAACCACGATTGTAGATCATCTTCGAAAAGGCAAACTCCTGAAACGACAATTTAAAAAGAAATTCTCCTTGTTCTGGTACACCAACAGGAATACAAAAATTTAAGAATTGTAGGAAAAAAAATAACTGGCAGTTAAAACAGTTTCTCGGAAAAGTATAAAAATTGAATACGGTCATTTATAGTTTGTAATGTGCTAGTTTTGCAATGCTATCAGCTCAATTACATACATAATATGCTGTGAATGTCTTACCCTGTTGAATTAAATTCACATTTTTCAAGAAGAGACTTTTTGGAATCTTAGCTTTCGTAAAGAAGAAACCCACCAAATTTAATTCAATAAATCAATTGCAATGATTTTGTAACAAATACATATCTACAATCACCAGCAAAGGACGCAGAAAGCTTTAGTTCGTTAACGACTTTGGCTTAATAAGCTTTCTGCAGGGGATACCCCTAATAAAATTCAATTGGTTGCTAGGCCAAGAGCCATAATTTTTTGTGGGAGATCTTCTCAGGCACGCGGATTTATCGCACCCCACTTGCAAAAATTACCACAAGCTTAGTGGCAATTAGCAATATTTTTCGTACGAGACTAAAACGATATTTTTAAACTCACTTACTATCGGTCTCTAAAAAAACGTTCAACAATCTACAACGAAAAATGTTACAAGATTTCACCGATAAGCTTGGGTATCTAAAAGCATGAAGACTACAAACTTGTGGTAAAAAAAATATTTTCCAACAAAACCTTCACTTCAAATGCGGAAATAAGATGAAAGTAATGCCTAAATCATCTGTAAAACTATTCAGTTATGAAGTATTTATGGTACGATTAATAATCAAATTGCAGATGAGTTATTATTATTAGCACATAGATTTAGTTAGGCGTTATAATTAATCGAGTACTAAATTCAAACATGAATGTACTGATGAATTAATTGTAATCTTAAGTATTCAAAAGGCATACTACAAACGCATTATAAATGTCGTTTCTCACTCAATTTAGTTATGTATTTTTGCGTTGGGTATTTTGTTACAATAATTACTCTTAAATGGTTTAAAATCTTCGTCTTCATCAATTTTTTCAAAAGATGCCTGTAAGAGCTACGTATTTTATACACCGCTTATAAAAGCACGAAATATTAAGTTTAAAATTCATAATAACAAAACATTTAATTTCAAGAAAAAGCAGTCATTTACAAATTAATAATTCTCATAATCAGTAAATCATTGATTAAAAAACATTATATGATTGATCCTTGATTTTCTGTGAGATTTTTATCAATCATTGAAAAAAATCTCACAGCAGATATTTAATTCTGAAGGAACATGGATTAATACAAATTTATAAAAAATGTCGGCCAATTTATTCTGAAAAGACAGTATGTACGGACACACCGTTAGGAATATAAAACATAAATTTTAGCAAAATACTATAAACACTTAACTAAATTTCACAGTTTGCGATAACTGAAAATATTCGGCAAAAAGTATATTTATATAAATTGTGAGCATGCTTTCACCATATCTACGTTTCATTGTATAAAAAACACTAAAAAAAGTAATATATGTATCTAAACAAACTACCGAAACGCATGTTTTTGCCATGATTATTTCACACTGATTGTAACAAATGGAATATGTAAGAGCGTTGTCTAAAATGTATAATACTTTTAAAGCAACACATCAAAATATTTAGAAAGCTTAATGATTTTCATAAATATATAATCAAAAAACGTTAATGCAATTTTTCTAAATAGTTCTGATATCATAAATGGCCTGAAATAGAGCATTTATATGTATTATGATCTTAGTGTTATTGTTATTATTATTATAGTTATCTACAATTCATGGATTATGTTATTCTCCTATTGCTTAATAAATGTATAGTTTTGCAAGTACTAAAAATATTGCAGACAGAGAAGAGCCTTTCAAGAAAGTAAAAATTCAACATAGAAATAAATCAATTATAATTTTCTTTCATTTCGCCCAACGTATAAGCAGGTCTCAGTACATTAAAATGAACCTCAAAGTTAATATTTTGAACAATTTAGCATCTAGTAAAATTTAAAACGATGGAAATACGAGTAATAAAATAAATTAAAATAAACTAGTACTGAAGAAAGCATGGTAAACTTACCACAGTAACGTAAAAAACACAGCAGGAACGATGTTACAAATTTTGGAAAACGATCTACGCCGTCACAACCGTGCGTTGTATTTATGTAATATGTTGGTAATGTAACGGTTACAAATCGACTAAAAAATTATTGCATTGTGTTCTTAACGTACCTCGTGGGTAGGTAAACAAACAAAGCACATTTTGGCGATCACTCCATACAGCTTCGAGTCTAATTTATGATGCAATTGGAAGTCTTCTAAATTTATAAAATCAAACGTCTTGAATTGTATGACGTTGATTTTTTTTTATTTTATAAAAATGCACTCGATGGATGTCATGATAATACCTGGCGAAATATTCAAGCAATTCGAACTTCGTGAAATTGCACATTTCTTCGAACACTTTGACGACAGCGAAATTAAATTAGAAAATCACACCTCCGCATTAAGCAACTCAATAGAATAATGAAAAAAACCCAAACACTTTCAACAGGTACCATCAAAAAGAATCCACATCCATTAGCACTTTGTTTAAAAACCTCAAGAATGAAAATAAGCAGCGCTCCGCCAATCAACAGGTGGTGCTGGTCACCGTTATCACACCGCAAAAAGCGCCTCTGATCTTTACATGGCAGTCGAAAAAGCGCGAGAAAAAGTGAAAAACTCCCGATAAGATAATCGCGTAATAGGCAATAATCCTTCTGGCAGAAGAGGAACTCGTCAAGCGTCGTACCGTTCATGTAGACGTGCTGCCTCCACAGCTGCTGGTACTGCGTCCAGCGGTCGTCCTGGGCCTGGACGTGGGTGAGTGTGCCCTGCATCACCCCCACGGGCACCTGGTGCGCCCCTACGCCGGGGGCGGCTGGCGGCGGCGGCAACTGGTACTCCATTCTCTGCGCTTCCTTCACCGGTACCACAAAACTCATGTTATAACATGCTAACTGCAGCCCGGCACTACCGTAACACTGCTGAGCGCTCTTCTGCGAGCCGGAAGAGCAACTGGACATGAAGCAGGGCCCGCGGACTCCGTGCTGAGTGAATGGGCGGCCGGCGCGGGTGGGGGCCACTCTCGGTTTCGCAAATGCCGGAAACTACCGGCACTCTCTGCAATTGTTTGTTGTTGTTCTTTCTCTGTTTGGCTTCCCGTTACGTCGTTATCACGAGGTGATTAATTCGACGATTGTAGGTGCGGAATCGCGGGATGAAGCGAAGAAGACGCCGACGTTCTCACACACTTTTGACCATTGTTTCTGGGAGATTTTGGCACCGGAGGAGCACTTTCACTTCGCCCGAATTTACGGAGCGAGTTCTCAGGCTCGGAATGAGTCTGTATGTGTGCTGTTACGTAAGATTTCGCTCAAATACGATTTACGAAATTCTGCTTTCCTTATGATCATTCATTATTAATTTATTTAACTTTATTTTCACTTGTTTAAGCCTGAAAAATTATTTTCTCGGAGACGATATAAATCAAAGTTTGGAAAATTGTTTACACAGAACTTCCTTCGCCTCCGAAGCACAAAAAACAATAAATATCGCATGAGCATATCAGCAGGGCGAATGTTTATTTGATAATAATATTTTGAGATGGCGTCATCAAATTACATACTGATAAACACATTACTTTTGATACCCTTTTGACATACTCGGAAAATTGGGTGAAATTTTTCCCAGATAATCAATAAAATAAATCGATTCATATATTAATTTCTTTGAGGCAGTCTACGAATAATCAACTACAAAATAAAATTATTTAAACATGTACGGTGTACAAGTCAATTTTTTCAAATGAAATGTCTTAATATATTTTTAGACATTCTAACTGACATCTTCTTAGGCTTTATAACGAGGAGAGTGGAATAAAATTTCTTGTTCCAACCTCCTCGTTTTATAACCAGTTTATTTTTGAAATTCTAATGCGACGTTATTCCATTTCTCTTGAAATTTTTAAGCAATGCCAATGGAAGGATTCACATTTTTTTAATCTATGTTACAAGATTTTGTGATGATAAAAATAAATTTTCAAATTTTCAAATATCGCTATTTCATTTTTTTTTTTTAATAATAATGAAAAAACTTTCAGAGTTTAAAAAATATATTTTTGTAGTCACTGCTACACGTGTTTCGGTACACAGTACCGTCTTCAGGCAGAAGTTTCTCTTCTTTTTTCATTATTATTAAAATTAATATGGAGTTTAAACACGTATCAGCCTCATCAATACAAACATCGCTATTTCAGTTTAATCAAATGCTGCAGCCTGTATTTTATTGCTGCATCTGGATTATTGTTTTCCCTCTTTTTTGTTTCGTATTTTCTGTATACTTCACTTGATAATTATTGCGATTTTTTATTTTTTTAAGAGACACCGACATATTGCAAAAGAGAACAACAAATAGAGTAAGATGGAGTAATAACATACGGACTGTTTTATTTGAATAAACTGAAATATCAATATTTAAAAATTGTACAGTTTTAAAATTTTTTTATAAAGACTCTGTATAAGATTAAAATTTCATTTAATTAATACCTCAACAAAATTTCCGTTTATTTTTCTATAAAATACTACTACATACGTCTTAAAAGTTACATTTTTGTGATCCCTTGCATTACTAAAAAAATTTCAATAAAAGTGTAATAAGGTGGCAACGTAATTTCAAAAACAAACAATATTCATATATTAAAAAAAAACTGTTACATGTTAAGCCTCAAAAACAAAACACTCTGAATAGTCGAAAATAATTTTAATAAATGGTACTCAAAGAACCATAGAACTTCAGTCTATGACTTTTTTCCTATATCTATTAATAATAATTAGTGAGATATCGATGATCGCGCACTTAGTGACTCACCCTGTATATTTAGCACATTTAGAAATTAATTACATATTGTGTTATTTAGGTAAACGTATGAGAATTAATCTTTTTTCCTACCCCCTTAAGGGCACTTTGTGTAAATATGGACATGGAATATGGTTAATCATAAAATAGTGAGTTTTTTTATTGTTAGAGTTTTGTTTTACAAATAGACCCTTTTTGATAAAATTGAAAACACAAATCGGTTAATACATTCATTGTTCAAATAGTAGTTTCAGTGTTTGTTTTTTCCCAAAATTTTTACCATTTTGAATTTCACAGGTCAATAAAGTTTTAGTCGTTACAAAAATAACATTCTAATTCAGATCAAATTCGATTCCACTTAGTAGCAGTGATTTCTAGTAATTCAGATTCATTTCGATTTTACAATAGTGTTTCATAAGTTCAAAAAGAATTCCTGTGAATCTATGTCAAGCCAAATTTTATTTTTAGTGTATCTTAAAGCAAAACTGAAATATAATCAATCTAACAATTATTTTCGCCTGAGTGAACATAAAAACTAACTGTAGTATTATTGTTAGTTATTCATGTATGCTGTAGGAATATTAACAACCTTTGCTTCAAATATGTTCGTTGTTGTTTTGTTTTTTCTTGTTGAACACATTTGTCCGACTTCTTTAATTATTTGGATATAGTATTTCTATTTGGTAGATACACTGATTTTAACTTTGATATTATTTCAAAATCTTCATGAAATTCACAAATTTTACGATCAACAAAGCAGCTAATACAAAATGTGCATTTGCTAACAATGAAAATTAGAAATAATAATTGTGATTTTAAGTTCCACTGGAAATGATAATGTGGGAACCAAATTTTTTTTTTAATAGTTATTTAAAAGGTCTTAAAAATAGGTGCTTTAGAAAAAGAATTTGAAAAAAAAATAAAAAGGCTCTTCCTAGAATAAATAAAATGAAGTAGTTTATGAACCTCTTTTGAAAAACAGCCAGAACAAAGAATTCTAAAAGATAAGCAAATATTTATTCAAGCACTAGAACTTACACTCAATCCGTAAATTTAATGTAGCACTAGACGTGACAATCAATAACTTGATAGAATTTTAGGAAAATTAATTAAATAGATTTTCATATGCATTTTTGAGACATCCGTATAAGCAGTTCTGAAGAGTAAAGTTCAAACTAACGTTATGAGACACATCTGAATACTAAGAAATATTTTGTTATTTGACTTTTCATGACTTTCAAGATTTTTTTATTCGTCTTGTGAGGCACACATCACATACTAATACTGATTTAGTAAAACGTATAGTAAAGAGAATCACAAGGTCACTCTTTTTGCATCTACATAATGCCAAAAATCAAATTTTATATTTGTGAATTTACGTTAAAATTTTGAGGTCCTGACCGGTTTATTACCATGTCTATAGGAAATAAGTTTGTGAAGAAATAAGAAAGGTGGTAATTCCACATAAAAACGAAGTTTGTCTTCATTTCCGGCAAAACTGGAAGTACTATTACTATTATAATTTGCTTTTTTCCAGACTTACTTCCTATATAGACAACTGAGATGAAACATTATTTAAATATCTTTATTTAATGCAAAGTTGGTCCCCTTTAAACTTTTTGTTTTGCAATTGATCCACTAATATATAAAAAGTTAAAAATTAGCCGTTAGTTTATGGAAGCTTACCGTTAAAAACTAACACGACAGTAACCAGTTTTAATACAAAAAGTGTTTACGTCGTAATAGTGGATGCCTGCAAATCCATGCATAATTTGTAATAATAATAATAATCATTAAGGTACCAGTTGCGCAACGGTCGAACAAAGACTGCATTTTTTTTTTTTTTTCTAAAAACAACAATAAATTAATAATTAATTTTGCTTCTCTTCATGTCTGCGGTCTTACTACTTGAAAACTATAACTAAAAAATCAGTTAAAAACCATAAGGTATATTAAACTTTTGACACTAAATCCCTGATTTTTTAACATTTTTATAAATTTCGCAGTGCAGAAGTCGAGGAACTTTGGATTTTTCTTGCACAATATTTTCGACTTGTGTTATCAATAACTTAGTTAATAATTAGTCATTACTCATTACATACCGCCACCACGCTGATAAAATCTTGCAAATTAATTCTAATAAACCCTGTATATATATTTTTTTTAATTTGTTCGTCGTACTGTACAACCGCATAATACATATTAACAGAACTGGTAAAATAAAACAATAAAGAAAAAACTGAATACATGTATATGTATTTGTGTACACCGGACCACGATCACGAGCCTGTATGCATAAAAATTTGAAAAAAAACGTATTTTACGATCCGTATGAAAGTAGTTAGTAACAATAAATAAGACTGACTCCACTCATCCTGAATTTCTTGTTTTGAGATTGTTTTGGAACATCTGATTAGCATAATCTACATCGCTACAGGTAGTTCTCTAATTTTTAACATATCGTTGCATTTGCAAAAACTAATTTGTATGTGTTTCAGAAATAAAATAACGCCCTCTTACCTTTATTTTGTTTATATTAAATAAAGCGCTTCTTGTGTGGTCTTGACAAGAAGCGATATTGTTCTTCGACAATCAACACTTTTTATCTTGCTAAATTTAAATATGAAAGTTCCTATTAAAATAATTTAAATAATCCTGCATATTGTAGGTGTTTAGATCCAATTAAGGTGAAATAAAAATCCCAATAGAATAAGTAAAATTCCATTTCGAATAAAACTCGCCAATTATTACTGTTTGTTTAGACAAAACTTTGTTATTTATACAAATGTGAACTTCAGAACTCGACTGTTTATCTATTCCTATCTGTTAGATTGAAGACGCGGAAAACAGTCAAACGAATAAAAAAATCGTTAATTTAATTTTTGGAGAATTTTTCGCCCTCAAGTTTTAGTAAGAATTATACTACCTCAGTCAGGCAGCAGTGATTTCTCGGATCAGATCAGACATCTACTTTGTTATTTTAATATTCTTCGGGGAAATACTCAAGGCCATTCTATTTTAAAACGATTAAAGTTGAACAAATAGAAAAAAGGTAAATTATTAAACCATTAAAGTAAAAAATTACTTAAGCTTTGTACACATCATACCAACTCATCTTCAAGCATAAAAAATCTTTAATATACTGGCCTACAATAAGCTGAAGTGTCCCCTAGCGGGTTCAAAACAATTTAGTAGGAGAGGTACTCGGCAAAAAATTTAATATTAAGAGTGCTTTCATAAAACAGATTGAACTGAAAGAAATGGCTATGATAAAACTCTCACAGGGGAAACTATGATGATGGATCTATTAGGAAAATGAAATTATCTTTGTAAAATGCACCACGATTACCATAAGACGGACATTTTCATAATAAACGGAAACTTAATACATATGACGAGACCGATGAATTATTAAAATATAGACCAATGATCTTAACAACAAGCGTACGATTCGCAATTATGATAAAATATTAGAAGATGATACCACACACGTCTCTAAAACGTGTTTGAGATGTTTTGCCGGCAAGGTCACCTGCACGGCCACAATAAAAATCGCCTAACAACAGTTTTATAAATATGTAACAAAGCACGATTTATTGCGACTTGGAAAAGAAATGGGAAAATTGTTTACTCCGGTAGTTTTCACCTACAAAATGATGCAGTGGTGTTTTTCGGTTATAACGTGGACATGTGAAAAAAAAGAAACATAGTTAAGTATACAGTCTAATTTTTTCACAATTAAAATTTCGCTCGTTTTGGTTTCTATAGGATGCTGATTCATCCTGGAGAAAAATTTTCTACAAAAAAAGTATCTTTCAGCTTTGTGAAGATTGTTGACAGTTATTATTATTCTTCCATTAAACTACATAATGTTAATCATTTTTATTGAATACAGAGGTAAGTTGAAGTTTTTTTTGTCAAAGATAATTCTATGGAATTCAATTATGCTAACTGATTCAGGATACGATATATGTTAATTATGGCTATAGTTCTCGCATAACGTTTTCTAAACATATTATTGCATTAATTTTCATCTACTTCATAAAAATTGTTTTCTTTTGTACTACGAAATGTGTCTCTTGGAGGAAGGGTCAACTTCACTAATTCATTGCTATTTCACTTAAACATGCTTATTTGATATGATCTTTTCATTGTTTCAAATTTATCTAGGATGTTACTGTACTGGAGCCATATACCTATAATGGAATGTACTTCAAAATTTCGTGATATTAACCAAACATTTTTTTTTTGCTATTCAGCTTTTATGTTTATCATAAAAACACTTTGAAATGTTTGAAATAAATGGCATACATTGTACGAGTAGCTTTATCTGTGGCGTGTGCATCCACATTTAGCTACCTTAACGCTACTAATAATTTAGCTTCAATTTAATCAACACTACAATGCAATGGTTCAAATTTAATGTCTTCGCCATTTGCTACTTTCTAAGTATCGTATTTATTTCTTTGTCACTTGTCTCAATAGATCCATTCCAAGAAACAAGCCTTAGAAAGCAAACTAAGTGGCAGGCAGAGAATTAGAAACTCACATAGTCAAAATTTTTGACAGAGTATTATTATATTACAGATAGTCAAATTGTCCGAAATTTAAATAACTCTTATTTAGACCCTCTCTAACCATATCTGTACAGTTTACGTGTCAACTATATTTTCTGTCTAGTTATAAATAATCGTGACACTAGCAGTGACCTGTAATAAATTTCCTTTTTATGGGCTAATGGGGCATGTTATGATTTTATTATTTTGGTGTTATGCAATTTAAACAAATCATTTAACTCTTATAATTTTATTTGCCCGATATAATGAAACTGTCCAGGAAAATGATAACGAAGGCTTTAAAAGTGATACTGTTATCGTCGAATTTGCTGACGTTTCGAAATGCTCACTTGCTATTCTCTTCTTGACAATGTTGGGACAAATATGGTTTGATATACACATTATAAACATTACCGTGAAAAAAATAGAAATTTGATATTAATATTATGAAATAAAAGCTAAACTTATATAACTAATTTAAAACAAATAAAATATTAATCGTCTGTCAAAAAACGTGCCTCGCTGCCAAAGGGCAATACATGTTGTTCAGTTTCTTTAAAAATGTATATAATAATAATAATAAATAACAATAACATTAATTTATTTATTTTCTGAAGATCTGTATAACATTTGTAACATATTTAAGAATTGACTGTCCACGCCAATAACATAAAAATACAAAATATGACAAAAATATTACCGGATATTCTATCTACGTAAAAAAAATCTCTTTAATACTTATGCGATCTTTCCGAACGTAAGCAAAGGAATTATTACAATCGAAATCATCGGGCGGCTTACTACTGTCATATTTTCTCGACATCATTATATTGTATAATTAATATGATCTAAATTTTATGAAATAATATACTCCTGTACTTGTGGTTTATGAACCTAGCTTGAACATTTATTGAAAATTTATATTCATAACGATTTATTAAAATTTGGTTGGTTAGTTAGTTGTTTTTATTTGTTTTTCTTAAAAAATCTTAGTTAGGCGGTATAATACAGCAGTACCCTGTGAAAGTAGTTTTAAACTCATTTTTTGAAAAATTCAGAAGAGCTGAATCAGTTAATCACGCTTCCTCAGTAAACGTGATTAATGAAAGTCTTGAACCACCTACTTACTAAAGTGTCTCTTTATAGATCAGATGCAAACGTACACTTTAAGGTAGACCCTAAACAAAAGATATAGCCGTAGAAAATTAATATGAACAAATTCATGCTATTTTTGATAACATTTTTTTACTAATTACCTAAATGAATTTCTTACTAGTTGCTAGAAAAGCTCAAACCCTATGAATTACGGCCCGATATTAATGATTTTTACTAATAAATAAATTCAGTTTTCAACAACCTTAATCACTTTCTAAAAACCTCCATTATATGCTTATTTACGAGTACATATACTTCAGAACATTGTTTACTAAAATTATTAATAAATTTAATCTTTTACAGCTTGCACATGCAAATCTCGATTTCTTGATACCACATTTACATCGACCGTACCTTGACAGACTGGAGGTCGTGCTGGACCCGAAGAATTATCACCTGATGGGTTATTATAGTAGGAAGGCACCCATTGTCTTCCTTGTTCCCATCCTGAGTAGGGCCCGCCAGGTTCGTCGTAAAACTGAGACCTGTTCTGATACTCATTCGATGGTGCACTCATTGCAATGTACCCATAATTATCCCGAGGCCAAACTGGGCCCGAAATGATTGAAGCACTGATTGAAGAAAAACTGTCACTAGTAAGCACGAAAATAGTTCGCTTGACAAGATCCTGGTGGAAAAACAACACATTACAGAAGATTTACAACAGTCATTCTATTTTCCGAAATGAAGAAAAGTTTGATGAATAAAGCATTAGCTCGATTAAACAAACATCAGGGATGAAATAAGATTGCCATTCCAGCATTTGACTTCCGGATTCATGATTTTTTTTAGGAAATATGGCTGCCAGTACTGATGCACAATAAACATTTTATTTTATACACTTCGTTATATCCATCAATCAACATTGAAACGAGCAAGTTATTTTGAAATATTCGTGACTAATTTCTCATTTCGTAATAAATAAAATAAACAAGTAAAGTCCTAATGCACAAACCATGCGACGCGACGATTTTATTAATAAATATGTGACAGGAGATATTTTATATCCTACACTATCCAATATAACTCAATTCTCTCATTAGACACGTTTTCTGCAGTGTGAGATAAAGTCGCTTTTGTTATAAAGGATTTATTGCTGCACTTCTTAAAAAGATGTCCAATATAAAATCGTAGGCGTGCTTACGTCTATTAAAATTAAATGCCTCTCGACTATCACCTGCGTATAAAATAAAGTATGTACATTGTGGTGCAAATGACTCTCACTGTGCCAACAATAACGAGAAATTTCACAAAAAATTAATACCATAGCTGCTGAAGACTGTGTTGAGATACCGTGTATGCCTTCCTGGTAGCATTTTTTTCTGAAATTTCTTTTTTTTTTTGTTGGAAGGGTAATTGTGATTTTGCACCACAATCCACAAAATATTATAAAATCAGATTCAAATATTTATGTTTTAATGGGTCTATTTTTTTTTTTTTCAAAAATACAGAAACGCGACTTTCAACTAAAGATTCTACTCCTCAGTCTCCTACTCCTGGGTGTGAGTAAAACAACTATCGACTACAAATGCTGAAAAGTCATTTATCCAACATTTTTTATTTAAAATCATATATCACTAGTTTAGAACAATTTATGAAACGAAAAATCTAAACCGTATCTAGTTTAGTATGGAATCTTCGTTGTCTAAGCAGGAAAATTTATAGTGTAAACATAGGGAAAACACATTCAAATTCTTTTTACTACCAATCATTTTCTGTTTACGTTTCTTATTAGTCTTAGTTTGACAACAGTAAGAAACACACACACTGGATTTAAATTCGGATTTCAGTTTTTTCAGGAAAACACTGCACTTACTGAAAATATCAAAAAAATCTCTTGCTCACTTTTGTGCTTATACAAAGATACACACTTTTTCACTAACACTTCAGTGAAAAAAATAATCGGAAAAACCAGTTAAATCCGATACAATTTCCTATATCAAATATTAAGTCCAATAAATGATTAACCAAATTCAATGAAAGTCACTAATACAAAGCTATTTCGACTATTTAATAAAAATCATAAGCGGTGTAATAAGTACCCCATTTTTTCAGGTAGTTTATTTATTTCCTGCCCCTTTATCATTTTCCATTTAAAATCAGATTAGTATTCAAAAACTTGATGATTCCGCTCACAGCTTAATCACTTTACAACCACATTTAAGCCAATTTTTTTTATAATGGAATTTAAAACCAACGCACGTGGAATAAAAGACAAAATAATTCTGTAAATACGAGACTATTTTAGTTTAAAATGTAAATTTGCTTTGGAAAACGTATAATATAATCTTAGAACTATCACCAACACACGTGACAAAGCTATTGCTGGAATGACAACCATTAAAAATGTAAATTTTAATCAGCTGCTCGATGTCATGACTTTAATAAATTAAAACAAACTGAAATGTTTTTAAATGTCGGTATTCTATACGTAGTGTACTGGACAAAACCGACTCCCACATAACATGAATAGATACTGTGTATATATTTATTTTTTTTCATTCTCTCAACGTGTGTAAATTTTCCCAACCAAAGTGAAAATTCCAAAGTGAGGCTAATGAATTAAACAAATTTGAACAGGCTCGTTTCCTAAGTTATATTTAGTGTTAAAGGCAGCTTAATGCGAAATGGGAAAACACAAAAACAAGTACAGAGAATTAAACAATTGAATTAAGCAAATGGAATCAATGACCACAACTAACAATCGCGCATGTTACGACAATGAAATTTTGGAATGCTACAACCCCGTTTGCTTAACAATCATAAATTTTCACACTAGTTTTTTAGCGGAACTGGATCACTCGTCAAAACACCACCGAAATTGCGGACTTATCAGCAAACACTGAATACAAAGACATGCCTCCAGGTGGAAGAGTCTGGGGGTGCAAGCACACCGGATCACACGTGGACGTCGGATTCACGTAGCCTGCAACGTGCCAGCGCCCGTGCCCGCTGAGGTTGCTAGGAAAGTTCTCGCTGCTATATTTACAAACACATTATAATGTATGTCAGTACTAAAAACATTTACATGCAATTGTAGACGGTGCATACGAAATTCATAGGATTAATGTACTCTTTAATATCTTGCCAACAGTTGATCTGCTGTATACACAAGTCACGTGTTAAACATAAGCGTCCATAAACGACTTCATACAGGGTGATGGTGCCTCCATGCTTCTCACTGCCGTGAAATGATCTTGGAAACCGTAAAAGATACGGGCAGGTTAAATTAGAAAAATGTTGCGTTCTTTTTTGTGCTGATCAATAAGTCGGGCGAGGGGGGCGGGGCAAAAGATTCCACGAGGTCTTGCAAAATGTTGGCACGCAAAATTTTGGATTTTCGCAAGGAAATATATTTCGTGGCCCTCCGTCGGATGTTTCCCATTTTGGAAAATTTGGATTTTGTGAATAATAAAGGAAGTGCCATTTTTGTTCTACAATTTACAAATATGTAGTTGATATATATATAAAAAAAAAACACTTTGTGTATGGTCATCATACCTTTTCCTTTAATAAAGGGAAATACATACTAAATGTTTCATGTCAAAATTTGTCTTCTACCTGGCTGCTTTTAAAATCAAATGTAATACCAAACGAAAAAAAAACACAATTCTTTTTGTTAACATAATTAAATAATTTTTAAATACAAGCCGATCCACAGAATCTTATAAAACACACATTCATAAAATGTGTTTAGGAGTACTCGTGTTCTTCCTGGAGATCTTAAAAAACCGTTTTTTATTAAAAGGGTTCGGTTTTTTTGTTTAAAAACATTGTTTTTGTTTTTTGGTGGTTTTTTTTTGTTGTTATAAACACTTAAATTAATAGTTTTAATTAAATAAGCGCTTGAAAAATACTGTTTTCCATAAATTATCAAGTTTTTTATTTAGTGGAGTCAAGGTTTCCTTAAAAATTTCAAAAATTTTAAAATTTGTCGTAGTCTCATCTTTAGGTTTAATTTTGAACTACTTGGACGAAATGAACAACGTGCCACCATAACATCATAACCTCAAAATTTTGAATACAGATTAGAACAAATTATTTTGTTGATACGTTTTATGGTACGGTTTTACATTTATATTTTATGCTGCAGTTGTCGGCATATTAATTACAGAATTTCATTAAAAATGATGTATTTGATTAATTTGTGTGCCGTTGTAAAATTTAAAAATTGTTGGTGTTTCTTACATTAGTCACATCAAACTTCTGAAAAATGTAACTGAAAAAAAAATTGCTCGAGGTTATTTCGTCCTCGAAGTGTCCGACAAATTCCGCTTCTTTAAAAAATCATAAAATTTCTCTGTTCTATTTTAAGCAGATAACCAACTTCGACTGTTTATGTTTATACTTCGAAAGAATTCCACTATTAGCATGTTCAGATTACAAGCATCAGCGGTTAAAAGAAAATGAAATTTGATTGATTTTGTCTCCTCAAGGCATAAGAGAGAACTGATTAATTAATTAAGTTTTTCTCAAAAACACTCATAAATTTGAAAAATCTTCTGCAAAATTGTGAGAAAAAGATGATAAATATTTGCAAGATTTCACAGCATTCGGTTTTTGCAGTTTCCAATTTAAATTGTAAAATATTGTTATATTTTTTTTCCAAAAATATGAATGACGAGGATAAAAACTCAACTCGCATTCATAAATCACACATACAGGAGCATTTTATTTTATAAAATTTAATCAGCAGAATCGTAAAATGACGTCATCATTTTTTGGGAGACCATAAACGAATAAATTTTGATTAACGATTTATCATGCTTCCTATAATCTTAAAGCGTTTGCAAAATTTGAGAGCTTTCAGATTTGCAATTTCAAAATTGAATTTTAAAATAAAATTTTGAATTTTTTCTCAAAAATCTGGATGTCTTCTGTAAGAATTCAACATGGATTCTCAAATCACACAGGTATGTATTTCTATAAAATTTAATGAATTTAATTCAGCAAAATTGGAAAAGGGCCTAAACGAAAAAATTATGATTAACGATTTATCATTCCTAGGATAACCTTAAAACACAAATTCTCAGAATATTCAATTTTACGATTTCAAAATTAAATTGTAGGATGCTATTAAACAATTTTGATTTTTTCCAAAAAATCTGGATATCTAGGGTAAAAACTCGACACGGATTGATAAATCACACATTCAGGAGTATGTAATTCGAAAAAATCCAATAAAAATCTGGACAGACGGCAGACAGACAGACAAACGGAAACTGGCGAGCTACTTTTTTGTATACTAGGGGCATGAATCGTCGAAAAAACATAAAAGTGGCCAGTCGTCCAATCGATTACCATACTTCCTTAGCTTATGCTTATAGTAATAATTAAAACAAAAAAAAAACACGTCTCATATTTTAAACCAATTAAAACAAACCATTTTTTATTCTCTAACATCTCTAGTCACAAATAACTATTCTGTGAATGACGAAAATATCACTGAAAAAGGCAATTTTCTTCCCATTGAAAAACGACTTCCATTGTTCACATTTTAATTATTCAATTGATTCTGCAAAGGTAAGCAATGCAATTGATTCGCTTATTATTATTTGTTAAACATCTGATATCAGACTTTCTAGAAAAATAAAAATATATAATTAATACCCAAATTTTTTTTGACGAATAACAAAAAACGGGGTGAAGAGTCAGTGTTAAAATCCTTTTTTTTATTTTTTATCAAGTCACATGTGTAGAAGCATACATTTTAAATAGGATGTACTTTGCAAAATTTTGGGATGACGTCATCAAAATTTTTCTTCGTGTTTTACCATTTATGCCATATTCTTTAAGCACATCTAAAATTTTACAGAGCTCAGTTTAGTAATTTCGAAGATTATCTGCGTAACAGAAGTCACAAAAACGATAGACAGACGGAAACGAGGGACCTGCTGTTTAATATTTTAGAAATTATGAAACGTCGAGAAAACATGAACTTACCCTTTTTCTGCAGAGACCGTATTACATTCTCAAAATATGCTTAGAAGAAATTGTGAATGACACTCAAGTTTGAATACTGGAAATTCGAATGAACATACACAGTGTGTTTGAAATAAAGTACATACATTGAAATATGATGGCTAAATAGATATTTTTTCATAGAGACAAGTTACTTTTGTTTTTAAACAATGTGCATTCACAAATTAAAACTATTTGTTACTTTTTTTCCCATAATTACGTCATTTTATTTAAACATCAATTACCAATTTTCTGTGGTACCGATTATACACAAATGTTAACAGATAAACTTAAAAGGTTTCTTAAACAACTTTTTTAAAAAACAATTTGTACACATACATACAAGTTCAAAATTTCTGATCATCAAGCATTTTATTACTAAGATACTAAACTTTTCATTCTTGTATTTAAACAACTCAAAAGTCAAAAAAAAATGGCCGACAAACATAGTAAGGACATTACGTTTGTGCACTAATAAACTTTTATGGCCTTGTTAGTGTCATTTAGACTAACAATGGTAGAGCAACCTTCATATAGGGATCTTTGTCGATCGACGCCTGCCGCTTTGAAATTTGCGCAAATTGCAGGGTTGTATTAAGGAAGACGATGGGGCAGATAAATAATAAAAAAGATAATTTGATGATATTGAAAATCAACTAAATACGACCTACGAAAATAGCAACAAGTTAATATTCTATGACTCTAAGTGACCTTGCAGATATCTTAGTTAAATTCGTTACACAATAGAACAGATCCGTCCCTGTTCACCATTTGTCCACTCACAAGCTTCGACCGAGAATATGTAATTAATGGTTTTTACGGTTTATGGTATTAGGTTCTTTAACTTTAAGGTTGTAGACTTTTATTAGTAGATAAAAAACTGTTCTTATTGTCCACTATCCAGATTACCACGGACACCAAATACAGATACATTGTTTTTAACAATGTTTGGAATTTTCTTCAGATGGACTGGAATACTAAAACAAGTTATTTGGTTGTGTAAATCAATAGTACTAGAAACAAGTTCATTTCCTTTGAAAAAAAAAAAAAAAATGGAAATCGCTGTGAGAATAAGGAGCTAACCAAAATGTGGTTTCTCAACATTCAACTATGTCCTTATTTAGAATTTTTAACTTCAAGGAATATCGAAACGTAGTAACGGCACTAGCGCATGTCAGTTGTTTGGTCCATGTCGCAGGGGTAGTCAAAAGTGTACAACGAATCGATTTCATTAAAACTGTATCGAGACCAACAACCGGATTACGATTCATGTAATTAGTCTAAAAGTTTTAACTGAATACTTCAAAAGTTGCTATCCTATTTTTGTTTTGGTATATACTCGTATTTACACAAAATAAACCATAGAAACGTATATTTTTATTTTTCCAAATATGCTAGAAACTGTAAAGTGAGAAAACACTTTACATTTAAGAAAAATAAATTAAATATCAAAACTCGAGACAGTGACAAAGCTAGCGACCAATTTAAATTCGTGTCCCGTCTATAAAAACGAATTTCGAAAATCGTTCCAGCAAATTTATCGATACGATTCATCTAATCGACCTTGGTCATTCCTGGCATAGTTAAACGACTATTACCGTATTATTAGTATTACAAATAATGTTTAGGTGATTAAAAACTTGCAATAATTCTTATTTTGGCTATAAAGTTAACATTGACCCTGGAATAATTTGTAGCGAAGAAATTGGTGATTTTTAAGATGTTCATTATTTTCTTATTTCTATTTTGATAACTGTGGAGTTTTGAATCGTTAAATAAAGGAACACTGTTATTTGGAAAGTAATTTTGTAAAAATTGTGAACCTACAATCTCAACAAGAACTTTTTTCTTTTTATAATTTAATTGCTGTTTTTTTATAAACAGTCGACTGTTTAACAATTTCAGAAATTTGTTCCTGATATCCGTAGATTTTAATATGTCTGATTATACAGTAATATACCGGAAGATTCGTAAAATGAAATCAAGAGGCTGAAGAAATACCACCATTCCTTTATACACTATTATTCTACATTATTCGCTATAAAACAAACATTTAAATTGATGAATCATCGATTTGTCCTTTGTTTATTACCCGCATTATTAATTTCAACATGTAATTAAATGTTATATTTCCATGCAAAAGTTTATTTAGAAAAAACAAACGGAAAAATGGACGAGTAATTGTATCTCTGCATTTCCTCAACTGTCTCATGCATATTCTATGTAAAGCACAGAGAAGTCCCACGAGATTACAAGAACTAACGCGTGGAAATTGATTCTCACATTCTAACTCACTTTTCCTTGTAACGAGTTTATGTCTATTTGTGGAAAAACGTGAACTATCGGCAATTTTAATCACCAGTTACATGAACTTTCTGTGCCCCATATAATCGTAAAGTTTTTAATTTAAGATAATCATTCAATTCACCTGAATCTTCGCTCGTTTTAAAATGTCTTAAAAAAACAGAGTTTCAGCGCAATGAAGAAACAGCCAAGGGTATTTTTGACTATTTTATCGTGAATAAAAACAAAATCTTTAGTATGTGTTATCTTATTAGAATGTATTCTAATTCAGTCTGGTTACGGTAGTTGCTTGTTAAAAAATAAACAAACAATTTAAATGAATACTCATTTTTTCAAGGCTAGATTAAAACATGTATGTCTTACTTTCATACTTACCTAAATGTACAGACTGTCCCGAAAATAGGGATAAATTTCATAAAAATTTGAAAGTGCTGAAGAAATCATATAGTTTTTTAAATGATCAAGTTATGGTAAACCTATTCTTTTATTATTTATTTTCAGTGGTAGAAAAAAGTTGAAATTTTTCGATGGTTGGTTTTAAGGACACATTTAGGAACTATTGTTTACCAAACACACAAAAAAAGATGTAACTGTCATAACTGTAATGGTTTGACGCTTTTAACGTTCTTTTGTGTAACAACCTTACCTATTAGAGAAATTTAGAAACGAATTGAACAATGATGGATCCACTGAATAAAGGGAAACATAAAATTGGTCCAAGTTCTTCATTTTCAGGACGCAACAAAATGTTTAAACAAACATGGTTTGAAAACAATTTCGACTAAGTTTTTACAATTATTTTATTCAGCCATCTTTGAAAAAGATATTTTAATTAGAATTTACTCGAAAATTGTGTTCTACAACGAGAAACACTAAAGTTTCAAGTAACACAGAAAAATTAAATATATTATTATAAATTAAATATATCCTATCCCTGAGTATTCTGTTTGCAGATTCTTCATCCTATAATTGTATCCCCAATAGGTAGCAATTTTGAAGGAATGTTGCCAAATCGCATGCGATGAAACACCATATACAAGTATTTATAACATTTAATATCACAGACTTGTAACGAAAAAATTTCACAATAGTGATACAGGATTAGAAGAAAAAACACCACATTTTATTGGTTAGTAGGGTAAAAACTAATTTAGTCATAAACCCATATTCAATGTGTACTGACTACTGAGAATGTGTCACTTCTACTAACTACCAGCAAAACCGCATTCAATTCTATATTAAAACTCAACAATTTCTGATAATAGATCTGACGAGGTTCTCATTCCAGATATAATGGAAAATATTACCTTCTAAGGTTTACCATGGAATTTTTATGATATGTTGGAATCCTGTTAAACGTGGTAAATGTAGATGGAGATTGTAGGAAATTTATATCTATATTTTTGATAAAGTTCCCTTGGCCGTGTATTTTAAATCTGAACACATGATGCATTGCATAAATCAAAAAAATCTACCATCTATTGTTTGGGAATCTTCGAGAAATTAAAAATGCGCTGTAATTTAACTTCTCGAGGATGTACATTCCATTTGTATGACCTCATTTAATTTGTCGGAAAATGCCTAACCAAGTTTGATATTCAAAACTGGTCATATAATGTAGGTACATTAATTTAACTATATTTGGAAATTCTAGTCAGTTATTAAAGGAAAAATTCACCGACAATTAGGAAACTGTGTATGAAAAATTTAACTCTTCAATCTATTTCTATCAAAATGCTAAGTACATCATGTGAATGCGAAGATCTAAATCTCAAGTGATTTTTGGAAATAAAGAAAAATAAGAAAATAATATTTGTGTCATCCATTACGTGAAAGTGAAAACAGTTTGTGGCTAATTTTTGTTCTAAATTTTTCGCTATTTATGTTTCAGCACAATTATGGAAACATTGGTTCGTAAGATACAATAGTAGCTATTATTTTTTTTAATTACACCTTTATCTTAGGAAAATAGGGTGAACTTCCTAATTACCAAAACAAGAACAACTCTCCCCCATCTGCAAAGTTTAATACCCCTAATAATACGCACCAGGAAAATAGGTACATGCTTTGATTCACAAATACAACTAAGTATTTTAGACTGTGTCACTAGCAGAAACGACCAGAATATAACATGAAAACACTGGGGCGAATTTTTAGAAACAAAAAAATCAATCTCAAAATGCAAAAAATAAACGTTTATACTGACCCGCAAAATTTACAACTTTCACAACATAACAAAATCTGGAATGTTCTTTATACGGTTATGACCGTAATACAAAATTTCAACGACAATTTCGGGCAATTTATTTTCGTATAATCCTACTAATCTGCATTATTCTTTTTATGATTAACTCGTTTTGCTTGTTACTGGAATGTCATTTGCTGAAATGAATAAGGCAGGTAATGTGTATGTAAACACGTGGAACAAAAGCGCACTGAAATTTCAATATGAAATTTTTTTATAGTTAATAAAGGTAACAATCAATAAAACTTGTTTGATAATAATTTGAGAAATATTTTTAAATTACCTGCTCTAGAATGTAAAATGGTGCAGGATTGAAATATTCCTTTGTTACAACCAACAGGTTGAAGAATAATCAACAGATGCCAGTGGCAATTGTTTTTTTCTGATATGTCACACTTGTGATTACCATATTCCATATTACAGGATTAATAATTATTATTATAATAATTAACCGCGCATAACTTTGCATATAAAATGCAGCACCAGAGTAAACGCTCCACTTTTTTTGCAACTCGTTAAGATAGAACAAGTTCATTTTTACGATAATTAATTCCTACATACTACATACATACATATATTCCCATTTCTTTCTGTCAATAAAAGTGAAAGTTTCCGCTACGTAGGTGTCTGCTGAAAAGGTATAGTCACTCCGACCACATACTAAACATTCGCATGCTTTTAAAAATACACTTTCATAGAAAGCTTGAAATTTTGACATTCAGACACTTTTTGATTCTAGACAATACCTCGGCTCCTTTTTATATATTGTTAAATGGGACAAACGCAATCAATTTAAACGCTCTTCTTAATGTCACTTCCCTGTTCTCTGTTCGTCCGCCAACGATTTTATCAAACTAAGAACGTTTTCTCTAGAAAAATAATTTATTATAACGTATTTAAATAAGACGCACCTCTTTACCTATTAATTAGCGAACAACAAAGAGTGAAACAATTTCTTCAAGCTTGTTGATGAACACCACGATAACGCAATCAGGAAAAATCGTTTATTTTTAAAATTTGTGCTGTTCCACTGAACGTATAATTAAATTACTAAATTTTGAACACACTTTCTATTTCGAAGCGCATAATAAAATCGTGTTTTTTGGAAGGCGAGTGTGTTTAATTGACTCAAATTTTCATGAAGAGGGGACAAGTGTATCGCACCACCAAAATCGAAACGTAACAGTCTGATAAATCAACATAAATTTGCTATAAATAATATTATAACGGGGAAGTGAAAGTTAACGGAATCAAGGAACCTTAAAATTGTGATAATTTATTTAAAAGTGGACTTAAGAAATGTGGGCGGTCCGACGAGTGTTCCAACAATAGCAAACGATTCACTCTTAATCCTAAAAAGTACATATTAGAACCTCTAATTTATTTGGGTCTGTTCTAACAGTTGATTAGCTTTTGCTAAAGGAACTAATAGAGAAGACCCATTTAATTTCCACTTCGCATGCGTACAGATCCTGAATAGTTCGAGCGAGTTCGAAGACGGCGGAAAAGAAACTGTTAATTAAGCTCATTTACAAACGTCGCGTAGCGAATTAAATCCTCTTTTCATAAATCTGATTGCTACATCGAAACTGAAAGAAATATCTCGTGTTATACCTGAGGCAACTAGACAGACACTCGTTAATCATTAATTGGGTCTCTACTTCCAACATAAAGTGACTTTATCTAATTAAAATTAATCTTAATTAAAAATACAGAAATAGCAATGTTGGTAGTGAAAGATCAACAGTCACATGTTTAACAGCGTGTTTACCAAACTCACGTGGACTGAGGCGCGAGGCTTGCCAGGTAACTATGACAACAGCGTAGAACTAACTCTTATGATTGATGTGCAGTCTCGAATTAAAAAATAAAAGTTCAAATCACGTTCAATTTTTCTCGAAACGTGCTTCTTTTAATTCACAGCTCTTTAGAAACTTATGGAGGCACATAATTAGTTTATGGAGTTACAGAACGATCCGGGTATTAGCGGAACAATGATGGAAGTAGGCAACCCTAAATACAAATCCGTATTTAGTTTTGCATACTGCGGAACGTTCAAATCGTTTCGGGCCTCGGAATTTTCAAAACTCGTAACTACAATGTTGATTTTTAATTAGTGTGCAAGGAAAACTAATAATTGTCACAATGACACTACCTGTAAATTTTTTAACTAATTTCGTAAATATATAAAAAATCACAGGTGTAGTTCATTGGTATCGCTGGCGCTGGTATAATTCCCATTTCATCTTCCTCCACTTTTCCATGTTAAGATGCAGATTGTATTTTAAAAAAGTCTGTAACCAATCACGAAAACACAAAATTCTTATGTTTAACCGCTATTCATACTTTTCATAAATTACAAAATTTAATTTTGCAGATTTTTTTATGATAACCTCTGTAAACTAAAATAAAGATAAGTAATAACTAATAACAGTACTGTATTCCAAAGTTTTCTGGAAAATGAGGTTATTGATTTGATCAATAAAATATATTGTCTCAATCACTCACTTTTTTTGAGACATCCTGTATAAGTAATTCTAAAAAAATATGCATTGATAAACAACAAAATAGATTCGTAATATTTTCCACATTTTCGATAGGACAAGGTTTTGCAGTTTCAAAGTTAAATTTTGTAAAATTTTATTAAATTGTGATTTTTTCCATAAATCTGAATGCCTAGGGTAAAACATCAAGGATAATTAGTCAGCGGTTTACCATCTACATGATATTCCTAAAATACATATGAAATACCCCTTGCTTACCCGTCCGAGGACTTGAAGCCGTAGACAGACAGACAGACAGACAGACAGACAGACAGATGACAAACAGATGGAAACAGAAAACTTGTTTTCGTACTCTAGGATCATGGAAGTCGAGAAAACATGAAATTAGCCATTCGCCAATGGATCCTATTACAATACATTTTCGTAGCGTATGCTCGGGAACTAAAACGCCTGGGCAAATTTTGATTTTAATTTACTCTTCTAGATACCAAAACGTACTCCTGTAGAGATAATAGATATTGTATTTTTAGAAACAATAAAAATGTACTCTCAAAGATAAGTACAGAAAATGAGTTGTAGCCTTGTCTTGAATTTAGCGAGAGTTAGTAGAGTAAGCTATAGAAGTGCTGTAATAGGCGAATGACTACTTTAATGTTTTCTCGACGTTTCCTGACCCATAGAGTATGAAAAAATAGATTTCCTCTTTGCGTCTATCTGTCATCTGTCCATCGTGTGTCAGTTTTTGCTAGACAGAATATCGTATAGATAGTAAAACGCTAACAAAAATTTATCTTCAGCATTAGTGACGTCAACTCAAAATTTTGCATGGTAAGTGTTATTTAAATTGTGTAAAATAATAGACTCCTGTACATGTGGTTTATGAATCCGCCTTGATTTTTTATCACGCATCCAGATTTTCACAAAAAAAATCACCATTGTCCAACATTTTATATTAATATAAGAGAAATTTTATTTTTCTTACACTCTGTGACTGGTATTATCATTTTTTTTTTTAACTGGATTTGTTTGAACGTATTTCGGAGACGAAGGAAGTCGTGTCCAACACCATGAAATCGTTTTTTTTTTTTTTTTTTTAACAAAGTATTTATCAGTTTTCTGTATATTCTGACGTCTGTATTTTTCGTAGCAGCCAAAAATTTTCCATAAAAAATGTTATTTGTGCTTTATTTTAAATACCGGGTGACTCTTAATGATTATAATTTTTTTGTCAACTTATTTAAAACTTATAATGACATTCCTGATTGTCAAAATAAAAATTAAAGTATCTTCTCATCGCGCTTGTAAGTCGCGTCAGGCGCATGCTGTGACATTGCTGCCAATAATTCTAAACCGCCCATACAAAAATTTGCTTCAATCCGTAATAGTCACTCGGTATCTTAAGAGTGATCTGTGTTACCACACAATAAATTGTAAAAATTACGCAGCTTTATTGCAGTATGAAAATGTATCAACTACCCTGATGATATACGTAAAATTACAGACGTTTATCCAAGTTCTTTTCTTGACTATTTATGACGAGAAATGTGTCTGAAATCATGATTTGTGTCACATAAATTATATCTGTGAAAATTGATACCGGGTGACTATTAATGACTGAAACAAATTTTTGCGTTGGTAATTTTAAATTATTGGTAGCATTTCACAGTTGTTAACTTTGACACGAGCGTGCCTAACGCGCCTTACGAATGTGATGAGAAGATGACTTGGTGTCCTAAATTTGAATTTGACAATTAGGTATGCCCCCCAAATTTTTTAAAAATTTGTTGCCAACCTGACAAAAAAATCACAAGCATTAATAATTACCCGGTGTTATCTGTTTATATTCACTAGAAGTTGATGATCTTGGAAAAATATTAAATAAAGCCTTACTGCTGGTATGTATTGCAATATTATAATAATAATAATAATAATAATAATAATAATAATAATCATTTATTTCCAACAGGCAAATTACACCCAATTACTGGAAACAATAAAATACTTAGTTCTAACAAAGAATGTAGGCATAAACTTAAAATTAAACGTATTTAACCAGAAAAAAATATATTAAAGTGAAAAAGAAACAAGGGAAGGTAAAAAAGAAAAAGTTATTTCTCAAAAACCGTAATAACAATTTCCGAAATTCTATAAATGGAGTCAAAATGAATATCACATACACTGTTTAAGCTATTAAATAAATCCATCATCAGCGCTATCGGTGACTTAACTAAAACATTAGTTCTTTTAGGTGCAGAATAAAAAGTACGTGAGTTCCTTGCGCACATGCGAGGCACTAAAAAACTAAGTTTATTTAAAAGATAAATGCAGTCTATTCGGTAGTTGACAAGATTGTAAAGGAAGCGAATAACACTTATAGCACGTCTGGTATTTAAGGTTGTTAAGTTAAATCTTGCCAAAAGAAGCGAATGATCAAGACCAATAGGGGGATAAACACCATCAACAACATAAGAAATGAATTTAAGGAATTTCCTTTGCAACGATTCAATGTGATCTTTATGAATATTGTATATAGGGTACCATATCAATGCACAGTATTCCAGCCTGGATCTAATCAATGATGCATAAAGGAGTAGCAGAACAGATGCATCGGTGAAATCTTTGCAATTCCTATAAATGAAACCATAAGTTTTGTAAGCCATGCCCAAAGTATCAGAAATGTGACCAGTGAAATAGAATTTTTGATCAAATAGAACACCGAGGTCCTTGATTGAATCAACACGATTTATAACCTCTCCATTTAACGAATAATCATGTAGTAATAATTTAGATTTTCTCGAGAAAGTCATTACATTGCATTTGGATACGTTAAGGGTTAAGCGATTTTGTGCACACCAGTTTGAGATGATGTCAAGATTTTTTTGCAAAATGAGAGCGTCACCAGGAGCACGTATTTCAAGGTAAAGTTTCATATCATCGGCGAATAACAATTTACCACAAGAGATATCATCAACTATATCATTGATGAATATGAGAAATAAAAGTGGGCCTAAGTTTGACCCTTGAGGTACCCCAGAGGTTGGAGAAAAGCTTGAGGAGTAAAAGTTACAGTATCTGACAAATTGTACTCTGTTGAGTAAATAAGATTCGAGCAGTGATAATAAGGACTGAGTGAAGCCGTACGACTGTAATTTGTTAAGAAGAATGTAATAGTCAATTTGATCAAAAGCTTTTTGAAAGTCTGTATAGACAACGTCTACTTGACCTTGTTTATCAATGACTTCGGATACAAATTGGCTAAAACAGGCGAGATTTGTAACAGTAGATCGTTTATCGACAAAACCGTGTTGTTCAGTTGCTAGTAAACTTTTTATTTGAAAATAAATGTGTTTATAAATTACTGACTCGAATATTTTAGAAAAATTGCAAAGTAAAACTATTGCTCTGTAATTAGGAATTAATGTTGGATCGCCCTTCTTAAAAACAGGGGTGACACTGGCTTTTTTCCATATTTCAGGAAACTGTGAATTTCTTATAATTAGATTGAACAGGACATGTAACGGTTTGACCAAAACACAAGCGCAGTCCTTTAAAATAAAACTTGGAATTCCGTCTATGCCGGCTGTAAGTGAATTCTTAGATCGCTTTAAGGCTTCTAGAATTTCATCCTCTGAGATAGATGTAACAGATATGGGAGTACTAGAGAAACATTTTGTTACAGCGCACTGCTGGCTAAAATCGGAAGCAATATATACGGAATTGAAGAAATCATTGAACGCGTTTATAATAGCGGAAGGACTGGACAGCTCACTATCGTTGTAGTACATTACCCCTGGAATTCTTGTGTGACCCTTTTTCTTACGAATATATTCCCAGAGCTTCTTCGGATCGGTTGAGAGCGAATGTTGAATATTACTCAAATAATGTTGGTATGCAGATGTGATGAGTGTCTTACAGAGTGATCTGTAGTATCTGAATTTGATCAAATAATGTTCAGTTTTGAAACGTTTATATTTTTTATGAAAAGAATATTTCAACTTTAGCGAGTCAATTATCTCACGATCAAACCATGGAGGGTATTTGCGACAATTGTTGGAATTAATTCTATATTTGGGAACAGACTTGGTAAAAATTTTGTTCAAAGCGTTATAGAAAGAAGAACAAGCAGCGTTTACATCCTTAATGTCATACAAGAAAGACCAATCTGCAGATAAAAGGTCTTGATACAATAACAAAAAATTAGCTTTCATAAAGTTAAATTGTTCTGAATCGGTGTTCGTGCTGAAATTAACAAATGGCTTTTTTATTCCCTCAAAGCTTAAATCTAAACTTGGATGGTAGTCATCTTCAATGACAAGAGCGTGCTCCGATCGGGTCACATTACAATTAACATTAGCGAAAACTAAATCTAAGGTACAATTGAATTTGTTTGGCACGTTATTAAATTGGGTAAAGTTATAAAAGTGACTAAAATTATTTAAGTGTGTACTTATACTATCGTTGGACTTTTGGCAAAAATTTGGCGCATTAAAATCACCCAATACTATAACTCTGTCGTTGTGAGTTTCCTCAATATTACTAAGTATGTCAAGAAATAATTGGTAATCATTAACGGACACAGATGGGGTTATGTAAAGAACAAAAACAAATAAACAAGTACTAGTATCAAAAGAGATCTTCACGCCAACAATATCGATAAATGGTAGAGTATTAGTAATGGGGGAGAGGTCCAATTGAGAACACATATATTTACTTTCCGCAGCGAAAAGAACTCCACCGCCCCTTGAAACATGCGTCAACTGTTGATTCCTGTCTTTTCTAAAGACAACAAAGTTATCAGGAAAAAGTTCACTATTCTGAATTTCGTCGCTTAACCAGGTTTCACTTAAAGCTATAAAATTATAATTGCACATATATATATTGTTATAAAAATAGTTAACTTTTGAGCGCAAACCTCGGACATTTTGGTAAAAACAATTGAGAGGAGTAGTGTAACTGGGTGGCGCTTTCAGTTTAAACGTATAATTTTAGGAGTGCCATTGTAATATCGAATTTTTAGATTAGATTCGCCTCTAGCAATACGGCCGTTCATCTCTGTCTTAAGTTGATTATATAATTCTAATTGCTTAGGTGTCCTATCAAAAGAAATATTGACGTTTTTGAACCGCAGATCGTTTTTGAGATTTTTAGAACTCCGGACTACACTGAAAACGTCAGATTCGTTCTTAAAAAACACCTTAATGGGTCGATTGCGAGATTCATTAAATCTACCCATTCTGCGTACACTGAAATTTTCGAAATCGACATTGGGGTTGGTGATGTTCAAAACATTTTTAACTAGAAGATTATCATTTTCCTTTCTTATCTCATCAGAAGTATTATTGGACTGCTCAGGTAAATTAAATATAACAATATTTTTGGCACGTTTCTGGCGTTCCAATACTTCTTGGACAACTTCTTCCAGTACAGGTGTGGACTGACGTTGTTGTGATGACTGGGTGAGTTTGACGTTAATGTCATCAAGTTGGGACTGAAACTCAGTTTTAAGTTGGTTAATTGAAGATGACAACTCATGCTGAAGAGATGTAATAAGTGTTCTGAGATCTTTAAGGCAGGACATATTGTTATTGCACTGATTGCATACAATCTTTATGGATTTGGACTTAGATCTCGTCATTGTTGCTTCCTTTTCAGAGATACCAATGCATGACAGATGAACCGTACCTTGACAACCATCACATTGTGTCTTGCCAGCGTTTGTTGCACATATTGTGCCGCAATTTACACAGAGGGTCATTCTACCAGTATTTTTAATTACTAATTAAATAGGGAAATAAACGGGGATACAAATTTTCGCACCTAGGGGCCCGTCAAGGTGGCTAACAAAGACAACACAAGAAGGCCACGGAAAGGTGTCTGAGAGGAATTCACAGAGGTTTATATTCATAAACTGAAAAACTAATTGATTGCTCGACCTTATGTGGGTGAGAAAAACTCTGGTGATAAGTAATTTCGCGGCGGTAAAAAGTGTTAATTAATCCAGTGAGACAGAATAAGGAGAGATGAAATTTATACCATCAATAAAGGACACTGAAGTCTTCCATTTGGTACCAAATACACTTGCAATAGTGGAAAAAAACGCACTATTTTCACTAAAATATGAGAGCACACACGATCGCAGCGCCTACAACCTTTCACAACCAGCATTAATTATGCTGTATAACTGTGACTATTCATTATGAAACGTTGATTATTTTAAAATCTTTTGCTTGTTTAACTGTGTTATTTTATGACAGAACAGATTTTACTGGAGTACATAAACATACCACGTATTAGTGTAAATAAATTTAATAGATATTGCGATTATTATTATTATAAGTATTACTATCAATTAAAATCAAATAAAGCAAAAACTTTTATAAAATAATTTTCAAATTAATAATAATTGGATATAAAATAACCACGAAATAATTAAATTGCATTTCAATCATTAAAATGCTAAGCACATTGACATCAATCTTTACAAGGTATAAAGATAAAAAAGATATATTACTGGTAATAAAATCTCTGAGGTTCCTTCATCTCTGACATTTGACCGGCAACAGATGGTTTTAAAATTTTAGAAATTAATTTGTAATAATTTTCAGTGAGATAGTACGGCACGATCGAAAATAAAACGAATTAGAGTTGGTTGTGAGATCAATGGTATGGGTGGTACTACTGAACAACTGACATATCACATTATTCTGATAGTGTCAACACCCGGTGACGTCAAATTTGGACAACATCAGTTCTAATTCGTTTTAAAATTAGAGTAAACATTGCCAACTTTATAAACCGTTGAATTTTACAAACAGAATTAAAAACATAATATGTATGTACAATAAAAGAATAAGTTAATAGTAAATCATTTAAAACATCTAACTCCGTCACAACTCTGACACCGTCAACCACAAATTTTATTTTAATTTATTAATCATTAAAAATATTTCACAATATTAATCCAAAATACTAAGCAAAAGCGTTCGAACTATTCAAACATTTTATTATAATATTGATCGAATTTAGTGTTAATAAACGCACTGCATAGTTTTCAAAGCACTCTGGTGTTACTATCAACTCAGTCCCCACTTAGTAACACCACAAAATTTGCAAAAACTATATTTGCTAACACGTGTCAAATTCCATTGTTTGTTGTGTTGTGTGGGATAATAACTCAATAAAATTTTCCTACGCCAAAACTTGTGCTTCGAATAATGGAAACGTTTGAGGAAACGTTCGTAATTAATAATTCCGTCTGGTTCCGCGGTTACACTTCACGACACCATCAAACCATGCACAAATTCTTGATTAATTGCACAGTAACCGATAGCTCTGTCATCCATAATTGATTATTGAGTCTTTTGCACGCGTGCTATTTTCAAACAACAGGACACTTTGTATAATGAGTTCTCATTTCGGTACCATAAATTTACTATACTAACATCCGTAAATCATTTTTTGAAATTTTGCAAACTAACATTAGGCAACATTGGTAATTTATGAATGATTACTTTCGAAAATTTATTTTTGTGCGTATGTTATACAGTAAAGTGCTATATTATTGTTTTATTTGCCATCCACATCGCTTACAATCTATAACAGTTTAGACTTTTACTGAAATAAGGGTATTATCACATAACTGTAATTTATAACTAATTGTAAATTTGCTGGATCCAGGTCAGAATATACATCTCTTTTAATTTTATTTATTTTAAACGACGTAAAACCAACAAAACGTTAACCTTTCCTTATTTTACTTATCAAAAAGACAATATTCGAAACTGATTAACAACAATTTGTAGATGTAAAGAGTGTTCCAAAAGTGTAGTAACAAACTTTATCAAAACTAATGCATGCGGTCCATCAGGTGGCGTGGAATGATGTTATTTTATCTTAAAATGGATTAATTTAACAGATAATGAAACGTACCAAAAACTAATTGCATTGTCAATCAAATAACAGTTTTAGATGCATGACATTTAAACATTTCCCTTTAAATGCTTACATTCTAGCGAATAACATTAAACCAAATTACGTATTTAAATATGTCATAAGGAAAAACATACCGCACTTTAGTTCCGACAACTGCAATTGTTCGATCATGTCGTTGGTGTGCCATTTCCTCTATTAGCCACCAGCGTAACAACAACAAATAAAAATAGACCGAAAAACTATAAATCTAAAATAATAAATAGTTTTACCTTGTAGACATAACAGCGTACACATAATATAAAACATTGAAAACTTGATAGATTGTAACATGTTTCGACATTCTTCGTATACCGCATCAAAATAAAAATTATATTTATTATATTTTAGGTACAAAGAAATCCGTTACATGCAAGACACAAAAAAAGCACGTGGACTAAATTTATAGGTTACAAAGTACGTAAGCGCGGTATTTTTTAAGTAAATGTCCTTTGTAAATATTTCTGCTTCTATCCATGCCAATTTTAAATTTCATTGGCATGGTCATGTGTGACTCATATGATCGAAAAAAAAATACTGTTGCAATGTTTCTTTTGTTACATTTAAAAATACACATTGTTTCTAAGATTTTTTCCATAAATGCCACCTGCTGTTATTTTAGAAATTAATTATGCGTGTTCGTAAATATGTGTCTGAGCAAATTTTTACAATAATTTAGCTCATATAAAATATTCCACACGCCAACCTAATCCTAATTCCAACTATTAAATCGGATAAAGGTTATTTACTTTAGTTACGCTTACAACATTTAAATTTTATCTTCACTAGTGTCAACATCAAAAAGTGTTCATAAGGATTATAGGAAAAAATCATCTATTCATTTATCGTATCGCACTCCACTTTTTCGTTTTTCACAAAAACCCTGGCTTACGAGATTTTACTAGGTACGTGTATTAAAATTATCGGGTTAAATTTTTGTAAATCTTCATATCTAAACTACTCTTGAGTACGATAATCCAGTTTTTAAAAGCTTACCTGTGCGCTATGTGAAATCTCATCATCTAAAAATAAGCTATGTAGCAAGAAAAAACGTTAGTTATTCGTCCTCTCCAGCATCTTCCTCCATCTCTTAAGATATTTTTTTTTACAAATTTTTACAAAATTCCGTTGAATGGAAGGAACAATATCTGTGCTTCTGCCAAAAATTTACAAGAAAATTCAGAACATCAAATATTAAATCATACTAGTAAAGTGGCATTTAAGGTTAACCTGTTGAAAAAAAAAAAATCAAAATTTCTTGAAATGGCATCAAAAAACTGTTTAAGTAACAATATATAAATCTTAACTTTGTTTATAATGTAAAAACTGTCAAAATTTCAAAGAAATTCGATATCCGGTTTTTGAAATAAATCAGTAAAATCAAGAGCCTAAGGTTATTAAAAGACAAAAAACAGTAACAAATCAACAAATATTTATAATTTTTTCAGATGAGGTCATTAACTGTACGAAGGAGATAAATAAAAACAATTCTACAATTTCATTTTCTAACTGTTTTTTGACAATTATCCATGGTCTAAAGTTAAAGATATAGGTGGACTATAAAATCACAGATAAAGGGAGATAAATAATGATGAATTGATGATTTATGATAACTAACTTTTAACGTCTTCAGGTTAGTCTGTACAAAATGTTAAACCAAAATGAAACTACACGTGGTTCTAAAAAGGCAGGCTTTGTTCTAGACTCCTTATTGTTTAATATTTATATGAATGATATCGAGTTGCCATAAGGGATCTAATATACGCTGGTGATCTTAAAATATTCTAAAAAAAATCAAAACAATGAATGACTGTTAGAATTTTCAAGACAACCTAAACAGATTGTGTAATTGACCAACTACAAATGAACTTAACATGAGTTTAAATAAAAAGTGCGTCATCAAATATTTCTTCAAAATCCAACATCTCGTTGTACAACAGATGCTTTAATATTGAAAAAATCTGATAATATATGTAATCTTGAGTAATTTCCAACACAAGCTTAAAGTTTAATACCTAAACATGTTCAGAAGGTTGTAACATCTACTTATAAGTTTTTTGCTTTTGTAATTCGAAATTCTAATGCTTGGGATATTCGGAACCTTTTTTCTTTATCCACCCCATTTAAAGCAGTATTTTCATTTGTATGGAGTGGTACTCAAAAAATTCAAAGTAGATTTTTTGAAATATCTGTTTTCTAGACACAATGTTTTATCATGAATTCATGATGTTGCTTCTCGTCTTCTGCATAATATTTTTCATTCAACATAGAATTACAAACTTCTTTTAAGTCTGATATACCGGGTGACTATTAATTATTCAAGCAAAATTTTGTGTTGGCAATTCGAAATTATTGGCAGTAATGTTACCGTGTCAATTCACAGTTGTTAATTTTGACATGTGGGCACGTAACAAACGTGATGTGAAAATAGTCGCTACTGACTTGGTGCGCAAAATTTCAATTTGACAAACAGGCATTTTATCTTAAAATTTGAAATACATCGCCAACCTGACAAAAAAATCACTAATAATGCTCACTCGGTATTTCAAGGCACAGCAAATTAATTTGAGAATTAATTCTATAATGAAGATACCGGCGCGAACGAGGAATGTTATGAAGTCTTCTTTATATTAAATGTTACATAATTATGCAAGTATAAAAAAACAAAATCTTCAGTTGAAGAGATAAAGAAAGCACAGCGCTTGTTTATAGACCTTGAGAACCTCTGTAACTTTGTATGTACCGTTCATTTTCTTATTTTTTGTATCGTTTGTTTGTTTTATTTTTATTTCGTTATTTTACCTTTATTATTGGTTTTCCCTTCAATAAACTTTTGCAGCGACTTTTGTCTATTGAAGGGTCATAATAATAAAAATATCTAATACTCTAATACATTATTTTCAAGTGATATCCAAAATACCTTAGTTAAAATTACGCGGCCTTATATCTTGGGAACGAGCAGAGATATTGAAATTCTGTAAACCCCATTGTTTTTAGCTTACAGGGGATAGCCTAATTTGGTACATTGCAAATGTGACGACGCACATATAGCGTTAGGGTCGCGACGCAAACCTACTTATTTTTGTTTGCCACTTTCATATTTTCTTGACGTTTCATGATTGCTAGAGTACGACAAAATTGGTCTCCCTTTTCCATCTGTCTGTGGTTTGTCTGTCGTCTGTCTGTGGTCTGTCTGTGGTCTGTCTGTGGTCTGTCTGTGGTCTGTCTGTCGTCTGTCTGTCGTCTGTCTGCCGTCTGTCTGTCGTCTGTCTATCGTCTCTCTATCTGTGTCGATTTTTATTAGACAGATGATAAAACGCTAACTAAAATTTGGACAATCATCCCCACCACCAATGGAATAACATCATCTCCAAAATTTACAATAGTAAATTTGTTTTTAATTTTATAAGGAAGATACTCCTGCACTTGTAATGTGTGAACCCGTATTGAATTTCACCCTAGACATATAGATTTTTGGAAAAAAAAAGTTGTATAACATTTCGTAATTTAACTTTGGAAGTGCAAAACCGAATGCTCTGAAATCTTGCAAACGTTTTAAAGTTTACAGTAATCATGGTAAATCGTTTTTCAAAATTTATTCTTTTGACTCCTCGGAAAAAATTAATGGCGAATAAATCAGAATTATTCATACAGCGTGACTGAAAAAAGTTAATAAATTCCATTGTCTCGAAAATTTGGGATTTTTATTATTAATATCACACTCCATCTATCTAAATTGATAGGTGTCCTCACGAAAATTTTGATGACATCACAAAATTTTGTAATGGAAACATTCACTTGAAACAAACGGGTAGCACGCTTCTTTGTCTCTACTTTTTTTTTCTTACGCGATCATAAAAGAATAAAATTCATAAAAATTGTACTTCAGAAGCGAGGGAAGTTCCTCGACATAACCTTCGACCAATTTTTTTAAACTGCACCGTATATTTTTTAAACGGATTTTGGAAGGTTGTTAAATTGTGATTATAATATTATATACAACGTTTTGATATTTGTATGATTTACAGTTGATAAAAAATAAAATATATAAACATAAAAAAATAAAAGATGAATGAAATAAAGCAATGACAATTTATTTTATAACTAACAAGATCTGTTTCAAAACTAGTTATTTTTGCGTGATTATGTTCGAACTGCCCTGAAACGATGGTGGTTCTTTATTTATTTTCTCTCAATTCAATTTTCTTATGTTTATAAATTTTATTTTTTTAGCAATATAAAATGAAATACGTATTTAAGTATTGTCTATCAATATTCGTTAAAAACCACATAGGTTACAATTTAAAAAAATATAGGTTTCTTTTTCAAGCTAAAAATTATGGCGTTTACAGAATTATAATTGGAACAACTATGTAAACTAGTTGCGATGGAATCTTTTTTTTTAATAATGGAAACTACTATTTACCATGTTATCTTATTATTTTATGATGGTTTAATTAAATTAATGTCACAAGGCAGGTGAGGAAAAAAACACGCCCTATAAAATAATATTATTACGATAAAAAGATTAAGTAAGGTTTTATTTCGTGAGAACAAAATAAAACCTCATCTTAACTGGTATATCGTTTACTATTTTTTTTCTTGCGGTTGAAATAATAAAACTTTACATTAATTTTGACTTTCAGTGGCAGTTTAGAATTTATTAAAACGTTTTCTCCGTGGGCGGGGAAAACATTTGAAATTAATTGTTTTATTATTCTATTAGTTACTGAAAATTTGTAAAAATGATGGAAAAAAACGTGTGAATTTTGATTTATTAAAAATGTTAAGTTTAAAGGAGGAGGTGCCACTACAAATTGAAGAAGCAGTACTTATTAAGGACAAACTCTGACTTGTCTAGTTAATCGAAACATCAATACAACTTAGCCTAGGATCATTTCATAGACTGGTGTAATAACACCACGAAAATCCAAAGAAATTTATTCAGAAAATGTCCTGTCAAAATTCAGAAATTCTCAACTCCTTGGAACGACAAGCAATTCTACTTTGAATTCTGATACTTTATCAGGCAGTTCGGTTTCAGTAAAATCTCTATCAGACAGAGTAACAATTAGTCATTTAATTTAATTTAATAATATGCGATAGTTCATGAATTAAATTCAACTAAACAACTTCTTCAAATTTAAAACACATTTCTCAAGGCAACTGGTATAGATTCCAAGAAAAATCACTGATACATTTTTTACGAACTGTCTATCAACGTTTTAGTTCCAGAAAAAAATGCTTTGTTTCTGAAATAAAGATCCAGAAAACATTTTTTACGATATTTCCCTGTCAATTATCTAACAATTAGATCTTAATCAAACAGAAACATCAGGTGAACACATAAAAACAGAGCAGTTCAATTAGATTAATCAATTTTAGTGTTTAACGTAATTAAAAATCAATAACCATTTTCGTGAAGAGCCACATTAAAAGCACACTTTTAATTAAAAGTAAAAGTTTAGCAGTTCTGGGGATTATCTATCAGTCGGAAAAACATATCAACGTTGGATAAGAATGTTATATTTTGACCTGACAGACACACTGTTCTCTAAAACTATGTATTCAAAATTTTAAAATATAAAAGTATTTTTTAACCACTAATCTTACATATTCCTCCACAGATTTAACCATTTTTGTCCTTTATATTGCTATTTTATGAACTAGACTGAAGTTTAAAACAGTTCTAAAAGACACCCCTTGTCTTATTAGAATATATGGTAGGTACAAACGTGCAATATTAGCGACTAAAAAGTCGCTTACCAATTATTTAAAATTCGTAAGATAAGTCGCTAAAAATATAAGTACATAAATTCATCCCGCACTAGCTAATATAACCTGGTTACAATACTTCCCTCAACTATCACGCACGAAATAAAAAATACGTTTCCTATTACATTATTTTATAATGATGCATTCGAATATGCAATTCCTGCGGTGCATCGCACCCTACACATGCACACCGCTGCAACTTGGAAGCAGCAGCAGGTTGATGTTATTTTGAGCTCGATAGGTCGTCGGAGTGTCGACTGTGCCAGAGTGCAGTTGCATTTTGTGACGTCACGGCGACAACTGCAGCCAAGTTACCAGGATAACAGAAGGTGGTTTGCTAGATGGCAAGCGCAGTGCATTCAAAATGCACTTTGTGCATGCACATATGCACTCGTCACGTGATAGAGAAGCGGCATCTACAACGATACGCAATCATTTTCCCGGTGCCAGCAGTCGACAGTGTGATAGTAGTGCAAAAATTTTGACATTCGTCAAAATGGTTCGAGTGGATGGCGAAATTTCGTGACTTTTTTGACTGCGGTGGTGTGCAATTTTAACTAATTTTGGCGATTTCCAGGCGGGGAATTAGCGAAAATGGGAAATTTGCGGCTGCTAATCGGGAAAGGCGGCCATTTTGATTATTACTTATCAGGAATGGATGTTTTCGCATAAGGTGTGCTTCGCAGAAACAGTTTAGTTTCTTGATGTACTGGACTAAAATGATCCAAAAATAAGAATTTGAAAGGTGAATGAACCATTTATTATGTGTACCAACTATTTTAAAACTGAAAATGTATTGTAGACAACAGATTTTGGATGTGAAGGAATGAGCTGCACGATGAAAACAGACAAAAAACGAACAGTAATTCAAACGCTGAACAGATACTGAAATTTAGGGAAAAACGAAAGTGAGTACGTATATTAAAACGAAAACAGAAAAAATGAACCTCTAAATTTAAATTCTAAGGAGAAAAAATTTAGTGAAAGGTTTTTTTTTGCGTTAGAAGGATCATTAAAATTCATTAAACTCGTTAAACATCTGCATTAAGATAATGATTAATTTCATTTTAGGTTGCCAGTAGTGTGATTTGGCAGCGATGGAAAAATTCGGTCATTATTTACACGCATTCTAACTAACTGCTAAACAACAGAGGATATATATATTATGTGTTCTTAGTTAACTCTGAAATAGAAAGTACATTCAAGTGAAGAAATCAATCAATCTAGATTTGTAAACCCTCTGGCAACTACCTATTAGTCTTATGATTACGATTGGTCAACAACTTTATTATTAAATTTTCTCTAAGGTCCATTTGACGCAGAGTTAAATTAAAACTAAAACTAGGACAAACACGACTTGTATACGGGAAACAGGGAAATCGCCGTCAATGATCTGACGATTTTGTGTGGACAAGATTGATTTCGTGTGATCAATTCACAAATTAGAAATGCAAAAATTGTAAGTCTGTATTCATCTATTGTTTACTTGACACAGAAGAAGGGTTCAAACCTCTTATGACATCCGGCGCTTCATTTTTAATTTACATACAATTGATTACTTGTTTACACCAAAATTATGTTGTACAATAATTAATTAATGCAATCATATTTGTATGTTTGAGATATTTGATACTCTATTATTTAGTAGTATCTGAAGTTTTATGAGACAAGCTTAGTTAAGAATATCTGAGAGTTGTTACACATGTTCATATATTTATATACAATACACTACATAAATGTTCAATTGTTTTTTTTTTGTTTTTTTTTCAGACAAATTATTGACGTTTTTCGAAACTGAATTTTTACAGTTTAAGCAATCCAAAAAAAATGCGGCTGTATGTCAAACATAAGAAAAAGTCTTCCCACTAAAACAGTGGGATTATAATTGACATTAAAGATTATAATCACTATAAATAAGCTGTTGACAGGTAATTTGAATCTGGATTTTTTCAGATATCGAGGTGTTCATCGTTTTCAAAATCTTTCTATACAATGTCTGTATCGAGTAGTTATTCAATATTTATAACAATTATAACAAACTCCATTAATTTTGGGAAATTTAAAACAATTTCACTTTTTTTATTCTTCTAATTTCACGATACCTCCGATATTTCGAAAAAAACCCGTAAGTAGGTGGTTAGTAATTCCAATAGCAATAAAATAATTAAAAAAAAAAGAAAAATCCAAAGTCAAAAGAAGTAATTTCAAGGAGTTTTAAAACCATCAAAGTAGGTAGAATAATAATTTCAGAATAATTTCTACAAATTCCGAGTCGTGCCAGATAATTCATTTCTTCGTAATAAGTTAACTAATTTTCTGAAGTGAAAATAATTCATTAAAAAGGTAAGTAAATGTGGTCTTAATATTAATTTAAGACAACAACAGAAAAATTCAACAAAATCTTAAAATAATTAAAGCGAAATTTAAGTGACTGTAGCAATTCCAAAAAACAGTTCGATAATTTCAAAGTGTACATAACAAATGCAAAAATTCAAAAAATTTCTTCCATGAGAAAGAGGCAACGCACTCGAATCCATTGAATTTCTACCACTTAACCGCTACAGTTGTTCTGCGAATGTCATCCTGCTGTGAAAATGTTATATTTTTAGCAAAGCATATAGAAAGGATGGTAATGTAATATGCCACCATCTTTACATCAAATCCTGTATGGAGAAAGAGTTTTCTACGTCCTACCTTCTCGCTTTTAAAATTATACTTGATTACTCTTAATCAATTTAAAAAAAAGTAAAACTAATATTGACAATTCACCTAAAAATTTTTAATAAACATGTAACAAAAAGCATCTGAGCGTTCTAAAAATCTCCTTTCTAAGTACTGTTCTCTTTAGATTCGGCTGTCAGAAGCATTACAAAATTGGTCTCCCGTTTCCGTCTGTGTCATTGTCCATTTTACTAGACGCATAGTCTCCGAAATTATTGCACTGATGGTTGTGAACTTTTGGATGCGGTGTTTCAGAAATATTGTGTAGATCGTAAAACGCTGACCAAAATTTGTCTGATTTCCCAACTATCAACTTAATGACGTCACCTCAAAATTTTCGAAAGTAAATTAAATAAATTTTAAAAATAACGTTTTTCTATAGGTACTAATGGTTTATCAATTCGTCCTTATTTTTTACTTGAACGTACAGATTTTTGATAAAAAATTAAAATTGTATAACAAAACTTTATATTTTAATTTAGAAACAGCAAAACCGGATATTTTGAAATTTTGAAAACGTTTTAAGGTTATCATAGCCATAGGAAGTTGCTAATAAAATTATTTATCTGTTTATTCTCTCCAAAAATTTGATGGCTTCGTCTCATAATTTGTTTAGAACATCTTATACAGACGCCTCAAAAAAATTAATAAATAAATCAATTTATTTAATCAAAAACGACTTACGTCATTTTCCTACAATTTTATAAATACAGTACTATTTTTATTAGTGTATTGTACCTATCTATTCCAATTGATATATATGTCTCTACTAAAAAGTTGATCACGTCATCAAAAATTTTACCCTCACAATTTCACTCTATACATATTTATAATCATTACCTGTAGTTTAACAATCCATATCTATCTTTATTTTAAGTTATTGAGGCAGTCATAAAAAATACATTAACTGAATCAAATTTTATAATTTTTTAGTGAGAATAAATATATTACTTTTGATATACATATACAACGTAAAACTAATGCTAACGTTCCCGTGTTGACAAAAGTTCAGACTACTTAAATGAGATAATATACAGTGCATCTTTTTTAAAAGTGGCCATAGGGATTCCCATGTTAAATTTTAGATCACATGTTAACTTTTGTTAGGGTGAAAACCCAGAGATGATTTTTGCGGAGAAAATAACCTTAGGGTTCTACTTTAATTTTCACTACCACTTTTTGCAGTAATTTGCTAATTTGTGCTTAAAAAAATAAAAATTATTTTGATTAAAAAAGTTTGGTACATCATAGACGGTTTTGACTTATCATTTTAACTTGTCATTTTTGGCAGCATAATTTTGATTTAATCATTAAATACCTTAATTGCAGTTTTTAGAAAAGAAACAGAATGATGGAATTCAAACATAAATGAAGATAATAAAAGATAATTTCACTGAAATTGTGTTTTTAATCTACTTTTTCTTTAATTGTGTACTGCGGCATATTAACGAATTTCGGTCACTAAAAACCAGTAATTGAACGAGTAATCAAAGTTTAGAAACATCAGGTAAATGTCTGTTTTTACATGGCTACCTACAATATTAGCGACAAAAATATACAAATCTTTTAATTTTTTTAAAGAAATATCCTTTCATTTAAAAGATGATTTTTAATAAAATCGACAAAAGATAACCCAAGTTACATCCAGTAAAAATTTCAGCTCTGAATCTTTACTCAAACATAAGTTAACATGGGGTATAAAATTTAACACGGGAATCCCTATGGTCACTTTCAAAAAAGATATATTGTATGTTAAAATGTAATCTACATGAATTAAAAAAAACTCATGTAAATCACTGAAACACAAGCAATAAGTTTCTCCCTAGTGGCTTTCTTTTCTTGAGATGACGTCACTACATTTTTGAAGTGGATGAACGAATAGACTTTATTAGTGTTGACATTCCTCAATCAATAATAATGTTTTGCTACAATTTTTAAAAAGTTTGTTATTTAATCTATGAGAGTCTGAGATAAACTATAAAACTTGATGCTCTAACTATATTTCTAGGACGAATATGAACATAACGCGTCAAATAGAACTGATTTTTAAACAACAAGTAAAGGAGCATGGTATGATGCACCTAAGGAAGTATTCTAATTAAGTCCATCGGGCGATTTGCTATTTTTATGTTTTCTGGACGTTTCATGATATGTACTTAGAATACGAAAACATAGGTCTCTCGTTTCCGTCTCTCTGCCGTCTGCCGTCTGTCCGCGTCGATTGTTGGCAAATTTTGCATGTATATTAGGAATATCGTGTAGAGCTGACCAAAATTTGTCGGACCACCCCCACCACCAATGCGATCAAAATTTACAATAGTAAATATTATTTAAATTTTATAAAATAGCATACTCCTCCACTTATAGTTTATGAATCCGTGTTGAATTTTTACCCTAGGCGTCCAGATTTTTCTAAAAAAAAAAACAAAATTGTATAACAACACTTTACAATTTATCTTTGAAACTGCGAACCCGAATGCTCTCGTTAATCAAAATTTATCTGTTTACGATCCCCCTGAAAACTGATGACGTCTTCTCAAAATTTTGTCAAATAAATCCTGTCGAAAATGTGAAAAATATGATGAGTCTATACTTGTGATTTACCACTGTATTGATATTTTTTACAAGTGCGTATACAGGGTGACACAAAAAATGAATGACTCAATTTATTTTATTGATGAATTAGGAACTACAAAACCAAATGCTTTGAAATCTTGGAGATGTTTTAAAGTTATCATAGGCATGGTAAATTTTTAGTCAAAATGTATTTGCTCCTCCCCCCCCTCCTAAAAAATTGATGACGTCTCCTCAAAATTTTGCTGAATAAATCCTACCTTAAATGTGCAAAATATGATTATTCTGTAGTTGTGATTTATTATTCCATCCACATTTTTTGGATTTGCATATACAGGGTAACTCCAAAAAATTAATGAATGGGTGAATATATTTTATTGATTTAATCAGGAACTGCAAAACCGAATGCTTTCAAATTTTGGAGATGTTTTAAATTTATAAGCATGGTAAAATTTTGATCAAAATGTATTTGCTCATCCCCCCAAAAAATTTGATGACGCCGCTGCAAAATTTTGCTGAAAAAATGCTATCTTAAATGTGTAAAGAGTGATGAGTCTATACTAGTGATTTATCACTGCATAAATATTTTTTAGATTTGCCTATACGGGGTGTCTGAAAAAAATTAATGACTGAGTCAATTAATTTTATTGATTAAATCAAGAATTCCAAAACTTAATACTTTGAAATCTTGCAGACGTATTTGTCTTAAATTACAAGTACTATACAGGGTGTTCCTTTTATCTGTTTACGCCTGATAATTTTTGCATAGGCAACATATTATACAACCCCAGAGACGACTTCGCCCAATTTATTTTTTTTTAAATACGCAATCATAGCAATCACAAAAAAATGACAAATATGCCAATGCCAAATAATGACAAAATTGAAAAAATTAATACTCATTTTATTTTACACGCTACAAAAATGTAATACGAAAAAAACACAATAGACATGTAGTCGTCACGTTTCCGACAGCGAGGGAAGTACTGTCTAAACTTTTTAGACCAATTGTTTGATCTGTATTTTTGTTCGAATTATAAGCTACAAATCTAAAAAGAGTTCACCTATTTTCATCTAAAATATATTTAAACAGCTTTATATCTCAAAGCTGAACTTTATATACTTATTTATAATATTTCTATGGATTTACTACATCACTTTATCCCTTTTATCCTAATGTAATACGTCTGTGTCGGGTAATTCCGCTCTCCGTAAGTCCATTTCATCCGTAACTTAATGATTTTTTATGCCTAAGTGGTTTCGATTTAACATGACAGTTTTCTTTATCGTTAAAAAATATATATATTTTTATTCAACATTAACTTTCGAGTTGAAGTTTTCTACATCGGGATTCTAAATCGAACTCTAAAGTTGAAGTCAACACTTCATAGAATACACTTACGAAACACTAAATATATTTTGTTAACTAAACAAATGTTTTAACTAAATATGAACAAAAAAAAATCCTCCAAAAAAACTCGTGCCAAACGTCATAAAAAAATCGTTGTAAATAATACTATTCTAAAAACCATACATATCTGATTCTTAACCACATAAATATTACATGTGCGGAAGCTTACCGTAGTGCGGTAGAGCAGTAGCTAAAGCTCAAATTAATTAAATTCATTTGACCTAAAAACGTTGATCTTTTGACACCCATTTTTTTAACAAACATAAACATAGATATGTCTGCTGACTTAGAAGAATTCATTGCTTTCAATAATTCACTTAAAATTTATATGGAGAAAATTATCAACGAAATAGTAAACAACGTATTGACATTAATTCGTCCGAAGTGTATTCCTGCTCGACCAAATGACATTGGAAACAAATAATATTCGTTCTTATTATAAACCAAAAACCGTAAAATGTAGTTTCTACCAACAACGACGTTAAATATTAATTAATTCCATTCAGAAGTTAATAAAAAAATCGCATACCTGTGTAAAACAGGTTTCCCGGTACCATTAACCACACTTGATGTAAATTATTAATTCCTATTATCGCATTGTGTTTTAAAACAACATAATTCGTGTAAAAGAATATAGTAAAAATTGTTACTAAGGAGATATTTTTATTTGTCTTGTGACAACAGGACCCCCCTCATTCAACTGTAACGCAAAAATGTTTTACAATCGCATGTTTTCAGTACACTACTACATATAACGGAATATAAACAACTCAATTAGTGTGTGTAATAAATGGTAAACATTTTCGGTCCTCTAAGGCTCAAAACGAGTGACCGGCTAATAAAGTCCGCCTTTTAATAAACCGACTAAAAACAACACATCGATTATCACAAAGTAAGCACACATTATGTGGAAGTTCATTCAATGCAGTGTGTTATAATAGTGTAGTTATCGGTAATACTCCTGGCACACCGTCAAGAATTTTCACGTGACGGTAGTCCAGTACTATCCTAATAATAGTCAGCTGACTGCGAAAACTACAGAAAACACACATTTTAAAATATACACGTGGGCGTCCCAGAAATGCTCAACATGTTTATCTTTTTATCAAGTAAAACTTTCATATAACTCATTTACACTTTTCACAATGAGTTGAGTGCACTATCAGAGTGAACCGTCTGACCATTGATTTTTGAAGACCAACTTTTTCCATAATTAACTGAATCAACACAAATGAAGTAAACAAGGCAATCATCTCGGAGAAATCAGACACATTGATGTACTTTAATATCCTCGTGAGGTTACTGTGTTATCGATGAGCCAAATGTATTTATTGAGTTCGGAAGAAAATCGATCTAAACTGCGTATAAAAATAGAGATTTCCGAAAATTTTCCATGTAAATAATATTGCCGGGATTCAGAAGGCTTCTATTTATATTTTAAAAAAATTATACACTGTACTTGAATAAACATCGGATGCTCTTAAATAAATTGTGAAAAAGTGCACTTATCAACTTGAGTATGGAGCAAATTTTATCGATTTTATCATCAAGATAAGATGACACTAATTACTATCTTAGAAAATGTTTACGTTTTCACCGAAATTGTGAAATCTTATAATAATTCATCTTTGACTAGGGTTTCTGTCCTTTTTTAAGCATGTCTAATTATTATTTTTGTAATAGGGATATTTCCTAATAGTGTGTTTTAGTTTTTGGTGGCTAAAATTCACTATTATTACATCATATGAACTTAAACACTTGATAAATAATCTTTGTAACGTTCAGTGCGATAGCCTGCAACAAGTTAACCGATTTTTTTTCTCGGTACAAAGATCTTCGGTTATCAAAATTTAAAAAAAACAAGTATTGGAGTCCCCACGATTAAAATCCTTTTAAAAAAATGAATGACTAAGATATGGATATTCACATTTCAGACAACATGCGTACACGAACACATGAATACTTTAATCGTGGAAATTGTCAAGGTTCCATTAATTATCTCAATAAACACGAAAATAGCCTAATATTATAATTCCCTAAGTATCTTTAATGACTGTTTAGGTTTAAATAATAATAACATCATGGCAAGAGTCGCGTTCCTATTGAAAAAATGAAGGACCTTTATGACAACTTTCATTTTGGAATTGACGGTAAATTTCCATAACGCGTGTATGTGGAGTATATAATTTTCTTGAAACAGAAAAATCTTATAAATCAAAGGTTTTACAAATCAAAACTGACAAATGCCAACAAAAAATTGTACATAATCCATTTGCGTCTAATTCTAATGCATTAATGGAAAACAAGCCAGCAATTTCTTCGAAGAAAACCTCCTATTTCAATGGTATTAATTCTGTTAAATTACATAGTCTTAATGACACATTAAACAGTGACATCGAGGATGGATGACGTATCTCAGTTTACTTATTTACTTTTACAGAATGTGTTAAACGACAAACAAACACTTGTCAGCTTATCTTTTGACATAATATTCGTTTTATTCTCTAGCTTTGAGAAGAACATGATCAGTTAACAAGCAGACTCTAAACGTTTCGTTGTAGATGATTTAAAATAAAAATCAACAGGTTTTGCAATAAGTTTCATTTTTATCAAGTTACTTGTAACATTGTAATCGACTGATAAGAAATCACTGAGTGACATGAATTTTCCACAGTAGCGATTATGGATAATTAACAATAAAATTTCCACGTGAATCTGAGTAGATGCTATTATTGCGTTTATGAATGAAATTATCATTTACGTTTGTACTATTGCCTATGAACGTAGTTGATATTAAAAATAAATGTTTTATTTACTCCAACAAGTGAGTAATTAATAAATGGTAGCTCTATTATTAAACGTGTTAAATACGTTCTATTGTCGTACCAGTTATTTGGGACAAACGCTTTAATATGGTATTTTATCTACTATAAAAATTCAATTTGATAATTATTTGCAAATTGTAACTAGTGTTGAAATTAGTGTGAAACTCAGGTTTAACTTCGAATTCATCAGTTTAATGTAAAATATGACAGAAAGCATATTGAAAAACAGTCTATAAAAGAAATTAAGAGTAGCGCTTCCATTGTCGAGCTATTTTTAGTTGAACAATGAATTTATGTTTACGCAAAGTAGAAAAATGATTTCATATTTCTTAAGTTCTCGCGTTTTATTCTCGTATCATTCAGAAAAAAAAAAACAAAATAGAGAAAACATAAAACTTCTACGTTCCCAATACTTCTCCTCAGTCTTTTTTGTAACAAAAAGCGTTTCTAGGTTTTTGGACTATTTCGACGTCGCGACATCTGGAAAATTTTAATTTTTGTAAATTAAATAATTTTGCCGTTTGTAAGAAATGATGTTTTTACATATAGTTTTATTTTTAAAATTAAAATTTCAATAAGTCACCAAAAATGGTGAAAGTGGTTTCCATCTTGAAATAACTGCAACTTAACAGTTTTCCACAGGTACTGCGATGTATGAATCATTTATAGACACTTTGTATATAGTGGGGTTGATAATAATAATTATTACAATTATTCAATACAAAAAAAAGAGCTCTTCAATTAGTTAATACTACAAATACTCCCCGTTTATCATTAGATAAAGATAATGTCAAATTAAAACACACAAGATAGATAGGAGTCCAAACCCACATTTTATTTATTACTTAAATTTCGTGGTGTATTCTGTTCTCTTTCAGTATGGTTACTATGTTTTTTTAAGAAAAAATTAGTCTAAAGTTATTTATATAAAACTTCTCTCGTGTTTGAAGCACAATTAAACCATTTTTCGAACAATTCTAAATTTTCAAAACTAATAAAGTCTCCAACACCAGACTACTACATATCTTATCGCAAAGCTTTCATATAAGAAACAATATAAAATACAGGATGAGTCATAATGCGTACTGTTCTCAATATCTTATTAATCATTACAAATACAAGAAAATTGTCTTTGAGGCATAGCAAACAACTTTGTTTTTTTATAAGACACCGTATTATGTATTTTTACAAATTCTAATTAACTCTTTATAGGCTTTATAGTCATAGTTTAATTTTAAAACTCCCATATGACGTCATTCCAATTGTCTTCAATACACTGTGTTTAAATTCTAAACCGTTACAATTTGCAAATATCGATATCTCTTCAAATAGAACACCCTATATTTTGTTATTGCATCTTACTCTACTTTTTGTTTTCTTTCTTTCAATATGTGTATTTCTTAAAAAAGTTAAAAATCGCAATAACTAAATACAGAAGATACTTATCAAAAAAGAAATAGAAGGAAAAATAGCACAACAGGATTACAGGTTTCTCTTCAAAACTTGAACATATTTTTTAAATTTTAACAATAGTAAAACAATCAAAAATCAAAAATATAAACGTAAAATCGAAATGCATATACAGAGTGTCCCAGATAAAACTCCACGGACAAATATATCTTGAGAACGAATAGGGTTTTGTGTAGACATATATTTTTTAACGGATTTTGGTATACCATTAAACAGCGATTACAATAATATAAAATACTTAGGTGTTTATTTCATTTGTAGTCAATAAAAAAAAATGTTCATAAAAAAACTTGAAATTGAGTGAAATAAAGTACTAGAATACTTTTTTTTATACTTTTTTACAAAAAGAGATTATCTGGGACACCTGTACATCAAGTAATGGTACGAACTTTTCATCAAAATGGCTACTGCCGCCATATTTAAATCGAAAACATTTAGCACACCTTAAATACAATATGTTTTGTTATTTTTTACTATTAGTTCCTTCAAAAATTAGAACAAATGCTTTCAAATGCTAATTTTATTGGTGTGATTTGTTGTAATAAATAAACAAAAAAGTAGATGTCATTTAAGACTATGCTATGGTTATCTCAAACAGGGAAGCTTTAATTTGACATTTTAAGGTACCAATATAAATCGGTTTCTAATATGTCATGTCAAGAATATTGTTTTTGCAGATATTATTGTTACTTTTATTTAATCTAGTGCCACAGAAATGAATTAAATTCCATTTTTTTTACTTTATAGTTAGTGAGTAGTTTTATATAATGATTTATGATCATTTTATAAAATAGATTATGTGACTGGTTTTAAAAATAAAGTTGGTAAGCGCTTACTTGAAAGTTTTGTGTTTTACCTTTAGTAGTTTACAAAAACATTCAGGACCCACCCACACACACTTTTTTTAATGTAAAAAATATGTTCATGACGTTGTTATTATTCTTATAGAAGTAAATGCTTTTGGCATAAAAATGTGAAATTTAAAAAAATAGAACAACTATTACTGTCGCTTATATTTCTTGTGTTCCATGCTCAGACGCGTGTTGTACTAAAAACATTCGTTGTTTGTTTGAGGAAACTTTTGATCCCCATTTTTTTTTTCATTAACTAAAACTAAAGTTGTCACACTTTAATTTAGGTGTTTTATGTTTCAGTTCAGACTACTGTAACCTTTGCGTTGACAGAGTATGTGGTCTAAAGCGCACCTGCCGTATTTGTTGTTACGACGGCCTAAAATAAACATTGGACTTAATTTAACATCTCTACTACACAATATTATAGTTTTGTGCCAATTATTTATAAAATTTCGGCAATATTGTGCTATTTTTACATCTGTATCGCCGGTGTTAATAAAGAAAATATTTATTACTGTCTTTAATTATAGAACGCAGAAAATTTATTTAATTGCCATGTCATTTAATAGCACTATCTTTTCTAACAGACAAAAAAGTTATTTTATCTTTTTCACTCACACGACTCTAGTATGTAAGAATTAAAAACAAAACATTAATAAGAACATTTTGAAGAACATTGTCTATCTATAAAGTGATATTATTAATCTACAATACCATTTAACTAAACGGAAGAAAACATAAAAAATACAATTAACATTTAATGGCAGTTATTTTTCGTTATGAACTTTATTTTTTCAGTTCAAATTTTAAATATTAATGCCAAAACGCTAACATAGTAGCTTACATTATAACACAAACTTATTACTACCTGCAGAGTTCTGTGTCCCCATATTATATTAGCATTTTAATGGCACACAGGAAGACAATAGGTTGAATCTTTTGGCAAATATAATCTGATGCATTCACTAGTAAATGTCAAATACCTCTCCACGTACTTTGAAAGTCAAATTAATGTCCCAACCGCGTTACAAAAATGGGAAATAAGCAGACAATAAATTTTGCCAAAATCTGAAATATCCTCATGACCAACAGAAAGTATAATTTCGACAATCGAAATAATACGACAAACACAGGGCACTTTTAAGTGTACTGAGAAAAAAATGTTATAAATCTGGAAGCAGAATTATTAATCATAAAAATTACGAAAGGACCTGACAAGGCCATTGACACAATTTGGACGTCAAGAACAGTAAAAATAACATGTTCATCTGCCCGGTTTTAAATAGTTCAAACATGAGAGAACACGTCAATGCTATTTCGTTTAACATGTCAATTTGACGATTAGCGCCACTCTTTCATTTACGCAGTTTTTTCCACAGTAATGCCAGTAATTATCAACAATTAAGACATTAATTTTGCAAATTGTTTATTCACATTTAAATGTTTCTTGTAATAAACAAACTGTGTATTTTAAGAACATACTTAAATGTTTTTTGTTCGATGAAGTGCTGTCGAAATTGTTGTGAGCACCAGAGTTCAAAGTATAAATTCGTTCAACTTTAGAAGCCTCAATTAATTTATAATGTTTTAAAAATAAACGTCAAAAAATATAAGATTAGACATTTGGCAAATTTACCCTATTACAGTACTTCCCTTAGCCAGCATTCGAGAACCAAAAATAAATTTACAGCTGTACAAAGGAATGGATGTAGTGAAAACAAAGTGCCCTAACATTAAATACACTTAATAACCACAAAATTTGGGAACGGTTCCCACAAGGCCATTGATAAAATTTAAACAGTCGTATGTCGTAAAAATTACGTGTTCATGTGCTCGGTTTTAAAATAGTTCGAACACGAGAGAATTCGTCAGTTGTGTTTATTTGAAGCAGTCGTTTGACTGCTCATGCTACTGATTACCATTTCGTTTGACCAATCGCTTCCACAGTAATGACAGTAACGCGATCCCGTACGCATGCGCAATATTGAAAATAACATGATATGAAACCATAAAGCAAAAATCCACAAGTCAACATGGTATTGCAGAACCAAACGTAGAGGAAGATAACTAAAATTTATGAATAAAAAGCGAGAGATCTCAAGTTTGTTTTCGGAAGGAAATAGGTACAGTAAAATGAAGCACCGGATTAACACAGATACAAGAAAGGGGTTCGTAGAAAGAAAGTGATTTATGAATTAAAAAATTTTGGATTTCATGAATGGAAATACAAGGCACGCATAAAAAGGATTGAAATACATATACAAAATGTAGGTATAATTTTATTTTATACATTTTCTTATTTTGTTGTTTGTGTAGATGTTATATAGGAATCTGTTTAAACTCACGGGACAAAATAAATAATCTATCAAGAAGCCAAAATAAAACCACCGAACCATAAACTGGTAGGACATTTTTATTGCACCCAGAATAAAGTGCATCTGTCCACCGTAACCTCAGTAATGATTAACAATTAAAATATTTTTGGGAACGCCAATAAAAATAAAACTGGTGTGGAAAGTCAGAATCATCAGAACGAATATTCAAGTATAAATTCGTTGAACTTTAAAAACGTTTATTAATCTATACATTTTTTAGAGCAAATGTATACAAAAAATAGACATTTGTCAAAATTATCCTATTACAATCTAAGCTCGGGAAATAAGAATAAATACACAGGTCCGGAAAGGAATTACTGTACTGAAAATAAAGTGCAATCGAAATAAATACGTTATTTGGTTTTAAAATTTGGGAAGAATTCCTACAACACCATTGATAAATTTTAAACGTCTAGAGTCGTAAAAATTACGTGTTCATGTACTCAGTTTTAAAATAGTTCAAACAAGATGAAACTCATCAGTCAGTTTGACGGCTCGTGCTGCTTATTAACATTTCATTTGACCAATCCCTTCCATAGTAATGTCAGTAATGCGATGCCATACGCATGCGCACCACGAAAAACAACATGTGATTGCGGTATTTAAGAAATCAAAAAGTGCAAATCTACAAGTCAAACACGGTGCTGCAGAACGAGATATAAGAAAACAGAAGTTAATGGAGAAAGAGAAAAAAATCTGAGTTTCAAGCTAAATAGGAAAATCTGACAATAGATACAGCGACGAAGATAAAAACAACAGGATTTTGAAGTTGTCAAAGTTTGTATACCTATTATACATAATCGGACTAAAGGTATAATTTTAGGTTTATACATTTTCTAAATTAATTTATTTTTATGTTGTTCGTGTAGATGCTACAGACAGGAATCTGTTAAAATCCATACGAGAAAATAGATAATCCATCCAGAACCCAAAATAATAATGCTGAACCATAAACTGGAAGGATGTTTTTTATTGCACCGAGAATAAAGTGCAATGATCATGAAGTGCAATTATTAATCATAAAATTTAGGAAGGGATCCCACAAGGCCGTTGATAAAATTTGGACGTCAAGAACAGTAAAAATAACGTGTTCATGTGCTCAGTTTTAAAATAGTTCAAACACGAGAGAACTCGTTAGCGGTATTTATTTGAACAAGTCAATTTGACGGCTCGTACTACTTATTAACATTTCGTTTGACCGATTCTGTCCACAGTAACGCCAGTAATGCGGTGGCGTACGCATGCGCACCGCCGAAAGAAACATGTGACTGCCAATATTTAGGAAATGAAAATAATCGGCGGATGCCGTGTTTACGAAAGCACACTTGTAAGCCCGATTTTTCAATGAAAAGTAAAAACGCGGAAGCCGCCAAGGTCCTGCAGGAGCCGCTTCCGGCACTTCCCGCAGGAACCGGCAGCAGAAGCAGCGCGCACTCGCGGCGGCATGCCGTCACTCACCGTTAATTAGGGGATAGTTGTGTCCGGGGTGTCCGAGGAAGGATTTGAGACCGCTTTCCAGTAAGTTGGGTGAGCTGCGGTCCTTGTAGCTCATCTCACTGTCACTGTCACTGAAATTGTAGATTGAGCGCGGAATTTTGGCGGCTTTTGAGTGGTGGGACACCACTCGACACTATACCATAAAAAAGGGCGACCGCACCAGAAGCGGACTTACTGCATAAATAAGACGAGGTTCGGCCAGCGGACCACCGCAATCAATTCGTACTAAAATAGTTCGCTCCACGACGCGACATTACTGCACTCTGGCGCGTCGACTTGCTACCGCCGCTCCGGGTTACAGTCCAAGGTTGATAACGATGCTGATAATGCTGATAGAAAATTACACATGATAGCCGGCAATTAAACGATGCTGTAATACATTACAACATAACCAATCTTCGTGTTCCTGCGAGCATATCTGACATTTTTACTGATGACGGCGCTTGCGCCCGGACTGCTGCAACCCACCTACCGACAGCTGATAAACAGCAACCGGAGTCGGGAATGGAATTAGGCAAGCAACAATACACCTAATCACATATAACAAGATGATAATTTGATTTTCTTAGATTATTATTTGTTCTAGAAGGAAATGAAATGGCCAACTTCTTTATAGAAAGTTGCGCCTCATCGCCAGGCTTTGTGGAAAACACCAAACATAATCAAAGCGATAACAACAAAAAGAAAAATCACGAAAAGCCTAGAGTGCCTACAGAAATTTAATTACCTTCTTTAATTGACTAAAACTCACTAAAAATGCTTCAATTCACAGAAGGTTAACTTCTTAAAATGGTTTTTCGTTTCTTAGAACTTAATAATATTTTTATTTAAAAACTCAGAAAAAGCGCCTGGCGCTTTTTTATTTCTACCACCCCGAAGATGTGCATATGTGATTCGATTGTTAATACTTTAAGTCTATGCAAAATATAGTGGGTATACATATACACATTCAGATCAACAAAAGCATATTGAAAATAACTCCAAACTCTTTAGAATTCATGACACAAATTAGATTAGTACGGAATCAAAAAGAGGTTTGGATGTAACAAGTCTTGAATAAGTACTTATTTATTCTAAAAACGGTAGCTCAAACACCAAGTGTAGTGTTTACATTTGTATCAAATAAATGTAAAACGTTGTCGAGACACGTTTGCGTCAAACGTTATCAAAACACACATCCCATTGCGATGCAAATTTTCTTGCTGAACTGCTAATTAATAATTCTCGGACAGGATTGTTTGTTGAATGGGTTAGAAATGAAATTTAGGAGAACTAAAAATCCGGTATATATGAATATCATTAAGGACTGGTCTAGTGTAAAGAATAAACACATTTCTTTGGAATTGGTAAATTTTCAGTCAACTTCTAGACGCAGCAAACTACATTGAAGACATGCTTTTGCAAAGATAGACATTGATGTGGAAATCAATAAATATTTATTAATTACCAAATATTATTATTTTCAAATCAAAATATTAATATTTGGTGTTTATCGCAATAATTCTAGGCAGCCAGTCTATAAAAAATCCGAAAATAACGATCTATGTAACATAACAAATAACTGACACAGTCTGTATTCAGTTCTGATTAACATTTCATTTTTTATAGCAATAGTTTAATAAAGATAGTTTTGCATAATTATGAGAAGTTAATATTAATAAAACCAACATTCGTTCTCTAATACTGATGTTTTTTACCAACGTCAGATGCCATCGTAATGCAATGGACAATCTTCACTAATTTAAAAAATATTTTCAATGCTTATTTTTAGAGCATCATCTGGGAAAGAACAACGTTTAAATTTAATGTTCTCTCGACGGTTCGTAGCTTATACAGAGAATACTGTCCTCGTTTCCGTCTGTCGGTTGTCTGTATTAGCAAAAAAATCAAAACTTTGCTATTCCACGAAATTATTCCAATGGTTACAAAACACCTATTGTACTATATGTATAATTATTTTTTTAGATGGTCTTATAAAGGTGTTTCTACGAATCAAGTTGCTCTGTAGTGCTATAATATCAGCATCAATATATGCTGTAAAGCTCACCAAGAGTTTCCACTTTCCATACAGAAGATCTCACTTTCGATCTATAGCATAACCATTTTTTTCTACGTTTTCTTTTCTAAGTTTTAGGGCGGGATAACATTGATGGTATTACATGATACACATTCAAATTAATATGTTTGTAGTTTTTTATCAACTGCTAATTTTGTTATCAGGGGACCAGGTTTTTATCAGATTTTATCAATAATAATTTTATTATTAATTAATAATAACAATAAATATCCGACATTATGCAAGACGCTGGTTACGAGCCAAGAGAATGGTCGCATCATGCTGTCCTCTTAAATATCCTCCCTCACGCAACTGAGTATCTACCTTTACTAAAAATTACTGAATACATTTTTAATAAAAAAATACGCTTTAACATGCATTTGTTGTACTTTAGAGTTAAGGAAACTCCTGTTTTAATATTTTTTAGAGCATTTTTTTGTATTAACAGGTTTAAAGTTTCAGTATATTTCCAAAGAGGAATCTTCAAACCACGCCTCTTTGTTTTCAAATCGATGGATGTGTTAATTTAAAAATATGTAACTAGGATTGTGTTACAATGACGATGCCATATATATCATATTTGCATTGTACTCCTTCCAACTAAAAACAATTGTGTTTACAGAATTTTAATATCTCTTAAATGTCAGAACAAGTCAAATTTTATTAATTATGTGTCAGAAATGTTAGTTGTGGCAGTTATGGAAATAACAGATACTATTGTCAATAGACAAGACATTAGGTCAAATTTCTTTTCCCGTTTCATTGAAGCCAACCGTATGTATAAGAACCTACTGTGTAAGAACTGTCACAATTTCCTGTGAGAAAAGTAAATAACTTCGATAATAAATTATAACGTTTCAACTAGAAGTTTATTGATTATTTCTAGTGTGTGTTTTTGTAAAAAAATAGAACTGTCAACATTTTTATAAATTCTAAATACCTAATACTTAGGTAGCTACCTAGATTTTTGTTCCCTATTTTGAATTATATTTTAAGTAATACCTTCATTATTCTTTTTCCATTAGCCATTAGCTTTTGGATTTCGTAGTTTCGGAGTTTCTTACACAACAAAAAAAAATCATTTCACTTGAATTTTCTTGTAGTAAAACAAAGTTCTCTGAACAATTGTTGACTACTTTTTTTGTTCATAGAGGGCGCAGATATTCATGAATTACTACAGCCTTAACGGCAAGCCGAAGATAAAACTGTCCCGAAAATACTTGCACATTGTCATTCGTGGCCCATCGCTGCGGGTAACCGCATGCCGATGATTTGACCTGACCTAAACAATTGCCTGCCCCATGGGGTTGTTTTGTACTAAGTTACATTTCTCCCCTAAAAAAGAAACTACAAATAATTCAAATATAATGCCTTCATTATTTTTAGTAATACCTATTAATAATTTTATTGGTGTTTAAGCAAACGTCAAGCAAAAAATAAATGTAAAAAAATTAATTAAGTCTGTATTGTACTTGGTTTTTAATGAGTGATCTGTTAAAATTCAGTGAAAGATACAACTGTGTGACTTACATACAATAGGAGTTAGGAGAAGATAAATGGATTTACTACGCCCGTTTGGACCAACTTGTAAAAATTATCACAAATTGAGCAGCAATTAAACTATAACCGCACTAGATCTTTAGCCCAACTATACATTTATTCCCAGTATTCAGTTCAAATTTAAAAATTCCGTTTGTTCGTGAATTTGTTTTTACCTATTAACAAAGTAAATATGATGGATAATATATACATCTGCGGATGCTAAAAGTTCATTTTTAAAAAACTTTCTGCTAGATCGCATACTTTAACAATTCTGGATTCTGTAAAAATCAATACTGTATCAAAATCCGGTCCGCTTTGTTAGCTACATTTCGTCAGACTCTCTAACGAACCGCTTGTGTCGCTACAGATTAGGTGATGAGTACTCGACGCAAACCTCTCTCACATCTTATTTTAGCTTCAGTACCATCCTGATCTTATTCGATTAAAGGCCAGGTAAAAGGCCTTTGCAGGTTTTCTTTTTCTGGAGGTTCCAGGCAAGGAAATCTAATATTTGGGTCCCAGGTTCTAATCTAGGTACTTACCGCCTCATTTTTCAGTGGGTTTTTTAAGGGCTTTCCCACTAGGGTACTAGTTGAATTACTCCTGCATTACCTCCCTCTGTTCCTTCTGGAAGCCTTACAACAGACCGCCTCTATAGAGAAGAAGTGAAATATGAATCCTTTCCAAAATCGTGAGAGGTCTAGAAGCTCTTCTAGAAAACAACCACAAACACTGGATGTGTTTGTCAAACTGGGAGAAAACTTCCTTGCAGTAAATGAGTGGAACCAGTTTGAAAAGTTCGCCTGTCGAGCTCCTCGCCGTGCTGGGAAACATATTGGATCTACTACTTAATTTGATACCCCACCTTATGTAAATAAACTTTTGCAAATAAGTAAATAAAGCGTTAACAACAAATTTTTTTTTGAAAAGTTAGTAAAGTTAGTGGGTATAATAACATTTATAACCAAATAAACCTTTATTCTCCAAAACACGGAAAACACAAAAAATATTTTCTTTGTGGACGCGGTTCGTAACTACGTTAGACAAAACGGTGAGACTAAATAGTTTACGGTTTGTCTAGGTAATGCTAAAGTAGCTGACGAAACGCGAAACCATTTTAAATAACGCTGAAATCACTCCACTTTCTTTTGAAATATATCAGTTTCTGTTCATATAGCCAGACAGAACCCCAAAAACAGTCACGTCATTGACACACGTCAGTCACATATGTATGAACACCAATATTACAGATTACATATTCTACATAATGTTTATTATATGCATTTCGTTAAAAAAAAAAAAATGTGCCACCCTGAAGGAGCAGACTTTGAACGCTAAAATTTTGTCGAAATAAATAAGGCATAAAGTCAAAGAGATGTTTAAATTTTCAACAAAAATTGACAATATTTATTTAGAAAAAAATAATATATCAAATCAGGTATATTCGTAAAAAGTTTTGAGAAAAAGCACAACAGATTTTCTTAAGTGACATTCTCTGATTTTCTGTCTTGTTCTTTAAAATGCATGGTTTATTTGCACGTCGGTATTAAATTAAGAAAACCTTTTGTTTCAAAAAATAAACTGTGCCTTCTTTCTTGTCATCTTATTTACAAACAAAATATTTATTTCATTCAACGGCAAAGAATTGAAACTCCTATTATGACTGGTTGCGAAGTCAAAATAACAAACAATAATTTAACTGGAAATGTGAAGTTAAGTGTGTTCAAACACAGGTTCCAGAATGCCTGTAGAGTAGTATACAAGTAATTAAGACATATGAGGTACCTATTTATGTATATAACAACGATAACGATACAATGACGCCATTTTGGGGTTTTCTTATTGTATATTTTATTTCTTTTTATAACCTTAAATTTAGGTTCAGCAAAAAATGTTCAGTCATCACCAGAAAGCTGCATTGGTATAGTTTCCTAATTTACCTGTATTATAGTCTTAAATTTATATCTTAATTAAACCAACTGTAAAATTTGCTTCATATTTCGAGAATTTGGAACAACTGTTAGGACTTTCGCCATTACATTATTATTTCTCTCAGTTAATGTCTCATTTATTTTAATTAAAAATTTAACTGGTTCGATAAATTAGAGAACTCACTCACCGTTATGACAATTTTTTATAATTCCAGTGTTTACTGTTTTATTTCTGCCAAACACAGTTCTGATTTTTTTTTACGTTTTTTCATTGATGTTATAATGAATTATATAAAATAAAGCCCCTGAAAAAAAATTGTGATCTCAAAAGCCCAACTTTTTTCAGTTTAAGAGAAACGAGAACCAATGCAATTGATTTAGTTACATGAAATCTGTTCTGGGTGCAGTGCCTAGAAGAAAAACATGCCAAAAAAACAATCACAAAGATAACTTTTAAAGAATTCATAATATTGTCATTACTTAGAAACTTGTACACTATATTACTATCTGAAAAATGAGTTTCCAAAAACATTAATAGTATGGCAATTACAACTTATGAGTGCAAATTTTTTATTTAAATTAATGTAAATCGAAATACTCTTTCTTTATTAGTTTTATATGATATGAATGTAAAGATCAAGCGACTTTGTTTTTTACCTTTGTAATATTTTAAATAATATCCGGAAGCATATGATGGATTACACTTTATCTTAATGAGCATCTATATATTATTATAATGTAGCGACTGATACGATCTTTGAAGAAATTAAAAACCCATCAATATTACAACAATTTATTTAAAGTTTTCTTACATAGGATACCTATTTTATTAGTTAAAAATATACCCCATTATTCAAAAATTCGAAAGCACACTAATTTCATACGTACATTATTGCAAAAATTTATATCAAGTGACGCTTAACAGTAAATAAATACGAATAAAGATTTACAAATTTATCACATTCGTTTTACTTATCAAAATAAATATACATAAATGGCAAATGTTAATTTTGTGGACAAAACTAAACCCACAATACATTCACGGATTGTTTAGTACTGGAACAATTTACAGGCGTTGAACTCCACCTCTTATGCGAGACGTTATCAGGTTTTTCCCACAACTTTACATCTTTCTCAATACTTCCATTCTTTACCGAATTATCAACACTCCTCGCAAAACCGTTCAAAGGTTCAACATTATTATGTAACATACTTCTCAGCAAAGCATTCTTGGTATTAACCTCATCCCCCACTATAGGTAAACCAACATCTTGAAACGAATTCATTGAAGAAAATCCACTTTCGTCTTCAACCGAGCTGACACTACCAGCTGGCGGCGAATTTGATTTTTCCGATTCAGGTTTAAATTTAACTTTATCGCTGCAACCTACATGGTGATCTTTAAAATCGTTCATAGTTGACGACATGAATGGAGCTTCGATTACGCTGCCTCTAGGTGACGCCCTCTGAATGTGACTATATTTGTACGTGGTTTTTCTGGTTTCATTCAGTTGCAGCGACAATTTCCTGTTGAAGGCAGTCGAGATTCTAGTTTCCTTTTCCGGAGTAAGCAGCTTTGGGCTAAGGGAAAACGATGTTGCCCTTTGGGGTTTGACTTCGGGAATTTGAGGAAACTCTTTAGCTAGTTGCGCAAGGAACTCGAGATCGTCGGGTGCATCATCGACAGAAGCAAGTTTAGGCTCTTGAGTGTTCAACAAAGATTGAGCAGTTCGGAGGAGCCGGAACGCTTCTTGGGATAGTTTCTCGGGGGGGATTTCGTCTGGAGGTAGCTCTTGTTTCTTTGGACGTCTCCTACAAAACAAAATAAAATGTTGTTACTGCAATGATGAGGAATGTGTGCAAAATTGTAAAAGACTGGTATACAGTTGGCTTAAAAATCAAAACATTTGCAAGAAGGCGCCAAGAAGTGAAGAAAAAAATGAAAGTTAAGAACCACAGAGCATAATTAATTTAAAAGTAGATCAACTTCTTATCAATCTTATCAGGTGGTCTTGTTAAAGCTCACAACTAGTTTTTGAGTCTAAAAACAATAGGAAATATGTGCATAAATCAGTAACTAGATAAAACAAAGATGTGAATCAGAAGACACGCAACAGAACGCAACGTTTCTAAATCTAAAGGCAAGGGATTTGATAACAAATATAATGAGAATTCCTTTATTAAAAAAAGTGTCGTTTACTCATAGAAACACACTCATGTTTACTTACTGACTGAGCAGGATGAAAATTGCAGATGTTCAGATTAGAAAATGTAAATTGAAAATAACGAGTTAATTTTACTAATTTTCTAATTTTTTAAGCAAATACTACTTTTTTTTTAAGAAAGAAAAAATCCCTGTTAAATCACGTAACTTGAAAACTACCTACCGATATGTTAATTTTGATATTTCATTTGACGGTCACTTTTCGCCCAATTTGGTGTTCGCTTATTTTTGGAGGTCATTCTTTGCTCTTTCTATTTTTGGTCAAAGCTAATACTTTACAGATAACATAATCCTTAAAAGCAACTTTACAATTTTAGAAATAAATTTTGTTACAGAAATGGGTTTGTAGAAAAGATGTAGAGAAGATAAGGTGTATTTCCTTACTAGTGTGATTATGACTTTTTGTTCACAAGGGGAGAAAAGGTACAATTCCTGTCTTATGTGCATTAGTACAAGTATTAAAACATGTAGGAAGAATTAATTAGTAATTTAAATTAAGAAAATAATGTTTGTCACACGAAGTTATTTATAAAAAAAAGTTTATACATATTGTATGCGTGAATAACATTTAAGAATTCTGAAGTGTTTTAAAGAAGGGTGGAAGCGGGAAAATTAAGGCTTAGCATTAATCAAAATGTGACCCTTGACTCAATAATATTTGCCAAAACTGTAAATATAGAACGGTTTGAGCGGGGATTTGTGTCTTTTATTTAATGTTTTACTAACCAAAGTTTTAATTTTTAATTAAATAAAATTGGAAATCCATTTCTGAACAAGCACAATATGTCCATGTTTTTTTTATGTGTGTGTCGATATTCTACGAGTTTTTACAGTTAAAAGTGCATATAGGGTGGAAATAAAAATATAGGAAATAGAAAAAAGTTGTGACTGTTTACACAATAAAATAACTTTATTTTCAGCTATACAAATTGTTCTGTTCTTACGAAAATTGAGATATTGAATTTTAAAAATACGTGATGAAAATTTCACCCAAACTTTAAAAAGATTGATAATGGCAAACTATTTTCTAAAAAAATGTCGCGCTGTTATATTGAGTAAGTTATGTACATTTTATATTTAAAATGGCATAGCAAGAAATCTGTTAACACTCCTCAAGGACAACATATAACTTATTTTTTCTTTTAATTTAACACCCTATAATTTCTCACGTGCTCTAATTTGTCTATTCTTACGCTCTACAACCACATTTTATTTTTGAAATTATGATGTGGTAATTTGTACTTCCCGAGCGTAAGGGACTTTTACGTTTTCTCGACTTTTCATGACCCCTAGACTACGAAGAAATAGGTCTCCCCTTTCCGTCTGTCTGCCGGACGGACTTTTATTAGACGGGTATCTCCAAATGTACTGGGCTGATTGCTGCCAAAGTTTGTATTTATATTAGGAATATCATTCAGATGGTAAAACGCTAACCAAATTTTGTCTAAGCATCCTCAATAATGTAATGACGTCATTTCAAAATTCTACATAGTAAATGGATGTTCAGTCAATAAAAAATTGGTCGAAGGCTATAAGTATAATCCGACAAATCCAGCTCTTTAAAAAATATATATAAAATTTGATTTTCCGATTTTCGTTTATAAAGTAAAAACCAGAGGCATAAAAAACACCCCTTGTCCTCCAGCACTACGTTTTTAACAATCTGAAGCTCAAGTGTTTATTTATGTTTATATACACCAAAAGAATGTCAGAATAGACAATATTAGAAATTAGTTTCATTTGAATGAGTTTGTCCTCTCAAAACAGGACTAAAATTATTAGTTAAAACACAATCGAAAAAAAATTTCTGAATATTATAATTCTTATTTTATCATTAATATATGAAGACGTGTGCATGTTTCACATTTTCGAGAAAATGGAGTGACTCGTTCTTAATTTGACCAATAAAAAATTTGTGATGACATCATCAACACGGATCATTCGAGTCACAGCACAAAAGAAAAGTAGTCATAGCGTTATACCAATGCAAGAAAAAAAAAAAACGGCCAAGTTCTGTATCGAACACACAATCGCAGTGTCGCAGGGTCGCCATCGGTGTTGGGAATGAAACGTTATTATACCTTGCAAATGTTTCTGCGAAAATTTGAACGTTTAGCGAAAAAGTTGAAACGGATTCGTACACTACAACTATATCATGAGTATATTTTTCTGTAACATTCAAATGATTTTAGAATACCATTCATTGAAATGACGCCACATTGTTGGTGGCGATGATTAACCAAATTTTGGTTAGCATTTAACCATCTATACGATAGTTTTGTAATCATATTAGCATTAATTTATGGTGTATTGTAGAAAATGTAGTTGTACTGTACGTGGGTGTATAAATTACCTATGTTAAAAGTGTGATTTTATATCGACGAACAGATATAAACGCATGAGTAAAATAGTAAAATTTATTTTATTTAATTTTACTTTAAATCAACACAAGTAATTCCAGGCTATTTTGGAGAAGAACCATCACAAATACAGCACATGCGAAGACGAAGAAGAAATCAGTTTCCAATGATTCCCAATCTTTTTCCAATACTGCATAGTTACAAAATAATTTCAAAAAATTCTGGTAAAAATTTTTTTCAAAAACTGGATGAATATAAAAAATCTCAAAAATTAAGGTAATTCGGTTCGAAATAAGTGCCGTTATGTCTATTGAACACACAAAATCGAAATAACGATTAATTCGATCAAAAGCTGCAATAAAATTACGCTGCGAACCATTTCAAGTTGTTTTTTAATAACTTCGATTTTTTAAAATGTTGGTTAAACTTTAAAACAATACATACATTTGGTCTATTATATGATATTTGAGTACTCTCTGTTCCAACAATACGTAAGTAGGTAAGTATTATAATTAACTCAAAACATGCTAATTATAAACATGGTTCACTTTTGCACTGAATTCTTCGGCTAGTAACTTACCAAGTGAAATCTCGAAACATCGTAAAGTCGTCTGTGTTGCTAAGAGTGTCCACACCATTGTCGCCTGCGACAATTTGATGTTCACTTTTCGAACGTGGAACGGTCGGCTTGGCATTTAGTCTATTTCCTAGCAATTCTAAACTGCGATGTGCCCTCTCCAAGAAGGTTACGACTTGCTTCATTACCGCTTTATACATTTCCCGACTTTTCTCAACCTGCGGAAAAAATCAGTATTTCCAATTTTTTTTTCCGATCAGACAGTATTTACCTCCTTTAGTTGCCATTGCAGCGTATTGACTTTTGACTGTTGGACGATATTTTCGACTGGAATTTCGGAAATTCGGCTTGAACAAATCGACGTTCTTCTACTACTAGCGATGCTACTACATGATAATCGGCGAATGTCGTTTCCGTTACTCACTTGAGAATTCTGAAATGAAAGAAAAAGTGTAAAAGCTGGCGTCAAGGTAAAGTAGTGTAGTGTAATGATTAAGAGACTTTCTTCACTATTCAGTTGCAATATAATATAGTTTTTACATTTAAGTGATTTAGTCTACTGAACTCGACTTTCTCTGCGACTCCAAAATTGTCCCTCAGAGTAACTGATCTATCGTTACAAAGACTATAAATACGAATTGTTGTAAACACACACCACTTCAATGAATGGGGAAAATGCAGAAGAGGCATTGAACGCAACTGTTTGGAGCACTTCCCACGCATGTAAGACATGAATATTTTAGTGTGTTGAAACAACGAACAAAAAGACATCTCGCATTCCAGGTTATTTACAGATATCCCAGTGAACGTCTTCGAAGCAAAAATTTACAAGCGTCGACGCTCATATTTGTTTTATTGCAACTCACTTCATTTCAATTATTTACATTTCGAAATTGAAAACAAGTAAAGGAGTGGTTGTTGCCACTCTTGACTTCTGAACTGATATTTTTTTATTTGGTAATTTAATACAGTTTCATGATGTAACAGTTATTCAACGATTTACCTTCACTTCGTGAGGTCTCATTTTTTGAGTCGTGATTCATACCTGCAGCAAGATCTTCAGCACGTTAAAAAATAAGGCAATACATTTCTGAAGGCTACGAAATATCAATACACGCCCCAACTCATTCTACGATTATGCTATCTCCGTATTCCATTAATATTTTTAATGTTGTATCTGAATGTAGTATCGCTAGGAGTTAAGGATATAACCGTATGATTAAGTTGATTTATAATAAGACAGACGGTGTAAAGGTGTTAGGCATTTAATAATAATAATAATAATGCAGAATTATTAACCATATCCGTTCACTATACATAAATTTCAGATGTACGGCAGGCCAGGGGATTTACGTTATGAAGTTGATGAAATATTATACTTGGGATATATGATATATAATTACATAAATGTAAAAATACATTTATTTCTATTTCGTTTTAAAGAATGTTATTTTTTTACGATTTTTTTTGTAAATAACGAAATTGCTTTGTACATTCTTGCAGCTACGCAAATCCACAAAATATTACATAATAATGCAATGAAAGTTGAATTAAAAAACCTGTCAAGTTTTTTACACACATGTCTACAGGACTTCCTTTGCGTCCGAAGGACAACCAATATCGCTTGCAGGTCAGAATAATTTCTTTATTAAAATTTTATTTTATAATTTTTTGATCCAAGGTTATTAATATTTTGCTGCGGATACATATTCTAGTTTTGGTATATATGTATATATTTACAGTATATAAGATGAAATATGTAAGTATATCTTCTTCACACATCTTGGAATAATATTACAAGGCAAAAATGTCTACAGTATTCGGACAGAACTTTCTTCGCCCGTGTAAACACAACGTCTTCGAAAAATTATAAAATTAGATTGTGCGAAATTTTATTTATATTGTGATATAAAATAAGATTCATAAACCAAAAGTACAGGGGTATGTTATTTTATTAAATTTTGAGACTATCAATCTAATGAAAATCGACACAGACGGCGGACAGACATACATAAACAGGAGACCTATTGTTTCGTAGTCTACAGGTCATGAAACGTCCAGAAAACATGAAAGTAGCCATTCGTCATATAGGAACTTGTTACAACGCACAATTCAATTTAGATTGATTTTATTTACAATATGCCGTGTGCCTTAGTTATAGAAATAAATAACTAATCTCTTTCTAACATTTAAACGACAGGTAGATGAAAATAGAAATTTTCATTTTTGTCAGTGTTTTTTTTTTTGGAAAAAATACACTTGGAGAGTAATACAACATAAACTTCTTTCCAAAAATGTAGACTATAGAGAGCTATCCCAGTTTCTAATCCAACACTTCATCCAAGCATAAATGAAACATCAAAAACTGAAAGACATAACAGTGGATTAACGCTGATAAACATGTGCAAAACATTCCTTAGTGTTCAACTTATCTCAACAAGATCATTTAGATTAATTACTACAACGCAGCAACAACTAAACAAACAAAATGGCATTTTTGTTGCTAACAAATGTGCAGTAGACGATGTATACAAAAAAATCGGGCACGTCAAAAAATATAATAAACTATTCATAAAGGTTAAAATAAAGTACTACAAAAACAATTTCGAAGCTAAATAATAACATAAGCCTGTTAATATTTCCATAATAAAAATTTCAAAAAACTGTCGACGCGTTTCAACAGCTATGCTGTTATCTTCCGGGACACTTTAGTCGAAAGTCATTTCAGTCAGGCAGCAAACAGTGTTAAGAAATTCTTTATCTTGTATCTTGTTGTAACTGCAAGGTTTGCACTGACGATTTAACATCGAGGCGATGTGATTATATGATTATGCATTGGTGATAATGATGGTAATTAACAATTTAGCCATTTTTAATTAATTACCGACATTTGATAAACTTTTTCCGAGGTTATTTATTACAGATTTCATTAGTATTAATCTATTATGATGAAAATTACTATCACCACACCAACAAAAAAAATGAGAAACAAATTTCGTATCGTGAGGGTACCAGAAGGTCAGGCTGAGTATCAAATTAGAATATTACTAACCGGGACCATCATGGCAATTAATCTTTTTTGAATTTTTTATATTTTTTGGTGGGTTGACAATCATTTGAACCATAACGCATACATCATACATACATATACGCACTATTTAAATTTGTAGTATTTTATGATACGAAGAAATAATATCTGGGTCATTTATATAAAACTTTTAAATAAACTGTACATTCAAGGTGTTGCTAATTTTTTTATGAAAAATTATTTTCCAATATCAATGAAGCCCAAGAAAATATGAAATATTTTCATAACAAAATGTAAATAATGTTTATAAAATGGCAAAGTAGGCAGGGGCATTTGAAATAGCAAGTTAAATAGAAAAACGTGTCAACTTTACGATTACTTGACCACATTGTTGCACATATCAAGTGAGCAATAAAAAACACTGTCAAAGATAGCCATGCGTTCTCGAAAGTTTGTCTTTGAATGTTACATTTTCAACTCAAATTTTCAAATGAACGGTAATCTGACAAGACCAAAATTTTATCAAAGACAAATATTGGGAAATTCATGGATGTCGTTGATGGTATTTTTTATTGCTCTCTCGCTATGCACTTGGAACGGTATGAATTCCCAAAGAACGAACTTTTAACTATATACATATTTCAACACTGATTTCCTGTTTGCAATTTTGACAACATAAATACTGGCAATATATCAGAAAATGACATGTTAATCATTACCAAGAAATTGCTGAATTAGAACAAGTTTCTAATTTCTTAATAAAAACTGTCGAGTTGTATTCCTTAGGCATTTTTTTAATACATGTGCATGCAATAGTCAATTTATTTCCACTTAGTGACCATAGATTTTGTTTCCAAGTGTTTATTGGAACCGCGTAAGATTATAATAGTAATGATAATTTACAGACACAACCTTCTGTCCGCGACTGCATGGCTGAAAGGAATAAAGGTTCTATGAATCAGATGTGCTATAAAATCCGCTCAGTTTAAGATATATTTAGAACAATGAAAACACTGGGGAAGCTAATTCTATAAACAAATTAAAAATCAAAATCCTCGTCGTCGTCGATTGTGTCTGTGTTCAAGAAACTATTTTCAACTTTTATCACATGCTCCAGACAGTTCCACAAGTCTTTTAAAATTTTACTGCTTGTTCCCGAATTACACTCACGACTACTTACTGTTGTTATATTAGTCGTCCAAGACGTTCGATTCGATGAAGGCTTCCAATAAACACTGTGTGCAGGCAAAATCGGGTGGTTACGTATTTTCAAGCCCAATGAAAATTACCAGAGGAGTTCCGCAGGGTTCTATATTGGGCCTTCTTTTGTTCGTTACATATGTTAACGATCTGGGAGAATATCTAGCCAACTGCTCAGTATATCAATATGCTGATGACACTTCTGCATAATCACTGGCAAAAATATGTATGAAATAACAACAGCAGGAAATAATTTAGTCAAATGAATGACAGGGCGGTTCACAACTAACTCAACTGTGCTCGATAAGGATAAGACAGTCTTCTTGCAATTTCGAAATGTATTTGTAAAGGAGAATGAAAATGTCTATATTAAAATGAACTCAAAGTCAATTCCTACAACAGACGAAACTAAATTCCCAGGGGTTGAAATTGATGACCGCTTAAATTTTGATCATGCATAAAGCGTCTTTTATAATAAATAATTTACGAAACTAATGTTTTAATAATCTATATATTACTACTCTTTTATAGAATCCATCTTAAGGTATGGTCTTGTATTCCGGAGAACCCTTAATTACCTGAATTATGTCATTGTCACCCAAAAGGGGATAATTAGATCCATTTTGAAGGTGCATTATCAAGAACCCAGCAAGCCTTTATTTGCATATTTATTGATCTTGTTACTTCCAACTCTGTACATTTTTCTGCTCTGCTTATTAAGTAGTTAGTTAAAATAAACACACTTTTATAAAAAAAAAAAAAAAAACTCCGACTGCTATGAAATCAATTCGATAACTTCATTTCAAAACTAGGTGTATTATAGGAATGTAAAATATATTATTATTAATATGGTTTGGACTGGATTGGATTTAGTCTGCTGGAGCGCCAAAAATTAGTACCTTCTATTCTGCACGATCAAAGATAGTCACGATTTTTTGAAGGTGTATCTAATTGTCCTTGATTGTTGCATTTTCAACTTAAACTTTCAAATTCATGGTAATCTAACAAGACGAAAATTTTATCAAAAACAATTCTTCAAAAATCAATTGCTGTTTTTGATCATGTTTTTATTGCTTTCTAGGTACAAAATATTACTAAATTTTATATTGTTCTATAAAAGAAGAGTTCGTGCCAACTTTTATACGAAAAGTACTATCTACGTATTATGTAATAACTTTAATAAGGAGTGTTTGAACAGATATATTTTTCACCTGTCTTTTCACCAAATTTGTAGAATGTCAAACGACACGGTACAAACTGAAGCACTGGCCCAGAAACGACTGGCATTCAGGCAAGGCGCCTATAATTACGGGTATATGTCCTGCAATTAATTAATGACACACATTTGTGGGATTATTAACAAAATAAAAGAACTTTCAACAGGAGTATTCTATTTGACTCGCGCTGTCACTTTTAAACAAAAAAATGAATTAAACTTGGCATGAAGCGATTCACCCGTGTTTGTTGTTCGATAAAATGACGAACTACACTCAGCTCAGATTTTTGGTAAGAGCTTCAAATCCTCCGAAATACGAGTACATATACGTATCTACAAAGTCTGTAAACATTGTATATTCGAATGTCCCGGTTGTTTAGACAAACAACACACCCCTAACAGCAGGAAATTAAAGATCTACAAATGATCTCCTCACCGCAAGAGGTAATTTGATCTTCCACATCATAAAATTTACCTTCCCTGCATCATCAAAGCCAATCTACCTATACTTATTTTTCGCATTATTTACTTGAAAAGTGACTTGCACTACTCCAATATAGTTAAGCCAATCTTAACTGGTTAACATAATCAGTACGTTCAAGATAATTACACATTTTTGGTATTTGGAAATTTTGTTTTGATTTGTTTGTATTAATCTGCTTGTGTTAGGAACAGCAGTATAAAAATAGCCCCGTTGGTACGTTTCTTTATAATTTTGATGTTTGATCCGCTAATTGTGATATTTAGGTCTGTAAACATTGTGCAATCTCAATATAACTTGTAGTTGGTATTTTCAAGGAATGATGATGGAGTCACTGTAATACGAAGCCTCATTTTGGCTTAAATTTAGAGTTGTTACTAATTCTTTGTGAATGATCTTGCCTACATTGTCAAGTCTACACTTGTTCAAATTGTGCCAGGACACTATAAGATGAAATGATGGTTAGAGGGTTTTTCTTTACTTACTCTTGAATCTTTGTATATATATTTTGTGTAATTCTCTGTATTAATTATCTGATCTTGAACCCCAAGAAAAGTCTTGTGTTCCCGCATACAAACTGCACTTTTTGGACCCAATCAATTGACAGTTTCTTAACATCATCTTCAGTCTAAATCTTCGAAAATTTTTCCATGTAGTTTTGTTTTAGTCTATTTAGTCAGTAGTAGATAGTTTTAGATCTGTGTGATTCAAACCTGCACCTGCACCTGCTCTGTAATGGGGTGTGAAACAGTTTACTTTCTTCTTCGCTTTTGAGAAAATATTTCTTCACTTATTGTTTTATAGATTTTTTGGAAACCTCTTCCTCCATTATATCTTGGTAACGAGAATCTAGTCGAACTTGGATGATCCCATCTTGTGACATTGGAACTTCATAAATCAGTTTTTGGCAACTTAATTGTTCGAAAAGAATGGAACACAGAATGTACGGACTGCTTTCATCAGATTTTTTTATTTAATTTTATTTTTGGAATTTTACGTTTAGAGTTGAGTCAAAATAATAATAGTACAATGATGGTAGGAGACGCCATTCATTAAGCAAAACTACAGATTTTGAACATCCGCAATATAACAATTTAAAAATACTCGTAATTATTTACATTTCTTAATACATAAGGATATTTAAAAACTAATTAAAAAATGTTAAAATTTTTAACGTGTTATTTATATGGAAATGTAAATTTCGCTTATTATTTTTGTTTGTGAAAATCTAGCTTATTGTACGACCCCTGTAATTAGGTTAAGTTATGAGTTATGGTGTACAGCACAAGGAAAAAATGTTGAATTATATTATCATAACTAATAAGTAGCTAAAAGCCAACAATTAAATTCCTGTCGCGTGGTAATGTGGGAACTATTTCAATAAAATTTTTGCAGCCCCGTCTATGCAATTAGTGCTAATAATTAGAAAGTACAGCACATTTCACTTACTTAGTTCATTCAGAAATTATAATTTACATTTCGTATGAATCAGAGCTGTGACCTTATCACAAACTTTATAGGCATCGTATACATACATATAAGGCAATTGATAGCTGATAGGCTCCTCTGCAATGCAATCATTGCCAACTGACCCACCCTAAAACACAAACTGGTCCATTCCTTAAACAACGAAACCCGGTCCATGAATTGTAGATTCGACAATGCAAACCCGTTTTTTAAAGCTAATTGAAGGGGAATTGGCATTCGAGAGAAAAAAATGACTTACTTAACATCGCCGATAACGATGCATCAGTTATTTTTCTTTTACACGGTCGATGATTACAATAAAAATGATTGCGTTTTCCGCAAAGGTAATATCTCTTTATGTATATCTCATTATCAATTGCAGTTTTCTGGCGGAACGTGTGTGCTAATGCCCTAAACACGAAGGAGAAAGTTGCGTTAATAAAATTATAGTAAAAATGCTTACTTCCTGTATATACCTTGCCGTAGTTTGAGCAGGATTCAAGGGTAATGGGAGCTTTTATTTAATCGAACTAATTCGAACGGTTGCATCGGTATTCTGTAGCATTTTTCTTCTTGTTTTAGAGGCGACCGTTAAAAAAAAAGTCAGGCTTATAAAGATTCCCTGCATTTATCTGCACGACAGAAATAAAATAGCTCGTAACTATATATACCAAACTGTAAATAATAACGGAATTCCTAACATAGGTGGCATACGAGTTCTTGAACGAGAAAAATGACCCGTACAAATTTTTTCGACATGTCGGTAAATTACAAAGAACGTAAAGTAAGTATGTTATGAAGGTAACTCGTTAATTTAATACAAGCGCATCGCAATTAGCCAGAGCTTTACGATGTGTGTTTAACAGAACCGCGACAACTGTACTATTTAATTTACGGTGCTTCTATTCATTAAAGTGTTTTTTTAAGGGAAATGGATCGGAGGAATACCAGAATTAATATAACGATTAAAAGAATTGTCTAGGGAGAACAATCTTTTTCTTGGAACAAACAGTGAAATATTTGGAACAACTGCATAAAAAGAAACGACACGTTTATTAGCATATTCATTTTGACTTTAAGCGAACGGATGTCGCGTTCACTTTCGATTTATGTCCCAAACTTTCAGACCTTTGAAAGAAGAGTACATTTTCATGCATGATGTACGATGTATTTTGATCTTTTTATAGGACGGTCAGTTATTTTAGAAACTCCTGCAATCAAAGAATATCGTCCCAAGGAGTTAACAACCATAAAGCAGACAATTTGGGTTTTTAATGGAATTTTAATGGGTTGTAGCCCTTATTTACGACGATTTCAATAGATGGACAACAACTTAATAAAAGTACGGCAATTTTTATTATTCATTAAATAATCTGTACTTAAGAGTCTGTACTGCTAAGACAGGTGTGAATACAATAACACTAAAAAAACGTCAATAGTGAAACTCCAATCAAAATTTATCCGATGATACCCGCCAACAATTTGTAGAGATCATCTCAAAATTTTGCGAAGTGAATTTTATATAAATTCTATAAAATAATGAACTTCTGTACTGGGGGTTTATTAATTAATACAGCCTTATTTTTTACTGTGAATATCTACAATTTTAGAAAACCATCAAAATTGTACTGTACAACCACATTTTAGAATATAACTTAGAAACTACAAAACCGAATGCTCTGACATATTGCAAACGCTTCAAGGTAAACGTACACACGGTATATCGTTATTCAAAATTTATCTGTTTATCCCCTTGAAAAACTTGTAACGTCATCTCAAAATTTTGCAAATAAACCGCATCTAAAATATACAAAGTTTTTTGCGTCTGCACTTATGGTTTATCAATCCATCATAGTTTTTGAATCGCTTATATAGGATGTCCCAAAAAAATTGATGAATGAAGCAAGTTATTATATTGATTAAATCAAAAACCGGATGTCTTCTTTTCCAAAAATTTTGGGAACATATATCTGTATATTTTTTTAACTTATAAAAAAAATTGCAGAATAAAATTTTATCGTTATGTAAGAAACTGAATTTGTTTGATTGTGCTTCAGGAACGATGGAATTTCTGTCTACATTATTTTAAACCAATTTTTTGGTATACTTCATCTAGGAGGGAAATAAATTTTAGTTTCGTGAGACCTTTCGTCCAGTTTTAAAGATTGCTTCACTTTTATTCACGATTCGCAATTTATTACTTTAGCTAAAATTAATGTAACCATATTATTAACTATTTAGTCGCTTTCTAATTTATGCTCCGTTAAAACATCGTAAAAATTACTGAACCGACTCATTACACATTAAAATGTTTGCAGAATTTTTTACTTAAAAGGTATGTACATCTACCACGGTATTTTTTTTCAAGCTGTCAACCCTCATATCAAAGGCACCTAAAAAAAAAAACTGAGAACTCAAATAAAATTAACGCACGTTTGATGATGATAAGGGCCATAACGAAGACCTACAACAAAGGTAGTAATTCGAAGCTCAAAGTATCACGATGTAATGCTTTTACGTGTAGAAAAACATTGGTGCAATAATTGTGACCGAAATCAGGGCGGATTTATAAACTACAAGCACAAGAGTGTTATTTTAGAAAATGTAGATAAGAGTTACTCTAAAAAAAATTTCATTTAATTGTTGGTGGGAATGATTACACAAATTTTTAATAACATTGTACCATCTACACGATATCAATCCAGAAGTTTCGGAGATTATTTATTTAATAAAAATTGACATAGACAAACGACAGACAGACAGACAAACAAATGGAAACGAATGAGTTATTTTCATGAAACGTCGGTAAAACATAAAAGTAGCTATTCGCCGGATGAACCCCACTACAATACATCCTTCGCTTGGGCTATAAGTTAAAATAAAGATATCTGTAAACTGTCAAAGTACAAGTAAAGAAGCATGTATGCGTGTGTTTCAAGTGAGTTTTTCCTCAACAAAATTTTGTAATGACGTCATTCATAATTTAACAAAAACACATATCAATTTGAACAGATGCTGTATAATACTAATAATAACAGTACCTACTGTATACCCAAATTTTGAAAAAAATGGAGTGAGCCGTTTTTGATTTGATTAAGAAGTAAAATAAAATAGATTGCCTATTAATTATTTTTTTTTAATTACCCTGTATAAGCAATTGTAACGAATATAATGTACTGATAAACCACAAGTATACTTTCACAATATTTTACATATTTTGGACGGGATTTATTTGACAAAAATTTGAGATGACAACGACATGAAATACCGATTTATCATGTTAATGATAATCTTAAAACGTATGCAAGATTTAGCATTCTGTCAAAGTTAAATTGTAGAATACTGTTATATACTTTTGTTTTCTTTTTCCAAAGTCTGGATGTCTAAAAGTCAATCCTGTAGGAGTTTTTTTTTTTCTAAATTTAACTAACATTTACTATGAAGTGACGCCATCACATTGTTGGTGGGGATGGTCAGACAAATTTTGGATAGTATTTTACCATACACGATGCTTCTAACACATAAAATTTGACAATAATAGGGCCGGTACAGACGGCAGACAGATAAATGGAAATGGGAGATATATTTTTTCATATTCTAGAGGTTATGAAACGTCGACAAAACATAAAAGCAACCGTTCGTCAGACGGACTCTATTACAAGAAGCTAAGGAAGAGCTTACATTCGGGGAGCAAAACACTCGGTAAAGATGGGATTCCAACTCATATGGACAGAGAACAAAGTCAGGCAATCTGTCACTTAATCAACTAGGCTACTATATGAAACGTGTTAAAAATATTGCACATATATTTTTTTGTAAAATAATTCTGATAAAAATCAAGGCGGATTCATAAACCACGAGTGTAGGAGTATATTATTTTATAAAATTTAAATAACATTTACTTCGCAAAATAATGAGGGAACATGAACAAATTGTTGGTAAGGATGAATAGACAAATTTTGGTTAGCATATTACCATCTACACCATATTCTAAATCATAATCGGCCAGTAGTTTCGGAGATTATCTGTCCAATAAAAATCGATACAGACGGATGACAGACAGACAGACAGGCAGACGGAAAAAATTACATTGAAAACTGCTGGGTCTTTTTCACTAGATTATTTTACTCTTGAAAACATTCTTATTTTTTTCTGCCGGCGACCAAGTTCCTCTGAATTGTGAATATCTGAATTGTAATGAGCAAATTTTATTTGACGTCTTCATTGTTAAATATCTTTGACGAATTTAAGAAACAATATGTCATTACTCTGGACGTGGCCAAGAAATAGCAACTCTCTAAGAATAAACATTAAAATGACACTTATAATTGTAAAAATTTGAGTGCTTCTATATTTTGCAATGTCTTAGATAATTTAATAAAAAAAAGTAGAAAGAAAAAGGACCGAAAAAAGTTTGTATAGCATAAACACAATTTTCGCGAATAAAATGATTTCATAATTTCCCTTTCAAATTTCTTAAATATGACCAACCCCAAGAAACTGAACGATTAACATTACAGTTGGGAAAGACGTGTTTTGTAGGATTCCTCCCTTAGCTTGAATATGTAACCCGAGCTGTGACCACTTTGGCGTTCGTCGATGTTTGGAGAACATATGTATTTAATCAATGAAGGGAAAGTTCAATAGTGAATTGATAATGGAGAACACGATAGCAGAAGCAGACGTTATTTACTTTGTAATTCTAAAGCGTACAATCATACCATCCCTCACTTCATACAGGACCAATAAATTCGAAGATTAGGCGCATATAAATGATACATTTCTTAAAAAGTTAGTGGAAGAAGGATGATTAAAGTTGTCGACCGTTTTTACAAATGGAGGATATATGGGAAGATCATGACAAATGTATTTGGTACTATAACAAGTTTCAAGAGGTAAGAGGTAATCGACTCGTTTGAGGGAAACTCCGTTTATTTAGTACACGTTTTGGATTATTTGATTCTGCCAAACTTCACTCCGATAGGAAAAACGATCTATGTTGGTTAGAACTATCTGGTCGAAATAACAGAAATTTTCTCTTCTATTGTATATTACTCGCAAAAATAACCTACACATAATTAGTCAAAAATTTTGAAACGTTAGTGGCTAAAATGTGGGTGTCAAAATATATAGAATGACACAAGTGACAATCCCTGAAATAACCCAAGACATTCCCTTGACAGATGTGGTGTTAACTTAAATTGTTACTACATTGAATTGTTTGTTATTTTTGTATTTTTTCTAGAGTTTTTTTTTTCTCTCTTAAAGAGTATGAAAAGAACGAGTCCAGTGATATTCCTGAAGTAGGAACAGCCCTTTCCAAACAATCTCTCTGCATGATTATACATATACAGTTTCCGACAAAAAAGTTCAAACATCACTTTTCTGTCATGTCAAAAATTTTAATGTAGTCTATGCTTTATTGTCATTATTTCGGACAGCTGGAATATCAAACTTTCAAAATTCCAGCTTACGCTACAGCTACATTCATGTAAGTGTCAAATGTAAAAGTTAAAAATGACTGTCAAATATTTAGGTTAGAAACATCTAAAGGTTGCTTTACACTATCTGACGACTGAATGACATTGACATATGAAATTTTTTGGCGGCAACTGTATGTATAACATTTTTAACATAATTAATTAATTAGATATTTAAGTCTTATTGTTTTCGCAATAGACTTCAGTTGATAATCGCTTATCAATTGTCATATGTACTACTAGATGTCAATTTTTGCCCTCGTTTGGGGTTATAATAAATAAACAAAAAAAATTGTATAATTATTTAACTAACGGCAGATAGGCTGCTATTTACTTATCTTTTACAAATTAATAATGTAGCTCTCGCAAGTTTCTTACTTCACAGCTGGATTTGTAACGATTTCCAGCTGTTACGCGAAAAAGATTAATGAAATAAGCAAACTGATTTTAAAATGTGAACTCAAAAGTTTCAGTTTCTCACAGATTTCTTTGTTTCATTTTATGCTCTACGTAAGTCTACCATACAGTTTCATTTAAAACTACAAGTATTTTCTAAACAATTTTTGCCGCACAGTTTTTACATAAATTAGCACCACCGTCGTATTTGTAGGACACGTAAATACTTACAACCTCTGAAAGCTTGGTAGTCGTGACGTCGTAAACAAGAAGGTAATTGGCATAAAATTGGATTTACGCTTTAACCTAATTGAAGAAATATTCCTATAGGCATTTCATTGTAGAAAATTAAATTCGGTTCACTTCTATTTGTGAACAAAATCTCGTGGATATCCGGAGCTAAAAAAAGACCCACCTATAATCAAGTAATTTAGTGAAACGTCACGCTGTATATTTTTTTCAAAGGGACGTTTTTGTATTTCGAAGTAGAACTTACAAAAAGTAGATAGTTAAGAATTTACCGAAATTAATTATCCTGTCAACAACAAAAGAAAGAAGCCGCAATTTTTAAAATAGACCATCCTCGGCACGACCAAATCTATTAATCTCATTTCAGCCGGGCGTATCTTGAGTCTTATAGACATGAAGATGTTTCACTTTTACATCCTTACGCAGCAACCAAGACATACTTTAACATAATTATTTCCGGAGTAGTTAATTATCCAAACCAAAATGTGAGTCACGCTAAAATGTATTAAGATCATACAATTTTCTGTGGAGATTTACTTGACGTTAAACTAGTAATAATTTACCGACCTGAAATTGACATGAGCTACGTACACGACAGTTTTAAATGGTTTAGATTTCACACTATGGACTATTATATAATTCTGCAATTAAAAAAGAGTTTGCTTAGGACAACCTTGAGATAAATAGTTCTAGGAAGCGTAGTTTTTGGAAGAAACAGAAGAATTTTAATTACCCATACCTTGTGTGAAAATCCCACATCTTTTATAAATTTGCAATACTTACAGTGTCGATAATTAAATACAGGATAGACCCCTACAGTGAGAACAAGTAAAACAAGTCGATAATATTCGTTAACTACAGTGCACTTGCATAACCAATAATGGTGTTTAAAAATTACATCATGTTTTATGTTTTATCTTTACAAGCACGACAGTTATTTGATTCTCTTGGCTCACGTTCTACTTAGAGTATTAAATAAAAGCTCATTATTAGCACTTACTGCACATGGGCAGGTATGAAACTTTTTTTAATTAAAGGAATTCTTCGACGTACATGGAACTCTTTACTTTACAAAGCAAAAATAATCACTTGTTAATCGCCAAGTTTTTAGTTGAAACATTAAGAAATTCTTATTATAGTTTTCTAATGTTATTAATTTCCTTTAAAAAAAATATCAATACAGCTAAACATCGTTGTATTGAATGACGTTGCAGAAATCTTATTATTAGCAGCTGTTCTAACTATTACTTTCATTTCCGTTCAGGATAAAATTTTGATATTGAGATTATACTGATAACGGGAATATGTATTAACTAGTCTGTAATGAAATTTGAACAGCAGCTAGTACGAAATCGTCGAAAGTTTCGAGTAACCCATAACTGATCAAAAGAAATCGTTTAATTAAATTGGAAGCATGTTTATTAACGTTATAATTATTAATACTGTGTAGATTACATCTTACTGACGTTCCATCGTGATTGTTGGCCACACTAAATTAAAATATGATAATTAATGAAACAAAAGTAAATGTTCACACATCTTTTGTCCCAGAATTTTTATAATTTCTAATAGCAATCATCATTTATCGTTTTCAGCAAATCTTGAGAAGTAGTGCAATAGTATTGCCACAACAGATAAAATACAACCCATGTGAAGTAAAGCTGTGTCGTATGTTTGTTGCTAAGAAGTATTGACTAGTAACTAGAATTTATTGCATCCTTTTCTAGGACAGCCTCTGGTAGATGAATTTGCGTTATTGATTCTATATAGCGTGGCATTTTTTTCGTATTTTCAGTAATTATTGCTCCATATTAACTATGCAAATTTTTTCCAAAAATTTAAAGATGTTTAATTTTTGAAACTCTGTATTGTACATTTGACACTATATACCTTACATACAAATACGCATTTGTTTTCGTCTTGTTTTATGCAAACATATTTTTGAAAATTGTTTATATTTTTTTTGCTTATTGTATTTTGTAAAAAGCTTCTGGAGCTAATTACACCAAGATGCTCCCTTAATACACAATATACTCCAAAGCTTAAAAATAAAAGTTTTTAATGTACTTCGGAATTGATTACAAGTAAAAAATCATTATTATACTAACAGGTTAACTCGATAAACGCAGGTATCAACAAAGAAATTGGTCCAAAGTTATTTAGAGAGTTTTTCCGAAAAATTTGGTTTTGCGAATTTTATTTTTTTGTGATAACCCCTATAAGTTAAAATAAAGACGTGTGCAGTCTTAAAGTAAAGGTAAAAAAAGCATGCTATGCGTATGTTTCAAGTGAGTTTTTTCCATTAGCAAATTTTTGATGACGTCACCCACATTTTAGTAAGCATATCTACATACAACAGTTTGGATAGGTGAAGTGTAATATGTAACAACAGCACTGTATTCCTAAATTTTCTGGAAAATGGGATGAGCCGTTATTGATTTAATGAAGTTAATAGTGTAATAATTGTAACATACAGTAGAGCTCTTATTGCTAAAATGAACAAGTAAGTTGTTATGTTTACTGCAATTGGAAACAGTCATCAAAAAGTTTTAAGACAGAGCCCTGGAGAGCTCCACAAATAACTGAAACTTTTTCTAATTTGATGCTAATAGATTACATGATCAAAAGCCTGTAAAAAGTCTACATATATGATCATCTTAGTGCTTGTCGTTAAAAGCGAACATATGTAGATTGGTTACTGTAAATTATACGTTAAAATATAAATCCATGTTGTGAATCAGTTTGATCACAGGAACACACTTTTGAAGATTAGTGTTAAAGACTTTAATATATCCTTAGGTTTACAGTAGTTTATGACTTGTGGTGGTTAAAGGTGTGTACTGTGGAAAGCGTTTGTCCAGAATTATAGTACCAATATTTTTCAAAATTTAAATATTTATCTTTGTTTAACTTCACAAAAACTGTATAATTTTAAAGAGGCAGAATTATTAAGCGACTTAAGGACTTAAGGACAAAGCAAAAAAGGCGGAAAGAGCTAGAATTATTCAATGGTTCAGCCGAGTTTCAGAAGAAGATCCAACTAAATCAACTCAAGGATACAGTCTGATGCCAAAGAATGTAGATAGCTAATAAAAAATTGATCTAGAAATGGAAGAATGTTTCACAAATTCTATAAGTGACAGATGAATAAATCATGGAAAACTGCTTGATTTTTTTTTATTTTTATAGTACGATACTGAATTTTCTAACTAACAAATTTCAATCAAATAGTTCATCGCTTAGTTTCCTTGTGCAAATAGGTTATGAAGATATTATAACAATAGCGATAAAAGCACTGGGAGGACGAACAACAAAAAAAAATCTACGGAACTATCTAGAAATGCAAGCTCGTTTGAATGATCAAATATTTTTTCGTAATTACTGGATATCATTTTATCATATTAGCAGGAGTCTAATAGTAATAATAATAACATTCAACTTAAAAAAGTTGAAGAAAATTATTATTTTACCACGAGTTTAGAGATGACTTTCGTGCCATTAGAGAAAGGTGAAAAAATTGAAGAAAAAAAAAAGGATTAATACAGAAATTTGCAACAGAAATAAATAACGCAGATTCGGACAGGATGTTGACAAAATAAAAACCATTAACATTGACAAGGAAGCATAATAATGTCAACATATAATCAACGGTACTCTGGAAAAACCAATTAATAAATTAAATTTAAATGGCATAACGACCAAATAGTTAAATAAAAATTTGTAAAATACATACGTACTGAAGACTACTGTTTAATACATTTTTTGAAAAAACGAAAAAAGGACAAAAGCGCAAGGTTTTTATTGTGTTTTAATTATGGTAATATTACTGATATGGTGGTACATCGTAAAAATAAAAACGTTTTGATCCTAAAAAGTTTAATCATGACACAGAAGAGCATGAACTCAGAAATTAAATTCAACCAGCCAAATGGTTACGGAAAAACTAAAAATAGATGGGATTAAAGATCTGGTGGATGGATACACGAAGGTACATGTTGTTCAAAAGATATCTAGAGATGAATAAACCTTCAATGTCACTAAATGAATGTCAATTCTATTTGAAGATTTATTTACTGTATAGTTCGAAGAATACTGTTTCGCAGTTTAGGTTTTTCCTGATGGCGCGGCGTCAACAAATATGCTGTCATATTGAACGAAAATGTTCAATTACTATTAAGATTACTGATGGATAAAAAACTGGAAAAACGAAACTAGCAACAAAAAAAAAACAATTAAACCGTGTTCTATAAATGCATGCCAAAACGAACAAAACTACGAACGAAGAAGGAGGAACAAAAATTTCAAAAGCGTTACAGTAGCACGAGTTACCGATAATAGAACACGGTGAAGAAACGTACCCATGCAAGAAACAGAAAACAGAAGTAATAAAATCATTTGCAGCAAAAGTAGGTTAAAAAGCAGAGAAGGTTAACAATCCAAGCAAATAACAATTGTTGAAGAAAATTAATTTCACAATTCCAAACCTTTTTTCCTTATTTCCACAGAATCAGTTTTATTGCTTTTTTAAAACACTCGGTTATCAACCCTTATTAAGAAATATTTAACCTTTACCAACTAGATGTGCGTGACACAATTAGCTTTATATAACGTTATGGTATTTTTTGACAACTCGGAAATTATTATGTTGTCCTATTACAGAATTTTGGCATGTTATTTGGAGCTCACACTCATCATTTCAAAAATCACAGACAAAAAGTAAATAACACGGTTTCGGCAATAATATGAAGTCATTTGATGTAAATTATAACCTAAATTTTAATAACATCTAATTAGATTTGGAGAGCTAAATTGCATGTCAAAAATGAGGAAACAGGATTATGATACCTTTACGCTGGCAAATACAATGACTTTTAAAGAAGTAGTTAAGCTCTCACAGTCTTACTTTATTGCTTCATTGTAAAATTACTAAAGAGCGATAATAAATAATTTTTAATTAAGATACGCAGATAATTCGAACATGAGACAACATTAATTAGTTATTGTAAAAGTCAAAACTGATAACTTTCCCCTGTGAAATCATCGTGCTTTGCAAATTGCGTTACACTGAGATTTTGAAAAAATTGTAAATATTGACATTTTTTTTATTTTTGAAAAATTAGTTTTTTGTAAAATTCGTATATATAACCAACCAAACTACGTTCGCACGGAAAGTTCAAGGTTATTTGTGTAAAGGTCATGGTGATATATATCATGGAGTACCGCAGAATACGTGCGGACGATCCACTCAAGATAAATGACCACGTTGATGGAGTAGATGTGTATCCAGCAATCTAAAAAATGTAACATTAAGCAACAAACCAGAATTATTTTATAGAAAAGAAAATGGCCACAATGATAAGTGCCTACTAAACAGTAAATTTTGATAGTTCAGATCTTTGAGATCTAAATTTAATTTATAATGGACCTGTGAAAGTAAAATACAAACACGCTTTTAAATTAATCGTAATTTAATAGAAATTATACAAATTTAAATGTATTAGTTCTAATGACTTTTGTGACTTTAGCTGCCACGCGATTGCTACCACTATCATTTCTCAGAATATGTGGACAGCAATTGGTCGCTGAAGCACATCAAATTCCTGGTTCCAGCTAAATTATATAAAAATAACTCCTTTCTAACCTTATTAAATTTCCTAATTTGTTCCCCAAAATTATTATAAAGGTACAGTAAAATGTTAATTATAATAACAAATATTAATAGATACATTTAAAACAAATTTCCATATTACTCCTGTCAAGAAAAGATTTAAAATAGGTACATATTACCATCCTACAGAACGTACGTTAGGTATGTACGCATGTATAATTATTTCCAATTCAATCAAGATTCTCGCCAGATAAACATCATTTCCATTCAAACCCTTTAACGGTAATTGTGAGAGGTTATAATGATGAGATTCATGAACGAAAGAAGCGTGACGCATTTATTTCTATTGTCCTTTTGATGAAGAATTTAGTATGGGAGGTCTTTAAATTCTTCCAAGTGATGAAATTTAGAGGTCCTGTTACTTGCATAATATATATCTACACCCGACATATCGCAACATATTTTACAGTTAATTAAAAATCATGTACACACAGATGCATTGAGTAATCCTTATTGTCGATTTTTTTCTCATCGAAATCTTCTCAATTAAAAAGTCAGACTCGCAAATTGGAAAAGATACAATCATTCCTGGTGGAATCTCCTTGAACAATGTTGCGTATAAACAGATACTTTTTAGAAGTAAGCTATAAATCGCCGTATCTGATGGTTGTTAATGATACTTCATACGGTAATCAAAGCCAAAATACTATACTACATAGGTACAACGATACTGATTAAAAAGGATGTGTTCTGTTACAATGTCATTAATTAAGCGAACACAAGTAAAACAACAGCAGTTTTTAACATTTTCAGTCGTTTTTGCGCTCGGATGAACACGAGCCTACATTGCGGCAAATTGGAAACGTAATAGTGATTTAATAAAGCTGCTGATTTACACAGATTAACTCATAATAATTTTGTAAAGTCTCCGCTTTCACAAAACAGTTACAAAACCAAATTTACATTATTTTTCTGAGAAAATTTATATATAATTATTTGAGCGGTGTGCATTACGTTGCATTGTCTCCCATAAGCGGTCAAAGGTGGCCTGCAATTTCAGAAGTGTTGAAACTGACAACAGACGACCTTAAATTACCGTTATGACTCACAAAAACATTGTCATAAATCCCAGCTTGTTTTCACTTCTTAATAACGCCTTCATAATTGTTCCATTAAATTTAACAAACCTCAAAAAGTAGGTACGGTTAAAACACAGCGCAAGCAATTTGTGAAACTTCACGTTACACCTAAGTGGTTCCTTGGTGACATTTTCACCGATCTTTCTTTAACACGACAGAAGAAATGGACTTTGTCTAACGCCGACACACTTACCATATAAAAAACACAAAAAATCTCAAGCTATTAGCATAAAAATCGGCAAAATTATTACAATGAAGATCCTTACCCCCAAAACACAACCAACATGCACGTGTCTCAGAATTTGTGCAACTACTTTTTTTGTAATATATAATATCATCAGGTTTTTGATTTATGACAACAACTAATATCTTTTAAAAGATCTGGCAATTATTTCTATAAAATAAGGCAATTTTTTCACTAAATTACCAAAAAAGATTGTAGTTGTTGTTGTTTTTTACAAAAACATATCGATAATATCAATCACAGTGTAAGAGAACAATAATAGGTGCAAAGTTATGAAGACATAACTTCCGTCACCCCTTAAATACACCACAACATAAAAAAATTATAAACTTAGATTTTATGAATTTTTTTTACTAACACCTATATAAGTTAAAATAAAGATACTTATGCGCGTAATGTTAAAGTACAAGTACAGAACGCATGCTATGCCTATGTTTCAAGTGAACTTTTCCATTCATAAAGTTTGTTATGACGTTATCAATATTTTAGCAAGGACACTTATACCAATTTGAGTAGGTACGATATAATACTAATAGTAACAGTACTTTAGTCACAAATTGTCTTGAAAATGGGATGAGGCGTTCTTGATTTGATCAATAAAAATAAATTGGCTGGAATGCATTACTAAACCACAAATACAGGTTCACAATTATTTGCACATTTTATAAATAAATTTTATTTACCATCCTTATGATAACGTTAAAACGTTTGAAAGATTTCATTTCACTCGGTTTTGCAGTTTCAAAGTTAAATAATTGTAAAATGTCAAGACGGATTAATAAACCACAATTGCATAAGTATGTTATTTTAGGAAATTTAAACAACATTTACTATGCAAAATTTTGAGGTGACATCAATTATGGTTGGTGGAGATGACTAGACAAATTTTGATTAGCGTTTAACCATTTACATGATATAATAAAAATCGACACAGACGACAGATAGAATGCAGATAGATAGAAACGGGAAACCTACCTCTAAGGATTATGAAACGTCTATAAAACATGACAGCAGTCATTCGCCGGATGGTTCCTCTTATAATACTTCCTATATATAGGAACGAATCCACAAAGGGACCAACTGCGCTACATATGGCCGATACTTTATGTTCCTCTTATATTAGTTTTAAAGGATTGTTACACAATTTGGATTTTGTTTTGCGAAAATGTAGATGCATAAAGTAAAAAATCAAGCCGGATTCATGAACCAGAAGTACAGGGGAATATTATTTTATAAAATTTAAGTAGCGTTTACTTTACAAGGTATTGAGGTGACATCATAAAGTTGTTAGTGGAGATAATCAAACAAATTTTGGTTAGTGTTTTACCACCTACACGATATTCTTAAAACACCTATAAAATTTGACATGGGTCAGTCCAGTAGTTTCGGAAATAATAAATATTGGCACAAACGACAGACAGATGACAAACATACAAAAAGTGGAAATCTAGGTTTCCTTACTCTAGGGGTCATGAAACGTCGAGAACACATGAAAGTGGCCATAAGTGAAAATTAATGCTAAAATTTGAGAATATTTTTAAAGTTTGTTCATAATAATTAAGAGTGTATTGTTGACTGCCAAAAAATCCCATCTAAAATGTGCAAAATATGATCAGTCTATACTTGTAATTTAGCATTATATTCATATTTTTTAGATTTTCTTTTACAGGGTAAATAAAAAAATAATGAATGAAATATTTTACTGAATAAATCAAGAATTGCGAAGCTGAATACTTGGAAATCTTCCAGACATTTTTAAAATTATTGTAAACATGGTAAATTGTTATTCAAAATATGTATATCTGTTCATTCCCCTCAAAAAATTGATGACGTCTCTCAAAATTTTGCCGAATAAATTCTACCCAAAATGTGCAAAATATGATGACTTTTTACTTGCAATTTATCGCTGCGTTAATATTTTTTAGATTTGCTTGAACAGGTGGCTCAAAAAATGAATGAGTCAATTAATTCTATTGATTAAATCAGGGACCTCTCACTGCACTTCCCAGAAGATTTTGGTAATGTAATACTGTTATTTTTCAATTTCCATTTTACACTAAATAAAATAAGTCAGTGAAATGGAAAAAGGAGGTGGGCGGGGCTAAGTTTATCTTTTTTTCTAGGTTTATGAGCAAGCAGTAGCCCCGCCCACCCACCCCTTCGTTCCAGTGACTACTCTTAATATTGTTCAGTCCTATCTTAGCAAGTTTTAGCCCCGCCCACCCACCCTTTTTTTTCTTAGAGGATATATCATTTACCAAAATCAATCTTATCTTAACAAGTACTGCATTAACAATATTACAGGGGTGATCTACAACCTCAAATATTTGAAATTCAAGTACCTTGATATTTATTACTTATTTTATTCGAGTAAATAAAAAACTGGTATGAAGATATTTAGAGAGAACTTTCCTCGTCCCAAATCCACAGTCAAACTAAATCCAGTATCTTGGATAAATTATAGACGTAAAATTTATTTCTAGGAAGTCCACTTTTTACTACAGGGTGCCGCATCCAAGTCTGGATATAGGGAATTAACATGTGAATTGGTTTTTATTTTATAATATCTCCCCAGATCACTTTAAAGCTATTATTGAGTGATGCCTTTGTAGAGGTCGAAGAGGGCTATCGGCCAGTATTTTTTTCAAATCATTGCATCGCGCTCATTCACTGTAAAAAGGTTTTAAAAATCGTATTTTGAAATTCGCGCCCGATCCGATTTGTCACGAAATGTTCCGTCGCACCGTCGAAGTTCGGCGATCGCGTCTTTGGAATATCCATGCAAAATTCAAATGTCAAAGTGAAATTAGGAATTATTCTCAGAAATCAACGAACAACTCAAACTGAATTATTTTATCCAGTGTGATGATTATTGCAGGTCAGTTTAAACGGAATAAATGCACAAACTGTACAAAATATTTTATTAGGTTATGCTATGTTCTACTGCGATTAGATGAAAAAGCGAGGGCCTGCTTGTTCTTCAACGGTTAATTTAATTAGTAGGTAATTTGGGAAATTTTCACACTTTTTTTTCGAATCACTAAAGATTGGAAGTCAATTGTGTTTACATTCGTTAAGCAGGGCTGGAATTTTTGCCACCTGGAAGCATGTTCGTTACAAGAAATTTTTGAGAGAGAAATGTAGAACATTGACTCATCAACATTTTAAAGTATTTTTCTCTATTACGAATGTGTTTTGGGATTCAGAAACTTTTGTGTTACTGTTTTATTTGTTTATTGTGTTAACAACAACAAAAATAAAAATAATATTTCAAAAACAAAGTTACATTTATTTTCAAAGGTGATAAAAAGTAAATAAAATCAGGTGGGCACAACGTTTTCTAGGGATCTTAAAGAGATGGGATAGAAGAGTTTCAAAAAGCATCATGACAAAAAATTCAAGCCTGAGGACTACTTCTCACGTAGGGAGTTTTACGAAGGAATGCTTAAGAGAATCCAGGCTGATGGAGAGTTTTTGAGGAACATTTGTTTTACTGACGAATGTTCATTTGCTCTTAACGGAAGTTATAATCGTCAGAACGATCAAATTTTAGCATAACACAACCCTCACGTGGTCCATGACTATCGTTATTAATGGCGTGCAACTGTCAGTGTCTGACTGGGGCTTCTAGGACATCATGTCATTGCACCTCTTTTAATCGAATCTAGATTGAATGCTCAGAAGTAGGACAATATGCTAGCTCAGCAAATACTTCCTGGGACTCGAAGGGTGAGGCATCTGCAGCAGGTCTTTTACATCCAGGACCAAATCTCCAGCCATATAGCTCGCATAAATGTTGTTTATTTGAACCAGTATTTTCCCGCAATGTTGGAATGGAAAGTTTGCACCGGCCCATTGGTCTGTGCATTCGCGGGATCTAAATCCCTGGGAATTTTTTCTTTTGAGATTTCTTCACGACCATCTGTATTCAAACAATACCAGCTATACAAACAGAGACGCGCTGAAACAAGCAGTCCAACAAATATTGTCTTCAGATTGCAACGCAAATGCTGATCAACACGCGTAGAAGTTTTGAAGATCGGCTTACTTACTGTACAGCTGCTGAGAGCAGTCTTTTTGAGCAATTCTTGAAAATAGTGCAATACTTCTCCAGATTCGTACAATATTTCATTACTTCATTTATCAACAATTGTTAAGTTTTGTTATTTGTAGTTATCTAAATGGTTCATTAAAAGGTTCTCTTCAAAAGCACCAGCTGTTTTGATGGTAAATCTTATCATCACACAATAAGAAAAGCGGGCCCTCGCTTTTTCATCTAATCGCAGTAGAACACGGCATTTTAATGAGATTTTAGTAATAAAGACTCGACCAGCACCAGCAACATAACCTAATAAAATATTCTGTGCAGCTTGTGCATTTATTCCGTTTAAATTGACCTACAATAATCGACATATTGGATAAAATAATTCAATTTGAGTCGTTCAGTGATTACTGAGTGAGGCAGCGCGAGTACATTCCTAGCTTGAGGGCTCCCAGGACATGTTACAATCCTGCCGATGGGGTTTTGAGGAAGACCAGCTGCTCGAAGTCTTCATCTCGGGCTTTTTGGATACGGTCTGAGTGTAGTTCGAGATGGCTCGTTTGACGGGGTCGCGCACTATGACGAATGAATGGATCAATTTGTACATTTATTCCGCTTAATTTGTCCTACAATAATCATCACACTGGATAAAATAATTCAGTTTGAGTTGTTCGTTGATTTCTGAGAATAATTTCTAATTTCACTTTGACATTTGAATTTTGCATGGATATTCCAAAGACGCGATCGCCGAACTTCGACGGTGCGACGGAACATTTCGTGACAAATCGGATCGGGCGCGAATTTCAAAATACGATTTTTAAAACCTTTTTACAGTGAATGAGCGCGATACAACGATTTGAAAAAAATACTGGCCGATAGCCCTCTTCGACCTCCACAAATGCATCACTCAATAATAGCTTTAAAGTGATCTGGGGAGATATCATAAAATAAAAACCAATTCCCATGTTAATTTCCTATATCCAGACTTGGATGCGGCACCCTGTATAAAGGGCATAAGTTTGGAGAATCACAACTCTGATCTCGATCGGGCGTTTACTAATCCGGCACCTTAACTCCGGTCCGCGGTCTCTTTGCCCATTTAGCCATAACATTAACTCCGGTAAATATCTAAGTACACGTCTGAGTGTATAGTTATTTAGTGCAGAAACACATTTAACTGGTTTTGGATTAGGAAAGAAGTAAGGTATTATATTAATACATAGTTTAAACACTGTTAGTATTCATGCAGTTACAATATGTATAGTTTGCGGGTTGTGCAATACTAAAAGAAGTAAGTTGTAACAAATTATAACATAATAATGTTGTTATATTTATATGATTCAATGCGGTTTTTATTGTAGTGCAGAATTTTTTGCAATAGAAAATTCCGACGTTGTCTAACTTTTCTAAAAGGCGCAATTAAAATTCAGGCAAATTTTACAGTCCTTCAGTTTGGGCCTGAACAAGGTGAGGGATTAAGGCACTCCAGGTACTAGTGTAACGAAATATGACCTTGGATCTGTGACAATCGCCCTATAATTTCATATCCTAATGGGGTGGATTATTAAATTCTTATTATTATTTCAACAGAATTTCCCTGCCCTTGAAGTGCAATAATACGAGTTAAAATGAAGATATGTATGTAATGTTAAACTAAATTTTGTAGTACAATTATTAATATTTTGCCAAGGACACGTGTATCAATTTGGATATGTAAAATGTATTACTAATAACAACAGTATTGTATTTCCAAATTTTCGGGAAATTAGAGTGAGCCGTTCCTGATTTAATAAAAAAAAAAAATTGACTCATTCATTAATTGTTTTGAATCACCATGTATAGCAATTCTAAATAAATTGACTCATTCGTTAATTTTTTTGAGCCACCTTGTATACGCAATTCTAAAAAATATCAATGCAATGCTAAATCACAATCATATTTTGCACATTTTAGATAGGATTTATTCGGCAAATAAATTTTGAGATGACGTCATCAATTTTTGGGGGGATAAACAAATATACTGTGATAAAAAATTATATGTTTACGATAAGTTTAAAATGTCTGTACGATTTCAAAGCATCCGGTTTTGCAGTTCCTGATTTAATCAATAAAATAAACTAAAATTCTCGAAATTCAATATTTTTTTTTATACCTACTTTCTATATTTTTCATTTTCGAAAATATCTTCCACGAAAATAAAAAGCCATTTATACTAAGCTTTTTATCAAAATCTCGGACTCCAGAGCACCTGTAAGGTTATTTTATTTTATTGACTGCGGTGGAGTGGGTGTGTTTATGAATATAAAATATGCTCAACGCTGAAAAAAGTTGCAGTCGGCAATCCGTGAAGTGAAAAATAGTCCATGAGACTTCTAGAGCGTATTACTGACGTATAGTAAGATTAAATAAAAAATAATGTCGTCTACCTCTGCCTACCTTGCGTGCAGGGTAGGACTCTCAATTCTTGTTACAATCTCAACCAACCGTGTGACAGGTGCACCTGAAAGGTTCATAGAAAATGCCGTAGTTCTTATCCCGCTTCCTGCTGAGGCAGACTTACTTGCAATTAAAAAGTTATTTAAATCTGAGAGGAAGTGTATACTTTTAATTATGCATCACGCTTAATAATGAAAGACTGAAAGACAACTCATGAAGTATTTCTTCCTTCTTCTGTAAATGTACACTGATGTGGTGTGGTATTATTATACAAATATCAAATGGCGCTGTGGTTAGGGCTGGGACCAAAATAAGAACAAGGTTGAATATCTGAAACGGCTATCTGTCATCTACTATTGTATGAATATGCGTTATTCAGTGCGATTTTTCATTCTTGTGATCTGTGGTGGTCTGTAATGATACCAATTAGGATAAAAAACGATAGATTGTCGTTAACAAGGACGTTTACTATCGATTGAAACGGCAGTTCACCTGTTTATGCAAAAATGCAATTGACTTTCATTCGTCACTAAAAAATTATGTAACGGATTGTTCACACAATGTTCGTTTAATCCTGATTTAGACATGTGAATTATTTCAGTTTTGATTATACCGCTCTAGATTCGGTCCGAAATAAATACGCAAAGGCATCTCGAAAAATCTAAAACTGACGCGGCGCCTTCATTTAGAGGGAAGCCTGCACGTGCAAGTATATAAAGGAAATAATCAATCGCCATTTCTTGTGCTTTGCGAACATATTAATACCATAAATTAAATTACGAGCCTTTAGATGTCAAGACATGCTATTTTATGTATGCATATATGTAGCAGGTGGAATTGCAAACAAGACCGTACTGTATTCCTTTTTTTAGTTATAAAATTAAAGGTTGAAACCACTGCCAAATTAGTAAATTAATCTTAACCGCTAATTTGACATAACGTGAATTTTATGAGGAATCATCAGAAGATATTTCATGAAAATTTAGAACATCGAAAAGCACCATCAAGATGCTCTTTCTATACCCATTTGATACCAAGTACTTCTAGCTCATTCTACTGACAATATATCCAATATTATGGACTTATTAACTTATTGATTCTTTAAATTGTGAAATTAAGTTTCCTTGTAATACTAGAACCGGAAACGATGTAGTGCACTGTATTGCACATTTCAGCTCTTTTCAATAATAGAAAATCAAGTTCTACCAAAGATTAAGATCTTTTAATTAACAATAATTCTTATAAGATAGCATCTCACTAAAAACAAATAATTAAAAAAATTGGCCGTTTCATTATTTCAAAGACAGAACTCCACTGTTTTACGGAAAACTGCTTCGGTTTTCTTTGATAAACAGATAAAAAATTAAACGTTATATATCTTAATTATATGGAGTAATTAAATCTGCAAATTACCGTAAGGTTTCTTTAAAGTTCCCGGATTAACTGTAATCTTTCCGAATATTTCTTGGGTTAATATTTTGATTTTCAGATAAAAATTGAGATACCAATTTTTGTTTGTACATTATGAAGACGATATGAAACAAAACTGATAAAAGGGATTATTGTGGTCCATTTAACGAATGGTTAATTTCATGTCTCCTCAACGTTTCGTAGCTTCCGGAATATAATAATACTAAGTCCGTCTCTTTGTCCTATGACTGCTTTAACAGTAAATTGTCAAAACCACCATGCGCACTGTGGGAACGTTAACTAAAATTTGGCTGTTTATCCCCTTAAAAAATTCGATGACATCATTTCAAAATTTTGCGTGGCATATCCTAACTAAAATGAGCAGGTGCAATTTATTAATCCGCCCCTATTTTAACGTTGCGATTTAAAAAAATCTAAATAATAAAAGCAATTGCTCTGAAATTTTGAATTCGAACATCATCGTGACTATGCCAAATCGTTAGTCACAACGTATCTTCCTGTTCCATTTTCAAAACCTTGATCGTCATTTAAAAAATTTTGCAAATTAAATCTCATCTAACATGTGGAGAATAGCATCGTTTCATTCGTGTAGTTGCTTAATGGATCTTTATTTTTTAAATTGTATATTTATATTATATTTATATACAGGATCTTTGAAAACATTTATTTTATCGATTAAATCAAAAACGACTTCTTTGATTTTCCCGAAATTCAAAATTCGATAGGAATAACTTTAACTAAATTTATAAATCATAACATTCGTAACATCATAACAGAAAGAAATCAGTCAGATTTCAGTAATTCCAAAGTTATACAGTTATTTGAGTCGCAAACATTAAAATTATTTTCGATTAAGCAGATTGTTTTGTTTTCAATACATAGCACACAACTTAGTTTTTTTAAACAGTATATCCTATATATTTTTACGTATTCTTATTAGCCTCGTCTTATTTATTCCATTTTTTTTTTACTTCCCGAGCGTACGCGAAGGAAGCATTGTAACTAAATCCATTGGGCGACTTGCTGCTTTCATGTTTTTTCGACGTTTCGTGGCGCCGACAGTACGAAAAAAGTGGTCTCCTATTTCCATTTGTTTGACTATCTATCTGTAATTTGTTTCGATTTTTATTAGACAAATAATTTTCGAAACTTCCATTGTCAAATTTTGTATGTATATCATATAGATTGTAAAAATCTAACCAAAATTTGGCCAATCATCCCCACCAACAATTTTTGTTTTCTAGTAAATGTCATTTGAATTTTTTTAAATAATGTATTCCTCTACTTGTGGTTCATAAACCTGCTTTAATTTTTTACCCTAAACAGCCAGATTTTCTATTTATAGAAATTATCACAAAAAATCTATATAATTTTTAAACAAGCTATATTTGTTCAACTGTATTTCAGGGGTGAGCAAAATTTTTTCTATATAACCTTAGACCAATTTTCTAAAAATTCATAAACATGTCATTATTACTTTGCACCGTTGGACAATAAACTCATTACTAATTTAATTTGACAATGCCTATAAAATCTATTCTAATTTTCACAATTTACAGTAAAAGTTATTTTTGTGCTATCGCGTGTTCAATTGAAAAAGTATTAAAGGTGGCCTTGATTTTTTATAAACATTGTGAAGTATGTCTACAATTAACCTAAAATTTAATCGATGACAGCTGACAACGCGAAAATGTCAATTATACACAACAGTATGAACTAATACAACACATGCGTTTTCCACTACGTACTTCTATCAAACCAGCAACACCAACTTGTTCACTTTTTCAATTGAACACCCAGTTTTAATTACTGATATTGTTTTTGTTTTCAATTTTCTTGGATTCGCCGAGGATTGAGTTTACACCTAAAAATTAATTGGTAATGAATGGCGTTATGTAAGTAGTTTAATACCACTTGTTTTTGGCGAATTGTATTCAGATCTTCGTATTATTCAATTCATCCTCAAAATCTGGGAACTTTGCTTTAATTATCGAAGATGTTTTCAATAATTTAATACACATTTATTTGCTCTATGTTGCGTCGATTACGTTTCATAAAAAATCTCTGATAAGAAGTGCGGCTAAAATTTTTTGTTACTTCATGTTTATTTCTGGGCTAAAATAAAATGTGTCGTGAGGGATCTTCAGGGATCGGCGCGGAAGAAAGGGAAATCCGGATTTAAAGGGTAAATGATATTGCTATTACGCTTATTTGTCCTTTGATATTTGTTGGAGAGTTATTAACTTTTTAATTTAATTATGTGTATAATAAGGTGAAACTAGAATTAGATGTACTAAGCAAGTATGAGTAATTTTAATATATAAATATGTATACAATACATCATTTTGTTGCAAGTGAGCTCACAGCTCATCATTCATCAAGTATGTATTTGTCTTGTAAAGAATGTAGCATTAACTGCAATTATTTAAAATAATAATAATTAACACTTCTGAATGTTATAAAGTTTCAATCCATCGGACGTTGACAAAAAAAAACTTCAATTTTGTTTTCCTTGTCGCTACTTTTTTATGATAATGCTTAAATTTTGAAATATTTGACAATACGTTACTTCTTAAAATAAATTTAACAAGTGAGTAAACATTTTCACAAAATTGATGTTAAAGTCGATCAGCAGAAAAGTTGTGCATCATATTTTAAAATCATAATTGAGAAAAAGAAATATTTAGCAAAAATTTTTGCTATTTGATATTAAAATTTTAAATTCGGACTGTACCTGCTCTACGAAATGAGTATTCTTACTAAAAATTACAAAGTACATATTTATTAAACAATATATTATAACAATGGTTGTAATATCTTCAGGGATGAAAAAAAAAAATCCGCATTTAAAAATAATATTTTTAAATGCTGTGTGTTTAAGTCTAATTTTGTGATGTTGGTCTCAATCGTAAAAGTTTAAGTTAATTTTAATGGTGTTTGTTGCAGTGGGTTCGTATACGAAGAAGAGGGGACTCGACAATAGCAGAAGAAGAAGCCATAAAGGTTAGAATTTTGTATGTCTTTATATGGTGACGGATATTTTAAACTGGTGACAGTTTACGCCGTTAATACAAAAGTGCGTGCTTTGAATTTTGATCGTTGTTATGATTGATGAATATCTGTCTTAACCAATAATTAAAATTTACTTCCATTTATAGAATTAACCAATCATTTTAGGAACCCTTACCCTAGGTGAACCTCAAAAATCCCTGCTATAAATAAAACAGTATCACAAAAAAAGCTACGTGCCAGAGAATTTTTATATTTATATCCTTAACGTGATTGACTGATTAAATGATTAGATACTACACAAATCAGCTAAATTACTCCGTGGTAAAAAAAGCTGCCTCCAAATTGTAGACCACAGTTATTTATAGAATATGTTAACGTTTATAAAGCCTTAGTGTATAATACAAGGAACGTTCTTTAAATCATTATTTAGTTGCAATGCGGGTCCAATTAACGAGGAATTTGCAGAAATTGTAAATTGGGTGAAGCTTTGTATATAAATAAAACCTCCCATCACCGTAGCGTACACTGTGGTAGCCTATAATCGACGACGATGATGAACTTCATATTAGCTTCTGAAACATTTTATTACTAAATTTTGCAATAATGAATGACCTAAACCCACTAAAAATGAAAGACATAGCCAGCAATACGATGAAATAACACTGTGCCACAAAAAATTCAATACAGTAGGTTTTAAGCTTGTAAAGCAAGGAGAGAATATAATTTTTAGTAACTTTTTTGTGTTCCTGTAATGGCACTATTTTATAATACTCGTATGTTTACTCATTAGTGCGACACTAAAAAAAATACAAAAGTAATACTGCCATTTTCACATTATCTAACATATATAGTTAAGGATATCTCTTTTACTCTTATTAGATATACATTCTTACACGGAGTTCGGATTACCAGAATTTTGTTTCTAAGTATAAATCTTCATAAAACTTCAGTTTCCAATAAACAGTGAAATGGGAGGGACCTGGGCAGTTATTATATTATTTCTTTTCTGATTACTTAAACTTAAACTCTTAAACTATTTTTTCAACTGAACTTTAAAAATAATTCAGAGTATTGTAAGTCCACAATCACAAACAGTTACAACGGTATGATGGTGACAAATCAAAAAATACTTGGGGCTGGTGTAGGAGTTTCTAAGATTAAAAACAACAAAAATTTTGGAAGACCTTTGGTAATTTAGTAAATTTTGTATTATTATTTTATTTTCTTACTCTGTATGAGTAATTTTGTTGAACAATATTACCCAAGCGTTTAATGAAAATTGCTCTTTTGTCTAAAAAATATAAACGACGAAGTCAAACGGTACGAGGAATAAAGAGAACAAACCGTCCTTAGTCCATTTCTTTCTTCATTAATTATATAACGTCGTAAAGTAAAGAAAATGATCTATTATTATTAAACACTGTATTAACCGATTATAGTAATTGCAGTACCTCCAGCAGGTAAATGCAGGTTGAGTAATGAAGACATCGGCAAGCAATATCCTTTATTTTATTCTTTTTGTTTGAATTTTTTGCTCGAATGACTCGAAGACAACCACAATGTTTACAGTCCTTTGAACGGAAGTACAGTCAGATTTACTGGGAAACAAAGAAGTTCACTGACTATGCGAACGTCGCAGAGTTCTTTGCCCATGGTAGAGTAAATGACTCCAAAAATAACACCTTGTACTGTTAAATTAACTTCAAATTATTCCGCTTTTATCGCTCAATGTTCCGCAAGGTTTACTATGTTAATTGTGGAGTTGCTTCGTTGTTACTATTGGTGATTTTCCAAAAACATGGCGAACACAGCTAAGGACAACAACCCAATTTATTCTAAAAAGATGAGACATTCCAAGCAAATAGAGATGTTTTGACTTGTGAATAAAAATGCGATAATATAACCATAATGGATGATTCGTATTAATAAACCCATTAATTTGGGTGTTTCAAACCAAGGATGTTGTCTCATAGTTTTGTAATTTCCTTTGGAAGACCACACCAGCAATTAAATTACCATAAGTCGACAACGACCCCTCGTTTCTTAAAATAATCAATTAATTTTGTTTTTCACTTTCATGGTACGCTCTTATTTGTCATCAACTATTGTATTCGAGCGACGTGTTGTATGGAAATGTGAATTACAGGAAGTTTGTGAGATATGTTTATTACCGTACCAACGTATTGTAATAACGGATATACTATCTTCCCATTCACTTCGAAACAAAGCGTACATAGTATTCTTGTCCACGATCGTATCTTTGCTACTTGTTTCGCAATAGCTGGCATTGACCGTTCGTTTCAATATGACGGTTTTGGGCTCTTGTTTCTATATAAAAATATCAATAAGCATCCTTGGCACCCAACGAAAATTCCATTGTTTTACCCATTTTTTAAGAGTTTAAATGGACCGTAAACGAAGCAAACAGGATTTCCTTCTACTTTTACGTTTGAAGCAACAAAATGATTTTATCTTTACCTTGTTAACAAAATATCACAAATTTCGACATGAAATATTCATCTAGATTCAAAAGATTAGAAGCGTCGTTTGATTTTTCCCCAGCAACTTCGAATATTTACATTCTGGGTATTCAAAATTCATTTATTTACAGTACTACCAAATGAAACAACACATCGTGACGAAGAAAGCTGGCGTCTGTGGTTGCCACCATCGTCACGAATTTGTAACCGTACTGATGAAAATAATTATTACCTTAAGATTACTTCAAATGTTTGAACCGCATATTTAATATTTTTCCAAAACTCGAATCCTTAATTATACAGGCGCCATGCAAAACAAAACCAAAGGAATCTGACAAGAATACATTCCACGGAAAAGAAAAAATTCAAGGATATCCCACATTTCTTGAGTCACCTTAAATGACAAGTTGAAGATTCGCGTGAAATGCAAGCTTGTGAGAAACAGCATCCATACACGCTTTGAGTACCTACATTTCTTAAAAAGTTTAGGTAAAATGTATACCGTGAGAAACAGCAGTTCTAAACAATGTGGGGGCATTTCACCACTGTTACTACAGTGATAAATGAGCCTTGCAAGTAGCAGCTATTAATAACATGATTGTCAAGCACTTGGCGAATAATTAGTATACAAAACTTTAAACTCTTTGGACGACTTAACTTAGGCTTTATTCACTCTAAAATTAGGTCAGCTTTACAAGATTCTTGCCACAGAGCACTGAAATAGTTATTCTGTCATTATTTATGTCTCAAATGTTTCATACATTCCAAGTTGCCCATTAGTTAATTTTGATTATTTCATTATTAATAAACCTCTGCATAACTGCTTGTTTTCTGTTGTACATTAGCAGACATCAAAATATGGACTTAAACTGTTTTCACCATCCACAGGACCAGTTTTCACTACATTTAAACACCAATATTTATATATAATTTTTTCTTACTATAATATATGTATAATTGTTATAACAAATACAAATGGAAATAAAAATTACTATTTCATACACCATACAAAAAGAAACATCAAACCATTGGCCACTCTTAATAATAATTAAGTATAGTTCGTCCAAAGATATAGCGTGGTTATGACTTAATTGCGCTACTCAACTTATGGTAACTTTTACGAGTAAAGTGCAGGGCACACTAAATCGCTTACCTGGCCAAAAAATTCTCCTATTATAAAAGTAATAAATAAAAATTATTTCAATATGGTACGTAGCCTACCTAAACGTCTTTATAACGTGCTATTATTTGTATTAATTGCATTTTACGAGGGATCCGCTATAAATGCTTATGAAATCATAGGTATAAACACACTTAAGGAACCGAACTTTAAACTTTTAATCTCCATTTTGAGCTCTAGTAGTTACAAATTTTCTAAATAAATCCGAAACTAAATAAGTTTGGTTCTGCAGTTTTATCATTTTATGATAACCCTTGCCTATAAAGATAGAAACAATTTTTGAGACACACCGCAATTTGTGAGCCGTTCTTGATTTGATTAATAAAATATATTACCTGTAATTCTTTTTTGAGTCACGCTGTATAATATTAATAATATTAATGCATTGATAAACCAGTATGGAGTTCTAATATTTTGCATTTTTTTTTTTAGATTAAATTTGAGATAACGGAATAAATTTTTGGGTCGCATCAATTTTGATTAACGATCTACCACGCTTAAAATAACTTAAAACGCTTGACAGATTTTACAGCTTTTAAAATGCTGTTAAACATTTTTTTTTTCTATAATTCTGGATCTCCATGGTAAAAACTCAAAACGGATTCGTAAACTACAATTGCAGGATTTGTTATTTTGTTTAAACAAATAAATTTAAATAAAATTTTTCTATTGTAAATTTTGGACACGAAGTCATTGTAGGTAGAGACGATCGGACAAATTTTGGTTAGCGTTTCACTATCTATAAGATATTTGTAACATACACATAAAATTTGACAATAATCGGTCGGAGATTACCTGTATAGTAAAAATTGACACAGACAGACGGAAACACGAGACCTACGGTTTCTTACTCTTGGGGTCACAAAACGTCGAGAAAACATAAAAATAACCATTCGTCCAATGGACCCTATTACAATACTTCTATACAATCACTTCCCACAATAATTCCTTACTTACGCTCAGGAAATAAACATAAATATAGTACACTCACTTGACTAGCGCAGAATTGTCCTCTATTGTTCGTTGTAAAGGTTTACTAGGTACAAGTCAAGTGAGTTTATTATACAGAATCATTATAAAAGACTATGGTCAAAAGTGGCTCTGAAACAATTGAATTTGTGTACCGCTTCTTAATTACACAGCATTATTACTTTTATTATAGACTTAACCGGACTCATTTATAATGACCTGTGCACGCAGCCAACGTAACGGATGATGAAAAAGTTTTCAATTTAGAGTTGGCCATAGAAATATTGTTTGTCATGTCTCTGATTAAACTGCAAATGTCAAAAATTCAAATTATAGAAATTCAAATGAGGTTGTTTATGACATTTGCACTTTAATCGAAGATATGACAAATATTTCCATGGCCAACTCTAATCTCAAAACTTTTTAATCAGCCGTTATAAATAGCATTGCATGCCCGGACATAATTTTTACTAAACATTTATTTAAAAAAAAAAATCGGAACAACCTCATCCATTTTCTACTGGCAATTAACAAACACATTTCAACTGATACTCCTATTAATTAATAATAATTAATTCAACTTGGTGTACTTCTAAAGTTCCAAAAATGTTATATATATTTTTTACGATCATGGGTATGCGGAAAGTTAAAAGTACAATATAGGACTTTATCCTGTCTATATATTCTAGGAAATCATATATGCTGTTCAATTTATTTTTTTTTAGATACTCTTTATAACCAGTCCCGAAAAATGAAAACATGTTGCCAAATCAGAATCAATACCGCATTTCAAATTTAATTAATCCTGATTTCATCAAATGCATATCAATAAAATTTTGTTATTGTTCTATAACAATTCTTACCTAAATGCATTGTGTCAAAATTTGTAAGAAGTTTGTTATGTAAACTTTAAAAAAATTGTTTAAAATTTGATTGATCAAATTTATTTCTTTGATCAAATTTATTTCTTTTAGGACCACTCTTAATTATATACAACTAAGTTAAAAGTAGGGCTGACTATTTCGGATTTGAAGTGAATTTTATTTACCAATATTTTGACACGATACCAATAATTATTTGGAGAGAGTAAACAAATTTTGGTTAGTCTTTATGTTAAAGTCCATTAAAATTTCCAAGTAGTCGGTTCAGAAGTTTTGGAGATTATTTGATTATAATATTTACAGCAGACATAGGCAAAATCGGAAAAACAGTATTTTTGAATTATTGTATAGTGCTCCAACTGCTGGTTCGTTTTTATGACTGCATCCTATTGTGAAGGAGTTAAGTTCCATAATAGGCCCGTACTACACAGGGCCGGATGCGCCCGTAAACCTTTAAGATGATTTATGACACGGCTATTTACATTTTCAATAGAGTTCATAATACTTGCGGTAATTGAGATTGCAGTACCATAAAAACGAAGACAGAGTCGGACCACTATACACGCTGTAAAGCGCCAGCAACATCTCCAGTGAGACATTCTTAAAAATGACTTCTTTAGCTACTATAAAATTCTTCAGTGCATCATTTGCCTCCATATTACTAAATCTTACCTATAGGTTTATCAACATTCACGACAATTTTTTGCAGACTGTTCGTGATGGAATGTAATCTGCATTATGCTACTGGTAAATAAAAAAATAAAAAACCCTATTTCTAGTATTTTCAAAGAAATAGCAAATAAGGTAAGTTTGAGGTCTTTAAATTTTCCCAGTAATATACCAGCAGACATCTTGGAATATCTAAAACTGAAGAAAATGATCTTGGGTTGTTTTTAGTGTATCCTCCGCCACTACAAATAATAATTTAGAAAAAAATCAAACATTTTGGTACCTGAAAATGTTCAGCATACAACTTCCTTGAGAAAAACAAATTTGGTTGTGGTTACAACATTGATTTCAACAGTGCATGCAAGCTAAATTTGAATTTCGTGACCTAATATTCATTCATTTGGCAGTAAATGTATTAATGCAAATCGTTGTACGACGTTACATTTAGCCTTTTGTGTACAGAATAAATTAATTATACACTATGTTAGAAATTTCTAAAACCTCTCCATGCAAAATATTTCTTGTTAATTAACCTGTCACATAAACCAAGGCTTTTTCCGAAAGAATTAAAAACAAAAATTGTCCTTTACTTGGCGCTAACTTTTATTTGTCCTTCTCCTTCATCGTTGTGAATCATAGACAATAAGAAAGAGAGAAAGCGAGAGAGAACTTGCTCGGATAGTTAGCCAACTTGAGGACGTTTTTTGGTGATCACATTTTCTAAGGCAAATATAATCAGTTAATAAGCTACTTGTTTATAATATATGTATTCTTTCAAGTAAAAAGTATTGTTACTGAAATGTATTACAATGTATGTATTTAACCACAAAAAATGTAGATTAGTAAATAACAAAACTAAATCAAACTTTTGCACAGATGTATCTGTAAGTCCTATACATATGCTAATGTACGATGATTTCATTGTCAGCTTTAATTTGACCCTAAAATTAACATTTTAATTAATTATCTAATCTAAATCTAAATCTAACCATTTAGCACTGCGCTCTCAAATGAAAGGGGTTAATCGCATTAATAATAACCTTTGCAGTGAACTGCCTAAACTATGTTTAGTCTTAACTGTGGTGTCAAAACAATGTAATCTCGCGGTGGGAAAACAGCTACATTTTGTTTGCATAGTTTACTTAAATACTCACTGGCCAAATCCATTAGAAGCAGAGACAATATTTATCGTTCAAGTCATTTTTAGTAATCAGAAGAAATTTTTTATCAAATTATGACAACATTGGTACTATTTGTTGAAACAATAACAAAAACTTATATACTGTCGCGTAAATAATAATACTCAGATAACGATTTTTTTTATTGTACTCTTATTACTTTTTTTACATTTAAATGTTTTCTAAATTTTATGTACTACATTATTATCACTCCGTAAGATCGAAGTAAAAGTGTTAATTAAATTTATTGTCGACATTAACTTTCATGGCAACTGGCCCGTTCTACACTAATAAAATAAAAATGTCGTGTGGTACTAATTACTTGTCATTTACCCTAATTTCTTTAAGCTCCGTTAATAGCATTCTCAATCACTTCAAATATAATTTAGACATTTAAAGATAATCAGAAGATAGATGTAAAATAACGACCTCAAACACCATAAATCACCCTTCTATTCGCAATGGGATAATTACTACACAACAAACCAACGCATTGTTCCAACTGCCGACCGTACATACAAACATACCATAGGGGTTTAATCAAAACGTACTCATTAAAACCGTTGATTCACCGGAAACACCTCTTTCCTCGCGTCTAAAAACGAAAAATTCTATTTTTACGCACATTATCTGTCTACGTCCGTCTCTGTTCCCCTCGTTAAATTCCAAAGGAAGAGAAGAATAGCTGCACGAGTGTGTACAGCACGCTATTGAAATAGAGGTACTAGCTGGTGGTGTTCATCGACCATAGTTCCGGCAGGGGTGGTTCACGAAGTTCACGCTGTCTGACAACCAGATTTTATACGACCACTTCCATAAGGTGGTTCGGATGTTAAATTTGTTGTAGGAGAGTGACTTGGGTCGCCTCCAGCGATTTAAATCGCTTATTACGCGAACAATTTGCCATTATGAAATTAATATCGTAGTACCAACAAAGCGTGGCGCATAAATTACTAATTGTACGTACATGTTTGTGTGTTGTACGGTATTCGCTGGTAGGGTAATTTAAACGCAAGGTCGGGGGATTAATTATAAAATGAAACTGACTGATTAATTGTACACTAAAAATAATTATCTGATGTAGAAAATGATTCAATTAAAAAGAGGCTGACAGCAAGTTACGAAACATTTATCTTATTATGGTAAAACCGTCTAAATTATGCATCATAACCATTCATAACACACTAGTGGTAATAAAACGGTAATGCTAAACTGCGCCGATACACCTGACTTAATCTCAGGTGTAACTTAGATACCCACTATATTGTAGTACCTATGTGGGACATATTAAATTATTAGCAGTTTAATATTATATTGTAAAATTATAAAGTTATATTCAACCATTACAGACACGAGTACGGAATTTTCATTCCTTTACTGGTAAAAATAGTAATAGGGCATAATTTTCTTATCGATCAGTCCACTAAAGTCACAAAACATTTATTGTAAATTTGAAAGAAACCCATGGTCTACAAATTGGGATATCAAATCGACTTATCAATAAACCCGACCAGGTTTTTATTGAGAAATAATAACCAATCGTCTTAAAAGTGACTGGAATGAATTCCAAGAAAATATTTTCTCAATATAAACTACCTTCACTCATAATTGTTGGTGATAAAAAATAAAGGCATCTATTATTTTCTAACTTAACGGACAAATGCATTCAAACTCTATCGATTATAATTTTCATAAATTTACTCTCTGCGGTTGGAGTTGTATTAACCCATGACTAAAAGAATTCCACAAATTTTAATTATTAAAACTCAATACTGTAGAATAAAACATCAATATTGCCATTTACACATGAAGAAAATGAGTAAATAAATTTTAGAAATTTTTGTAATCCCTACATCAGTGCTTTACCTGAATTGTCAACAAACGTTATCTAATAGGTATCTAGAACAAACTATAAAATTTGAGCCTAAGCTTTCAAGTGCTTACACGAACGATTTCAGGCCTTTCAAAACGTGTACGAAGGAACAAGTGGGCCATTTAACGTCATTTTTTATTACCACGTGACCTGAGAAATATGAAAGTAGTTGAATACTCATTCAACCATTTCGGCAAGTTTACTCCCCAAAATAAATCGAAAATTCTACGTAATAGTCTGTCATAAGAGCACATTCCCTTTTTGTCACGTACAACACTGGCTGAATTGTGATTGTGGTTGTTAAGTTATGAAATGCATATAATTGCATACAATTTCTATCCGGGTTTTAGAGGACATCATAATACCGACAAAAATCACATTGATAACTGCATGAAAAATGAATCTGAAGATTAAACGAAACAGGTGAATGAAATTCTCAACACTTTATCTAAAAATGCACTTCACTAACTTGAAACGAAATTACTTCCACACAATGTAGACAGCACAATACCTGTATGAAAAAGGAAATTGTTAAACACCATACGTGCTTATGAAGAACAATTCTCGGATGTAAACAAATGCCTCTATGCATTCATTTTGAATTTTCTTATTCTCATTTAAATGTAACCAAATGAATTCACTTTCACTTCCCACGATCCCTTAAGTTTTATTAGTCTGTGAAAATGCCCATGAAAGTTATTTCTTTTGTCTGATTTGATTATGATAACAGAGGTAGTCTTGAAGTAAAAAGATCTTTGACTCGGTAGCCATGGCTTCCGGTGACGGTAGTTAACACCGTTTATGCTAACGTGAAAAAAAATATTGTTAATGACTGTAAATACTGTATATACTGTAAATAAAAACAGAAATGATTCATTTAAATGATGACCTTAAATTCCGTGAGGCATCAATCAGATTACAAAATCAACAACGATTATTTATACGCTAAACAACAGTTGTTTCCGGATTACGGTTCTCAAACACATAAATCTGTTTTAAACACAAGCAGGTGACATGTGATTATCATAAAAGCTGTGTCGAAGGTATGTGATGTGACTAAATCCAAACTGGCAAGGACGAGGAGTTCTATATCAGCCCACATTTATGCCATAACATAAATTTACCGTGTTCTTAGGCTTCTATTTAGCTTGTCCCTGTTAGGTCGTCCCACCTCCAAATGAACCAGAATAGGACGCCGTGATAAATTACTTCACCCAATTAGAATGTGTACCAGTAGAAACATTAAATTAACATTCTCAAAATAGATCAGAAGAAACTCAATCAAGTAAATTAATACAAGTTTAATTGAATTAGGGTAATTTATTTTTACATATTACCTTCCTACCATGCACGAAAAATGTAAAGGCGGATATCTTATTATTAATTGGAAACTTCCTTCTTCCAGGATAAAATACAACCGTCATTATTTACAAGACATATTAATTTATTGGTTACAAGTGTAGTTCAATATTTTTAAATAAATTTCTAAGACATTAACTAAATTCCTGTTTGAAAAATAAATGATTTTACCGTAGTTGATAGTTTACCCAATTTGCATTTTTAATTCTGTACACTACACAAATAAATTTATAATTTTGTTTGTTGAATATGTAAAAGCTCTTTTAATTCCGTATATACCGGGTTCTTTATAGCGTTTCAACAATGATAAACTTGTCCTTACTCAAAAAAAGGTGATCGTTTCGCCTTCGGTGTAAATGATGTTTCTCGCATCAAGATCATAATCGATAAGACATCACGCAGTGCAATTAGCACAGACAGGTTACTTAGTGCCAGAAAGATTAAACAGTTTATATCTTCATTATCGGAAATTATAATAACATGAGTGAAGGAGCAGCTTTTTAATATGCAGTTACAAAAAAAGTGTACAGTGTACTACTGTGTTGCAGTTCCGTATCTCTACATTTTAAATCCGAATCTGAATTATCAATTTTTTTATGAAATTAGTAACTTGTATAAATTGCAAGACTATGGATTTTTATAAACAACAAAGCTTATTCATTACGTTGTTTATTTATAAGATTAATAATTGTTTAATACTGCTATAAATTCAAACCCACATGTAGAACGAGTACTGGCTTGTACATATCTACCTTAAAAGTAAAGAAAATCGACCACTGATAACTTAACGATTTTTTCCAACAGGTCTATAAAAAGTCGCAAATATGGAAGCAAAGAATGTAATACGATCCATAAAATAAGCAACCACATATTATTTCGATGCTTTTAAGTAAATATCTGTTTGATGGAAATATTTTGACAACAAATAATTGCTGAAAACACTTTGCAAATTACTCTAAAATATTATAATTATTATAATTTCAGAATGGCAAGAAGATGAAAAATTGATTTAAAGTTATTTTCCTTATTTAAAGGACAGTCCAACAAATCCCGCTTTGTTGTATTTATAGAACAGTTTGTTACTCACTTTGATTTTTTTTTGCGAAAATCTGTATGCAAAACGGATTCATAGACAAGTACAGGAGTATGTGATTTCATAAAATTTAAATAGCATTTACCACGCAAAATTTTGAAGTAACGTCATCAAATTGTTGATGGAGATGAACCGGCAAATTTTTGTTTAGCATCTACACGATATACCTATATGAAATTTGACAACAATCGGTCCAGTAGCTTCGGAGATTATCTGCCTATTAAAAATCGACACAGGTAGATGACAGAGATAGACAAATAGGCAGAAAGGAGAGATGTACTTCTTCGTTCTCTCGGGATTTTGAAACGTCGAAATAACATGAATGTTAGTGGGTCCATTCGACCAAAGTAAAAATATTAACTAAAATGTATTTAGTCATTTTCCAAGGATGACGTAAGTTTAAAATATCTTGTTATCTTTACTTCAATGTACAAAATAGTACGGGTTCTTTACATGTGATTTAATCATCTACCTTTATTTTTACTTTTGCCTACAACCTACAAGGATTATACAAAAAATTCGTAAGACGATAACATTAGCTTACGTATCACTAATTAAGATTAACAAACACTGATCCTTCCTGGGAGACGTCATCCCGAAATTTATACAATTAATATTTATTGTAAAATAAAATAAAAAAAACTTACAGGCGAATCTATTTCATTGATTAACTCGGAAATAGCTCTGAGAATACAATAAGAGGACCCAACTGTTATGCAATCAAGTAAGGTCATAATAGGGGTACATATTATAAATCTGACAGCAAGCTAAAAATGCAGCCTCGCGGTTAGATTTATATTACCCCTATTATGAATTTCTTTGTCGAGGTATTTGACTTCATAACACTAAGGTCCTGCCATATGACGTTAGAACCTGTGTACTACTGTATGCCTAGTCTTACAGTTGTCTCACAGCAGTAAGAAACTTTGACTAAAATCATAATGACAAAAAAACTCATCAGATTTAAGTAGTAAGTAATTTACGACAGTGCAATGACATTAATCCCCCTATTCCTTTATTAGGGTAATTACAACGACGGGTTTCTTTGTGGTTATGATATATAGCTTTAGTCAAAGTTTCTTACTGCGGTGAGACGACTATACCTTTTGTATGTTAAAACGAATGTACAACGCCATCAGTTTCAGAAATAATCAATAAATTCAAGTTAAACATCAACTTTTAGACCCTAAAACGGAAGACACAGCAATCTGAGCAGAGCAATAATAACGATTTATTTGTTGTACTATACAGCGTGATAATTGAGAACTTACACGTAAATATGTGTATCATAGTTAGATTCTAGTATTGGAGAATAATAATGTCAATGCCTTCGTCATATATAGATACGTAATTGACTCTTACTGTTAAAATAATAAACTTTGATTGTCCTAGTTTACAGTTATCCTAAAGGTTGTTAATTATTTATTTATCTATAAATACCGGGTGAGCCTAATGGTTGAAGGGAATTTTTATATTAGAAATTTTGAATTATTGGCAGCAATGTTAGTTTGTCAATTTGGCACGAGCGCACATAATAAAAACAAGTAGAAAATATGGCAGCTGCTAACTTGATACAAATGTCAATTCAACAATCAGGTATGTCATCCTAAAATTTTAAATATCTTGCCAATACGACAAAAAAAATCATAAACATTAATAGTCACTCGGTATTTATTAATAATTCACATTTCATCATTACTTTTAATATTTTAATAACCTACTTTTGGTACACACAATAAAAAGACATTTTAATTTAAATTTACATATTTTTCGACTGTCTTCTCAAAATATTTCTAAAATATACAAGCTCTCCCAGATATAACTATGCGTCCTTGTATCTTGAAAATGGATGGAGCTATTGAAATTCTATAATGTTGTTTTTAGCTTTATTGTATCTCTGTCCTTAAATACCTCTAAAAAAAATTGCTACCTGAAAAGCTTGTCTTTGAAATTTTTACCACGCGGATTTCATCAATTTTTAAAAAATCCGCTATGACTGAGAACACTATCGAGCAATCTGTTGTATAAAAGCATTGCTTATGATCTTCATACCCGGCTTTATTACCGTAACGTGAACCAAACAATAGAATTCTGAGTTTTCGAAACAAAAAGTTGCAAGTTGAAAAGCTGTTTTTGAGATGCCACAACAATAATTCTTGTTAAGCAAATTATTTGCAACATACAAACATTTTTTATATTTGTGTTAACGATGGGTCCGTACGATAGAGAATGCATTCCAAAAGAAATTCAGTAATGACACTTGATAAAAAAAGCTTGAACAGGTTTACAGCAATGTCGTAAATCACTGACAGATTTTTGTCAAGTTAATATTTCTCAAATATAAATAACTAGAGAAATGAGATGGTTTTGCTTTATTTTTTCGGCTGCCAGTTTAAATTAAAATTTTCAGATTCATTGACGATGTGCATTTTGTATAAATATTTAGGCGAAGTATATAAATAATGCTTAAATATTTATATAAAATTCCTGTGCCTATGCGTCGAAAGGCGGTTATGTTTGTAGTGATTGATTTTATTTATTTTCACTGATTTATGCTGTTGTAAATAAAAAACGTTTTGAAGCGTTCCTGGATGGGAACATTAATTTGAGGAAGCTATTGTCAGAACTCTCTTGAACGTCAAGATGCACAATAGTTTCATGGTACAAAAAAATCGACACACTGGCGCTTTAAAAACTCTACCATAAACTGCATCTGCAACAACTGTGTCAACTGGTTTTTATAAATACTTTGCAGAGCTTTTAGATTCAGTTAAACATTCGTTTGGGAGTCGCGAGCGGTAAATAACAATGTAATGCTTCTTGCTCTGTTTTCTTTAACGACTTTTTAACACTGCATTAATGTTTTTAACATTAAAATCACTAACCTTTCTCAATTTAACTTCTTCCATGATAGGCTCATTTACGGGAATTAACGGTCGAGTAGTTAATCTTTTAAAGGTCTCCTGGGAAGAATCATTATTGTCAGCGGTTTGCAGCTGTCGTGGGTCCGATGTTTTGAACTGTTTATATTGGGAATTCACTGCCACTGAACGAGCGAAACAACTTTTAAACGTCGCGTCGTCGAAATCTTCACCCCAGTCATAAGTTTCTTTTTCACTAATCATTTTATTTTTGTTGTCATTTACTTCCATGTAATAAAAACATCCAAGTGTCTCGCTGACGAGATTATGTTGTGACAGTCGGAATAAAGGATTTTGAAAATTAAGTCACATAGTTTTGGGAACAGCAGAATTCATGTTCTCGACGGTGGCACCAGTTGCAGTACGTATTTTTAACCCCACGTGTACACAATCACAGACACCACACACGGTCCTCTAAGGACTGGAAGAATGAACTTCTTTGAAAGTCATTTAACACGCGCCACTGATTTTAGTTCGTGCGCATGTGTGAAGTGTGTATTATTGGTTGCAGATCTTAACAAAACCTTCTTTAGGAGTTGATTTTCTTTATATTAACACTTTTTAACAATATTTTTTATTTTGTTTTTTTTTTTTTTATTATTATTTTGATTCAGCTTTTAGGAACCAGTTATTCCGATTTATGTACAACTGTGTGGTTAATTTCTAATCAATACATTTAAACGCAATTTTTACCATTCACCAATCAGTCTGTTATAAAGTAACCATTTTTAACCACTTTACTAAATAGGGGCCCTACAAAAAAAGTAATGGGATGTCAAGTGTTCCGGTGTTTATATAAAATGTTGGTATTTAACTGAGGGGTTTTTCGCAGTTTTTCTGAAATGTATATGTACTTACTACAATTTAAAAATTATTTTTTTAATTTCTTTGTCTGATTTAACAACCACATTAAGAAATTATTATTAAGTATCTAGATGAACAAGTTTTTTTTTTAATGAACAGTAGAATCTCTTTATGTCCTATCATTAAAGGGAAATACCACAGCTAAATATAAAGTTACGGGTCTTAATACTCAAAAAATAATATCATCTCTATAATAGTAAATAATAATACGCCGTTTAGGATAAATATACAGAAGGACGACCTCACCTATCATCCGTATTTTTTTACTATTATGATTTAAAATGTTTATTAATGCTACCAGGTGAACTGACGAGTTTTATAAGAAGTAAAAGTATAAAAACACTTGATTTATTAATTATGACTATAAAGTTTGTAATAATTATATACATTGTAGCTTTTTACATTTAATGATTGTACCATGTAAATATGAGTATTTACATAACTAAATATAACACTATACAGCCATAATAAATTAGAATTAATTAATATCCAAAAAATTAAACAGCAATTTATAAAATCAAAACCTATACGAGGACTCCAATAAAAGTGACTGATAGCCGCAACAACATTTTTGTGTTAAATTTAATAAAAAAAAAACTGCCAACAAAAAGTATAAATGTATAAATATATGTATAATTGTGTATAAAAATATATGTACAATGTGGCCCAGTTCAAATGGCAATACTCCATTAATTTCGTATGTCGTTATTTTTTGACAGTCCGCTGTGAAATTTTTATGACATGTAGAACTGTAGATATCTTTCTATTCTCTGCAGGCTAGTCTGATGCGCAACATTTTCAAAATTGAGATATTAAAGTGGAACTGGTAAAATGGGCACCCGGTATATTTCTGTATATATATGAACTGAAAATATTAGAAACAAAGTAAACAGGATAATCCTTACATGAGTATATTTGTCTATTCTAGATGAAGTTTAAATTACGCCTTGATGTTAATTTAACGATTCCCTAACTCAGTAGGGTATTGTATACCCTCATCCAAAGAACCTTATTATTATAAACATTTTTGTTAGTTAATCATGCAGTTAGAGGTAGGGAAGGTAATTGATGTTGTACTTACTGGTCCATAGACTTTGTTAATTCTTGCCAAACCTTACATAAAAATAATAAGGGATATTTTTAAACTCAACCCTGAACGAAATTGCACGCACCGGACACGTTATTTTCAAGTTTAAAATTTGTTGCTTTTGGAAGTCTATATAATAATTTGAAAAATAATCGCTCAGCAGAAATAACTCTAACAAGTAGAGTAAAAAGTGTTCTTAAACAACAAGATCTGGATTTTTTTTTTCTAGATTGTACTCAGAAAATGTAATCAGCACTTTTGGAAGATAGTGCGTTATATAGACTAACTTGACTCCTTCAAAAAGTTGATAAAATTTAAAATTACTAAGGAAACCAAGACATCTTCTTCATGTGCCAAAATTAGTGTTTTTTTTATAATCATATTTGCGTTTACTTTAAATTCCCACTAACTTAGTCAATAGTTTTTTAAACATATCAAAAACATAATTGAAGCATTGTTTTACACAATTTAATCACTATTTCCTGCATCCTTTGTAGCGTGACCAGTAACACGTGCTCGTCAACACATATTTTTTCATCAAGATTTCCTGTAGCGAAATCTGCATGAGAAAAAAAAATGTTCATAACTGTGGTTATTATACATACAATTCACAATCTTTTCGCTGAAATTTAAATGAAGTTTGATAACACTAATGCAAATTTTACTGCATCCTAAATTTGATAGAAATAGCTATTTAAGATTCAACATTTTCATTACTACTATGAAATAACTGACGAGTTCCTTGAGCAACGGTTGTAAAATAAAAATATTTCTTTTTTGATGTAAGTTAGGTAATTTTAACATTTTTTAGATACACCATCTCTTTAACCTGTTCGACTTTTTATTGAAATTTGTGTCTTTCGAACACAATTTATTTCACCGCGACATGTTTCGACCGAAAAATAACGTAAGGCCATCTTCAAGCTATCAAAAACACTTTAAAATTTAGGTTAAAATTACAAAATGAAATAAAATGAAATTGGCATTAACAAAAGTTGTGAAAATTAATTTTTCTTCTTGTGAAAATTATTTTTTTGCAAATACATCAAGCGTCAGATTGGAGTGGTTGGTAATTTTAATTAGATATTTATTTATATTAATTGAGAGCACCTTTTCGTTTTTCGTAGATGAAACCTATACCATGTGGGCTCAATTTCACGCTAATTTGCGTTGTCGCAAATTGAAGGCTGATGAAATTAAACAGTAAATAATGCAAATTCAAATCTAAAACCTAGACTTTTATTTAGTTAGTATTCAAAATATAGAAAACTCTTTATTTTACAAAAGTAAAAAAGAACAAATATATAGGATACATGATTAAATTCAAAAGAAACTTTTCAATAATGTTAAAGTTATCCTATATTGCTATTAAAAAATTATATTGACGGCGCTTATCTGAAACTAGTCAAAATGAGAATGCAAAAACATTGCATATTCTGGACATTGATCAATTATACAATATATACGTAAAATTTAAGTTATTTTGTTGTATTTTTTAAATATTTAACAAGCTCCTTTATTCTTGGAAAAAAAGTAGCTACCAAGAATTCAGAGGAGTCTCTATAAGATAAGAAGTAAAATTTTCCTCTTGTACATAACCCCATATTGTATAAAATTAAAAATAATAAACCAAAACCAGCATGTTAGTTTACACATTACCAATTAGTGCTTTACCGAAAATTTTAAAGATATTAATTGTTGTTTTTTAAAAAATAATAAATTTTGATTTTGATATCTTTATTTTAGAGAATTATTGTTTTGTTTCATGTAATCCAATAATCTGCAAAGATAAAAAAATATTTCAAAAAGTTTAGATAGTGTTTCTCTCGCCCTTGAATTAATCAACGCCTTTTAAGGAGATAAAGAACCTTAAAGTGGTTCCAAAATTTTGTATTCTATAAAATAAATTTTCAAATTTTATAGTAAAAGCAGCTTGTGTCAAAAAAACTGCTTTTCTGCATCTCATTTCCAATAAAAAAAATCGACAATGTTTTTTCTACAGTTTCTAGATGTTTGTAAGTTGAAACCAGTGGTGAAAATTGTATTCCGAAATTTTCAGAAATCATTGAGGTATTGATTTTTAAAATTATTTGGAAAATTTCACGAAAATGTTAAAAATAATGATGATGATAAAAAAACTATAATTGTTTTATGTAAAGGAGATTGTGAACAGATTATATTTAAAATTTCATAAGAACAAGTCTGTTAAAAACGGAGATATTGCATTCTGAAAATGTATTCAATACTTACTCCACAAGAGTTAAACATAGCGGCTGGCTTTTTAATAAAAGCCTTTCCTAGCTTATCCTCGAAAATTAAAAATATTAAAGCACATGTGAAAGTATCTTTTGACATACACAGTTTAAAGAGTATTTATCTTTTTTGATTTTGTGATGACATTATCAATTTTTTTATTGTTTTCACAGTGGGACATAAATACCCTTATCCTAAATTAAATCAGATCAAAATTCTGCTCTTCAATGCATGTAGGGTGAACTGAAAAAATTGTTTAGAACGGTATACTTCATAGGCGTATTATAATCAGGCTTAAAAAAAAAGTAGAAAGCTTCATTTTTCATTTTTTTCTGTGATTGCTATGATTGCTTATTAAAAAAAAAATAAATTGGACGAAGTCGTATCTGGGGTGTATAATATGTTGCCTATGCAAAAATTATCAGGCATGAACAGATAAAATGAGCGCCCTGTATAGTGATGAAATATCCAGAAAATTTGAAAGTACCAAATTGAGCAATGCCATTACTGTACGTCCTTAGGTTATCCTCGATAAGTAAAACAACTTGAAACATCGGAAGAATGTCTCACAGAGAAATTAGTTTGATTTGAATGAGTTCATCCTCTCAAAACAGAGGATCAAAACAACAACTAGTAATAATGAACTAATTGACTAAATGTTCTGAATATCATTATTATAATTTTTATTAAATAAGGTTGTATTTTCACATTTTCGGGAAAATGGGGTGACTCGTTCTTAATTTGATCAATAAAAAATATGAATGCTATGATGAATCACAAGTAAAAACTCATCGTATTTTGTACATTTTAGGTAAAATTTATTCGGCAAAATTTTGAGATAACGTCATCAATTTTTTGGGGGAAATATACAGATGTATTTTGATTAACAATTTTCCATGCTTACAATGACTTTAAAACGTCTCAAGATTTCACAGTATTCAGTTTTGCAATTCTTGATTTAATCAATAAAATAAAGTGACTCAGTCATTCATTTTTTTCAGACACCCCGTATAAGCAAATCTGAAAAATATTAATGCAGTTATAAATCACAAGTATAGACACATCATTCTTTACACATCTCAGATAGCACATTTTTTTCAGAAAAAAGTCACCCTGTATATGCAAATCCAAAAAATATTAATGGAGTGATAAATCACAAGAAGAGGCTCATCATATTTTGTACATTTTAGATAGGATTTATTCAGCAAAATTTTGGGATGGTGTCATCAATTTTTTAGGGGGGATGAGCAAATACATTTTGAACACAAATTTACCTTGCTTATGATAAATTTAAAATATTTCCAAGATTTCAAAGCATTCCGTTTTGTAGTTTCTGATTGAATCAATAAAATAAATTCATGCATTCATTAATTTTTTTGAATCACCCTGCATAATTGCATATACAAATCCAAAAAATATGAATGGAATGATAAATCACAACTACAGACTCATAATATTTTACACATTTAAGACAGGATTTATTCAGCAAAATTTTGAGGTGAAGCCATTAATTTTTAGGGGGGGATGAGTAAATACATTTTGACTAAAAATTTACCATGCTTATGATAACTTTAAAACATCTCAAAGATTTCAAAGCATTGAATTTTGTAGTTCCTGATTAAATGAATAAAATAAATTCACGCATTTATTAATTTTTTTGAGTCACCCTGTATATGCAAATCCAAAAAATATGAATGGAATGATAAATCACAACCACGGACTCATCATATTTTGCACAATTTAAGATAGGATTTATTCAGCAAAATTTTGAGGTGACGTCATTAATTTTTTAGGAGGGGGGGGGGGGGATGAGTAAATACATTTTGACTAAAAATTTACCATGCTTATGATAACTTTAAAACATCTCCAAGATTTCAAAGCATTAGATTTTGTTGTTCCTGATTAAATATCAAAATGTTGTGTCCTAATTTTTTTTTTTCCAAAAATCTGGACATTTCGAGTAAAATCTCAATTCGCAGTCATAAACTGCATGTATAAGACTATGTTATTTGATACAATTTAAAACCCAATTACTATGTACAATTTTGAAGTGTCGTCATCACATTAGTGGTGGGGATGATTAGACAAAGTTTGGTTGACGCCATGATATACCTAATATAAATACAAAATTTGACAACAATCGGCCCAGTACTTTCGGAGATTATCTGTCTAATAAAAATCCGGGACGGCAGACAGACGGACAGACGGACAGACAGACAGACAGACGGAAACGGGAGACCTATTTCTTCGTCCTCTAGGGTTCATGATAGGTTGAGAAAATGCAAAAGTAGAGAGTCGGCCGATGGACTCGATTACAATACTTCCTTTGCTTAGGCTCGGGAAGTAAACATTTAAATGGCCTTTAATGAAAAACACTTTGCAGGCACGTCATCAAGATGTTAGTGAGAATTTTTAGACTAATTTTGGTTTGCGTTTTACCATCTTTTACATTATCCCAAAATACATATAAAATTTGATGACAATCAGTTCCGTAGTTTCGGAAATTATCTGTAAAATAAAAATCGACACAAACGACAGATAGACGAAAACGGGATTCCTATGTTTTCGTATTCGACCTAGGTACAATTATAGAACTATCGACCGATTTATTTGTGTATTTTAGTAGTCATGAAAAACCATTCACAAACTTTTGAATACCTACAGAATAAAGAATGCCCATTCTGGCCTAAATAAACAACCCCAAATTCTCAAAGATTTATTGCGCCTTTCTGCAGTATTAGAATAATTCATTAGAACACTTATTATCAACTCGATTTAAATTTTAACACTGGTGAAATAGCAAACATAAAAAAATACCACTTATTAGTAAGTTAACGATTTAGAGGAGCGGAAATGTTCTTGCAATATTTTTTCTCCATAACAAACACTCATCTTCAAACAAATGACAAACCTGGTGCTATATACAGGGTGATGAAAAAATGACGTATAAGCTTGATGGTTCGTTGTTAAAAAGGCTCTGAAAAACTCGAAAAAAATTGCTAAAAAAATCCCTGAATTTTATTTAATGTGAATTTAATCGACAAATTCCGACAAAAATTGTGAAAAATGGCATTATTTAATTGTGTGTGAGACAGGCAGTTCATTCAAACAAATCAGAATTACGAAATTAATTCTTCAACTTCGAAGTTTAATATTTTCGAAAGTTTGATGCAGGGATTTTTTTAACCATTTTTTCGAGTTCTTAGAGCCTTCTTTACCACGTACTATCCACTTCATACGTCATTTTTTCATCACGTCGTATAAATTATAACTTGTTTTACCCCCTTTGTGAATTAGGAGTGACGTATTCCGGCCAATACCAGTTTCCAGAATGAGTAATTCAGTAGGTATACGAGACTTCATTCACAAGTAAATTGGTCGCAAGTTCTTAGGCTAATAATTTTGTTTAACCATTGGAATGACGATTTAGATGTCATCAGTAGCCAGATTCCATCTTTTACATTTGCTGCAATCGATGTAACCTTAAGATGTCTTTTTTATAGTCTTGTAAATAATAATCAAGTAATATGTATATTTATAGACACCGGTCACATGTTAACCACTATTTTCCGAAGCGAACATTGTTTATTAAATAGAAAATGAAAAAAGTTATAACTTTTAATTATATTTTTATAACCTTATGATAATTTGTGTATAAGTGTTCAAACAAAGTGGTGAATGTTTCAGTTTTCTTTAGCTTTATGGCGAATGCGCAACTTCAACGTGTGAGCGCTAGGTTGTGACGATCTCTGGTGTTTAGTTTACTCGTCGCTGCCGTCGTGGTGCAGGAATTGATTATTATTTGAGATCAATTTTCTAGACATAACACTACGACACTGAAATAACATTCGGCAAACGACACAATTTTGAGTGAACTACAATGAATTCAAAACATCTTAGGAAAGGTAAGTCATTAATTATATACACTTCGAGAGGCACTATCCGTGCATTTCGCAAGTGAAGTCTTAATTTGGTTTCTAGTTAAAATAAATATTACCGCATTCTTTAATATATAGCAGAAATTGCCAATTTAAAATAAAAACGAGTTTTTTGGTTATGGTCGTATTTTGTCAGCATTGTGAAATAAATAAGTATACGCTAAAAAAGGCACTATACAAATACGTGAGTGTGTTTTACACCAACACGTATCTGATAAAATGATAATAAACTGCATTAGCTAAAGAGACCTGCAAACAAAACTTTCTTGCATTTATGTTAATATTTGTTTTGTGTGTGCTTATTATTCTCAACTGCCCACCTATTCTGCAAAAACTACTTTGTAATGAATTCATTTATATAAATGTGTGTTTACAGTGGCTATTAAGTAATGAAGTTCCGTTGTTTGAAAACTTTATTTCAGGTTATATCGAATGTTGTCATATTTATTTTTGTTCCATTGCCTCACTTGAATTTAAAATTTCCTGCTGTTGTAACATGCTGTTGACCTTATTTCCGTCTATACCTACCTATAACAGGCAGAAATAAATTATGGTAACAGTAAAATAGTACAGCTTTGTTTATTAATGCAGCAAGCTATTTTAAGACTCATAAAACATAATCTCCGCAATTCCTTTTTTAAAACTACCATATACGGTTATAATAAAAATACTTATAAAGTTATAACACAACACAATATCACAAATGTACGTAACAAAACAAAACGTATTGTACAAATAATTAAATTTAATAGAAAGCTTCATTAATAAAGCAAGTTGAAATTCAATCACGTTCTTATTAAACAACAATTTTTATTTGTATGAAATAATATACAGGGTGGAAATTACTTACGGAATAAAAATTCAGTAGGCAACTGCAAAACTGTTGGTATTTGTCTAAAACACTGAAACAGGTCAATTTTTATTTCTAATTAGATATGTTTTTTTTACATATATATTACGTCATTCACTTTCGAACTATGAAGAGTATGACCTTCTTTTTAATGAAATTTAAAAAAATGAAGAGCTCTTAAAATACGTGGGTTCCTTGAAAAAGTCCTTAAAGGTACTATCTACAAATAACAAAAAAATACATATGACGCAGTAGTTCAAAAGTGGATGGCGTCGTAAACAATTGAAAAACTTAAGAAGAGCAAAATTAGAAATAAAAATTGACCTATTTAAGCGTTTTCGACAAATACCCTTAGTTTTGAAATTGCTGAATTAATTTCAGTAGTAATTTCGACACTGCATATTTGCATTCAAATTTTTGTGACGTCACAAAAGTTTTAACTTCCACTTCTGCCTGTCACACTATACCATATTTTGTGCCAAATATTCAGGCTCCTGGATTAAATGATCTAATTCGTATGGTAGCTGATGCAATGAGTTCAAATCTATTTTCAGAATTTCTCTATTGCGACAAAAATGCTCAACGTTTATTAGTTAACAGAATTAGGCTTTTCATGTCAACAAGGGTGGCAATCAAATTTAAAAAAATAATTACAAAAATTGTTGAAAACTATTTTTGTGCTTTGCATAATTCAAAAATGTAATTTGATAGAAAAAAAAAAGAATTCTGCTGTCAGATCTGAATTTAGCACATTACAATTTATAAAATATACTTATAGTTTTTTTTGAGCCATTGTTATTTCAGGACAGTGTGATTTGTAAGGTAGTTAGGTGAATTAGAAGTGATTTTTTATTTTTTAGACGAGACGTGGTTTGATAGCCACGAAATATTAAAAAAACGGTTAAGTAGATAATTTGTACAAACAGATAAGAAGAAAGAGAACCACTGTTCCCCATGCTGGTTCCTGCTGGAACCTTGTTGTTGTCGATGAAGGACGTGCAGCTGGATTACTACCAAGATATGTTTTTTATAAATGGTTTAAAATTTCCTTTCAACTTTCAAACAGAATAGCGTCAATTGTTATAGATAACTCACGCCATCGTTTGGTGGTATTCAACAAAAGTTCAGTCGCAGCGGCAAAAACACCGAAATCATAAAATGTTTATTAAAAGAGATTAACTTTTTTTTGAGAAAATTTTGCCAAGAACCTGTCAAAATTGTTTAATTTTGAAAAAGAATATGTACTTAATAAGGTAACTGCAGCCCGTGGTTATTGGTTAAATAGTAGTCAATCTACCAACTTTCAGTCAATTTTTAACGTTACTGTAATGATTTGAAATTTTCGAAAAAATGATCCAAGTTAAAATATTTTTAAAACGGTAAAATATTTCTAAAAATTGATATTCTGGACTAATATTTATACATGCAAGTTTTTAGAAATAAACATCAAAATTATACAACAACTTTGAAATTTTGCACATGCTTTTAGATTATTCGGACATACATTGATCCCCACTAAAAAATTGATGACGTCACCACAAAATTTTATTAAAAAAATCTAAGAGACAAATGAAGGAAAATTTTGGACCAATTTACTCCTGCACATGTGGTTTATGAACCTCTGTTAAGTTTTTATCCTAGACATCCAGATTTTTGGAGAAAAAATCAAGGTTGCTCTTACAAGTAACTTTGAAGCTACAAAACTGAATGCTCTGAAATTTTGGAAACGTTTTAAAGTTATCGTAACCATGGTAAATCGTTAATCAATTTTTTTCGTTGTTGGCACTTTAAAACATGACATGATTTTAGAATTTTGCCGAATAAATGTTCTATATTATTTACATTTACCAAATATAAATTTTGGTGATTCCAAAAGCATTGTTTGTTATTTCAAATCCAATTCTCTTTTGAATGACTCGGGTTTACTGTATAATTTTTTTAAGCAAACAGGCCAATTTTGATGTTGAAGTTTGTATTGCTTTTTTATAAAATAAAAAAAGTCAATTTTCGTCATGAAGTTTTTTTAATGCATTTTTTTTACATTTGACTCTATTGTTAAGGTTATCTTTTAAAAAGTTGTGGATTTATAAAGATTTTGACCACCGCTGACTTCCAGATTTTTACAAAAAAAAAAAACCTTCAACGTCAAAATTGGCCTGTTTTCCAAAAAAAAAAACATAAAGCACCTTATAATAAATTAAAAAACAAAATGTGGGGTGGAACGTACGATTTTCCTTACTAGTAATTTGCCCCTTTTTTTGGTATTATATATATTTAATTTTATAGGACTGTATACTCCTGCATGTGTGATTCATGAATCCGTGTCGAGTTTTCAAGACATCCAGATTTTTGAGAAAAAAATCAAAATTGTATAACAACATTTTACAATTTAACTTTGAAATTGTAAAACCGAATGCCCTGAAAACTTGCAAGGTTTTTAAGATTTTCGTAAGCATTTTTTTCGTTTATAATTCCTAAAAAATGGTGACGTCATTTTATAATTTTGTAGAATAAATGTTTCTTAAATTTTATAGAATTACATATTCTATGTATGTTTGTATGAGATTTTTGGAAAAAAATTCAAAATTAGTCCTGCATGGGTGATTTATGAATCCGTGTTGACTTTTTACTCTTAGCAAAAATAAATCAACATTGTATAACAAATATAACAATGTTTTATAATTTAACTTTGAAATTGCAAAACCGAATTCTGTGAAAACATGAAGATATTTTAAGATCTTTTTATGTCCTTTGCTCACAAAATCAACCAAATTTCATTTTCTTTTAACCGCTGATGCTAGTAATCTGAACGTACTAAAAGTCGAATTCGGTCGAACTATGAACACAAACAGTCCAAGATAAGCATATTCTGAAAAATTGAAAATGTTTATATTTTTCCCGTTGGTTTTTCTTGGTAGCGTCATCGAAATTCTAAAAACAACATAATTTTTGTCGCCGGCAAAACTGAAACTAATAGTAATAGTAATAATACCCAAAACAATACCACAGGGCCCCACTTTGTAAATTTCCCGGTGATCCCCATGTCCTCAATCCGCCAGTGATAGCACACAACTTTTTTTAATAGCACACCCTTTTATATTTTTACATGTTCTCGTTCCAGGCTTTAGAGCTATAGTTTATTTTTGTAATTCCAATGCGACATTGCCATATTTTTCCAATTTTCTTGAATTTTTTTAGCAATGCAAGGGTTCACAAATAATCGTAGTAATAAATATTATTTTTTAGATCTGTGTAGTAATATTTTATCTAGAGATAAACAAGGATACACACTTTGTTGTGGTATCAATTAAATCAAATTTTAATATACAGACCCTTTATAAGAAATCTAATACGTTACAATTTTCAAATTTCAGTTTTTCAATTTTTTCAAATTACAGCATCTTACTCTATTTTTTTGTTTTCTTTCTTTCAATATGTCGGTGTATCTCTCAAAGAAGTAAACAATTGCAGTAACTATCAACTGTAAATGTAGAAATATTTAAAATGAAAGAAAAAAAAACATTTGAAAAAGCTGAAATATCATCTCTCGACAAAATATTGTAACAAAAATTTTAAAAATAACCCTATTTCGTTTTTTGTGAACTCTTTCATTGCTAAAAATTGATTACAAAAAATTGGAATAACGTGACAACGTCGCATCGAAATTTCAAAAATATCGACTGTTCAGTGATAGTGATGTTGCTGATGGCACACCCTTCCTCTTTTCGTCCTTTCAGACTCGTCCGATTTTCCTTGTTAATTTTGACAGGTTTCCAAATATGCCATCAAAGTAATCATATTCCATAACCAGCATCTGTGGAGTTTGTTGTAAACAATACGTTTGTGATTGTATTTACTTTGGATTACATTGTTCGCTTGAGTTCGTTGTACAGCATTCGTTTTTCACAATCCCATTACCTAATAGGGAGAGAAGTAATAAATATCTACGAAAAATGTTGTAACGATGATTGCATTTCCAATTATTTCCTTTACTAGTAGTTAGTAGTTAGTATCCTACACGAACCAGAAAATGGCGACCTTGCCATTTATTGACTAAACTGGAGGAAACACTCTGACAAATCGATACTGTGTCATGGGCGTTTTTGTTGTTAATTCAACGACGATAAAATCCGAGAGATTGACTATCGTATTTTATATAATACGTAACATCGTACTAGCTTTTATTTTAATTTTTTTTTGTATATATATAATTCTTACAGTAATTTTATTTTCAGGATCAAGACAACCATCACCAATATCAAAAGGGAAAATTCGCTTATACAGCAATCGATTTTGCCCTTATTGTCAACGAATCGTCCTAGTTTTAGATGCGAAAAAGATTCCGTATGTTTTAAACAACTTTGTAGATTGTAGTAAGACATGCCGAAATAGCTCAGTTGGGAGAGCGTTAGACTGAAGATCTAAAGGTCCCTGGTTCGATCCCGGGTTTCGGCACTTGTTTTTTTTTTCTTTTTTTTTATCATAAAATAAGAATATACATATTTTTAAAGAAATCACATGATAATATTTTAAAATAGCTATTATAATTACAACCATACGTGGAATTATTGTTTTAAAACAACTCCTCAGACTGTAACAAGTAAATGTTTCAGATACGAAGTGGTTAACATAAATTTAGTTAGTAAACCAGACTGGATGTACGATAAGACTCCAAGTGGAAAAATCCCTGCCTTAGAGTTAGACAATGGAGAAGTGCTTTACGAGTCTTTAATTATTGCTGATTATTTAGATGAAAAATATCACGCTCATCATTTACATTCTAAAGATCCTCTACAGAAGGCGAAAGATCAACTTTTATTGAGGCAGTTTACCAAGGTATCACTTTTTGTACAGCTTTATTGCTAATTAATTAATAAATTTTGTACATAATTCCATAACTATACGTATGAGTCATCTCTTTTAGACTACGGAAATTCTTTATAATGAACTCAAACGCATCACTTACTTTATTTACATATTTGCTTTGTGTTTTACATAAATTTACAAACAATAGTTTTTCTTAGAAAACAAAAAGTCTAGTCACCATAAACAATTGGATAGAAAATGTGCTTTATTTCGTCTTCTGACTTCTCTTTTTCATCCACACAAAACTGAAATTCTTTTTTATTAATATTAATAAATCCACGATATTTCTTTTTTAGGTGATAAATGCCTTACTCAAGACTGTTTCTGCGGGCAGAGTTGATAACGATGAAGCGGACATTATTACTGAAGGTCTCACGACATTTGAAAAAGAATTAGCTAATAGACCTGGCCCATATTTTAGTGGTAACAAACCAGGAATGTTGGATTACATGATATGGCCATGGTGTGAAAGATCCGATGTTTTAAAAATGTTCGGTAAAGAGTATATCTTAAGAAAAGATAAATACAAGAGATTGGTAATCCGAATGTTTATTAATGTTTTAATTTTTCAAAATCGCTGATATTTTTAGATGGAATGGCGAAAAATGATGATGGAAGATGAGGCTGTGAAAAAAAGCTGTTGTGATGTAAATACTCATATTAAATACTTGCAGTCCTACAGGGCAGGAATACCTGACTACGATTTACTTAGTTAAAAAAAATGAAATTTGTGAATATATTATTGTATTACCTAATTATTGTAAGTAATTAGGTTTTAATAAGTACATAATCCGTATCATCAGTGTTGTCGTGTCACCTTTATATTTTTTATAAGCAATATATACAATTAACATACGTAATTTTAGACAGATTAATAAATATGTTAATGTTAAAAATCAAAAAATTAAAATTTGAGTACTTACCATTTAAAGAGTTTTTTATTATTATTATTGATACACTGTAGTTACAAAAATTGAGGCTGCTGACAACATTTTTACAAAGTTCAAAATGACTTGAAAAAACATTTTTAAATTTAAAAATAAATTTGTATATAGGTAGCCAACAATATCATGGAAAATTTATAAGAGCAGGGTCCTCCTTCCACAATACATTGACATTGATTAAGTGCATGTACTTAATCAACGCACAATAATAAGAGATAATGAAACAACTTATTATATTATCGATTCGGTCTGTTGATCCAAGTTAGACATATTTTTCGATTTTCAATTTTACCATTGTTTTACTTCTAGAAGGTAAGTATCTTCTGTGGTTACAAGGGTTACAAGTTACAACGGTGGTAACAAAACTCACAAACGATAATGTACCGTGGCCGGAACTTTAATAACATCAATAATCAAAAACCTTGATACGATCTGATACGATTAAACTAATTCAGTTGGATAACCTGCTTGTCATTCTTGTTTGACATTTGTGGCCTGTGTGTGATTCGGCTGACCGGGATATCGACGCGCCACGTAGCGGAAAGAATGTGAACCCTCCAGAGGGAGATAGCTCTGACTCGTGCGTGGTGTTTATTTTGTGTTTAATGCTTTTTAGTGCTTTTTAGTTGTGTTTAATAGTGTTTAGTTGTGTTTAATAGTGTTTAGTTGTGTTTAGTGTTGTTTTTTATTGTGCGATTCATTGTTGTTTAGAGTGTTTTAAGACAATTTCCCTTTCGTTTCGTGTTGCTTGTGTTCTTTTGTACTTATTATTAGTTTGAGTTGTAAATATGTTGATTTCGATCAGTAACATAAAGTCGCGATCTTTTCTATAGAACCACTCCCTAGTGTAAATTTTCAAAATTTGTTTGGTGTAAGTGACCTTGACGGGTTTCTGGGGGAAAACATATGTGTCAAAAATTTGACAGGTTAGATGGCCCCATTGTTAATGTAGATATTTTATTTTAATAAATAGATGAACAGAACATACAGTCTGCACGGGATACAGTGCGGCATATTTGAGGGCAACCGAAACATTCGTGTTGTGCTAGTTTCGATTGCCATATCAACTACCGCTACCAACCGCGTTCGGCGTAAAGTACTAGATGACAGGGCTATCAACTTGACTTTTTATCGAGTGGTTCCGTAGAAATGACCGCTACTGTATACAGTTACATACAAGACAATGCGTGTGTTGATCGAAAAACGCGGCCCCTTGAACAAGGAGAAGCACTGTATGTGGCTGGCTTAATAGGCAATTGCACTTTTGAGGGACAAAACATCGAAGCACGGTGCATAGCCTCAAAAATTAGTGCAGCACCTCACGAAATTCAAATTCAATTTGCAGATTATTCAGGTGATGTGACATTCTGAAAATATGTTAATATAGACCTAATAATGGATTGTCTTATCAGATTACAGACAGTGGAACTGTGTCTGCAGCTGCAAAGCAGGAGCAGGAGGGAAATGTAAGCACATAGTTGCCACCCTACTGTATGTTTACAAGTAAGCTGCACCGTTTCTTGTTGAAATCATAAACATTTCATTATAATTTTAGTGCTCAGAGTATAGGCCTACTTAGTTGCACCGATGTTCCCCAGGCATGGGGCAAACGGAAGCGGGAAGAACTAGTAGAAGTTGTTCCTGTGGAACAATTTTGCCATGTTAAGTCATCGGAGCATTCCAAATGTGATATGGCAGGAATTATTCCAGAAGATTTCGTACAAAAGTGCTTTGAAGGTAGACATCAAATTATATAAATTGATTTTGTATTATCATTTATTTTTTTGTAATAGTTCTCCCGAATTCTGGAGCTGCCATGCTGTTCAAGGGGACTATTAATCCTGAAGATAGGTCTAGGTTGTATCAAATAATTGTTATAAATGGCATCATCAAGCCTTAGCAATTGTTAATGATATAAACACATCTTTATTTAAAAGTTTTTGCTGCTGCTGTTTTTTTTTCTTTTGCAGGGATGATCTCTTCAGTGCAATTTGCGACAATGCTTATCGGAGCGAATTGAGTGAGGTAATATACCAGGTTAATCTAGATGCTCCCTTACGGAGGTGTTGTGTAGCCACCTACAACAAATTGTATCCATGCGACGGATTTGAAATTTGTAAAGACACATTTAAAAGCAAAGCCACATGGATGCAAGAACGACAGTATAGAATAACCGGTTTGTTTTCATAATTTTTATGAGCTTATTTAACATGATGTTACAGGTTCAAGATGTTACACCTTATTTACATACAGTCAGGGTGACTGGCATACCAAAGCCGTGAAATATTTTTATCCCAAATCATTTAAGGGAACCTATGCCACAAGATATGGCAACAACCAAGAAGATTTTGCCCGGCAAGCATATATGACCAATCTCCCAAGTGCCGAAACTGTAATCCAGTGTGGGCTGATTGTGTGCCAAAAGAATCCATGGTTGGCCTGTTCTCCTGATGGCATTGTGTTTCGGGATAAACGACCAATTCGTTTATTAGAAATTAAGTGTCCTGTTTTAGGTGAACCAAGCGAACTTGTAACTGAAAAATTTTATGAAAACTTGTTTTTATAGGTGCAAAAAAAACCATTACTGAATGTCTTCCATCATTGGAGTACATGGAATTTTCAGAGGGGGAAGGCTGGACATTGAAGAGACGGCATGGGTATATGGCCCAAATACAATTGTCCTTGGCAATTTTAAATTTACTAGGTTGCGATTTCATCATTTATTCAAGTTTTGACAGATCTTTTTATTTGCTAAATATAGATCGGGACGAAATATTTTGCAATGATCTCTTGAAAAAATTGAAAAGTGTTTTCTTTCAAAATATGTTGCATGTATTGTGTGAACCACTTTAAAAAAAATAATAAAAAACTTATCAAAAATCAAAATGTTATTTTTCTAATATAGAACAATACATAATTACAAGAAAAACTTAAAATTTATCAACAGATAAAATTGGACTTGACAAATTTGTTAAAGCTACTATCACAATAACAATACTGTTAATATTTCTTAATAATTTAAATGGCAATATATTTCGACAAATTTTAAATTTTTTTATTCGCTGGATAGCTCGTTCTACGTGCACTCTCGCTCTGGCTATTTCTGCAGTCCTTAATGCTTCCGCCTTTGTTAGTTGTTTTTTCTTTTTTAAAAACGGTGGACGTATCAGTTGTATTCCTTTGTTAGCACATTCTTTATCGATTAAAAACCCTTTATCTACCATAATCCCATCACCTGGAGAAAATTTTGAAATCATATTTTCCTTGTTGAATATGGCTTTGTCAGACGCCCTACCACCGTAAGGTTTACTTAAATATGTTATAGTTCCTGAAGGAGCTACACCAATTAAAAATTTTACTGTATGTCTACCTTTGTAAAATGAGTATGTTCTGATTCTGCATTTTAGACATTTACATTTTTCTATTTCTAATTCAGTACAATCGAGTACAATTCTAGTATTAGAATAATTTTGAAAACAAATTGGCATGCTCCTTTTTATTTCTTGTTGGCTAGGAAATCTAATTACACTTTTTAAACAAAAAGCCAAATTAGTTATTATGCGCTGAAAATATGTTTGAGCTGTTGTATGGCTAACATTAAAGAATATGCTTAAAGAAGTAAATGGTACATCTAATTTCAATCTCATTAATGATAGAAGTATCAATTTTTTTATATTTAGTTTTGATTTGATTTTCATGTGTTGCGCTAAAGTTGATGTTAATAAATTAAGAAAAGCAAGACTTTGTATGCCAGTCAAGATTCGAAGTTTGTAATCAGTATTTATTATGTCTGATACATCAAATTGATTGAATTCCTCGTACGTATTTACTTGTACACCTTTATCTGCATATTCTTTAACATTTGTAGGAGCATTACTGTGACCCCAGGATGTTAAAACTTCCGCAACGTCCACTTCATCTTGATCATGTGTTCTAGGAAAATAAGCTCAAAAAGATTTAAATATCATGAACAGATGCATACATAGAAATAATATTCATTGTTTCGACAGACCCCTCATGATCTCGAAATTCGTTTTCTTGCTGTTGCATACTTTTAATTTCTTTATTCCTACAAAGGGGATGTGCTGACTAGTAATTACCTATTCGTCAGCATTATTATTTTATACTCACTTTTTACGATTTTCAGATCTTTGTTGCCTCTGAAAAATCAAATTTTCATTGATTTCTCTGTCATGCATTCTTTTTGGAAGATTTTCCGAAGGCACTGCATTTGGTTTTAGTCTCTGTAGTTTACATTGATAACCTAAGAATATATTTTAAATAATTAAATAACCAGACCAAATATAGAGGTTATGTTATTCTTACGTCTATTTAAAAAATAGTCTTCATCACGAAAATGTTTGCTACAGACTACCATATGTTGGCTAACTTCCTTTCCTATTTTTAAGGCATTAATCCATTTTTGTCGCAATAACTTGTTTAACGTTGGGAATTTGTGGAACGAAATATTGCTAGAGTAATACGTCGTGCACATGGGCACGCAGCAGTATTTATTACTTTTGTTTCGGCGTTTAGGGTCCATTTTTCACAGAAATAAATAATATACACCAATAAAACAACTCAATTTTAAGCCACAAACACTATTTTTCACAACGTACACATATGACACTCAAACGTTTATCTCCTTTTCGGTCTCCATTGTTGTTGTTGTGTCGCGCGCCACCTATAGTTCGTTTGCAAGCCGAATTGTCAACAAAAAGTTGACAAACTTCAAACATCCCTTTGTTTCTTGTTAAAGAAAATGTGGTATTTGTGACGAAGATGTCTCTCTGGAAAAAATCATTATTGATATTCGTATTTCTTCGTTCGAATTTTGCAATATGATTAATGTGAAATTTGTCTGTGATCAGTGACCCGAATGTTTGTGACAACGTAAATTACTACATATTGAATGAATCATCTAACAGTTTAATTATCTAACAGTGGCAATGTCCGAGGCGAATGTTCGAGACGACGATGCTCTACCCAAAGGGAGGGTAACTGAAGTATGCCAGGAGTGGATGGTGAGAGAAGATGGGGCCCTAGCATATCGTTTACAGAACCAAGAAATCACGGACCATCTCTCAGGAAATCGATTCCGTAACGCTGTAGTCCGCGAAGACTTCCCTAGAGCTAAAAGCGAGCAGCTTAGAGAGCAACGTTTAGCTGAACAAACTGCATTAATTTATCAACGTATGTTAGCTGAGCAAGAAGAGCAGGATAACAAGGTTGCTAGACAGCTAGCGGAGCAGCTGGAGCGTGAAGAACGAAACAAGCGACGACTGTTGGAAATACATGACCAAGATGTGGCAAGGCAGCTTTTACATAGAGAAAGAGTCAATGTTGAAAGACAACAAATGTTATCTTGTCAAAGACCACCACCACCTCGTAATTATGAACAAAACATATCTCCTCATAGACCAGATTCATATAATTATCAAGCTAACTTACCTAGAAGGCAGGCTAAACCAATGCCGCTTCCTCAGACTTTTCAAAATGAGGTTTCTGATTTATACACAGAGCCCTATCGTAGCCCCGAAGTTCTTGCTAAACAACTAGATAGAATTGATATTGCTGAAGTGGGTCTTCCACTTGATGAAGTGGCAGAGAAACAGCTTCAGGAGGAACGAGATGCCGCATTAGCACGTCAGTTGCAAGAACAAGAAGGTTCCTTAGAAGATAGTTTGTTAAACCGAGACCGAATGCTAGCAATTGAAGCTCAAGATAAGGAACTGGCTAAGATGTTGCAAGAAAGAGAAAGGAGCAAAGCTAGACGGGCTCGTGAACGCGCTAAACAAAAAGCCCTTGCAAAGAAACAACAGTTGGAATCACAACAAGGTACTACTAATCAAATCATGCCCGATGATTCTTATTCATATCCAGCGGATTTAATACCGCCTAGAGCTTCTATTCCAAGAAATCATGCATCTGATACGTATGCACTACCAAATCAAAATGAAGATGATATTAATTACAGTTTACCTGCTGATGTTATACCTTCACATAGTTTAATAGACAATAATATGAAATCAAATTATAGCCCCCAGAAAAGCTATGAGCAACGGTATGCCTTAAATGAAAAAGTACTAAATAGTGCTGACTCAAGTGTTCGTCCGTCCTTTGATACTGATAGAAGCAAGGAAAATACTCCAGCTGTTAGACCAACCCAGCTGGATTTGAAGTATATTGTTTTAGTTAATCTGACAATGTTATAATATTGTTTGTTTGCAGATCTCCATTGAATCGAATAAACAAGCCAAGATATCCTGAACCAGAAAGCTGTGATAACGCAAGCGGGCACTCAACGTCTCCTGGTTCTCAACATATCAATATAGCAATGGCCATTGACCCAACATATCCTAAAAGAGGAATGCACTCTTCTTCCAGTTTTGATACTTCTTCCAGTACTGTTACTACAAGTACATCTAGTAGTAGCCCTGGTATAGTGTTGCCCCCACCAGATATTGCGGAACTAGATGATGATAGCAATATTCCTCCATATATGCCTATTCAAGGACAACGCAGGACGGCGTCCTTGGAAAAGAAACAAAAGAAGAAAGGCAAAGATGGTGGTTGTAAGCAGCAGTAATCATTTTCCAAAGTTTTTATAGTTTATATTTTCATTAATTTATTTCTATACTCAGCAGATCTTCTATGGATATATCAGATTAGACAATATTTCCAGTATCTTTTTTTTATGTTTAATAATATTCACATACCAAAATATACATGCTCAATATATATTTTATAAGGATGAATTATGACAATTATATTTATAGTGATATTACACAATTTGGTAGCAGGTTTTATAATCTATTATGTTTTTTGTACTTCTTTTTATAAATTAAACATTTTTCAAGTTTTTTATGTTTGCTTTATTACCAAAATATTGTATTCACAGTGCAAAAAATTATTCAAAAACTTATTAAATCCACTTTGCTTCTTATAATATGTACAAATGGTAATACACACTTGTTGCAGTTGCATTTCAGTCCTGTGATGAAGTTAAAGGCTCCAATTCTTGAATCACATTGTGGGCAGTTTATTCTTCCTTTCGACCAGTTTTCTGTTTCAATTTTGTCCTTGATCCATTGTGGTACATAATCCTCGTTGAGGAAAATCACATTTTCCAAATTACACACAGTTTCGTTGGATATTTCCAACTTTTCACTATGTGAATTCAAAAATAATGACTTACATACTTCTTCGTCAAATATTAGATTTCTACATTTCTTACATTTCACTGAAGAATACATTTAAATGTCATTAAACAGAACCAAATGTATAATGTGTAAAAAAATATTTTTACATTTAAATATAACCTTTATCTGTATAACCTTAAAAAAAAGCAACAAAAAATAGTTCACCGAATCTGTCACTAGAGGGGCTGCAAGCATTTTCTATAAAAACGTAAATGCCTCCCAAATGTTAATTTTTTAAATTTGTGAAACAATAAACAAGAATCTTGAACCATTGAGACTTCTACATATTTGCTCAATTACGTTTTTTGCTTAAATTAAATATTTAAATGCAATGTTTAAAACATGCGGTGTAGGTATTTTTAATTTATAACCAGGCAAGAGTTTTGTTGGCCACAATGTTCAAATTCCGCGCGATTTTCTCTGTCACTGTCAAATTCTTAAACAGTAGGGGAGATAATGGGTTTTTAAGTAACAACAAACAATTAGAACATTAGTAATCTATGTGGCGTTTTGGAACGACGTAACATGGATCTGTTAGAAAATCCTGAAATAAAAAGTACGTATGATAAGTGTAAATACGTTGTCAAACTATGGGAGCACAATTTTACGAAGACACACGGCCGTTTACCCTCGAAGGTATTGTGTACTTTTCTTAGCATTTTTTAATTTATTAACTCTTGTCCACATTCAGTTAGATATTCGTGAAGCAGATAGAAAAGTTAGAGCAGCGTATCGCCAGTACTATCAACTAAAAACAGCAGCTTTAGAACAGAGCTTTAAAGGTGTCGATGGTTTTAATTCAGACGACGAAAATAACGAAAAAGTACCCGAAAACAGCCCCGCAATTGAAACCAACGACACAGTTCACGTAGAAACTGTAGAGGAACCGGCCAGTGAAGTGTGGGGTTCACATTTAGACAACAAGCCTGAAAAAAGAGCAGACGATGACAAACCAAATTTCAACACAACTCTATCAAAAAAGTTATTTTGTGGCTCAAAATTATCAAAACGGTATTCACGAAAGTCATCGTCGTTTTCACAGAAGAAAAATGAGTCATCAAGTTTTGATAATTCGGTTTTGTCTCAACCAACTCAGTCTTTTACAGAAAGTAGTTCTGCAGAAAAGGATCGCGTATCTTTTGAAGGAATATTTAATAAAAGTAATGTGAAAATAGTGGCTCCTTCTGAGAAAGTTACTTCACAGTCAACAAACATAGTACAAAGTGTTTTAGATAATAAGTACAAACCATTGAAATCTGTTGATTCAGGCTGGCTTGAAAGAGTGGGGATGACTACTGGTGTTGAAATTGAAAAATCCAGTAGTTCAATGTGTAATGAATATCTTGACGAAACTATGATGCATCTTAATTATGACAGTGATGATATTATTGACAATTCGGATGAAGAAAACTCTGTAAATTTAGGACATACTGCTAAAAGAGCAAGACTTGACATATCCCAAAAAGTAGATAGTGTTACTGAAAACATGCAGACCCAAAATAGCGAAATTAATGTTAGTGAAGAAAAGAACATAAATTTGAGTGATGAGAAGAGCAAAAACCAAGACATTACTAATAATATAAATGAATCAAAAGTAGTAGTTGATGATCCTTTTGAGTTCAAAGAGGATGCTGTGTTGGATAATAGTGACATCCCCAATACCCCAAAGAACAAACTAAAAAAAACTACACCGCGAACTACTAAAAAAAGAAAGACAAACCCAAGAAAAAAAGTGACAGAGGAGCCACCAACTATTAGAGTTTCTCGTCGAAGTACTAAAACAAAAGTAAACATGGTTGAGTCCCATAGTGAAAATGAAGATCCATTCCATTCAGATAATGACTCCAATGATCCAGAATTTTCTCTCAGCAAAGAAAAAACGAAATATAGTGATTTATTGACTGAAGAAAATAGAGAAGATACACTGGTGGACACCTCCAAGAAAAGAAAGCCTAGAGCAAAAAAAGTAGCGCAGTTAAAAGAAAACAATGAAGAGGAAACTGAGTCCACATATGAATTAGAGTATTCAATTAAACCCAGAATTTCAGCACCACGCTTCAAAAATATTAAAAAACTCATCAAAATTGAAACATCAACAAAGATAATTAATAAAGAAGAAACAAAAGAAAATAAACCCCAGATTAAAAGTAAACGTGAACAAGAAAAGGAAAAGTTGCAAAAGAAAATCCAGTCAGGCAGTTTAAATGAGAATTTTATTACAATTAATTTGAAGAAGAAGATTTATAGCAGAGGCAAGAAAAATATGAACTTTAGCAGATACAAAAAACAGCAGTGGAAAAATAAGAAGAAGGCACTTGCTGGTCCTGATATGGATATGGGTGGCTGTGACGGCGGAATGCTTACTTGTTTCAATTGTGGAGATGTTGGACATTTTGCTAGAAATTGCCCAAAAACTAAAGGCGACACACTTCTACCTTTAGAAGCAGATGAAGAAGTTTGTCCATTTCCTACACTTGAAGATGCATCCAAAATGGCAAAAGAAAGTTCATTGGCTATAAGAAAATCAAACATGGTCACAACCTCAGAATCGCAAGAAGACACCCTGGATGGCTCAGATGACGATATATTTGACGACGGCGATACTGATCTTTTATTGGCGGAAACTTTAAAACTCGAAGAACATTTTGCCAAGTTAGATTTGCAGTCATACTTGGATTACGTGACAGTCGTGGAACCATATTATAAAACAAATGAAGATGGAATGGTTATAGGTATGTTCTTCAATATATGTAGGATTTTTTTTCTCATCAGAAAACTTATTTTAGAGACTCCAGAAGAAGTTTTCTCTGCTTTGAAAAAATTTGGTCATTCTTCATTTAGACCAGGGCAAGAACAAGCAGTAATGAGAATCTTGTCTGGAAAATCTACATTAGTTACCTTAAGTACTGGTTCTGGTAAAAGTTTGTGTTACCAGTTGCCGGCGTATTTGTATTCAAGAAGAGAACCTTGCATTTCTCTCATTATTTCCCCACTGGTATCTCTAATGGAAGATCAAGTCACTGGAATTCCAGCTTTTTTAAAAGCTGCTTGTTTGCATACTAATCAGACAAAAGTACAAAGACAGAAGGTTTTAGAATTAATATCATCAGGACTTTTGAATGTTTTATTGGTTTCACCAGAAGCTGTGGTTGCAGGGGAAAAACAAACAGGTTTGTGTAGAATTAATTCTATTTATGTTTATTTTTACCCAGTCATTAAAAATTTAGAGGAAATTACAACAAAGTAATTTAAGAAAATCTTGTGGAATATGATTGGTGTTGTTGTAAAATGATTATAATGTATAGGCGTATAACAGCGTTTAAATTATTATTATTAAGAATGATATAAATGCCTTCAAGTTGTTTGATAATGAAGTAGATGATATTTTTGACGTCAACAGTTTATGATATTAACAAATTTATAAATGCATTTAATTAAATCCCATTATAAAAAGAAATAGTTATTAAAAGTTACTTACGCTGGCACTACAAGTAGGTAGTAGTTTTAGAGTAACAGTTTCAGTTTTCTCTTGGTTACGAAACTTTTTGCCATCGTACGAATAGCAAAGAGCAAATAATTACCACAAACTTTGTGTAGGAATACTATTTAATAATTATAAAAGTCGTGAACGAACTGTTCTAAAGTTGTGTAAATAGAACTTCCTCCGCCTCTGAAGCACAATTAACTAAGTCCAGAACATTTTAGACAAATTATAAAATTAGATTCTACGACTTTTTTGTTATCATAACCCTTATAAGTTACAATAAAAATAAGGGTGGATTACTAAACTGCAGATAAAGGAGCGTATTGTGCCTACATTTCAAGGAAGATTTTCTTAATAAAATTTTGTGATGTCATCAAATTATATTCGGGATAAAAACATCAATGTGAATAGATACAGTTTGGTAGTTATAATAACAGTACTGTGCTGCCATAATTTCAGAAAAACAAGATATATATTTTTTATTCATTAAAATAAATGCTTCGTCCATTCATTTTTAGAGACATCCTATATAAACAGTTAAAAAAAAAATTAGAGCGTATGAAGAACCGACATGCACAGATATGCTATTCTTTCGACTTTGCAAAATTGTGAGATGACGTCATCCAGTTTTTGTAGGGAATATGCGAGTACATAAAGTCTGATTAGCGATTTACCTGTAAAATTTTGTTATACAATTTTGTTTTTTGCCAAAACCTACATACCCAAAGTTAAAACACAACAGGAATAGTAAGCTATATGTATAGATCCATATTATTTTGTATTTTAATAGAATTTATTTAAGAGAATTTTGAGATGACGTCATCTGACATCATATATTTAGTGGAAAATTTAGTTTAATAAAATGACAGACGGAAACGAGAAATCTATTTTTTCATATTTAAGTTTTAAACTTCTCAAATGTTTAGATGAAGTTAAAGTTAAAAAATAATCGTGTTGGATTTTTGTCAGGTTATCAAATTTCTCAAGTGTGCGTGCATGCATGTATGCAAGGTATGTCTTTCATTACTGGTTGCCATGATGTTACAATTCGTAAAAATATTGATCGTAGGTCGACTGGAATAGAAAGAAGTGCTATTTTATGCTAATCGATAATAATTCATTGAGAAAACTGGGGAAATTTATATAGTTTTGACTTTTGAGATATTTTGGTTGTAGTACCAATTTTTTATAATTAATTATTATTATTATTATTTAAAGTTTAGTTTAGAGCTGAACAATTTCCAAAGAACCAACGATTTTGAGATATTCCACACCCATTTCTTATCGCCCTAGAGTTGATTTACAGTATTTTTATAATCTTTGCTTTAAATTACATGAATGTTAAAAATAGTATATTATTAGCCAAGGTTGCAGAGCCAAGCATTCTAGACCGAGCGCAAATTAGAACCCGAGACGCGCAGCGTCGAGGGCTCTGAAGCGCGAGGTCTAGAAGTGGCTTTGCAACCGTGGTTAATATACTATTTTTTTCACTAGCAGAAACCATAAGACAATAAACTGAAAAAATAAACGTTCAATTTTTTGACGCAACATGATTTTGTTTTGATGTTTAATCAAACTTAATCTAAATCTTCAACACAAAGAAAACCGTTTATACTTGTCGCTGAGTTAATCATTTTATCTTCTACCGTCTACCAACTACCATGCGTATACTCAAGTAATGTTTGTAGCACACATTTCTTCATTTTTTAAGAAATAATCACATCAAACATTGCGTACATAACCTCAATTTTTCTTTTTGAACCCGTGGTAGCAAAAATTGAATTTGCTCCCTCTAAATGAGTCGACATTTGCATGCGTCCAGGCTGCTAGTGAAAAAAATAATTTTTCCTAAGTTTTAAAATACATTTTTCTATTTCTAGTTTTATTTAAAAATATTTCTGCAAATCAACCAATATAGTTATTACTTCCCGAGCGTAAGCAAAGGAAGTATTGTAATCGAGTCCGTCGGCCGACTCTCTACTTTTACGTTTTCTCGATCTTTCATGACCCCTAGAAGACGAAGAAATAGGTCTCCCATTTCCGTCTGTCTGTCCGTCTGTCCGTCCGTCTGTCCGTCTGTTGTCCCGGATTTTTATTAGACAGATAATCTCCGAAAGTACTCGACCGATTGTTGTGAAATTTTGTACTTATATTAAGAATATCATGTAGATGGTAAAACGCTAACCAAAATTTGTCTAATCATCCCCACCACTAATGCGATGACGTCACTTCAAAATTGTACATAGTAAATGGGTTTTCAATTGTATAAAATAACATAGTCCTACACATGTAGTTTACAACTCTGAATCGACTTTTCACCCGAAACGTCCAGATTTTTGGAAAAAAAATCAAAATTATAAAACAACATTTTGAAATTTAATTTTTAATCTGCTAACCAGAATGCTTTGAAATGTTGCAGATGTTTTAAGGCTATAAAGAGCATCATAAATCTTTAGTCAAAAAATATTTGCTTATCCCCTCCAAAAACTTGATGACGTCAGCTCAAAAGTTTGTGGAATAAATCGTATCTAAAATGTACAAAATATGATGAGTCTGTACTTGTGATCTATCACTCCATTCATATTTTTTGGATTTGCATATACAGGGTGACTCAAAAAAATTAATGAATGCGTAAATATATTTTATTGATTTAATCAGGAACTACAAAACCGAATGCTCTGAAATCTTGTTTTAAGGTCATAAAGAGCATAATAAATGTTTAGTCAAAATATATTTGCTTATCCCCTCCAAAAACGTGATGACGTCAGCTCGAAAGTTTGCCGAATAAATCATATCTAAAATGTACAAAATATGATGAGCCTGCACTTGTCATTTATCACTCCATTCATATTTTTTGGATTTGCATATACAGAGTGACTCAAAAAAATTAATGAATGCGTAAATATATTTTATTGATTTAATCAGGAACTACAAAACGGAATGCTCTGACATCTTGCACATGTTTTAAGGTTATAAAATAAAAATTTCAGGAGCATAGTGTTAAGAGTTCTGTAGATGATTATGAGATCTCTTGAAACAACAGAATGTTTAATAAAGATTTTTAACTTTCCTAATAGTAAAATTACAATTATTACTAAACAGTAAGTTGAAGTAAGTTTTAAATTAAGAGAATGCAACTAACACCGAAAGAAAAATGAAAGTTACTGAAAATAAAAAACTTTATTGCAGTACCTACATACACTTTCTACATCTAATTTTGTTTATTGATCACATTCATTTACTTGAAAAAGTATCAGCACAGTAGAGATAACAATCAGTAGAGACAGCTCGTGTCGGCGCCTTTGTTCTTTCTGACCCGAATTTTAAGCCGTCATGGGTGGTCGTTGCCTAAACTATTCCTAGATGTCGCCACCCAATTTAAAAAGTATCACTTCATTTACAATTTCAAAAATTGATTCGTGTACGCAATTTATTGCAAACTGTGCAGTTTTAAGGTGGTCTTCTGCATTGTGGTGACTGATTCTTCTTCATCAAAACGACGACCTACATTTAACTTTAAAATTTCTTCCATATCAGGCTCGCAGTTTTGATTACCTGTGTTCGTTTCATCAAAATAATCTTGTATGATTAATTTTCTAAAAGCCATTTGAAATTGATTAGATGTGGGGTTAATAGAATTTCCATTTTGTTTCCTAATCCATCCAAAACAGTTTTCTAGTGCGTCTGTCTTGGCAAAGGCGTCTTATTAATATATAGTCAAATCCATTTTACCTAACAACTTAACCCGTAAGCGTAATATCATATAAAGTAAAATTTTTATTTAAAAAAAATTATTACAAAAAAAATGCATATTTGTCGGCTCACATAAAGTGCAGGTAATTGGTATGGGTCGACGCAGGTAAGAATAATTAAGGAATTCATGAAACCGGAAGTCCATAGGGATTAAGCGAAAAAGGATATTTGACAAAATGTACGGCTTGGGTCATTTTTATCCACGCGCGACTGCTTATGGGTTAAGCAACGTTTCAAAATAAAACTCAAGATTGTGTAGGTCAAAAAATATATATATACATGATGAATAAAAAAATTGTTTATTGAGAGAAGGTCTGCTTATATAATTTTTTGTTACGTGTAATTTGTTTCTTATTATTTTTATATTTAATTTTACCACAACAACGGAATCATATATAATAAATTTTTATTATTTATTTCATAACCACCGTTGTTGTCCGTTTGCGACGACTTTTTAAACAAAAAGTGTGTTATGTTTACTATCTTTTCCAAGTATTCCAAACACGATGGAGAGAATAAGGCGCACAACAGGGATCCTGTATGAAAATTCATCGGACAAAGATTTTACCTTTTATTGTGAAAATTACATTTTTACACTATTTGTACAATTCTACCGGAAAAGCAGTCTTAAACAAGCAAAACCGGCAAAAATATTCTAACAAAACTGCCAAATTTCAAATATTTTAGACGTCAGTTGGGCGCCCTCATTCGGTCATAATTAGAGAGCGGATTTCTGTCGGGCTACGTCACGATTATTAGGTGGGGACGCGTGAATCGCTGTGAATCAGTAGCGGGTAATAATCAGTGCATTTAATTTTCACTTATTCCATAAATACAATTCACGAAACCTTAATTCGTAAAACAGCTAGGTAAATGAGAACGGGAATTAACAGCAAAGTACAACGAAGCACCGTTATTTTATTCGAAAATAGACGAAGTGCAGCTAGTAACTGCACTGAATTTCCATCCCGCACGAGCCGTACCGAGTTTGGCCTTGCCTAGCCCGACAGAAATCCGCTGTCTAGTCATAATGCGAACGACCACCCACGAAAACGGGTCACGAAAAACGGCGAGCTGTCTCTACTGATTGTTATCTCTACTGTGGTATCAGGCCTATGAATCGTCGTCTGGAAACAGCTAACCACACACCAACCTTCATTGCGTGTGATGGTGTTTCTTCAAAAGCGTGAGTATTTTCTATACACCAAATTCTGAAGTTCTGTCAGTTGACATAATAGCCTAACAGATGAAACCAGGCTTCATCAGAAAAGAACGACAAATCGAGAATCCCGTTATCGTCCATATCAGCTTGAAACCAACTACAATACCCAACGCGGCAAGGAAAATCAGCTGGTTGCAGCTCCTGAACCAACAAAATCTTGTATGGATGCATATGTAACTTCTCTTTTACGATTTTCTGACATGGGCTGTATGGTACTCCGGACAGTAAAGATTTTTGACAAAGCTTTATTCGGACTTTGTTCCATTCTCATCCTTAAATCTTCAACAACGTCTTCACTAACTTGAGGTCTCCCCGTCGGTTTTCACTTAGAAATGCTACCAGTGTCGTTAAATCTGGCCATAATTCGCCGTATAGCGTCTTCAAAGATTCTTCATCAATGACAACAGAACATTTCACTAGATACTCGTTTTTAGACGCCTCCACAGAGTACACTCCATCCCCATCCTCATTTAACACCCCATTACGGTAATAGGCATGATGATTGCGCCAAAGAACTAAAAAAATCATTTGTAACACTGACCATAGTTATTCCTCTCTGTTCATTACCTGAGATTATTCCACAATGATCTGTAGTTTTGATAAAAACTGTTTTTTGAGACACTTATTAAAGTTCTAACAAAGGGGAAGACAGCAAAAATGAAAACAAGACAAGTCAATTAACGCACAAAGTGAGGGAAAACGTACCAGTACAAACGAAAAAATTATTGACATCTGACAGAATTTGATGAAGCGTTGAAACAGTGCAGCCGCTAATGTCAACTAATGTGGCGTTAAAAATAAAAATTCCAATATTAGTGTAATCCTTTCCACAAAACTGAAAAAGGCGGCACAAAATGTCACCAAAATCATGGCCTTCTTCGACTACAATATTTTATAATGACCCTGTATAATAAGCGGAAGTCGAAGCAATAAAACCGATGGTCGTTTTGTTTACAGTTTCTCTGTTTGACTCTCACGTATGCTGTTACGCCTGTCATCTTAAATTAAGAATGTTTATACATACACGATTTTCAGTTGCCTCTGATACGTATACGTTAGTAAATTGTTTCGTTATTTTATTGATTATTACAAATCAATATTCAAAACGACCCAATTCATTTTCCCGAAAATTTGAGAATATAATAATTTTATTCTTAGTATTACACTACATCTATCCCAACTGATATACGTGTCCTTGCAAAAATGTTGATGACGTCATCGCAATTTTTTTTTAAATTCCCACTACAAAAATGTAATGAGAAAAAAAACACAATAGGCATGCAGTCGTCAAGTTTCCGACAGCGAGGGAAGTACTATCTAAACTCTTTAGACCAATTTTTTTTTGACTGTTTCTAGATCGTAAAATTCATAATTGAGATTTCCATTTTCGTCTGTTTGACAGAAACTTTTTAAGTAGAAAATCTTGGAAAGTGTCAAATTGATTATTTTTCAATTTTAAGTGCAGTTTAGGATTGTCATGAAAGTAGCAAAACAATCTCCGAAACTACTGAACTGATTGTAGCGGAGTTTTAGGTTATCTTATGAATAAATGTAAATGATAAAATACTAACCATTTATGTACTCATCCCCATCAAAAATTTGATGACGTGGTTTCCACAATTTGCTAAGTAGGTCTTATTTAAGTTAATGCAAAGTATTGCAAAGTTACATACTTCTATACAAGTGATTTATTAATCCACCCCTAGATTTAACCTTATTCGTGTACATTTTTGGAAAAACTAAATTTTACATTTAAATTCAAAACTTTCAAACCGATCACATAGAAAATTTTCAAACGTTTTAAAATTATTGTCAGTAAGGTAAATCAATAATTAGAATTCATGTGTTTATTCTCTTCAAAAATTCTATGACATCATTTAAAATTTTCGTTAAGTACCTAAATCTTGCTTGCAGTTTATGTTGTAACATGTTATTTACTTTGTTTGTGGTTTAAATATGTATCATATTTTTAATGATACGTATACGGATTAAAGCAAATTTTACAGTTTTTTTTAATCTGGGAAAGGATTTAATTTTTTGGAATTACGGGTTATTATTGTTAATTTATGTGCGTATTTAAAGTGCGAAAAATAAAAGGCCAACGATGTTAACACTAGCGAAGGTATTTATTAACTGACTTAGATATGTACAATATGTGAAAACTAACTTAGTAAAAAAGGTCTCGACATCTGGACGTCGATTTGCCGTGAAACGCCGACAAAGACAAAAGGGTCCAGACTTTCAACCACACAAGTGTCGCACCGGTACTGGGCCAGAGCGTATCTAATTCTGACATATTGCAACACTCCCACTCGCTCTGGTCAGATGAACTAAATAAACAAACACAAGAAAAATTAGAACACACAAATAAAATAATACTTAAGAGAATAAGTCTTAAACTGAATGTAAATTCAACAATTTTAAATTATTGGCAAATTTATCACGGCTTAGCGGTTTCGTGAACATATCCGCCAGTTGTTCCGTTGTCCCAACGTGGTTGATATCAATCTCTCCCCGTTGATAGGCGTCACATGTGTAGTGGAACTTGACGTCGATGTGTATGGTGCGTCGATGGTGAACAGGATTTCGCACCAAATGTTCAGCGGTTTGCTTTAAGTGTAGAGTTTTTGTCCCACGATCGCGCACTATTTGCATACAGTTTGCCACGTCACCGGTAACTTCAAAATTCAGTTTTGGTTTGTTTATGAAACTGTTGACACATTCCACAGAACAACCGATTACCAGTCCATCATCCACGTACAGCGCGAAATAAAGTTCGTTATTGTCAGACGCGTACACACACCGGTCAAACCGAGTAGGGTCCATTTTCTCATGAAACACTAATGGTGCCTGTTTCAGTCCGTATAAACTTTTGTTTAGTTTACACACACGGCCACTACCGTCGTCAAAACCGTCCGGTTGCACCATATATATTTCCTCTTTTAGCTCACTATAAAGGAAAGCAGTTTTCACGTCAATCTGAAAGAGTTCATAATCTTTGGCCGCCGCGATGGCCAACAATACACGCACTGATTCGAACCGTGCAACGGGTGAAAACGTTTCCGCGTAGTCGATGCCCGCTTTTTGCGAACATCCCTTAATGACCAACGGTGCCTTGTATTTATTGATGCTGCCGTCCGGGTTGGTTTTAATCTTGAATATCCATTTATTTTGGATTGGTCGTCTGTTCGCTGGAAGCTCCACCAATTTCCAAACTTCATTTTTGGCTAAAGACTCCAATTCATCAGCCATTGCAAGCTCCCACTGTTTTGAATCATTCGTGGCTAGCGCTTCTGCGAGAGTTTCAGGTGTTTTAGTCACTATTTTCTCACCTTCAGTCAGGAGGGCTGCAAATTGAACTTCGGTCATTTCATCTTTTTCTTCCATCCTTTTCTTCGTCTTAGATCGGATGTTGTTTACGATGGAGTTTTCATCTGAAGGTACCACGCGTTTCGAGTACGCCGCTCGTGTTGGTGTTGATTGTTCTTCATTTGTAGCGATTTCAGGTAACAATTGAAGAGGTCTTTTTGGTGGTAATTCGACAATTTTTACGTCACGACTCTTAATAATTACTTTTGTACCTGGCCGCCAAAGTCGATATGCGTGTTGCTCAAATTCATATCCAACTAAGATGAGCCGTTCGCTCTTCTTTTCAAATTTGCTCCGTTTCGACTCGTCAATTAATGCATATGCAGTACTACCAATTTTACGCAAATGACTCAAATCAGGCTTTCGACCGGTCCAGAGTTCGTAGGGGGTTTTCCCTTCGAGACGGGCACGTGGTATTCTATTTCTAATGTGAGCCCCGTTTCTAATCATTTCCGCCCATAGTCCTTGGGGCAGGTTTCCGCTTGCAAGTTGACACCGCACCATTTCATTTAATGTCCTGTTAGATCGTTCGGCCCGCGAATTTGAGGACGGGAACGGTTGTCGCACGTGCTTGCCGTATACACAGTCTTCGCAAAATGTGTCCTCATTGTCCGTACTATCTTTCGAGTCCACAACTTTCATGCCAGTTATCGCGTCACTTTTGGCCATTTCGCGAACCACTTTAAATGCAACATGTCCAAGCCGTTCATGCCACACTCGAACGTTTTGAGCACTTGCACTTGCGATCATAGCCTCTGCCGTTGCCCGCGCGCGAATATTCATTTCGAATAAACCGTTTTTAGCCAATTGTCCGGTGGCTACCACTTTGCCACGACTAAACAATTGTAACGTGTGTTTGCTGAATAATGCGTTAACACCATGATTACTAGCTGCACTTATTGAGAACAGATTTTTCCCAATTTCAGGCACGTACCACACTTCACTCATGCCTTGCTCCAGTACTTGTCCATTAACGTACGAGCTAATCATTACATCTCCTTCACCTTCCGCGTAAATAGTTTCATTGTTGCCCACTGTGATCGGTTTTCTCTCACTTGCACTAAACTCCCTGTAATTTGTAATAATGTCGCGTCGAAAAGTCATGTGTTTACTTGCGCGACCCATAATTCGCCCGCGTTACCGACAGCCATCGTTTCGGCTGTGTACATCATCGCACTCGATGCGCCGCTGTTTGATGCTGTATTCGCTTGGCCATTGTTTTGAGTGTTTTGGGGTTTGTAGCAGTCGATCTTTCTATGTCCCGTCTTACCGCAATTATAACACTTCCCACTAAATCGCTGTTTTGTAAATTGCTGTCGCTGCTGATTTTGATAACGACCACCTCTATTTCTTTGATGATTTTGGCGTTGTCCCCGATTGCCGTTGCTTGTGTAAAGGGCTGAGTTGTCTTCTTCGTCGTTTTTAATCTCGACCATTCCATTTCTCATTGTTTCCAGCTTTAATAACCGAGGAAGAAGGTTGACCATGGTTTGCTCTTTTTCTGGAAGCATATCAAAAGTCGCTGCTATATGCTGATACTCTTGTGGTAATGTGTACAGTACTTTGGTGATTATTTTTTCATCGGTGGGTTTCTGATTCAGATCTTCCAGTTGTCTCACCAGCTCTTCGATAGCAGCAACATGTTCAGTAGTTGTTGCGCCTGGTCGCATTTGATAATTATAAAATTTTTGGTGTAAAATATGAATCGACGTCTTGTTCTTTTGTTCGTAAATAGTCACCAGTCGTGTCCACATTTCAGCTGCAGTCTTCATATTCATTATATGACGCACAACATTCGTCTCTAGAGCGCACGATAACGCAAATTGAGCTTTCTCGTCTTTTCTGTCCCATTCTTCTTGTTCCTTGGACGTACCTCCCGAATCAGGGCGAGCTTTCATACCTTCGACAACGTCTAACAATTCGTGATACCGCAGATAGGCGCGCATTTGAAACTTCCATACTGCAAAATCGTTGCCGTTAAACTTAGCTATCGCGAACTTATCCATTTTCGATGTGTCTGCTACTATTGGCCGCGAAACCGAACTTGAACACTGACCAACTACAAATCACAACTTCGAATAGGAACTAATCGCTGATATTCCGCTAATTGCACTTTTTCAAAATACTAATTGCACAATACTCGATACGTAATCTGGGCCCATAACCTGTTAATTTATGTGCGTATTTAAAGTGCGAAAAATAAAAGGCCAACGATGTTAACACTAGCGAAGGTATTTATTAACTGACTTAGATATGTACAATATGTGAAAACTAACTTACTGCCCATTCACAATGGACATAAGGCATAACAAGTACATAAAGCTTACATAAATACATAAAGTTGAAACGATGGAAAACGTGTACCCTTGTTCACAGTGGACGAACGTAATTCTTATGCTTATAAACGTTTTATGTAATCCTTATGTGCGTACACAAAGTTGAAATAAGTTCAACTTTATGCACGAATTATGTCAAAATTATGTTAAAATCTAGGGACTTTTGAATGCTGCTATTGAATTCCCTTTGACAGTTGGCACTTGGCACTTCACACCTTTGATTATATTATATAAATTATAATCAAAGCTTCACACTGCGAGTCTGTTCTGTACTGCGAGTTGTCAAGTTCGAATATCGTATGAAATTGTAGGTTAGATATTTTGATTGACTCAGTTTGAGGTTAGCCGTTTCTATGTTTAGCCGGGAGTTATTCCGTTCTGCGTTTGCGCAGTTTAACAATTCTTGCAGAGTTCACTCTGTCCACTGTGAACGTAGATAAGCATAAGCCAGACACAAACCAAAAACGTAAATTATGTTATGCGCTCGTTCTTATGTCTTATGTCCATTGTGAATGGGCAGTTAGTAAAAAAGGTCTCGACATCTGGACGTCGATTTGCCGTGAAACGCCGACAAAGACAAAAGGGTCCAGACTTTCAACCACACAAGTGTCGCACCGGTACTGGGCCAGAGCGTATCTAATTCTGACATATTGCAACAATTATTACATAAAATTACAAAATACTGAGTAAAATTTATCTTGGAAACTTAATAATATCATAACGTCAAAAAATTCAAAATTTTCATTTCAAAAATTTATTAAATAAATGTACATTGTACACATTGTATTCCCATTAATGATTACTTATTATTTATTAGAGATAGAAAAATTAGTCAGAGACTAATGTTGTACGGCTCTTTAAGTATCTTTAAGTAGCATACATTAAAATTATTTTCGATTATACAGAGTGTTTTGGTTTCGAACACAACATAATTTTACACTTCCCGAGCGTAAACTAAGGAAGTATAGTAATCGAGTCCAGACGCCGATTTGCCACTTTGATATTTTCTCGACGTGTCATGACCTCTAGAGTACGAAAAAAGTGGTTTTCCGTTTCCGTCTGTCTGTTTGGTGTCTGTCTGGTGTCTGTATCCATTTTTATTATATACGTAATCTCTATTTTGTATGTAAATAAGGAATATCATGTATATTTAAACGCTAACTAAAATTTGGCTAATCGTCCCCACCACCAATGGAATGACGTCATCTCCAAAATTTATAATAGAAATTTTTTTTAAAATAAGATACTCCGTACTCGTGGTGTGTGAATCCGTGTCGAATTTTGTATAACAATACTTTGCAATTTAACTTTGAAACTGCAAAACCAAAACCGAATGCTCTGATAATCTTACAAATATGTTAAGGTCTTGGTAAATCAATAAGCAAAATTTATTCATTTATCCCTGCCAAAGAATTGATGACGGTCATCTGAAAATTTTGCCGAATAAATCCTCTTTGAAACATGCACAGTATTATGACTCCATACTTCTGGCGTATCAACGCACTCATAGTTTTTAGAATTACTTATACAGGTGACCCAAAAAAATTAATGGAAGAGTCAATTTATTTTATTGATTAAATCAGGAACTGCACAACAGTATGCTTCGAAATCTTGCAGACGTTTTAAACTTATCATAAACATGGTAAAATTTTTAATCAAAATATATCGATTTATCTCCCTTAAAAAATTGATGATGGCAGCTCAATTTCTTATATAGGTGATTAATAAAAATTAGTGAATGAGTCAATTTATTTTACTGAAATCGATAACGACTAACTCCATTTTCCCGAAAATTTGGGAATAGTTTGCAAAAATGTTGACAACATCATCACAAAATTTTGTTAAAGGGACTAATCAAATTTTATAATTTTTCTACAAAGCTGGGTTTGTTTTATTGCACTTCAGGGGCGAGGCAAGTTCTGTCGAAATAACCTTCGACCAATTTTTTTATATAGAATACCCCATATATTTTTACATATTTTTAGCTTCTTCCAAGGCTTTTTATTTTTTTAGCAATGCAAGGGTTCACGAAAAAATGGAGAGATAAACATGGTTATGGTATCAATTAAATAAAATGTTAATATGCAGAGTATTTACAAAAAAATTAAACTTTATATTTTTCAAATATCGATGTTTCAGTTTTTCAAATAGAACATTTTATTACTACTGTCAATATTAAATATAGAAAATACTTAATAAAAGAGAAAGAGAACAAAAAATAGAATAAGATGTAGTATTATTACTAAAAATACTGGGTGTTCCGTTTGAAAAAACTGATATATCAATATTTAGATAGAAAATTGAAAGAACTTGGCAACGTTGCATCGGAATTTTTAAAATAAATTATAGTTATAAAGCCTAAGAAGAGGTCAATTAAAATATATAAAAATATTTAGGGTATTCTATTTGAAAAAACTAAGTTGTGTGCTAAGCCTTAAAAACAGAACATTCCGCATAGTTGAAAATAATTTTGATATATGTTCTCAAAAAACTGTACAACTTTCATGTTTGTTTTTTTTCTACTTCTATTAATTAATGAGATATCGCGAAGCGCGATCACTGATTTCAGCCTGTATATTTCTTTAGAGTTTCTTGTAGTTTTTTTTTCTGAATTCGTTAACATAAAAACTTGTGTTTATTTCATTTTGAGTCAATACAAAAAACAAAACTTATGAATGCAAAAAAATTTAAACAAAATAATGTCCCATATGACCGAAAAAGCTCCTGGTACATCGTGCAATTTATTTTTAAAATAATGATTCTGACATTGCAGCTATTTGACCCTTTATTTAGCAGTTATTTGATTGTCAAACTGAACAAGGAGCGCATTACTGTTGTCAACATCGTTATTTTAAAAATAAATTGAACAGCCTACTAAAGGATCTTTTTTTCGATCATATGGTACTTTGAGTGTTTTGCTGGGACACTTTTATAGGAATTATCATATAAAATTACAGAATTAATTTTTATAATTTATCTAAAAATCGGAGCGGATTCTTGCGGATAAGGCGGCAAACAGCCAACGCAATGATGCACCTGAACCTGGCGTCGGAGCCATTAACCTTTAGGTGGCTAATTGTATGGTACAAAAAAGGATTAGTTTTCCTTCAGATTCATGCATATCAGCGGCGTTTATACTACACATTACGGAAAGATAATCCCATTACTAAATACAGCGAGGACACAAAAATATACCCTTACGAGTCCGATCTCTCTTGATTTTGCTTCAGGGACAAGGGAAATTTTGTCGAAATAACTTCAAACCATTTTTTTTTTTATAATTGAATTTCGATTGTTTTATACGTTCTTCTAATTTAACCATATTCTGGAAAGACAGCAACGTTATGATTGTTCCTTTGTTGTAAGTATCAAAAACCCAAGATCTGATAACACCATCTAACAAAATTATTAAATAAATTTTTACTGATTTATGTACATTTGAAGATCTGAACTACATAATGGTGATATTTATGCAAGCAAACATTATTGTAATCCAACCTACAGTTGTTCCCTTTTTATTTTTATTTTATTGATAAAAATAATTTGGACACAATGTTAAATAAATGGTATTTTTTATTATTTCTTTGTTGTAATCTACTATTCATGAACAAAAGATTTTTGTAAATTTTCGTACTCTTAGTTAACTTATTGTTACATCTTTTTGTTACACTAAGTTTAACTTGTAGGTTTTGGTTCTTTACTTCGCAAACTTCCCCCCATCGCATTTGCGTGCATCGATGAAGCCCATTGTGTCTCCCAGTGGTCCCACAATTTTCGGCCCAGCTACCTCTTAATCTGCCGAGTTCTAAGGGAACGAATGGGGGTGAAAACCGTTTTGGGTCTAACTGCCACAGCAACTAGGTCCACTAGCGATAGCATAGTAGAACATTTACAAATACCGGATGGTAGAAATGGCATTATCAGCGATATACCTCTCCCCGACAATTTAATATTAACGGTTTCTAAGGATCATCAAAGAGATCAAGCTCTGTTAGCTCTGCTGACATCAGAGAGATTCACAAACTGTAAAAGTATAATCGTGTACTGCACTCGGCGTGAAGAATGCAATCGTGTGACGAAATTTTTGAGAACCAGTTTGCAATACGAACAAACTGATAACAAGAAGAGAAAACGCATAAGTGTTCAAGCTGAACCATATCACGCTGGTTTGTCTGCTAGCAGAAGAAGAACAATTCAGAAAGCTTTTATGTCTGGGGAGTTGCGAATAGTAGTAGCAACGGTGGCTTTTGGAATGGGTATAAATAAATCTGACATTCGTGCTGTGATCCATTACAACATGCCAAAGAATTTTGAAAGTTATGTTCAGGAAATCGGACGTGCTGGTAGGGACGGTTTGCCTGCACATTGCCATCTTTTCCTAGATGCAAAAGTAAGTTATTCACCTAATAGTTGTTTGATTTGATACGGCTCTATTTCGAATTAATTTAATGATTATTAATGATTACTTGTAACAAGTATTAAATGGATGATAAATCTTGTGATTTTAGGGTAACGACGAAAACGAGCTGAGACGTCACATCTACGCAAATTCTATAGATCGTCACGTTATCAGAAAACTTTTACAGAAAATTTTTCTGCCATGTTCATGCAAGGAAACCTGTCCCAAGCATGAAGTGGCGTTCTCGATTGAAGAAACCGTAAGAGCTTTAGACATACCTGAGGAAAATATTTCAACTCTCCTTTGCTATTTAGAATTACATGAAAAGAAGTATATTGAGTTACTAAGTCCAGCTTATACTGTTTGTAAAATTATATCGTATGGGGGAGCTAATCAAATACGGAAAGCTGCAAAGGAGTGTCCTCCGCTTGCGATGGCTTTAGCTCTTCAGAAGAATAAAGAAGAAAAAGAGCAGAACGTTGTAGAGTTCGCCGTTGTAGATATTGCGGCTGCGATAGGATGGGACAGCGGCATTTGTAAGCACAAACTAAAAAATCTAGAATGGACGTCAGGTATGTATACAGAATTATTTGCTAAGCTGCTGTAACTAAAAAAAGTGTGTTCCGAGTACGCCACGATTTCACGAGACATTAAGCTAAAAATTTTACATGGGGTGGATCGGTTTTGATTTTATTAAAAAAATTGTAAAATCGCAGAAACTATCAAAATAAAACAAAGGCGCAATAGATTGCAGTAAAAACAGGGTGTTTCAAAAAACTACAACCTAAATATTTGAAAAAACACTTAGTATACCAAGACTCAATTTTACTGACACTACAACAAACCGCAAGTTTTTCTCTATCTGCTCCTAAACTATTGTAACATATAATGTTAAAAATAACCCAGTGCAATTTTTTATGAACCTTTGGATTGGTAAAAAGATCAACGAGTTTAGATTGTCCTTCTCTTATACCTTCAAAACCGTGACTCCATCCCACCATGATTTCTCTTCATCAGACTTCTGTGATGGGATATTTTAATAAAGTAAATTACATCCGGAAAGTAAAATACTATTGCTTCTACTTTTTTTTGAGGTTCTTGTGGAGCTTGTTTTCCTTAATTTATTAATGATCATACTTTAATTACCCATACTCCGCCACTGCCTTTAATTCGAACGAATTATGTTACGAAAACATACTCTGTTGATTCTTTATATTTGGTCTGGCACGGAATGTCCGTTCGCACCTCTCCACGGATGATAGGAAACGGAGACTCGATGGCACCCGAATTAACAGAATGCTACTCAAGGGATGTTCCAAAATATGAATAGTTGTTTTTGAGTCACCCTGTATGCAATTTCAAACATTTATTTTAATTACAATAGATATTAGAGTACACTACCAACAATAGTAGCAGTTTTGCACACCGTGTGGTGTTGGCGAAATAGGGTGACCCTCAATAACTTTCTTCAGTTGTGATTATACTAATATCAGTTTTTGGAAAATCGGGTAAACGGTCAAAGGATTACTCCAGTTTCCCATTGGAAACTGTTCCGACTCGCATTTCAGAAAGGACACGAATTTTATGTCAATTCCGACACGTGCAGTAATAGTAATAATAAAAAATTGGTCGAATTTATTTCGACAAAATTGAACTACAGTACAATAAAACAAGATTTTTTCGAAAAATTATAAGATTTGATTTTGTGAGTTATATTTTATCTTATTTTTGATAACCCAGATAAGTTAAAATAAAGGTATGTAAATATAATTTGGAGCTGACGTCGTCAAATTATTGGTGGGGATAATTGGCCAAATTTTATAGTTCCGGAAATTATCCGTTTAATAAAAATTCGGATAGACAGATGGAAACGGGAGATCTATTTCTTCGTACGCTAGGGGTCATGAAAGGTCAAGAAAACATAAGAATAGCGAGTCGGCGAATGGACTCGATTACAATACTTCTTCGCTTACGCTCGGGAAATAAAAAATTAAGTATACTGTTTGTGAGAGCCAATGACCAGGGGGTGCCTGTTTTTACCCCCTCCGCCTTCACGGGCTTGGTCGGGCCACCACCGGCCTTGAAACGGGGAGTTGATCTGTATCCTTCCGATAATAAACACCAAATATTTATCTCGCATTCCGCTGCTCTTATTTAACAATCAAACACAACATACAACTTATTCATATATCAATACAAAATTGTACATGGTCCTTCGAGCCGGATCAGCGGCCGCGAGTGTTATATAATAGTGCAGTGCGCCCTATTTCGACACAAAGTTATTCAAATCGGAAATATTGGTCAACCGTCATATACAGATTTTTCTGTGATTCGTCGTCTACAATTCTGGGGACATCAAGGTAAGCTCCAATTCTTATAATATCGTTGTGCATTTCTTGTACGTAAGATGACGAAAAGCCAGGACGAAACAATCAATAAATTCATAATTCTTCTTGATAAATTAAACACACATGAGATTTTCGTTGATGACGAAACTAATCATTCAAAGGTTGGACAATTAAAGCGTCGCCTACAGGACGTTGAACAATTAAAATCGGAAATGGAAAATATCAGTTTGCACTATGGTGCCAATTCTATAATAATAACTTCAGAAGATGAAAACGAGTCTGATGAACGGGTCGAATATAAGTTTAGGGATGTACTGAATCAAATATTTGAGGTGCTTGGTGTATATGATGATTTGGTGACAAAGGCCTCATCTCAATTATCTAGTAGTTCATCAGCCACATCTCATTCAAATCAAAATCTTAACGTAAAATTGCCAACTATTGAATTACCTAAGTTCAATGGGGATTATACCGAATGGGCATCATTTTTTGATACTTTTTCTAGTTTAGTTGGCAGTAATGAGTCATTATCCAACTCTCAAAAATTACATTATTTAAAATCATGCTTGGAAGATGAACCCAAGAAAACTCTGGAGTCGCTAAAAGCGGACAACACAAATTATGCAATTGCGGTTAAATTATTGAAAGACAGATACGAAAACAAGCGCTTCATCATTAACAATCATTTAAAAAATATCTTCAGTTTGCCCTTTGTTAATAAATCGGACTGTAAATCCTTGCGCGACTTTTTAGATACACTAAGTATTAATTTAAATACCCTGAAAGCGTTGGACCGCCCTGTCGATCAATGGAGCGATCTTATCATTTACATTGTAGTTTCAAAATTGGACCATTTTTCTAGTTCCACATGGGAAGAGTCACTTGAACCCAATAACATTCCGTCCCATACAGATTTAATTTCATTTTTAGAAAGGCGATGCAAAACCTTAGAATCGATAAGCATCCATAAAATTAATAAAGATACAAAATCTCTCCCTCCTCAAAAATGTAACATTAATACGCCGCTTAGAAAACGTGTGTTCCATACTTCATATTCTAAGGCTCAAAGTAACAAAAAGTTAGCTTCATGTTTTATATGCGAAAAAAATCATAATATTTTTAATTGTGCTGATTTTCTAAAGTTAACCCCCCAGGAAAGACTGCAACACATAAAATCATTGAATCGTTGCAGTAATTGTTTTAGACAAAACCATTTTACGAAAGATTGCACTATATTTGGCTGCAAACAGTGCAATAAAAAACACCACACTCTTTTACATATTGATGTAAAGGCTAGTTCCAATGCGATTACTGATCAATTAGTTAATGATATCACGGATCCTGGAGAGGGGACATCTCATTGTAATTTAGTGGTCTCAAACAACATACTTTTATCAACAGCAGTAATATTGGTTAAGGGTCCCACAGGTAAAATAAAAGAATGTCGCGCATTATTAGACATTGGGAGTCAATCTCACTTCATAACGGAAAATTTATGTAAACAGTTAAATTTGAAAACTCAAAATTCAAATGTGTCGATCCTAGGAATAAATAGCCAATCAAGATTGACTAAGTCTGCTGAAGTTGAGATCAGAAGTAGATCAACTGATTTTATTTACAATATTAAATGTTTGGTTATTCCCAAAATTACCGAAAACTTGCCTTCTTATACGTTCGATATAAATACTATCCATTTACCCAATAATTTAGACTTAGCGGATCCGACTTTTAATGTTTCATCTCCCGTGGATATATTAATTGGGGCCGAATTATTTTTAAACCTGCTTACTTCCGGAAATATAAAACTCGGTAAAAATCAGCCTGTTCTACAAAATAGTGTTTTGGGATGGATTATCTCAGGTAAAATGCCGAATTTTAATAATAAACCCTTGCACTGCTACAAAATAAGTTTGGAATCAGCTGTTACCAGGTTTTGGGAAATAGAGAACGTTGAACCCGAGGTAATTGTCCCTTCCATCAATAAACATTCTTCCAAAGACCTTTGCGAAGCCCACTTTTATGACACTACCAGCCGATCTAAAGACGGTCGCTTTGTTGTACGACTTCCGTTTGTCCGGCAAATTCCAAAATTGGGAAATTCCCGTGATGTAGCCATGAAACGGTTGTTGTCTCTTGAACGGAAACTCTCCCGCGACCATAAATTAAGAGCGGGTTATTTGGCCTTTATGCGCGAGTACTTGGAATTAGGTCACATGGAGCCAGTACCTGCCGACGTTTCGAAACATTCTTATTACCTGCCCCATAGTGGGGTCATAAATGAAAATAGTTCTTCAACCAGACTACGCGTTGTTTTTGACGGATCGGCAAAAAGCTCAAACAATCTTAGTTTAAACGACAATTTATTAGCAGGACCCGTTTTGCAGCCTGATCTTCTTACGATCATTATTCAATTTAGACTGCCTCAATTCGTAATAACTGCGGACATATCCAAGATGTACAGGTGCATTTGGTTGCATCCTGATGACCGTGTATTTCAACAAATCTTATGGCGAGAATCTCCCGATTTACCCGTAAATACATACCAACTTAAAACCATCACTTACGGCCTGACTTCCTCTTCTTACCAAGCCATTAAATGTGTACAACAATTGGGCGCAGATCTAAAGGATAATTATCCATTAGCACACGACGTCATCATGAAGTGTTTTTATGTGGACGACATATTGTTTGGCGCAAATACCATACCCGAATTAGCGCGGATTAAGGACGAATTAAAGACAGTTCTCGGGAAGGGGGGATTTTCTCTAAGTAAGTGGTCATCTAATTGTGCTGATGTGTTAAAAGATGAGTTTACATCCAATGAGTGCATAATAACGGAGAAACAGCTTGAAAAGAAAACTCTGGGTATTCGCTGGGACAACGAATCTGATAATCTTTCATACACACATTTTAACTTTGTTAACGTCAAGCCCACCAAACGTACTATACTTAGCGCCATTGCTCAATTATTTGACCCCCTCGGTTTAGTTAATCCTGTGATAACAGTGGCAAAAATAATAATGCAACGGTTGTGGTCGTTGAAAATTAACTGGGATGACGAAATTCCCGATAATCTTAAAAAAGCATGGACTTCCTTCTTACGCGGCTTGCCTTATCTAAATAAACTTCAGTTTCCTAGAACAGTAATTTGTCGTGATGCTATCAAAATAGAAATCCATGGATTCTGCGATAGTTCTGAACAGGCTTACGGTGCAGCAATCTTTGTTAGGTCCATTGATTCCCAATTAAATATACACGTCAATTTGTTATGCGCCAAATCTCGCGTGGCGCCATTAAAAACCATCTCTTTGCCCAGACTTGAATTATGTGGTGCGCTTTTGTTAGCCCAATTGCTTGTAAAGGTCACTAAAACGATTAACATTTTACCTGAGCAGTGTTTCTGTTGGACGGATTCTCAGATCGTTTTATCGTGGTTAGCAGCTGATCCAGGTAATTGGAAAACCTTTGTCGCTAATCGCGTTTCTGAAATACAGCAGTTAACTAATAATTGCCACTGGAACCATGTGAAAAGCAGCGAGAACCCGGCCGACATAATAACTCGTGGTGCCTCTCCTAGGGAATTATCGACAAATACACTGTGGTTTAATGGTCCAGCTTGGCTGCATAAAATGGAAATTCCGATTGTTAATGCCTCTAATGTAGACAAGTGCGACTCCTCTGGCGAAGGTTTACTGTTAGAAAAACGCTTTGTTTCAACTGCAGTGCATCTACAAACCAATTCTTTTAAAAATGTTATCTTTGACCTATACTCAACCTTTGGCAAATTAAAAGTTGCAATTGCGTGTTGGCTGCGCGTTATGAAAAACCTACGGAATAGGGTCAAAAAACAACCGGAAATCAGGGGCAGTTTAACAACGCAAGAATTGAAACATTCGGAAATTACGATAATCCGATTAGTTCAAAAGGAGGCATTCTCCTCCGAAATTCATCAGTTGACTCACAGTAAAAAACTTGGTAACAGTAGTATTTTACAACTTAATCCGTTTCTAGATTCTAATGATTTGCTCAGGGTGGGGGGTAGACTAAGCAATGTCAAAACTTTACCAATTGATAAAAAATTTCCCATCTTGTTGCCCAAACATTACATAACCGAATTAATAATACAAGATATACACCAAAGCCTACTACATGCGGGGCAATTAGGTACTCTTGCGCAAATGCGCTTAAAATATTGGCCGATTTCTGGCAGGCGTCAAGTTCGCAAGGTAATTGGTAAATGCTTAAAATGTTATAGGACCAATCCAAAACCTTACAGTCAAATTATGGGAAATCTTCCCGAAGAGCGGATAATGTCCTCACGTCCCTTTTCCAAGGTAGGGGTTGATTTCGGTGGTCCTTTATTAATTAAAGAAGGCCGCGGAAAAGGGAAAAGAACCACTAAGTCCTATATTTGCCTTTTTATTTGTTTAAGTACAAAGGCAGTACATCTCGAACTGGTAGGCGACCTGACATCCGACTCATTTCTTAGTGCCCTGAAACGATTAATTTCGCGCCGCGGAAATATCTCTTTCGTTCTTAGTGACAATGCCACTAACTTTGTAGGCGCGAGAAAAGAGCTTCAACAATTATTTAAAAGCGAGATTTTTAAAAATAAACTGGCAAACGAAAATATCATGTGGAAATTTATTCCTCCTAGAGCCCCAAACTTTGGTGGTATCTGGGAGGCTGGTATTAAATCAGTGAAAAATCACATTAAGCGCGTAATCGGCGAAAATCACCTTACGTATGAGGAGATGTACACGCTGTTGGTCAGAATTGAAGCGGTACTAAACTCACGCCCCTTGACGCCATTATCGAACGATCCGAATGATCTCTCGGCCCTTACGCCTGGCCATTTTTTAATCGGGCATCCGCTTACCGCCCCCGTAGAAAAGGATCACACCGCCATTTCGTCCAATAGGCTGTCTCGCTGGCAGCTGATTGAGGCCTGCCGCCAGCATTCCTGGAGACGTTGGTCAAAGGAGTATTTGACTACGATGCAGAGCAGGGCCAAGTGGCAGCACACATCCGCCAAAGTTCCGGAAGTTGGTACATTGGTGGTACTAAAGGACGACAATCTACCGCCGTTACAGTGGCCGCTGGGGCGTATTACTCAATTACATCCTGGAAACGACGGCCTGGTGCGTGTAGTGTCAGTGCGGCATAAAGGTGGTGTAGTTAAACGTGCAATTACGAAAGTGTGTGCGTTGCCAATTGATTAATATTAATCAATCCATGATCTATATTCCAGAAATCTGGACATTCCTATTCATTTCTACTTGTGTCTATAATTTGCTTGCTTTCTTTGCACTTTTGTTTATCTGTATGATCTGTGTAAAATATTATATGCATATATTCTGTATTTCGAAACACTTCTATTGTTTCAAGGTGGGGGGTTATGTGAGAGCCAATGACCAGGGGGTGCCTGTTTTTACCCCCTCCGCCTTCACGGGCTTGGTCGGGCCACCACCGGCCTTGAAACGGGGAGTTGATCTGTATCCTTCCGATAATAAACACCAAATATTTATCTCGCATTCCGCTGCTCTTATTTAACAATCAAACACAACATACAACTTATTCATATATCAATACAAAATTGTACACTGTTCTTGATTTTGATTAATAAAAAAAACTGGAAACGCCGCCAGGGATCGAACCACGGAGCTTTCATCTGCAGAAAAGAGTGCCTCTCCACATGCTTAGGGGGCTAAATATTATGTGACTAAAAAAGACTTAAATAATACAAATAATAATAATAAACAAAAACAAGGCGGATTTACAAAGCACAAGTACAAGAATATTGTATTATTTTATAAAATTGAAATGGAGTTTAAGGAAAATTTTAAAGTGACGTCATTATAGTGCAGGAGGGGATGATTAGACAAATTTTGATCAGCGTTTTACTATCTACACGAAATTCTTAACATACATGAAATCTGACAACAATCGGTTCGACAGACAGAAACGAGAGTCCTCTTCTTTCGTATTCTAGGGGCCATGAAATGTCAAGAAATCATGAAACTAGCCATTCCTCTGATAGATTATATTACAACACTTCCTTAGCTTATGCTCGGAAAATAAAAATTGGACTCACATTATTAGACAGAATTTATCTCACTCTTGCAGTACGATCAAACATATTCAGTTGTCTAGAAAAAACAATATAGATAATATCAGTCGCAATGTAAGAAAAAAAAACGGCCGTCCATGAGAGAAGCAAACCCACGACTTTCAGGTTCTGATCTACGTTCTGATCTACTAGCCTACAAAGAATCGTCAAATCTTATATTCATATAAAACGGTAGTATACAATTGTGGTTTTTTGCGAAAACTGGATACGAGGGTAAAAACTCGAAGCGGATTCATAAATCATAAGTACAGGAGTATGTTATTTTATAAAAAATAGCATTCACCAACCACAATTTTGAGGTGACTTCATCAAATTGTTGCTGGGGTTGATTAGACAAATTTATAATATATAATTATGATATTCCTAACATACCTACGTACAAAATTTGACAACGATCGGTCTGGTAGTTTCGGAGATTATCTGTCTAATAGAAATCGACACAGTCAGTCGACAGATAGACGCAAATACGAAACATACTTTTTTCATACGCTAGGGGTTATGAAATGTCAAAAAACAAAAGTGTCCATTTACCTCATGCAGTACTTCTTCAGCTAACATTTGGGAAAGAAAAATTTAAGAAATTTGAAATAACCTGGCAACGTCGCAGCGAAATTTCAAAAATAAAATCCTAAGAAGAATTCACTTAGGAAATGTATAAAATATGTGCTGCGCTTCAAAATTAGAACAGTCTGTATAGTTGAAAATAATTTTATACTTTTTTCACCAATTTTTGTTGGTATTGTAATAGGGCCCATCGGGTGATTGGCTACTTTCATTTTTCGTCAATGTTTCATTATGATGACCCCAAGAGTACGAAAAAATAGGTCTCCCGTTTTCGTCTGCCTGTCCTCTGCTTCTCTGTTTGTCGTCTTGTCGATTTTTTTTTTAGATATAATCTCCGAAACTACTGCATCGATTGTTGTACATGTTAGGAATATCGCGTAGATGGTTAAATGCTAACCAAAATTTGGCTAATCATCCCCAGCAACAATTTGATGACGTCATTTCAATGAATTTTATTTTAAAATGAATGGAATGTTATATAAAAATATACTCCTATACTTGTAGTGTACCAATCCGCTTTCAGTTTTTTCGGTAAACATTCAAATTTTCGCAAAAACAATTGCAAGGTATAATAACGTTATATTACCAACACGGAATATACGTCTACGTGGCGCAGTGGCTGTGTCGGGCAAAACGGTGACCTGCGGTCGTGGGTTCGATCTCGAACTTTGCTTTTTACTTTTTTTTTCTTGTTTTTGCAATACGCAATGACTACTTTTCTTTTGTGCTGTGACTAGTAATATCAATATTGAGTCGCCCCATTTTCTCAAAAATGTGAAGAATACGCACGTCTTTATAATTATAATAATGATAAAATAAGAATTATAATATTCAGAACATTTTGTCCGATTGTGGTTTAATTAATAATTTTGATCCTGTGTTTTGAGAAGACAAACTCATTCAAATCAGACATAAATAAACACTTAGCAACTTCAGATTGCTATTACCTACTGCTGAAGGACATTTTATCCCGTTAGTTATGTGCTTTAAATAAATTCTACATTATCCGTACGGCGCAGGGGCTGCAGGGGTGATATTTAACTATGCCGCTGGTTTTTAATTTTCAGCGGTTACCACAAAACGAAAATCCTAAAATCAAATTTTGTAATTTTTTTTAAAAAGCTGGATTTGTCGGATTGTACGTGCAGCTTTCGATCAATTGTTTATTATATATTGATCAAGTTAAGAGCCTCATTTTCTAGATAGTGTGAGAATACCCACGTCTTTATTTAATTACGATCAAATAAGATAATAATAATAATTATATTCAAAACATTGTGGATTAGGTAATTAATGATTTTAGTCCTCTATTTTGAGGAGACAACTCAATCAAGTTAAACAAATTTCTATGTGACATTCTTTCGATGTATAAGCATAAACAATCGAAGTTTAGCCTGTAGTTTGATAATACACTCTTCCGTTGGTTATTTGCTTTGAATATGTGTATTTCATATTGTCTGTATGTTTGCGGACGGCAGCTCCTTGGAAATTGCGCCCCCGTGGACCAAGGGGTTTGAATATATAAAGGTTATCAGAAGATGAAGTTTTTTTATATTTTTCAAAGACTCGGAATTTGTTGGACTGAACTTCAAGAGCCAGGGAAGTTCTGGCAAAGTAATCTTGAACCAATTTTTTAACCTAGGCATCCAAATTTTCCACAAAAAAAAAACAAATAAAATATTTCATATTTGTATAAGAACAACCAACTAACCAGACGTCGCCGATTCGATCTCCTCTTGGACCACTTTTTTTCATACACTATGGCGGGCATGTATTATCGATATTTTTTAACTTTAGGGATTATCATAAAATAAATAAAATTTCGCAAGTCAAATTTTATAATTTTTCGTAGAACCTGGATTTGTTCTTTACTTCAGGGACGAGGGAAGTTCTGTCTTAATAATCTTGGACCAATTTTTTTATTGTTTATATTTCTAAATTATCATAATTCACAATATTACATTTGTCTAAACGGGAAAAAATTGTTGAAAAATACATTTTATATAGAAAAAAATACTTCATTTGCGCAGAGACACAAAACAATTTCAGTTGATTTTCTTTTATACTTATCTGTGTCAAATTTAGTAGTTTTCGTAAAGTTTCAAAGTGTTTTTACGTAGTTTTTTTTTTTTTTCAGTAAACGGTCAACCGAAAAGGTCAATGTTAAATGTTTCCTTCTCGAACCTGGGATTTAGACTTCTGGCTCCTGGAAATTTGGACGACGAGCAATTGGACGAAGCATTGGACAGTTTGTATGACCACGTGGTAAAACAAGAGAAAACGGCACTTTTGCAATTACGTGCCGTTCATCAGACTCTTGTCGATGTGGCAGCACAGACGTATAAATCGTGTTTATCGCAAGAACCATCAGAAGGTAACGATAAATTAAAAATAAAAATTAGGGAATACTTCGAGTCGCCGAATCCATTGGACGCGATCACCTTAACAGAAAATAAAATTATAGACGAACAACTAATTATAAATAATATTCGTGGCCTGATTAGTACTTATAGAGACAATAATTTTACGGGTAAGGCAGTGGCTAGAATATTCCATGGTGTAATGAGTCCAAATTACCCAGCTGTAATTTGGGGAAGGTGTAAATATTGGAGATGCCATCTTAACGTTGATTTTCATACAATTTGCAGACTAGCCACTAAAGAAATATTAAATTTTAGATGATTTGTATATTTTCGTTGAAAGGGTTAATTTTATATGTAAATATTGAATTTTATTGACAGTAAATTATTTTCGAACAGTTTTAAACATGTGTTTTATTAAAATATCAACTATAACAACAAATTATCGACTACAAATTAAGAACATGCAGTACCCGTACCTAACAGTATTGAGATAACATTTTAATCATTAGTGAGATTGTCACATCTTTAGGATTTTAGCTAATCGTTTATAAACATTAAACAAACAAAATCCTGGCAATGGTGTTGAACGATTGTTATTGCTACGTAACAATTCTCTTAAAGTATTCGAAACCGTATTTCTTAAATTTATCAGCTCTTTTCTCCTGAAACTTGGTTATCTTTATTTTGGATTCTTCTTCTTTGCACGCTCCGCAGTACTCTTTGCAGATTATGTGAAGTGGACTTTGGTAGTACAGGTTTTTGTGTCTGATCAGTTTATTTTTTCTGTGAGCCCAAACGTGAATGATAACTTCAATCAAAACAACCAGGAGTCCAAGGATTGGAGAAAAAAATATGGTTGTTGGTAATAGGAATACAAGCGCCGCTGTAAATGTAGGAGAACTGTCAAACTTTATTTTTTCTTCTCTCTTTTTTAGATTCATGCATGATGTCGGTATTCTGAAGACTTTGGGCTTTGCTGGTAGTTTTTTAGATGTTATTATAAATTCCACTTCTCCGGTTTCTAAATTCAGTCTTGTTATTTCCTCACCAGTCTCTGCATCTTTTTTAAAATTCTGAAAATTAAGATTTCTGTGTTAGTAACAGTTTAACTAAATAGTGTAGGTGTAGATAGGTAGCAACTAAGGTGATTTGTAACTGAGTCTATCTTGACGGTAACATTGTCGCATTTGTGCTAAATATATACATATCTCTCCGGGTTACTCGATTACCGTAAATCATCGAACTTACACGTGATTTTTTTAACATGTGTCCAGAATCCAAGGTATTTTCGTCTGAACAAATATGCTATATAATCGAAAAAACAGTCTCTAGTAGGCCATGAAATTTATTTTTAGGATATTGGCAATGCAGGTGTTTGACAGTTATGTGACCGTAACTGAACGCTTTGTTGCCAACATACTTGTTAAACATTAAATTTCAGAGTTTACTAGATAACTTTTTTCAACCATATGGTATATTTTGGTTTGATGTAATTTAAATTCTTTTGTTGATGATTCACAGTGTTCCTCTCAGTAGATAATTAATATTGTCGTTTTAATTTCTAGTACGTAATAAGAAGAATGTTTGCAAGGTTAAATGTTACAAAACATTAATAATTGTTACTGGGAATAATAGAAGTTTGTGATGAATACAGTATAAAAAAATTCGTGTTAAGTATATTAAAGTGTAACTATTTTAATTTACATGTTTCTTTATACACATGAGCCGTAACAAGACACAAGACTTAAAATTAAAATATTGGAAACAATAATCACAAAGTATGTATGTATTTTTGAAATACATATTAAAAAATCTTCTGGAACAGTTGGTTAGAAATTAACTTTATCTGCGAACAAGGTCAGCATTTTTGTACTCTTTCCAGTGATATACCAACCTATTTTGAGATTACTGCGTTGTTTATTATTATACTTATTATTAATATTTGAATACTACACAAAGCTCTTGAAGAGCCAACATTTCCGCAAAGTTACCTACATACGTGCGCCCAACTTTTCTCGCTTCGAAAACACAACTAAACTTAAGGTTTCAGAGACTAAAAAAGGTCGGTGTAAATAACTTTTCCAGATTTTTGCTTAGGTACTTCAAGAAGTATTAGGGGCTATTTAGCGAATGGCTAATTTAATTTTTTTCTCGACCGACGTTTCATAGTCTTAAATTTTGCAAAATAACAGGCACCTATATTTGTGGTTTATTAATTCGCTTACATTTTTTGCCTCAGATTTTTAGATTTAAAAAATTCAAAATTGTACATTACAAACTTACTTAAAAACTATGATATCGACTGCTCTGAAATTTTGCAAACTCTTTAAGGTTATTGTACACATGGCAAATTTCTAAAAAAAAAAATATCTGTTCATCTTTTTGAAAAACTTTGTTTGTTCGCTAAAATAATAAATGGGTTTTAAATTATATAAAATAACATAGTCCTACACATGTAGTTTATGACTCCGTGTTGAGTTTTCACCCGAAACGTCCAGATTTTTTGAAAAAAAAAATATATATATATATAAAACATTTTGCAATTTAATTTTGAATTTACAAAAGCGAATGCTTTGACATCTTGCTGATATTTTAAGGTTATGACTGTCATGATGAATTTTTAATCAAAATATATTTACTTATCCCCCCCCCCCCCAAATTGATGACCTCGCCTCAAAATTTTGTCAAAGAAATCCTATCTAAAATGTAGAAAATATAAGTGTGTACTTGTGATTTATCATTCCATTCATATTTTTTGGATTTGCTTATACAGGCGGTGACTCAAAAAAATTAATGAATGCGCAAATTTATTTTATTAATGTATTTGCTCACTCCCCTAAAAAATTGATAACGTCACCTCAAAATTTTGTTGAACAAATATTATCTTAAATGTGCAAAGGATGATGAGTAGGGACGTACCGACTAGTGGTCGACCGGTCGGATAAGCCGACTATTCGGCCGGTTTTCATCGTCGGCTGGCAGTCGGCGACTGGTCGGCTAAACAGCCGATCGGTCGGTTTTTTTTTATTAAAATTGAAATAGTATATAAAACAATTAAACCCGGTTTACAGAACCACAATTAAGTATTTAACTGCGATTTAATTTTTAACACCGAGTTAAAGTACCATGTGACCGACTCTACGCCAATCAGACGTCGCTAATGGCCTTGTTGAATGCTCGATCAACTTAATATCAGTAAAAATATTGTATAAACTGGCCCTAAATTGTGTTATTCTTTATTTTTGTACTGAGTTACTAAAAAAAATTAAATGTTAATATTATCCAAACAAATTTAACACATTTTTTGGAAAACAAAGGAACTTTAGTTATTCCTTTTATTAAAATAAATAAAAAAAAAAATTATAAGGTAGTCAGAAAAACAGAAAAAAAAAACACACTGTCTGTCGCATTTATAAACCGGTTTTCAAAGCCGAACAGTCGGCCGACTAGTCGGTTTTTACTGGCCGAACAATCGGCTAGTCGGTTAGTCGGCCAGACCTACAGTCGGTACATCTCTAATGATGAGTCTATACTTGTGACTTGTGTTTTTTAGGTTTGCTTATACAGGGTGTCTTAAAAAAATTAATGACTGAGTCAATTTATTTTATTGTTTAAATCAAGAATTACAAAACTCAAAACTTGGAAATCTTGCAGACGTTTTGAAGTTATTGTAAGTATGGTAACTTTTTAACCAAAAGGTATCTGTTTATCAACCCCAAAAAATTGATTACGTCATCTCAAAATTTTTCCAAATAAATCCTATCTAAAATGTGGAAACTATATTTGCAATTTATCATTGCATTCATATTTTTTAGATCTACTTGTACAGGGTGACTTAAAAAAATTAATAAATCAAGAACTGCAAAACTGAATGGTTTGAAATCTTGCAGACGTTTTAAAGCCATTGTAAGCATGGTAAATTGTTTATAAAAATAATAAAAATATTTATTCTCCCCAAAAAACTGATGACATTATTCCAAAATTTTGCCGAATAAATTCTACCCAAAGTGGCAAAATATGATGAGTTTTTACTTGTGATTCATCATTGCATTCATATTTTTTATTGATAAAATCAAATTATTTCGTTATTTTGTTGATTATAAATCACTATTCAATTTTGTAATAGAAAAACTCAGTTGTAACAAACGGTTAGCACATTTCTTTACCTTTACTCAAACATTAGATACATTCATATTTTTATTTTGGCGTACATTGGTTGCCATAATAAACAATAACATTATCATGAAAACGGATAGAAATATTGAAATTCTCTAAACGCCATTATTTTTATCGTTAAGAGTTCTTTACTTCGCCAAACTTCCATTTTCTTAATATACCTATATACATATAAATTTTGTTTTTTTTTTATCAACTGAAAATGAAAAGTACCTAAGACCCGATGTATAGAAGCTCAGTTTTTGATTAACTGACGTGACCGACTCTACGTCAACCAGACGTCGCTAAACGCGTCGTTAAATGAGAGATTAACTCAATCTCGGTTAAAGTATTGTATAAACTACCCTTTAAATATTTTACTCAACTTGCATTTGTTTTTAAATTTAATTTGTTACTAAAAAAACCCATACGTCGCCCCGGTACGACGCCTATGGGTTCTAGTATGTACGGCGATGATGACTCATTGTCGGTGACGGCGCCCGGGCGGCATGCGCTAAAGAAAGTCTGGAAGCGGAAGTCGCGATGGCTATTCCAGACATACCTCGATTGCGAAACATCTAGAAGGAAAATATGGGTTTAAATAGAGGCCATCTTCGGGAATGGATGATTCAGCCAGTTCAATCAAGACAAGAGTCCAGCTAAGTTGCGCCGGAATTATTTTGTACATAATCTCTGTGTAAATTTGAGTTAGTAAGAAATAAATTGTTGAGTTTACCCACGTGGATTTTAAATTACCGATAATCGTAACAATACATACATGTCTATAATAGCTCTTTATCTAATAAGTACCACATAAACCAAGGCTTTATTGACAAGCCGATTTTAATAGACGAGGGAGCGTAACGACAGAGTTGATAAAGAAGCCGAGTCAATAAAGCCGGTTTATATACGAATTACATACAAAGCGTTATGTCCGACTGGAACAATTAAATCTTTTAAAAAAATGTAAAAATACAAAAAAAAACAAACATCTAATCACGCTATCGAGTTGTGTTTTCTCAAGTTGCATTTTAAATCGTGAAATTGTTCTTTATTTGTGAAAAATAATCGAGGAATGGCAAAAATAACTGCTAAATATTTCCATAACGACTATATTATCATGTAGTCGGACATAAATTTTATTTATTTATTTTGTTATTAACTGAAACTGAAATAAATACCTAATCTACGAAATGCAGCGGCACAGCACCTCTGTGGGGAGCTAAAAACAATGACGTTTACAGAATTCAACATTTTTATCATTCTCAAGATATATGGTGGCGGAATTTTATCTGGGATCTATATAAAAATATATAATAAATTGATTTATTCATCATCCTCATCATCAAAACACAAACATTGCATCTTAGGGATATTTATGAAACGACACGACGTCATCAAGTTTTTGGATGAAGTGAATAAATGCTAGGCGATGAACATTTTGCAATTTCTTAACGATAACTTGTTTATGAAAGCTTAAAAATATGGGTCCGTTTTAAATTAAATGTAAAAGAGCATTTATTTTATAAATTTAAGGTCAAGTTTATTTCTATTATTATGTATTATCAATTTATGGAATCGAATTAGGAAGCAAATTTAGGGTAATGTTTAACTATCAGCTAGATTAATTTAAAATCGGTACATCTAAAATTAATAGTATTACAGAAAGCCGGAAGTCAAAGTCAACATTTTTGTACATAGGTACCTCCCTTTTTGGAATGTAGAACTGAAATTTCGTATAATCTTTTAGATTTTTTTAACTTCCTGTATGAAGAAAGAAGTCCATTTTACTCAATTTATCCCCGGTAGGATGTAATACACCCTTCCGAAACTTTGTTAAAAACGTTAAATCGATGATTAATTTTTTAATGTTAATATTTGTCTAGAATAAATACCTGCTATTAACTATTGTAATAACAAAGTATTGTTTTTATTAATTAATGTTCTTTGTATCATTTAAGGTTTTAAAGATGAGATCAGAAGTTATGCATTACCATCTTATATAACTTAAATCACTTGTATATTTTGGCTGTAGTTCAAATCAGTAAAGGAAACTGGAATTGATTTGAATACCAAATGATGTTGTCGCTATGTTGCTGTGGGTTAATTATTTTTGTAAATTTTGCGTCAAGTCGCAATATTGTGATTAAGTACACCACCGATTAATCATTGTCTGTATATATATATTCGGCATTATTTCGAAATACTTCTAAAGGTTAGGTCAAGGAACTTTCACCTTTTAAAACATATTTATCGCCCGAAAGAAGCTAATACAATGGAAAAAATAATTATATACAAAATCCACAATATCAAAAATTAAAATGGTAGGTAATGCCTCGGTGACTACCTATAGATTCTTTCTTGTGTATAATGCACCTGGTATTATAAAGGACGGAAATCAATTTACGCTTCAGTCGTTACGTGTTGAGGTCAAGTACAAAAAAGTGAAAATTGATTAAACTTAAAAACCTACGGAGTTTAAGTTTACATGAGATAACTATATCCAAGGTAAAAGATAAACATAAGTGATAGGAACTTCCATTTTGTTGTTTAATACAATAACCATAAATACGGCTACAGCTGAATAAAAATATTAGGTTGAAATGATAAGATATCATGGGATGTCAAACAGGAACTCGTGTCTACATTTTAATTACTTATTTATAAAATGAACGTGCGCCTGCTAAATGTAATTATTATATTTATACACCAACCTATTCTAATAAATATTTACTGCGACAATGCCTACATTCTACAAGTTAAAATTAACTTAGGAAACAACGTAATTGCTTACCATTTTACGATAAGTAGAGCCGAATGTAGTTGTCAAAAAAAACTGATGTAAGATCTAAAATCACTACTTGGTGTTGTTACATCTAAACTTGTTGTTTCACATCACTGTATTTTTTTGTTGCACGCCAGCAGCAAGGTAAAACAAAATAATTATTGGGTTATACGCGAGGAAGACTACACAACATGTAATTGTAGATACACACACGTCATTACTTTATGAGTTTATATTAAGCGCTGGAACTCTAGTATTTACAAAGGCAACATTTAAATTTAAACACAATCTGTACTTATCAGGTGACTCTTGATTCCTTAACGAGCATAAATAAAATGATCATGGGTGATCTATGATGACAGTAAGTTGCTTTTTACGATTATTGTTTTGTAAATAAAATCTATCAAGCATTTTACCTGGAGTATTGTTGATGACAGAATTTGTTTCTAAACTTAATTCATCTTTTAAAACCGAACTGTAATTTTCTGTTTAAAAAGAATTATAATTATTAATATATACTTAATAAATTCGTAGCAGTATAAGTGGTAAAATCGTAAATGTGGTTAAAGGAATAACATTAATTTATACTTAAAGACTAAAAACAAAGTGTCATTTATTAAAAGATAAACATATAACCGATTCAGATTAAGTCTTAAATTGCAATAACATATTGTTTAAATACAAATCATTTATTATTGTATGGAAAATTATCGATTGAAACTCTGGGAGACTCAAAACAAGTCTGTGAAATTAGGTATTGATTTTGTAATAAAAATTTCCCAATATCGCTGCTTAAAATCTCTTATACCAATTCTTAACAGTTTTTAAACTTGTAAGTGCCAGATTTATACCCTCATTAAAAAGAACCGTGATGAAATCGGGCAATTGTTTATATCATTTTTTAATTGAGTAGGTATTTGGATTTTTTCTTTAAATGAAACAAGAAAAGAGCAAGCGAAAAACATGTATCTTATACGATGTCTAGCTAGAGTTTTGTAAGTTGAAACCGGTGTTGAAAACCGTCTTTCGAAATTACCATAAATAATTGGGATATGGATTTTTAAAAATACGTGCTGCAAAACTTTCATTTATAATGTTTTTAACAAAACTGATTCTTGTTTTTAGCTTGATAGGAAAAGCTTAATTTAACTGATATTTTGAAAATGTGTTGAAAATCCTATAGTGATCCTGGTTTGATATAGTTACTTTGTGGTATATTATAGGCAACCATTAAAAATTAAACATGAAAATTGACTCACAAAAATTTCCAAAGCCAGGATGATCCACGCAGCAAGAACTTTTTTGACATTTAAATGCTAAATAAATATAAAGTAAAAATAGGTACTTAAGTATGATAGTTCTACATCTGCAAGCAAGACTTAAGCAGAGTTAGGGAACTCGTTTTGTAATGTTATGTCATAAAGCATCATTAAAATTCTAATCTAGTAAAAATGATGTAACAATTACGATTTCATAAAATGGCTAGAAAGACACAGATTTATTTACACCTAAAACTTATTACAATCATTCAATTTCATTTATTCTTCCCCATTTCAGTCTGCTTTTAATTTTTTCCAACTTCAACCATTGCGGAACAGAGTCTTTGAAGTATACAGCATTAGGATATGGTAGAGGAGGTGGCGGCGCTTTAAATGGATGCACATTCTTCAATTTTCTCATTAAAAATTCCTTATTGATCTGTTTTGGGTCTCTGTACTTATCTAAATATAAGTTAAATGGTCTTCTTTTTGCAAACCACTCTTGTGGTCTTATATATGGTGGTGGAAAATCGTATTCAAATACTGGTTCCTTCATATCTAAAAATAAAGTCAGATATTACATTGCATGTGTGAATACATTTATTATTACTTAATGTGTTATGGTAAAATTCTGTCAGAGTTGAGTCCCAATCAGATTGGAAAAAAGCGAGCCCTCCAGGTGTTAAATCTTCTTGTCGCTGTCTATAAAATTCTAGTGTGGAAAATGTTCTATCTTCTAAATTTAAACAAGGGCCCGATTTTTTTAATTCAGAAAAATCAATGCGTTTTTCTTGTTTATATAAAATGAATATATGGCGGTGATATCCTGTTCCCTTAGGTGGAAAAGGTTGCAGGTATTCAACTATGGTTTCACCCTGATCAATTTTATTTCCTGGTATGTTGCCACTATTAAAGATGTGAAACACGTCAAATGGAACACTTACAATTTTATGTAATATACTCACACAAACCAATGTATGTACTCTTGATCTTGTTTTGTGAAATGTCCATCAGGATTTGTCAAAATAAGACTCCATAGTGCTTCCTTTTCACTTTCATAGTGTACCTCAGGTTTAGTTTCTGCATCTGATGGTTTAATTAAATTACCAAAATAAACAGGGTGTTTTACATCAGCCTTTGTATAATTAACACACAGTGGTACAACTGGTAAAAAATAAGCATCTCCAAATAAGTGTTCATAGACACCATAGTGATCTGACAACTTTTTTATGTGGTAGTATCCAGATGTGCGCAGCCACTCTTCATTTGCCTGTTCCAAATTAATCAGTACTACAAAAGAATCAGTTGTATTTTTTAATTTGATTGCAAAATAACGACCTACGTTGCTTATTCCGTGCCAATTTTTCTAATTCAGAATTTTTTCTAAGTTGTTTTACGACAGATAAGCGTTCCTTTAATTGTGTGGATCGTGAAACAACAGGCGGTGGTAAGCCTATGTCAACTCTAAAATGTAAACTAGGATTCTTGTAATTTATTTCTAAAAAATAATAAAAATTACTTTAGTATTCAAAAGGTAGTTTTTTATAAACCTTCTAGTCTTTGTTTTAATGAACGGGCTACACCAGGAGGTTTTCCTCGAAGATGGTGACCATGCCTAATTAAGTTTCTTACCGCTGAGCTAGAGCGTGTATTTATGTTACTTGAGAATTTCCATAATATGCAAGACATGGTTTTCGGGGATCAAAAAATAGACAAACCGCCCTAAATCACTACAACATTCATATCCAGGTTATGATGTTGCAAAAGTTTTAGGTTATGTGTTTGAAAAATTTGAAGAGGTATAAAGATTTCTATACCTCATTATCAATAACGTCGTCAGATGTCGCTCTCAGATTTAAAAAAAGTTAGTGTTAACTGGTGTTACTGAGGGTCAACTCTTTAAAAGTAACTGCATATTTTTCGTGCATTTTTTTGAAACACACTTTCAAAATCAGCTTTATTTAATATTTTTTAATACTATCACACATTTGGTGGCGACAAATATTCTGATGCACATAAAGCAACGTTAAACCAAGACAATCGAGAAAATAAATCCATTTATAACAAATACCTTTTCAAATATTCTCAATATAATCCCACAAATTAACAACATTAATATTGTATTTCAAACCTATTTTTCAATCAAATTTAAAATACTAATTTTTGAAAAACCATCCACTCTTTCGGTGGAGGTAAATCGGTAAATGTTTCAAAGAAAATGAAAAATGTTTGTTTCAGAGGAATGGTTTGCTTCATATGTATATTTGAAGGTATTTCAGCTTCTGAAACTATTCTATAGGTTTCAGTCCAGGAATTCAAGATTACAAACACTTGAAAAGACGCGTTTTGTCACATTTGAGGGACCTCATATTTTTACGAAATAAACTCCAATAGAGAAAAGCCTAGAAGTTGTTTTCTGGAAATTTCCAGTGGAACAACGAAATGGTTTAAGCGCCGTAAATTGTAATAATGTGCATATAGCATCATATACTCAACTCATTTGATAATAATTATTATTAATTAAGTAGGTAATCATTCTCAAATGTGTTAACCGAAAACAAATGTTTTCTAAAAGTTCTCTTTTTTGTTAATATAGAGTAACATAATAAAAAGTAAATATACTGCCATTTAATTTTTTTCTGTTTCCATATATTTTAGAATAAAGTTATGTTTTCTGATAATGAATTCATTAATGTTTTGCCTTTTGGAATATTTTTTATAAAAGTTCGACCAATCGCAGGTAATCATAAAAAAATCAAGTGTCCGGGTGTTTTTGTCTGGCAGTGTAGACTGGTTGTACTTATTTTTTGTTACTCATCATTCGAAATCGATAGAGGATATGAAGGGGCATCCTTTTAAGATAAATATGTCAATTTTTACTTCCTGACCTGAACGTAAGCTAAAAAGGAAAGGGAAGTAACAATGATTTTTTTTGTGTTAGATAAGCTCAGAATTCAGAATCACAGATACCGTAGTTTCTTTTCAAACAAGTAACACGAAAACTGAGTTGCAAGAGAAAAAACAACGACATGCAGCAATTGAAGCTTTATGATTTTTATTTCCCGAGCGTAAGCTAAGGAAGTATAGTAATCGAGTCCATCGGACAAATGGCCACTTTCATGTTTTCTCCACGTTTCATAACCCTTAGAATACGAAAAAAGTGGTCTCACGTTTCCGTGTGTGTGTCGTATGTCTGTCCGTCTGTCTCTCAAAAAATTGATGAAGTTATCTCAAAATTGTGCCAAATAAATCGTCTCTGAAATATGCAAAATATGATGACTATATTTGTCGTTTATCAAGGCACTTATAGCACAATTACTTATCCAGGGTGACTCTATAGATTTTCTAGCATGTAGGTACGGCGTAGTGCGACGTAGTATGTACGGAACGTCTCTATATGGTGGACTCCAGAACAACTTCGAAAGCGGGAATAGCGATCTATCTAGAAGAAACGTAAGGGTTTAAATAGGGACCACCGTCCAATGTAGTCTAATCCAGCCGAGTTGATTAATGAGTATAAATCGAGTTAGAATTATTCGCTGTTATATTTTTACCGTGTAGTTAGTCGTGTAAATTTGTATTACTGAGGAACAAATTGTTTAGTTTTACTCCAACTTCCCAAAAAATTGAATACAGTACTGTTACTATTAGTATTAGCATCTATCTGAATTGATATACTTTGCAAAAATGTTGATGACGTCATTACAAAAATTTGTTATGGAAAAACTCACTTGATTACATTACATAACTTATAAGGATTATCATAAAAAAATAAAATTCGCAAAATCAAATCTGAATTTATTGTACTTCAAGGGCGAGGGATGTTCTGTCGAAATAACTTTCGGCCAATTTTTTCAATATAATGTCAGGAATTAGAGAATTATTATGTGCTAAAAAAGTGAAATATACCAATTCATATACATATTTACAAGTTTAACGGGAAAAGTATGTCTCGCCGATAGTATACAGGTGTACCAGTTAAAATTCCGCAGATCTATGTTTTAAAAACGAATCGAAATATCGAAATTCTGTAAAAGCCATTGTTTTTAGCTTGATAAGAAAAGCTTAATTTAACTGATTGCAAACCTATATTTTTTTAAATTGATAACCATAAAATTGTGATTACAATGATATAAAAGACTTATGAGATTTATTTAATTTTCAATTGATAATAAAAATAATTTATAAGTACGAGCCCTAACAACTAAATATTGGGACACAGACAATTTCTCAAAAAAATCCGGTAGATATTTTTGATATCATTGAATTTGTTTGGACTAAATGCAAATTTTGCATGGGCGTCTATTTTGGCAGAGAGTGAGGTATTTTGCAAATTAATAAATTTTCTTAGAGCGCAAAAATTGTCACCTAACCAAAAAATGTGCAATTTTTGCTGACATTTAAATGTTGGGACACCCGAGAAAATTTGCTAAGTATACCATCGAAATACAAACGTAGTAGTTGGTAAATGCTGCCATTATTATAGGGATCGTAGCATTTCATGCTAGTGTTGGTTTTATTTAGAAAAAAATAGTTAGCGGCGGGCTAGTTTTAGTAAAAGTCCTGAAAATAATAATTTCTCAGTAGCTCAAGGGAAAATCGCTAAGAAAAAGTGAAGATTTGTTCCAAATAGCTTAGTCGTCGATGGTAAATGTCGTAAAATATTACGCAGACAGAGGTACCATCGGAATAAAAGGTAAAATTCCCGGTAGGCTACCACTTGTGAAGCCGCGTGATCAACGACAACTGATGAAAATTTATAAAAGTGGACGACGGACTCCTTCAAGAGAAATTACTACTTGCTGGAATAGCGATAACCAACTAAATTTTTCAAGACAATATTGTCGCGAATGCATACACAAATCAGGCCTTGGTTTTTACATTGTAAATCTTAAATAAAGCTATCTTTGATGGACTTTATTATTTATTTATATTATTTTAGGCTAAAGTAAAACCACAATTAAAAACTGCCCGCAAGAAAAATCGGTTAATATGACCGAAATAAAAATTGGAGAAAAGTAATATATAACGCTGAGTCCAAATTTGATGTCTGGGTGAGATAATAGTCGAAAAAGAGTTATTGAAATAAAAAAGGAATTTTAATATGGATTATCTCAAACAAAGAGTCAAGTTTGCAAGCGGAAAAATGGTTTGGGGGTGCATGTCTATTAACGGAATTTAAAGACCAGTTAACAACGTTCATGGAAGGGAAATTACAAATTCAAACAAATATCAAGAGACTTTGTAAAAAAATATTAACAACTACTGAAGCAGTCTATCCTGTTGATATTTATATTTTTCAACAGGATGATGCTTCAAGTTACACACCTACAACACTTATTACAAAGAATAATAATATAAATGTTTGCCCTGATCATCGAATAGCCCAGATCCTAATCTAGCAGAGACGGTATGGCGTGAAATAAAAAAATATTTAGGAAATCATCCATCACAAGCGATTGTCAATCTTCAACGGGAAATTTAGCGAGTGTAGGATATGGTAACAACTCCTGTGTATTGTAGAAAATTAGTTGAAAGTATGATGGCAAGAATTCCTGCAGTTATTAAGGCAAAAGGAGATATGACCAGTTACTGAATTTGCTGTGTCCCAATATTAATGTGTCACAAAATGTTACGTTGTTTTAGAGTTTTATGTCACTGTTTGAGTTAGAAATCAGTTTTTGTTGTGCTGTAAACATTAACAGTTTTGCAAAACGAATTAATTTTAAAATTTTAATTATCTAAAATAAATTACATTTTTGTAAAAAGTTTGGTGATTTTTTTATAAAAATTTTTTGGTGTCCCAATATTTAGTTGTTAGGGCTCGTATTACATAAAAAATTAAAAGTTGGGCGAAATAAAAATCTACGACTATTTTACGACAGTTCGAACACATCTACTAAAGTAACTGATTTTGAAGCAGATCTTGTTGATTTAAAAATAAAGTATGAGTGGCAGCTAAAATGAATAATTTTTGATTAACTAGTTATGCCTGCGGTCACCTTAAACATTGCAAGGTTTCAGAGCATTTCAAAATTAAATTGTAAAATTCATTTTTGATTTTTGTCCAAAAATCTGAAGTCTAAGGTAAAAACTCAACACGAATTCATAAACCACAAGTGTAAGAATATCTTGTTTTATAAAATTTAAATAATAATTATTAATTACTATTGTAAATATTGGATATAACGTGATCCCACTGATAGCAAGGGCGAATGGGACTTGCTGAACCAACGCGGGACAATTTAGACCGGCGCCCCTGAAAGACCGAATGGGCCTTTTTTTCAAATTTTACTATACTTAAAATTGCATACAAATTTTTTTGATTCTAACGGTCTGGTTTCCACGGCTACTGGCGCCTCTGGAAAATTCCCGATTTTCTTATGGCCCCATCCCCTTCTGATGATTAGACAATTTTTGGTCAGCATCTACACGAAAATGTAATATAAAATTTGACAACAATTGATCCAGTAGTTTCGGGCATTATCTGTCTTAACAAAAATTGACACAGACAGACGGAAAAGGGAGACCTACATTTTCGTATTGTAAGGTTGAGAAAACCTGAAAGCGATTCGTAACTTGCTAAGATAGGACTGAACAACATTAAAAGTAGTCACTGGAATTAGGGGTTAGTAGGCGTGGCCACTAGAAAACTAAAAAAACTAGAAAAAAGCTAAATTTAGCCCCTCCCACCTTATTTCTACATTTCACTGACTTACTTTATTTAGTGTAAAATGGAAATTGAAAAATAACAGTATTGTATTCCCAAAATTTTCTGAGAAAATGGGATGAGCCGTTCCTGATTTAATCAGTAAAATAAATTGACTGATTCATGAGTTTTTTGAGCCACCAACATAAACAGATCTAAAAAATGAATGCAGTGACAAATCTCAAGTAAAAACTCATATTTTGCACATTTTGGGTAGAATTTATTCGGCAAAATTTTGAGATGACGTCATGAATTTTTAGGGGGAATAAACAGATATATTTTGATTAAAAAGTTACCATGCCTACAATAACTTTAAAACCTCTGCAAGATTTCAGAGTATATAGTATTATATATACATAAATAAACTCACTGATTCATTAATTTATTTTGACTCGTACAGTATAAGCAAATCTAAAAAATATGAATGGAATGATTAATCACAAGTAAAAATTCATCATATTTTGCACAGTTTGGGACTTCGGAATTTAACTCGTTACAATGGAAATTTGCAATTTAAGACTTTTAAATTTCACAAGTTTTTACATGATTAATAAGGGAAAATCAGTTTTATCTTAACAAATACTAGGCCTCCCACCCACCTCCTATTTTCTCAGAGGATGGCATTTGCCAAAATCAGTTTTATCTTACCAAGTACTAGCCCCGCCCACCCGCCCCCTATTTTCTCAGAAGATATGTGATTTGCCAAAATCAGTCTTATCTTACAAAGTTCTAGCCCCGCCCAACCGCCCCTCTACTTTCTCAGACGATATGTCATTTGCCAAAATCAGTGTTATCTCACCAAGTACTAGCCCCACCCACCCGCCCCCTATTTTCTCAGAGGATATGTCATTTGCCAAAATCAGTGTTATCTTACCAAGTACTAGCCCCACCCACCCGCCCCCTATTTTCTCAGAGGATATGTCATTTGCCAAAATAAAACTTATGTTATCTAGTACTAGCCTCGCCCACCAACCCTTTATTTTCTCTGAGGGTAGTACTTGCTAGAACTATTCTAGAGAGCTATCCTGTGAGAAAATAGGGGTAGGCGGGCGGGGCTAGTACTTGGTAAAATGAGACTGATTTTGGCAAATGCCATATCCTCTGAGATAATAGAGTGCGTGGGGCTAGTACTTGCAAAGGTATAATTCATTTTGACAAATGACATAAACTCTGAGACAATAAGGGGCGGGTGGGCGGGGCTAGCACTTGCTAAGATAAGACTGATTCTGTTCCTATTAAACTTAATAATAATACATCCCTGAATTTTTTCGCAATTTTTAGACAACTTTTTTAAAAGTGATATTTTTTCTAATCTTCAAATTTCGGCCAATTTTTGACGTCTTCGAAACTTAACTAAAGACATTTTCTTCTAGATTTGGAGCTCTAGAACTCACTTCCGGCATCGTTTCTTCGATAAGTGCCACCGTTTTTCCAGAATAATCCGTTGATATAATGGAAATTTTTAGAAATTTTCAAAAATTCGCATCTTACATCGAGTTTTTCGAAAATGTTGCTCCGTGACTATTTTTAGAATCAGCATGTCGAGATCTACGTCACTAAATTTTTTCAATATTCCCCCCTTCTTCAAATTTCGGCCAATTTTTGGCATTTTCGAAACTTAACTAAATCCATTTTCTTGTAGATTTCGAGCTCTAGAACTCCCATCGGGCCTCGTTTCTTTGATAACTGCAACCGTTTTTCCAGAATCGTCCGTTGAAATATCGAAATTTTTAGAAATTTTAAAAAATTCGCATTTCGTATTGCAATAATTTAATCAATGTACAATACTTCTTTCGCTTACGCTCAGGAGGCAAAAAAATAGGATAATACCACCAACAGACAGACAACAAGTGGTAGACAATAGAGGATAGAGGTAAATCGAAAATGGAAACTTTGCTATTTTCGTGTTCTATAATTATAAAACTCTAAGAAACGAATAAGTTAGAGATTCACCAAAATCACTACCTTATTCTAGTAGCTGCTGGCTGGAAATTAATAACGATTTACGGTATACTGTGATGTTTTTCACTCAATTCGGAGGTTATTTGTGCGTTTTATCAACAGGGTTTCCCCGGTTTAGTGCATATATGTTTTGTATTCTTTATTTATAGTTCAAGGTCACAACAATAATGAATACGTAATAATTTAAATAACTGAAATTTGAAAAATTAAGTGGCAACATTTCTTAGAAAATTTTATAACAGGCACTACTGACCTCAATGGTAATTTATTTGTTATCATTTAGGTATATTGATTGTTTTCTCAAACTGAACGAGACATCTGTCTGCTCATTTGTGAGTACAAATAAACGAATTGTTTTACTTTATCTTCGATCCTATCCTTTACGTCACCTTTCTAGTACCTATTCGATGAAAGGCAAACACGCCATGGTTAATAATTTTGTGATTAAAAAATAACTTAGTCGTTATTATCCTCCATAAAATACTTTGTTTCCTTTAAAAAACTTAACCTGTTATTCCTTAATGTTATTATTATAAATGTCCATTGCCACTATCTTCGACCACTTGAGTTAAATGTTAAGGAGTTGTTTAGTACATTCAGTAAATTTGTTGAAATCAGAATGCTCCAAGTCCAAAGAGTTATTTTCTATACTTTTTTTTTCAGGATTTAACATAGGTATATCTTTTCAAACAAAAAGAAAGAACATAAGTAGCTTGCATGTTTTATTTTTACAACATTTCACACTTACATAAATATGATTTTAAATATATACGTCATATAGGCATAAAATTCTAAGTTGATTGTCAATAAACATAGTACAGTAAATCTTAAAATATGTTTATAAATACTGTAACAGTAATAAAGAATAGAAAACTCCATTGTCAGTACTATTCTTAACAAGTGTAAAATATTTACTTTTTAAAATCGAGTTTAAATTATTTATAATAATAATTATTGGCAACCCTGCAGAGATTTTAAGTATTTTTTTATATATCCAATATATAATTTAGTATATCACAGCAAATACAAACAAACATTTAAAAAATATGGTATAACACACATTCATGTGTATTGTCTAAATTGGTCTTATAGATGGTCCTCTATTTGCGCTTAGCTCTACATATACTTCAAAATAAGTACGTATATAGCTCTTAGAAGGTAAAATCAAAAACTTCAAATGTAGGTCTTCTAACACGATAACAACATTTAAATAAAATGTGCGTACATAAATGGAAACATGAAACCTTGGAAAACATATTCGTTGTTAAAATTTTCTAATTTCAGATTTATCATCGTGTTAGACAGTGTTTAAACTTAACTTTACATTCTTAATTTTAATAAATATGTCGTTTCGTCGCTCGTAAAATTATTTGGAATGTACCAGATTCAGAAACTCTTCTCTTGTCTTTGGGTCATCTCTGAATACTCCAAGCATGGTCGAGGTGACAGTTTTGCTATTGATTTTCTGCACACCACGCATCACCATACACATATGCCTGCACAAAAGAGAATACAATAGCCTCAAAGTCATTTTTCCCTCTAAAATCAACTTACACTCCCTCCACAACAACTGCAACTCCAGCTGGTTGAACAGCCTTGGTTACAGCAACTGCAATCTGCTTTGTCAATCTCTCCTGAACTTGAAGCCGCCTGGAATAAATTTCTACGATCCTTGCTAACTTGCTGAGACCAAGAATTTTCCCGCATGGAAGGTAGCCGATGGACACTTTCCCATAAAACGGAACCAAATGGTGCTCGCACATGGAGAACATTTCGATGTCTTTAACCACCACCATTTCGTCGTGATCCTCGTCGAAAATCGCGTTGTTTAGCACTTCTGCAACAATTAATGGAAGTGACGTGAGGCTGCGATTATACCCTTTAAAATGAAATCCGTGTATTCTCTACGACATGATAAATTACCTTCTCAACATGTTACTCGGAAATATTCGAGTGTGGAATTTTATAAGCACTCGAAAAAATTGCTCCTAAAAAGGAAGATAAATCGCGTTTAAGACTTTCAAATGCTGAGAGGGTATTGTAATTTAATGCAGTGAGAAACGAATTAGGTGGCTCTGTTACACACTTCGTAAGGTGCGGATTTTCGTAATTGTCTGTTTCGAGTTGGCGCAGTTGGAGGGATTTCTGAATTATATGTCAGTAATATTACAACAGTATATGACACAAAAAGTGCTTGTTTATAATTTCGTACGTGCATTTTCCTTATTACATTATTATTATTTATCAAAATTATTATTTTATCAAAAATTTTAACACAACCTACGATTACTGATTATTATTTTTGAGTTTAATTCATATTTCTATTTCTCATAATACAGATGCATTCTAATTAGAAAATATGGAAAGTTAATGCATTAGATACCTACTTCTCGAATATAAGCTATACAGGGTGTTAATAAATGATTTACATCTAGAAGCCCGTGAACACGACTGGACCAAAAAATTTATCGCTTTCGAAAAGTACAGTTTTTTGACGGCAGAAGTTTGAATTGACAGATTAATTAATTTGGCAATAAGTCAAATAAAGCGACACAGTAGTGAATATATTTCATAGCCCACGAGATGTAAATAATTTATTAACACCCTATAGAATTACTGTAATACTCATTTGTCTGATCATCTCCACTCAAAAATTTGATGACGTCATTTCAAAATCTTGTAGGTAAATCCTATTTAAAGTATGTAGGACATTATATATGTGTGATTTACGAATCCACTCTTACTTTTTACCTTAAGTATACGTGGTATACTAATAAAATGTTGAATCAAATTTGGATTTGTCTTAGAACTGCCAACTAAAGCTGTCAAAATAATTAAATCTGTTTTGATGATTTTTGATAGTGTAAAAAACTGTTCCCGTTCTTTGTAAAAACTCTTTAACAAATTGACAAGTGATATAAAAATTATATTTAATTTTTTTTTAAGTTGTAATTAAATAGCCAACGAAAAATCTTCCTTAGATAAGTAAGTAGTGTTCAGTAGAAGTATAATTTCAAGAAAAACTTAGAAATACAATTTTTAAGTAGGAGTAGTAAATTTACTTTTACCGTTAAAATATTAACTTTTTTCTATAAAAAAAACTAAAAACGTGCTATTTCTATCGTGACATTTTTTTTTAATCGTATGATGTAATATTTTCACAAATGGTACACGTAAATCGTCGATGCAAAACTGATTATATCAGTTGTCCCATGTTACATGGGCACAGTGAAATAAAATATTTATATATACAAAAAAAGAAAGTAGAGATTTATAGGACCTTTGTTTATTTCAGATTATATGTATATATTCATAAATATATAGTATTTATTAATATTTTTTCAAATATAAATTGATGCTTCTTTAACTACTAGCATGTTATACTATCCTCAAACATATTTGGCGTTTATGACTTCACACCAATTTGACTCCCATTATAATTCAATAGGCCGTCACAACCGGATGTCTTAAACCCGCTCACCGATACCTACCTGAAAAGACCTTTTCGACGTGCCAGGGACGGTCGAGACGCGAAGGACCGGACTCAGAGTAATTTTGTTCGTTAAAATTTTCAAATTTCAAAATTTCCTTACAGAACATGATTTATACTTTGAAGAAAATTACACAAAGACACAATTATTAGAAGTGTTACACACTCGAAAATTTGAGAAACAATATAAAATAGATGCTATGGCGCGAGATCGTGGATTTAGGGTGATTAGACTTCCGCCGTACCATTGTATATTTAACCCCATCGAACTAATCTGGTCGCAAATGAAAAATAATATAAGAAGGAATAATACGGCACCAAAATTTAGTAGTGCAACAATTGACATAATTAGGGAAGAAGCTTCCAAAATAACTGCCGAAATGTGGGCCAATTGTGTACGACATTCCACAAAAGAAGAAGACCAGTACAGGGCACGGTTGATAACACCGTTAATTATTAATTTAGAAGAGTCGAGTGATGATGACAGTGACTATTTCGATCAATAAATAAGCAGTAGTAGTTAATAAGTAAATACTCGTAGTTGTGCCGTAATAAAAAATGATTGAGTACAAAGTTACTTTGTTTTTACGTAAAATAAAAAACTCGAAAGGCGCAGTTGTCGGTAAATGCAAAACTCAGTCCTGCCCTGTGCTTTTACCAGAAAAGGTCTTTTCAGGTAGGTATCGGTGAGCGGGTTTAAGACATCCGGTTGTGACGGCCTATTGAATTATAATGGGAGTCAAATTGGTGTGAAGTCATAAACGCCAAATATGTTTGAGGATAGTATACGTCAAAAAACAGTCAAGACAGTGTTATTAAAGAAACGATTTTTTTTCTATGTAAATCTGTGTAAAGTTTGTCCAGTATTATAAGAATTTTATGGACTCCCAACGTTAATTTGTTTCACAGCTCAGGCGTCAATTCTATTGTACAGGTAAAGAGCCTGTCAGGAGAAAGCCGATCTTTTCTGTACCTGAGTTCACCCCGCTCTTCAGCTAAACAATAAAACTGACAACAGGGCTGTAAAATTGATAACTTTGGGAGTCCATAAAATTCTTATAATTCTAGACAAACTTTATACATTTGGTGATTTGTGTAATATTATAAAATGAAAAAATACATAACAAGATATAAAAACTACGTCCAATATATAAATGAAACTATATATAATTCCATTTTGTATTAAACAGTTGAAGGTTACAGATGAGGTCATCGCTATACACAAAAGTGTATAGCGATAACACTAGTAAGCAGGTATAAGTAAAAACTTATACCTGCGTACTAGTGTTATTGAATTCGTCATTAAATTTAGTTTTTATCATATACTGATACAACATAATAACCATTTCAAATAAATCCTAAAATACTCATTAGTCATTACATTCGTGGTTTGAAATTTTACACGACTATATCTAGTTTATCTCTTCTTTTATTAAGATACAGGGAGACATATAAAAATATACGGTTGGCAAGAAATAAAATCTTGAAAGCGTCATTAGTGTGACAAAGAATTAATTTAGTTCTGTCTCTGAAGCAAGCACGCGGAGGTGTTTTGTCCCATTATATGTTACCCTCATTGACCTGGGTACCCACCACATTCCCAGACATTGAAGACCTACATAAACACCCAGAGGCAAGGTGTCTCGTCTTGGCTGGGAATCTAACCTCCGACTCATGCTGAGTCAACTGTGCCACTCATGTCCCCTAATTTATGTTAAATTCTGAACCACTATAAACTAGATAAATGGAAAACGTATACGCTTTCACGTAATCTTTTTTTTTCAGTTTACACTCGTTTATGAATTTGTTAATGTCTAAGCAAATTAAAAAAAAAAAATCACTGAAAAATATTTGTTCCAGTAGTTAGGTTGTTTCAATGAATACGTGGACAATTGTTTGTTGCTTTTTTTTTATGATGCAAAGTAATGTACGTCTTTGCCGCTCCATAAAACTAGTGATACAAGTTCAAATGCCATAGAAACGCGCTCGAGCTTTTAAGCTGCGGAAGCTGAGGTTCTCAAACCATTGCCTACTTTGACCAAAGTCCTTTAGAAATCTCCACTCACTGTTAACCGCATTATCATCTACTCCACAATAAATGGAAATTTTCTTTCTGTATTTTACTCAACTACACCCAACTTTTAATGTCAAATGTCAAGTGGAAAAACGATCAAAACTGGGTTAACTTCTCAATTATAAGGTTAAATTTGATGAAATCGAGAAAAGAGAGGCAATTGTTGCGTGTATCACTGAATGAAAAGCTCCATTGAAAGCTTAATTGGCAGTTACTAATTGACTCTTCAGGAAATTACCGTCTTTATACGGGTTTCATTCAACGATCGTCCTTCATCTCTTACTGAAACTCATTCAACAGGTAATTCGGTTACGTCGTTCACTAAAACGTCGAGGTCCTGTAGATAATTCACTTTACACTGAAAGGAATGTGTGCAAGGATATAGGAGAATTTTAACGCTATTGAAGTTCACTGATTTAAATTTGGTCATTAAAATCGGCTTCCGAATGCAAATTTCCCAAGGAACTGTAAATGAATGTAGACGAAGGTTATTTAGCAATAATTACTGTGTCTGAGTATCTATATCAAACATTGGGAAAGTTCCTTCATAGACAGGTTAATAAACGAATAAATTATTAAGTCCACTTCCACTGCAGTTTTACTATTAGAAAAAATAGTACAAGGTGCACATGTTTTTGATATTGTAATCCTTAGTTTGTTAACTTCCTAAGCAATAAATAACTGTTCAATCTATTGCGGACATATTATTGCTATAAATAGGACACAAATTTGTTTCACTTCCAGTTCCAACCAGAGAGGTTTTATATAGTTTATTCAAAGCAGCAGTGCACGTAATCTATTACTATAATTGTCACTGATAGAGAGGAATGGTGATGATTTATACAGTTTAATTTAGGGGAAAGTAGAATGCTTTGGACGCTTGTTATGCAGAAAACTACACTTCAAATTAAAATAATAATGTTGAGTATTGAAATAAAAAAAAAAGCTAGGAGTTTAATAATAAAAAAAGAACTAATCGTCGGAGAGATCCTCATTCTTTTCTACAAATTAAAAAACGAGTCTCTCAAGACCCTAGATATCTAAACCCCTTGTTCGCACTAGCGGAAATTGAGCAGAAATTGAACAATTACATCGAACTGAATTCCCTTGACGAATTATGATCCTTCCGTCTTGCAACAAGTCGGGATAAGAACAATGAGAATCGTGATTGTGTCATGATGATGGCAGATTGAATACTGTAGCCATGGAGACGACACGTTCGTTCTACTGCAACATACAGTGCGTTTTCATTGCCGATATAATCATAAAGTATCTAATGGAAATTTAATTTTCTCGGTAAAATGGTTTATGTTGTGATAGCACTGAGATTGGCTACTTCACAAATTTGCTATTATATGGGATACATCAAGCTGGTTTAATGAGTAGATTTAATTATATCTATAAGTGCGATTCTGTTTTTCTGTTGGTTAGGGCGTTAACAGATTAAATTTTTGATCTCTTGTTGATGAAGAGTGTCACAACAACTCATGTGACCCTGATGTCAATACCAGAATGGTTATGAAATATATGTCGGTATTATGGATGATGTAGTTATCGAGTGGTTTAATAACGATGAGGGAGGTATGTTTGTTTGTATGCATCTCATTGATTTAATGTGTGTACTTTCAATTTTTCTATTATTCACTTAGGTAATAGGGTAAACGATGCAACGGGAAGTTAGGGTGAGCACGTTTCAAACGACTTTATGTTTTATATCAGTGTCTCAGGTCGAAGGGCAGACATTTGACAAATTGCACAATACGAAATTAATTAGTTTATTTATATTAATCGATTAAGTAAGTAATTGCAAAACCATACACAACATTTCAATGTGATTTAAGTTTGCAGGAATCCGGGATTATACAGAGTCATGTTGCTTACAGATTCTTCAAATAACGTAGATAATTTATAAAAAGTGATAAGATGGTGTTATAACAACAGTTTTCCCAAGAAATTAGTCATTAGTTTAAAATAAGCTGTAATCATTTTCAGTGATGTGCGCATCTTGTGCAAGAATATAACCCTCGAATGATGTGAAATGTGTTTCAATGACAAAACGAGAAATTAATGTGTCGTTCTTTCAACCACTCCTGTATTTAATGTTGATTATTTGAAAAAGTCAAAACAAATATAAGAGCAATAAATGTAAATATTTAATTGTCTGAAGATTGTTACCGATAACATTATTCAACTGTAAAAAAAATAAGGAAGTCATAGTTTATTTGCTGAATACAACAATAGCTCGTTAAAGAAGTTGCTACAGTGGAAGGGTTCAAGTTTTTGAAAATGAATTTCAGGATTTTTTGATATAATTTCGATATAACGTTGTTGTAAAAATTTGAACTGAAGATTTTACGTAATCTGTGGTGAGATATAATTTGTTCCTGTTTAGCAGTTTTGTTTGTTTCAAAAGAATTAAATAAACAATTATTTTCTTGGTCTGGGTGACTCCCATTGGTATAATAAGAGTAGGTATGACGTGACTGTGCTTTTAATAATTTTTAAATGAATCTAAGAGTCAGATTTTTCTAAAGAAACAATACACATTCACAAGGTGTTTCGGTAAAGCTTATTGACTGAAATTATATCTTACTTTTTGTTGAAAGAACTAGCGTTCGTATTTTTACTATAGAAATTTCGACACTATAATGAGTTAAAAAACCAATGATGGTTGGTTCTTAATTCATTAACGTAGATAATAAATTTATCGCATGCAAGTGAACGATAATTCCAAAACTAGATTTATTTTTTTGCATTGAAATTAAAAAAACACATTTTCCTCTGAAATGAATAGGTTTTACAAAATAAAAGTAATTAAAATCGAAATGAAATGTCTACTCACAAAAAAGATTCCCCAAATTTTGTGCTTTAGTTTAATTTTTGAAGTGTAGTAGTATTTGAACCTTCTTTATTTCAATCTCCAAGACAATTTAATACAAAAAACAATGAAACAAAAAGCAACTAATATTCACAATATCAGTTTATAAAAAGATTTATATCTTGCATATTATTAACAATTACGAACATGTTTTAGAATTGTATTTAAGTCTTCAAATTTTTTTAAACGAATTTTAGCATTAAATAAATATGTGTGTAGTAACGTATAATGTCGATATCCACAAACATATCTATTAGCTAAAACCATAGTTCTACAATTTCACATAAGTTATTACATTATATGTGAATAATAATTTGAATTGTCATATAAATAATACACTACTATTGATACTGATAACAATAGTATATGACTTATGTGAGCAATTATAATAGCCATTATTCACGAAGACGACGTTTGTGAAACGAGCCGTAGGCGAGTCAAGCCAATCATCTGAATGAATATTTGCGAATATACTTTTTCTACTTCCAAATAGACAAAAAACTCTCATGAAACTTTAAAATGGAAAACTAACAGGTATCTAATTAAAAATATGGTCAAGAGGACTGCGTCCTATTTTATTGTTTTTTCCGTATGTCGTAGACAGTTGTCATGTTGGTGTCAAACTCAAATTAAAGGTTATTAATTCACAACAATCGATATGGCAAGTGGTTTTCACAATTCATTTCGGAAATGACATACGGAAAAAACAAAAGCTGGTGACATAAACACTGTTGATCGGATTTTTAATTGGACACCCGATATAAATGAAGTATTTAGATACAAAACCGTAATAGATACGCAAATGTCATGGCAACACTACCTCTCGTCCATTGTTAATGGATCATTTTACAGTAACTACCAAAGGTTTATTCTTATTTGCTCAACGTACCCATGAAATACGATATTTTCTCCCTGTGGTTGGCTTAAAGCAGTAAAATACAAATTCATATTTCATTATCTAGAAATATGGGTACTATTACTAATAGAAAAAAATGTAATAATGCGGATATTCATTAAACAGGTAACATACTCATCATTTTTATTCTATATTTTACAAGGGTTTTATTTTGCACACACATTTATCTAGAAACAGGTTTTTCTTTAATTTCTTGTTTTCCATGCCTTTTTCAGAATGTGTAAAAAAATGTGACCGACGTGAAAAGGCATTTTTGTCAAACTGCATTTCTGCATTTTTTTATTGAAACAGACACATTAATTTAAAAATAGATCGCCAACTTTTTTTCTTTTAGATGAGCACAGCCGAAATTTTAGCCATGTTAAAACTGTAGCAATATAAAACCATGTCGTTGGGTCTTTGTATCTCAAACACCACCTACCTTCGAGACTTTGATCGTATCCTTTTGTAAAAAACAACATCGCCTTAGCTGCTCGTTCTGGCGTCTTCAGCAGTCCAGGTCGGTCAGGGTTTTCCCCTAAAGATCCCAGCAACAACCGATACGACCTCGACATCTCTGGTAGCATGGCTTCCCTAGTGGGAGGATTGTGGTCCAGTTCCAAGTCATGGTGAAATGTGCATTTTTCATGACCTGAAAAAACCGACTTTAAATATCTAGGACGTCTTTTACAGGAATTAGCATTAATAAGTTAAAACCTTCAACGAAACTTCCTCTTAGCAACATTTACCTTGATATATTTATCAGCATCACATTAAAAATTAATTTTGCCTTCTAATTACAGCGATATTACAAAAGAATTTACTTTTCACAACCGTTTTTTTTACCTGGAGTTGTGGAAGTTCGAGGTGTTTTGGGAGTTCCCGGCACCTCCACGTCGTTAATTTCATAATTTTCAGAACAACTACGCGACAGTAGAGGTCTAGGTTTCGATTTCATAACGCCATTGGAACGACATTCTCCATTAGTTGTCATTGTTTTGATTAAAAAATATTCTTGTTAATGCAACGACAAGATATCACGTGTACATTCACCCGTCGTACTGAACAACACTCCTCTCACCTAGTCGAATGCGAACTGGCAGCTTTCGGTGGGAATGTTGACTTTATATGAAAGCCGCGCTAAGTGGGATTTTCGCAAATTCTGAGCGCTGTTTCGATAAGAAAATACCCAGCAACGGCTTAGAAAATTAATACGATCTGACAGCTTTCACAAATATATTACACGCGAATTGACCAATTTGTTGTCTTTAATGTTATCTGAGATTGTAAAAACGTGACCCCTGATGAAATAGTTGTAACATTAGACTAATTATGTTAATTATGATGTTATCATAATTTATTTAAACTTGAAAATATTGCTACCAATGGACCGTAAAATTATCAAAAAGGTGACCGGCACCAAGTTATTTGCTTTTCAACGCCTATCAACATAGTAATTAATTATGTTGTCGAAGAGGTTATTTTATGGACGACAAACATAACTACATAAACAAATATATATGCACCGCTGGATTTACCTGAAATTTATACGTTTACGGTGTTTATTTTTTTCGACTGTTCAGAAAACAAATTCTCTAAATAAAACAAAAGCTACTGAAACATCTACTGCACATATTTGTCATTTTAATGATGTTACACATGTAACGAACAGTGTTATTATAGGAATTTCAGAAAAGGAGTAAATTGTTTTTGTTTGGCAGCTGCTGCAATTTGGGGGAAATACAGCTGGTAATCTTTACTAATGTGTAAACTAAAACTCAAAGTCCATAGAACAAGAACTCTCCACAAATTTGATATTTCAATATTTGTGTATATTTGTAATTGGCGACAAAAATTACGATTTATCTATAGGAGCTTGCATCATATTTAGTACTCAAAAGAAAAATATGATTATTATGATTAAACAAAACTTGATTAGTCATCAACAGAGGTTAAGGTAATTTTCAATTCTAAATTCTGGACCTACAGTACGTTTTAAATTTGCTGTGTAAACATTATTTTACTGTAAAAAAGTTTTGGTTAAAAATTTACCTACAAATTTTTGGAAAAAAATGAAACAGTAATTTTCAAAATTTTCTTCGTAAAACGCGTTTAAGACGTAAAGTTAGCTGCAGGTACAACCTGAGAAGAGTAACAATTATCATTTCTTTTTAAATGCTAGTTATTATTTTTTCTTTATTTCAAGAACTCTAAACGCATGTTTCTTATTTTCGAAAAAATTTATATACCATAAACGGTTTTAGAAAATAAATGTTTTTGAAATTACAAGGGTGGATTATTAAACCACAGATTATTTTGTATATTTTAAAGTAGATTTACTTAGCAAAATTTCGAGATGACGTAATAAAATTTTTGCTGGGGATGAACACATCCTGAAGTATACGTACAGTTTTACAGTTATAGGTCATATACTTAAGAGCTATAAAACGCCTTTGCTAGACGAACCTTGTCTGCTTTAAATTTAACCCGAAGCTCCTGAAGTGGATACGCAAAAAATAAGTATAGCACAAGTTGTAATAGATTTAGCGCAAAGTTATTTAGACAGAACTTCCCTTGCTCGTAAAGCGTAGATACTTATTTAGTCTGGTGTCGTAGATAAATTATAAAATTTGATTCTGTAAATTTTATTTTCTCCATAACTCCTATAAGTTACAATAAAAACAGAAGTGAATTACACTGTCAGCTGTATAGTAACTTTAAATAGAGTATTTTTGTACGTGCTTGTTTTATAGTTTACGTCTTGTGCAGATATTTATCGTAGTTTTCAACAAATTTAAATAATGTACATGGGGAGTTAGCTAAAAGGGAACGAATAATTTTTTTATTTATGAACATCTACTAAGGAAATTTAGTTTGTGAATAAAGACAAATGAGTTCTATGTAAGCATCACTTCACTTACAAGAAATAATTGATAGAAAGCAAAGTAATGAAAAAAATCGTCACAGATTTTTTTTTTATTTATACGAATTTTAATTTTACTATAAAATTGATAAAAAAATACTCTATAAAGTTCAATATTTATTACTTGATACGATTTATTTTCTTTTGCAAAACAATATTTTCTTAAAGCATTTGTTTTCTAAACACGTTTTTACATAAGTAATGAAGCATTTATTTTTGAGACTCGTGAAATTATTTTTTGTTATGCTTTTCTGAACATTCCAATAGACCATTTTACCAAATTTTATGTCAAGTTGTACTAGCATAGAATAACGTTAGTCAGAAAATTAAAATCTCAGATAAAACTTAACGACAATGTTGATTCGCATTAATGGCCTACACTTGATTTGTGAAAATTTTGAAGCTTTTGCCACTGCAAAACAGAGTGACACAAATGACAGATATAAAGTTGATGAACATTCACCTGATGTATAAGTGACCCTATGGTGTTAACCTAATTTTTTAGCACATTCAATTGTGGCTAAAATCACGTGAATGTACAGCTTATAATATACGAATCTCCTCAAAATTTTGACGCTAATGACGTTTCTATGTCGTTAAGTTTTGTCTACGATTTTAATAAGCCAACTCACCCTGTACATACATCTATGCAATTTAAATTTAAAAAAATAGAAAACTTTAAAGAACAAAGTTGTTAAATATGTTTGAATAAATGTAGAGATTTGTTTTAGACACGTTTTTGATAGTGTAAATCATCCGTAATACAGAGTGATTGGAGTACCTGTAGACTATTAAACTTTGAAGATACAATTTGTCATTCTAAATACATTAAAGTCGGAAATTCACCGTTTGTGAATGAGACTAATTAAACAAACTAGTAAAGAGCCACTTAAATCAGAAATAAACAGGTGGTTCCCATAGAAGTACGAAGCGAATGTATTTCGAATGCAACACAATATACATCTGTAGTCGATCACTACACCCTACAAAATAAAATAGGAATTCATGTTGCGGATACGTCATATTCGAAGTGCTTAGATTACAATTGTACGTCTCTTTATTTACCATTAGAAATTCATTACCACTAATTTGATACTGACTGAAAATGAACTACAACTGGAAAAGGGTGATTCCCGGAAAGTTGCATCAAAAGTTATTCAGGCTCTTACGGTTGTATGAATAGTTTTGTATATGTATATAATATTACAAATTTAGTTAAAAATATAGAGTGAAATGACGTTTTCAAATTACTTTGAAGTTACGATATCCTATCGACGTATTCCTCGCGTTTTAAAGAAAAAGCTGTCCCTGGAATGGACAGTATCATTAATCATTAAATTAAAACTACAAAATCATTAATGTTTTGTAGTTTTGTATGACTGTACATTGTACAATATTATTCAAAAAGTAGACCTTCTCAGAATTGTTAACTACACTAAACTACTTAAAATAAGTCATTTTCATACTTGTACTACATGTTGTATAAAGTTGTGTTTGAGGGTCATTTGAATCAAATACAAAGTCCTTTCTGATAAAAAGATTTTTTTTTTAATGTTGATAACATTTATTCCCAGCCGTAATTCAATTTTACCCTATTTCGCATTACTGCATTTTTTAATCCTGTAGGATAAAGACGAGTTGTTTATTTCAACTTTCAAATTTTTTATGCATTTAACATGACAAACATTTTTCACAGATTATTATTATATTTAAAAAAATGTGAAATATTTTACTAACCGAATTTTTAACTACCACTTTTTAAAAATTGTTTCATTTGAAGCCACAATAATAGAAATACAGTTTTTTATATGAATTTTTTTATGAAAACCTCTTCATGTTAAAATGATAGTAGAGGTGGAGTTTTAAACCACTGAAAAAAAATTGCTTAAGATTGTTTAGACAGAAACTCCCTCGCCTCTGAAGTACAGTTCAACATCCAGCTTCTTCAAGAAATTGTTGATTATTATTTTACAAATTTTATTTATTTTTTTATTATAATCCCCGTGAGTTAAAATACAGATATGTGAGGATATGTGTTATACTACAAATAAACGAACATGCTATCCATATATTTCAAGTGAGTTTTTCATAACTAAATGTTGCAATTACGTCATCAACTTTTTAGAAAGGAACAATAAAATGCTTATATAACATTGGAGGAGCCAAAAACAGCGATAAATAAACTGAAAAATCGAAAATCGTCAAGCAATGACAACATTCAGAACGAATTGATACTTTCTGGAGACCCAGAACTATTTAAAGAACTGACAAAACTCTAGTATAAAAAGTCATAGTGAGTTCATAAACTAGAAGTATAGGTCGATATTATTTTATAAAATTTTGGGGTGACATCATCAAATTTTTGATGGGGATGATTAATTAAATTTTGGTTAGCGTTGTAACATCTACGTAACACTTATAAAATACCTACATGTAAAATTTCACGACAGTTAGTCCAATAGTTTCGGAAATTATCTGTCTAATAAATATCGAGACATATCTTTGACAGACAGACGGAAACGGGAGATCTACTTTTTCATACTCTCGGCATCATGCAACGTCGAGAAAACATGATAGTAACCGTTCCCTGGGTGTACTCTATTACAAAACTTCCGTAACTTACGCTCAGGAAGTAAAAAGTATGCTATATGTATATTTCAAAGTTTTCGCTAATAAAATTTTGTAATGACATTATCAGTTTTATAAAAAGAAACAAAAATATAGCAATTTAAACAGATATAGTACAGTAGCATATTTCTAAAATTTCAAGCAAATGAGATAAGGTTAATTTATCCAAAAAAAAAAACTTAATTCATACATTTATTCGTTCATATCTTTGAGACGTCTACTGATAAGAGGTCATCAAATTTTTGGAGCGAATAAACATATCCATTTTGATTATTGGTTTACCATTTTTAGCTTTAAATCATTTGCAAGGTTATACTGTAAAATGTTTTTCTATTTTAATTTTTTTACAATTTCTAACCAAATTTTGAGATGACGTGTCAAATTTTGGTTATCTTGTTACTATCTTTTTCACTTTACAATCATCAGTCCAGGAATTTCGGAAATGATCGTTTTAATAAAATCTCCAACAGCAGAAGGAGGGAAATGGGCAACCTATTTTTCGTATTATAGAAGCTCTAAAACATCAATACAACCACGGAGGTGAATACAACATAAAATTAGCCATCCGTCAAATGGACCCCATTGTAACTTACTAGCAAAACTTGTATAATCAAAATCATGCCATATTTTTTAATGAAAGTTCGTATTTTTTAAACGCGTGAACTTTAAACTTCACAATAACAGAAGATTTTTTTGTGGATTATACCTCTATAAGTGCTTTATGGTGTATTTAAGTATTTTCATTAGCGTGAGATGTGCAAAACAATCCAATCCATCATTGGACACAGCAAATATCAGGAAAAAAGCGTGGGGAAAAGTGTGCTTCCGGTAGACACCGCAAATATCATTGACATTTTAGATTAATATAACTTCTTCAAAATGAATCTTGGTATCACTTTTTCTACGGCTAAGCCTCCTTTATCAGTCTAATATTTAATTTTATGCAACAACCTAATAATATTTAATTTCGTAGACCGCATAAACGGGTCCAGGTTCATTGCTCATAGACTATGTATTATGTTGTTTTTTTTTTGTTACTTTTTTGTTGCGGTAGGTAGCAGATATAAATAGTAGGTGCATTAACCCGCAATATTCTTTATTAATGGCTTTGTATAACTGAATATCAAACTTAAATTAAAATATTCATGTGTTTTCCCCTTAAAATATGTTTTCTTTTTATAAGGACGTCGATCTAAGGCGATATTTCCACATACAGGATTGTGTCTGACAGCTATAAAGGTCTTATTGTTTCGCGTGTAAAAATGCAACATATTTTATTTATTCTGGAAACATACTAGATATCTTGCACATGCAGAAAATAATGTCTTATTGTAGTGACTGTTATTTTTCATTTAAAGTAGATTAAGTCAAGGTTACATAATTATAAGCTATTTCAAAATCACTAATATAATTATAATTAAAAATGATAATTGTATAGCCCTTCTAGACCACAAGCGCAATAAATGGAAAAAGCAGCATCAATTATGTATGTTTTACAATCAAATGGGTATTTCCCTCAGATTGAGCAAGAGATAAAAGATTTTCAAGAATTTCACAAGACCTTCCAAGAAAATTATATTACACGAGATTTCCTTCAAACTAATTTGCAACATTAGCGTACTTCCCAAATAACCCTAGTTAAGATGGTATTACTTTCTTGGATCCGTCCCCGCAATTACCTTTAATTTTTACACTGGATGGAAAACACTAACTTTTTCAAGGAAATCGCAAGGAAGTGGGAACTTCTGAAGAAGCGATAAGTAAGCCAATCACTTTTTTGCGTAATGACGTAAAACGTGTAAATGTGACGTCAGCTGGAAAGCCGAAATCACACATAGCAAACAGGTTTGTTAACAGTCATTAACCGTATGTTGACCAATAACTCGTGATCTGCACTTGAATAAACCTAAATAATTATTACACTCGTTTCAGTCGTTTCTTTTTCTGTTGTTGCAATATTATTGTCCTTTCTCTGTCGCATGTAATGCGTATCATTTATGTGAGGTGGAGGTTCAGCATTCCCCGTTCTGGTTTCCGTATTTTTTTTATCAAGTACGTCCGGTTTTAACGTTCATGAAGCTATCATTGCCATTTTTGTACGATTTATTTGTAAAATTACATTAAGAGAAGCGAGAGAAATGTCATGCACATGCGAACTGCAGGAAATTGTGAGAAGGATCAAAGCGAAAACTTTCGAGGACAGTCTGCAAAAACCGTACAAGTGCAAAGGGGATAAGAATGAGATGATGTCATTCTGTTGAAGTATTTTGTGAACATCATAAAGAACGGTAGCAAATAAATCCACATATAAAGTTGTCATAATTTTAAAATTGATAATGTGTGAGTCTTGTTGCAATTCAATAGAGTTGTATTTAAAGTCAGTTTGACAGTTCGATTATGCCGTTCATGTTTTTGACAAGGCGGCAAAAATCATGGTTACTTCGATCGAATATCTTTTAACTATATTTAAGTATGTATGTTAAAAACATAGTTAAATTGACAAATATTCCAACAGGAGTATTTTTTTTTAATTCATGACTCACTTGCTAATGAAATAGAAGTACTAATTTTATTTCCTTGACGACATATCATTGTTAAAAGCGGTAGATAGAAGTGTCATTATTTGTTGGAAATTTTTAGAGTTGAAAATTTAAAACCACAAAGGTTTTTGTTCTTTTACTGTTAAACGTCAGCGATCGCGTGCAAATTGTAAAAAGTTTCTGATTTTTCTGAGGAAACTATTTAGCTAATTACTATCCGAACTGTGAAGTACCTTTATTATTGCAAAAAGTGAAATTATCAATAAATTGCAAATAAGTATGGTACAAAAAAACCAACGTAATTAAATGTTTTCTTCCTTTTTGTACAGAAGTTCTATTTCTCACATTTGTTCCGGTTGAAAAAAGCAAAGTAAAAGAAAATATAATCATGGAAGACGATATTGTAAACCTTATGATAAAGATTACGTCAGTTCTTTAGACCGAAGGGGATCCACTTGTATTTTAGAATTTTCCCACGTAACCAAGAACTAACCTCAAGCTACTATAACTTAATTTATTTCATTTAGCATGGTAACATGATTCACATTGAAAAATAATATAACGATGAATTCCTATTACCACGCAATGTAAAAGTTGACTTTTTTTTCTAGCATCATTAAAAACGTATATTTTCTGTGGTAAGATAATCGTATTAGTAACAATGAGGTTTGGAAAAATATACACTTCGTATTTTCCAAATTACATAGCTAAAAAAGATAACGAAAATGAAAAGTTCATACGTGTATATTCGTTTCGTTTCTATCGTGTAAACTGTCAACACTTTTTTTGCAACATTGTAAAAACAAATATGGCTATTTGAATGCAGGTAGTCTTATAAAAGTGTAAAATTAAATGAATATTGCTTAAAACTGGTATATTTTCATAATTACCAAAAGTAATATAAATAAAATAAAATTTATAAACCAAGGTTATTTACGTTTTTATCATTTTTGTCAAATATGAGATATTTTGATTTAAAAACAACGTTGTTTCATGCAAATTTAAGTAATAATTTAATCGTGTGCTTATTTTAAATTGATCCATTTTCATGATAGTAAATTTTGTGAAGGTCAAACAGAATTTTTAAATTTTCTAACACTATAATAATTTAAACAATAGATGATGTTACAGGATTAAAGCTGTTTTTAATTATACTTATATTTGAGTCCAAAAAATTTAAAGGATTTGTGACATATAGAAATGTAATTTCTTGTGACATTAATCATCTTTTGCTATGATCCTCCAAATCAAATTTAGACAAAAAATCCTCTAAATACCCTTCATTATAGAGTTTTTGTGAACAATATTTTGATTTAACATTTTGATATTTTGTCAAAAAAAAACTAAAAATTAATAGTTGTAAATATTCCAGGAGTCACAAAATTCTGTGGTGCCCATTATTATTGTTAAGTCAATTGAATATCAAAGTAAATTCTTGAACAAACTATTCCAAAAGTAGTAAAAATGCAAATTTACAAAAACTTAGTTTTGAAAAGTGGAAAGAACAAGCTAAAAAATTTTTATTACAAAAATGAAATACAAATACAATATGTAATCTACATAAAATAAACAATGGTTAAATGAAAATTTCTTAAAAAATCATTTATTTATTTATAATTATGTCTATAACACGCCGCAGAAGACAAGATTATGTTATGTTAAACAAAGCTAATTGAATGTTAAAATCATATTGATTCAAGTACTTATTGATTCAACGTCAACTATTGTCGATGATTAAAATCAACGCTAATAAAAACATGTTGACTAACTATACATACTTTTTTCAGTCTTAAAATATGTTTGCTCTTTTTTTAAGTTAAACAATGTAAATCAAATAAATGTATCAATAAGACATTGTCACATGTGATTTGTTGGCTTGGTCTCCAGCCCTCTACGTTTTCTATGTAATGCGTCCCTGGCACCTCGTGCTTAAACACGTGTGAAAGCACGCGAATACTTAACGAAAAAATTAAATAATTATGTCAACAGTCACAAGGTGCTGAGACTTTTTTATGTTAATAAGAGTAAAGACTGTGCCTGGTGCAATAACCTTTAATCACTTTGGCATTCAAAAAAATGGGTCAATGTTAGAAATGTTTTTCAACACTTACCATTTTTACTTTTACAAGGACAACCAATTTGCGTTTCCGGGTTTATGCCGTTTGTAGCTATAGCCAATTCCTTCATTTTCTTCTTATGATCACAAAACGCGGACTTTTTAAAAATGCGAACACGTGTTCGTGGTGTTTGTTTAAGGAAGTCAATTTATTTTGATACACCCCTGTCCACAGTGGGGAACAAAACAACTGTCAGGAGTTTACATGATCTTGTGTGTTATATTTCATTCTGCAGGTGACGTCACGGCATTGATTAACTCCTCCCTTTTCTAATTTCTTACAATTATCCTTGCTTTTTACATATAGCTCTCTCGCTCAAGATTTTAGCAATTTTGTACGCTAGAATATGGAACGGATCCACTCAAATTGTTCTCTTTGGATGGAGCAATTTTTGCCCACAATAACATCATCCAAACACGGGCATTTTTTTAATCGAACACACTAATGCTATTTACATAATCAGTCACTGAAGCAATGGCAAATTCAAATGTAGTTTGCAGATTTCACTGCATTACAAATATATGCTTTACTAGACGAATTTGAGTTTGTAGGCCCTAGAAAAATTTTAATTGAAAATTGTGAAAAAATGTACATAGGTATATACTTCTTATAAAAAAAACTGTCAGTAGCATTGTCGACTGCGTGACTCATTTCATTTAGCGAGGTTACATTTTGCAATAATTTTATAAAAAAGGTAACCTTGACGTAAGAATTATAATGAAAATTATGAATAAATTTAAGAACAATATTTATTATTATTAAAAAAATAGGTTTCCTGTATCTTCAGTATTGTTGTTTACGTAAGGGGATAGCATGCAGTTACTAGAGCATGCATGTGCATATTATACTCTATATTTACTGCTTCACTTAACACCTCTCTTGAAATGCATTTATTTGGTTTTATAATTACAGTTTCAGGAATATAAATAGTGAGTAAATTATTCCTCAAAAAGTGTCTGATTTGAATATGATAATATTGTCAATAAATTCAATTATCGTTAGGTAAAACACAATCAATTACGATTTATACACTACACATTTTCAATGAAATCCCGCAAAACGTGTGTGTTTAACCAGATTAAATAAAATTATGATAATTGCTGTACAAAGTTTTTGTGATTTACCGCGTGTTTAAGAGAAACTGATTCACTTCCGAAACAAGACGGAAAATTTCAGAGTTCACACTTAGCTGGAAAGTAGTTTTTTCGTCAGAACCGTAGCTACATTAATTTATACAAAATATAATTTAACTAATTTGTGTATTAATGATGTTTTTAGGAAGTTTTGCAAATTCGTCTATTTTTTTATTGTTGTGATTGTTTTATTGTTTTGACGTTGTTTTGTTTTGTTTTTAAATTACAAAAAAATAAAATTCCATTGCGGTTCACTGAACATCCATGAAAAAAACTTTTCAAAATGTATGCAATTTTTTGTTCCTCTATGAATAATTCCGGAGGTAGTAATGGAGTGTGCTTTGTTTGGATCCTTTCCATGAAGTGGGCAAAATGGCAAAAACCCGCTGGTTTGTTGGTAACTGTAATCAACGGTGGCGAGACAAAGTGGAGAACCCGAGAGGAAACTTGTAATTTGACCTTCGAAGAAAATGACTCAGATGGTAAATACAACTTTTACAGTGGAAATTTTAGATATGGGGGGCAGTAATAAAACCGCACTGGTTACTTTTATTTTATTTTTGGCTGATTTGATTGGTTATAAAAATTATGGGTAGGTACCAATTTTTTAAGTGCTGTACGTCAGAACCAAATTAATGTGCGGAATGCAATAAAAACCATGGAATTTTAGGGTTTTCTAATATTTTGGCTATAATTTAAAATTTTGGGAAAAGTTTAATTTTTTTACCACAGGAAATATATTTTCTGGGTAGAGTGCGTCAAAAATATTTTATTAACTTTTATGGATTATTTTAACATCATTAATACCTCAGGTCTGGCACTCCTTTTTTTTACCAACGTAGACCCGGATACCGAAAAAAGTCTTAAAATTTATTATCAATTAGTTTTTTAATTTTTAGTTTTACTTTTAAAATAATAATCAACAGAAATAAATATGTATGGAACAAATTTCTTCCAAATCAATCATAAATGGCGTTTGAACTATCAAATTATTTCAAATCTGCTATCAGAAAACTACAAAACAGTATATTTACTTTGATATAAATTTCCGGCTTTTCATATGAGACCATCCTGTTTGGTACTATATATTTTTTGAAAAATAGTAAAATATTTCACTAGCAGTGTTTATACATCTATTCCCGTCTATTATAAAGTGACTATTGTAAATTTTGTGTTAATGTTAAATTGCTTCATTTGTTACGTTTTTGACTCATCTGTATAAGAAATTCTAATAAATATGTGGGCATTGATACCACAACTAGAGACGTCTGATATGTATTTTAAACATGTTAGATATAATTTAGATAACAACATTTTTAGATGACGTCATTTAGTTTCAGAGGGAGTAGTCGGTTTTTCAGTTAGATTGTAAAATGTTGCAAAATTTTGATGTTTTTTCCAAAAATCTAGATGTCTAAAATAAGAGGGTTTAATAAAAAATAAAGTTTTGAAATGACATCATCAAATTTTTGGTGGGAGTGATCAGAGAAATTTTACTTAAAATACACCCAAAATTGTATAACAATCAGTCCAAACTAAACACAGCAGTGTTTACAGAATTTCAATATCATTATAAGGCCACGATGTTTTATCTGGGACACCTGTATATTTAAATAAATGTATATCAATATCATTTACATATATTTCATTTTTATATGCACATTGTAACTCTAATCATGATGCAATTGTGTTTTCAGAACGAATCGCATTATACTTTTATTATTATCAGGAACAATTAAATAATTCTGAAAAATTAAACACATCCTTAACGGACAATATGGTATCTCAGAATCCATTTTTCGATATACAGAATACAGTCTAGTGGGGATGAATAAAAAAAATTTTTATAGCAAATTGTATTTATGTTTTCTTAGATAATATACCCCTGCATATGTCTATTTGATTTTTTAGAATTGCTGATACATGCGACTCAAAAAAAATTGTGAATGAGTCAATTTATATTATTAGTGAAATTAACAACATCTCGCCCCATTTTCCCGACAATCTGTGTGTAAAGTATTGTTACTTTTAATACTGAATTGCACCTATTAAAACTGATATACGTGTTCTTGCTAAAATGTTGATGACGTCACCACAAAATTTTGTTAAGGAAAAACTCACTTGAGACATACGCATAGCATGCTTCTTTACCTTTACTTCAACACTACAGACATATCTTTATTTTAATTTATAGGGGTTCTAAAAAATAAGTGCAATTCGAAAAATTAAATTTTCTTTCCAAGAAGCTATATTTATTTGTTCGATTGCACTTCAGCAACGAGGGAAGTTCTATCTAAATAACTTAGACTCACTTTTGTACCTGGTAGTTTAATTAAAATGCTTCTGATGTTTGGATAACACAGGAGATTTTTTATGTGATCCTCATTTTAAAGAAAAATCTGTAATTTTTCGTTGTGACTCCTAAATTTATGACGCCGTATTTTTTTAATCATAATTATTTTTTTGTGGATATTTTAAACGAGAATAATAATGAAGTAGGTGTAATAGTGTGAAACTTTGATTAGTGAAAGGAACCACATGTAAATACAATTGTAAATGTTTAACATTAAGAGACAAAAAAAATCACAGGAAAAACAACGTATTAATAACAATAGTCGAACTCGTTAAACATTTGTATATGCATAATGTAAATACTAATTAGTAATAATATTAAATATATTATTAATTATACCTAGTTTCGGCTTAACGTCTTGAAATTAATTTGCTTCTTTGATTCGTAAAACTGAGTGATGTTGATCTCTGGACCCAGTTAATTAAGTTCGCAATAAGAGAGTATTTAGGGATTATTATAAAAAAATCCAGTAACGTAGAAGAATATTTCAACAGTTCCTTGCGCAATTGCAACTTTCGAGACAATAAAGCTTATTATCATTGTTACATACACGACCATGTATAAATTTAACAATTGTTTAGCACAATGGCTGCAAAACCACCGATGCTTTTTTTAACCATAACTTGATTTCTTTAAACAAAACAAAAGAGTTGGTGTGGTCGTGTCCACTTTGTGGCTCGTTAGTAGTTGTTGGAGTAGTTTAAAAAAAAAATAAAATACAATCGAACAACTCCAGTAGAAAAATTATTTTTTTTGTGATAATGTATTTTATGATAACCTCTATAAAGATATGTGTGGCCTGTTGAACTAAAGGTAAAAATTGGTCGAAGGTTATTTCGACAAAACTCCCTTCGCTCCTGGAGTGTAATAAAACATATCCAGCTTTTCCGAAAAATTACAAAATTTGATTTTGCAAGTTTTAATTTTTTTTATGAGAACCCCTGCAAGTTAAAATAAATGCAAAGAAGCGTACTTTTTCCTTTACAAAGTTATGTGATGACGTCATCAATATTTATATGTATATCAGTTTGGATATGTGCTGCCTAATACTAATAATAACAGTGGTGAATGAATGATAAATCTCAAGTATATTTTGCATATTTTGCACGTTCTCGGTAGGATTTATTTGGCAAAATTTTGAGATGGGGTCACCAATTTTTTGGAGGAATAAACAAATATATTTTGGTTACAAATTTATCATGCTTAAAACGTCTACAAAATTTCAGAGTAAAAGCAAATTGCAGTTTCAAGATTAAATTCCAAAATGTTATTATACAATTTTGATTTTTCTTTTCAAAAATCTAAATGTCTCGGATGGAAAAAAAAGATTCATAAACTACACATGTAGGACTACAATTTAAAACCCATTTACTATATACAATCTTGATGTGACGTCATCACATTGCTGGTGGGGATGATTAGACACAGTTTGGTTAGCGGTACGTGATATTCATAATACTCATATAAAATTTGACAACAATCGGTTCGGTAGTTTCGGAGATTATCAGTCAAACAAAAATTCACGCGGATGGCGGACAAACAGGCAGACAGATCGACAGGCGAAAACGGGAGACCTATATTTTTGTACTCTAGGGGTCATAACACATCAAGAAAATCTAAAAGTAGCCAGTCACCCGATGGGCTCGATTACAATACTTCCTTAGCTTATACTCACGGTGAGCCGTTTTTGATTTGATCAATAAAATAAACTGCTAAATCTATTAATTTTTTTTTTCTACCGCCCACGTTTTTTGGTTTTCTAATAGAGCTATTAACGCACGCAAATGACGTCACAGCAGTTCGTTAATAGCGGAAAGGCGTTCTTTAATAGATCTGGTGTAATTTAGATCGGTAAGATTGGTAGCCATGACGAGAAATGTCAGGTGAATGTCAGTGGCAAATGTAAACTTAAAATTTCCCATGTTTCTGGACGCGTAACTTCTTCGCAAGACATTTTAACCAATTTTAAATTACAAAAACTCGAATTGATTCGAATTACAGTTGTTGTTGTGAAAATTCGAACCTCAAATATTTCGTGGTTAGTGTCAGACCAACCCATCACCAAGCACGACAAAAGTCCCCAGATTAAAAAAAATGCAAATTTCAATTAAATTTTGGGAAAAAACGTGTGCGGTAGAAAAAATAGTATAAATAACTCGTTCATAAGGCCATTGAGGCACTCATCCTTTATATAACTCGCGACTTCGCCGCTCGTTCTATAAACTTGGATTCGTGCCTCAATATTTGCCTTATGAAACTCGTTCTTTAATATACTATTAGCCACTCTGTATCAGCAAGTCTAAAAATATGAATGCATTAGTGGCAAACCACTCTTAATATTTTGCATATTTTAGATAAGATTTAATCAGGAAAATTGTGATATGACGTCTTTTCTTTGGTGGGGATTATTAAATAAATTTTGGTTCGCGTTTTACCATCTACACGATATTCTTAACAGACATAAAATTTCACAACCATTGGTCCATTAGTTTCGGAGATTATCTGTCTAATGATAATAATCGACAAAGACAGACAAACGGAAACGCGAAACCTACTCAGGAAGTAAAAATTGTGTGTAACTCATTCGTGAAAGATCTGCTTTAGCCATATCCGATGATATTTTAACTCAGGAGGCTTTCACAAACAAAATTTCATTTTTGTGCATTAAAGTATCCCTTCATGCACTACTAAAGCTATAGATAACTCGAACTATTTAGAAATATGAATACTGGTGAATAACATTTTTTGGTTTATTACTTACGATAACCACAGTGACTTTTTTAATTTCTAAAATGTGAAGACCGAGCTACTTTTACTGTTACTATGGGTATGTTTGAATAAAAACTGTCAATGTAGCAGTTTTTATTATAAAGCTGTACCGAAACGTTTAAATTCAGTGTAGGTAATGCCCCATTTATGCTTGTCTTGGCGTTTATATACTTACAGTTACCCCGCGATCTAACAGGTAAAGCGAAAGGGGTGGTAATTTTTTTCAATCGTTTATTCATTGTTTCTGTGCTATCCTCCCTCATAATACTATTCGATGAACAATAGGACCTGCCTGTAGTACAGACGAACCGGGGCTGCATTTTTAATGTGGTCTCTATGTGTTGTCTTAACAATGGTGACGAATTTTTAAGAAAATTTGCTGCTAATTACAACTTTATAGTTTGTTTAACATCAGAACTCGTTCTCTGATAATAACTGTTCACTAAAAACTGGCACTAAAAATTTTATAGCATTTGTACTTTAAGATTTTTAGATTTCTGTACTTCATGGTTGATGGTTGGAATCGTACAAAGTTTACAATTCATTTTGTACTAAAGATTTTGCGACATCACTGCAAATCCGTTCAGAATACCCCACATTTCCAAAGAAATTAATATAGGTATTCATTCTGAACACCGAATCACAGAAATTTTGTCATTCGCGGTTTTGATATATGTATATTTTTTACTTCCCGAGCGTAGGTAAGCAAAGGAAGTATTGTAAACGAGTCCTTCGGCCGATGCTCTACTTTTACGTTTTCTCGACCTTTCATGACTCCTAGAGCACGAAGAAATAAGTCTTCCGTTTCCGTCTGTCTGTCCGTCTGTCTGTTTGCCGTCACCGATTTTCATAATCTCCGAAAGTACTGGGCCGATTGTTGTCAAATTTTGTATTTATATCAGGAATATCATGTAGATGGTAAAACGGTAACCAAAATTTGTCTAAACATCCCCACCAATAATATGATGACGTCATTTCAAAATGGTACATAGTAAATGGGTTTTAAATTGTATGAAATAACATAGTCCTACACATGTAGTTCATGATTCCGTATTGAGTTTTTACTCGAAATGTCCAAATTTTTGGAAAAAATCAAAATTATAAAACAACATTTTGCAATTTAATTTTGAATCGGCAAAAGCGAAAACTTTGAAATCTTGCAGACGTTTTAAAGTTATTGTAAACATGGTAAATTGTTAATCAAAATATATCTATTTATTCGCCCCAAAAAATTGATGACTTCATCTCAAAATTTTGCCGTATAAATTCTACCCAGAATGTGCAAAATATGATGAGTTTTTACTTGTGATTTATCATTGCATTCATATTTCTTAGATTTGGTTATACAGGTGGCTCAAAAAAATTAATGAATGAGTCAATGTATTTTATAGATTAAATCAGGAACGGCTCACTCCATTTTCCCAGAAAATTTTTACTATTATTTTTAGTATTACACTCATACACTGCACCAATGTTGATTTACATGGCGTTCCCAAAATGTTGATGACATTATCACAAATTGTGTAAGAAAAAACACCACTCAAAAATGCTGGATATTGTACGTCAGGAGCGAGGAAAATTCTATCGAAACAACTTTCGATCAATTTTTTTTGTTATGCACATTAGTTACAAGCACGTCAGAAACAAAACTGATGATGTGATGAATTTACATTACGTTACTTCATTTCGTGACATTAATTCATAATTTTACAAAATTCGCAAATACTTTTAATAAAACATTATAACTATAACTTACAAGATTTTCTACTTCGACCGCTTATTTTTCTCGTTATAAGGAGTTCTACACATGAAAGAGTTGCGAAGTTTGTAAGCTTCTACAATAAAACTGCCAACAGGTTGTGTGACAGCTATTATTCTCATAAACGAAAATTATTGTTTAAACGGTCTACATTTTTATTGTTTTTATTGTTATCGTCGGTATAAGTTACTAATAATAATTTAACGTATAAACTGAACAAAAAAGTAATCAAATAATTCGGATCATGTTCGTGAGCTTAGGCATGTTGGCGTCATTATTAAAAAAAAAAATTGTATAAAAAATATATCACTGTACTTAATCTGATATAAATCTCGTGTTACATCGGAAACGAAATAATGACTTCTCAAAATCAGCTACTAACTGATTACAGTGGAATTCCCTCGCCTCAAGCACAACAATACCGCTTGTATCTTAAAACCTACTTTCCAACAAAGATTTATTTAATAATGTTCTATAATGATGTCATCAACCTTTTAAGAGTGATAAATACTCATGTATTAATTTTGGTGTATACAACGTAACACTAGCCATTGATAACATTATTGGTATCTTCAGAACAATTACTCATCGATGCACTGACACTAACACAGCCGTTATTATCCCGCAACCCCAAAATTTTTAACAAATTATGTGTTGACAAGTGTCAACAGCTATGCATTCTTTTAATCTAGTCGAAGATTATGACAGCGTAGCTGTCGAGACGTGTAGATTTTTTGCTAAAAATTTGAGTGTTGTGTTAATATCGTTACTACTACAGATTTAATAATGGAATGTCCATCTCGATAAAAATTAGTATGCTCTTATTAACAAAATAAACAAATTTCAAAAAAAAATGAACACTACAAAGGTACCAGGCAATTAAGCGATGTATAAGATGTTTTAATTACACATACCGATACCATTTTGTAGAAGTAATTTTTTTCTGATTTTTTTTCTCGTGTCTGTATTAGTAGAATGATAACGAGCGTTCAAATAAAAACGACGTCAAGCTGGCTTTGTAAATGTGAATTTAGGGCTTAGTAAACGATTCGTTCACATTTCCAAAGCCAAGTTGACGTCGTTTTTATTTGAAGCTCGTTACCAATTTACAGTACACTCCATGGCTATACCATATTTAAATATTACTTTTAAAATGGTGCAATATTTTTCTACAATATGCAGTTTCATCTAGAAATGTATTATTAAAAATTCTTAGACAAGAAATGTTAAAAAATGCAAGAAAATTTTAAGTTATACGTAGTAGAATCATCTGAAAATTGCTGCGATCGAAAATAAACCGGACTACAGTTGGCTGTGAGATAGCTGTATAAATGGCACTACTGCACAATTTTTAGATTTGGGGAAAACAAGAGAATATAGAGGAAGGAGAATGTTGTGGTGTGGACTTCTACCATAGAATATCCCCACTTGTATGGCTTTCTATTTATCAGTATCAAGATGTTTGTATTCCTTAGAAATTTTCGGACTGCAAAGGAATTAAGAGAATACGGTTTGTTTCATACTACTTTATCTGTAGTACAATATTCAACAATATTACATTTTGTATCAATTACCGTATTTGTCAGATCTATAATTTAGAGTCATATTAAAAAAAAATAGATAGAAAAATATGTTCATAATATTTCAAATGTATCGGATGTTCAACTGAAAAAGTCATCAAGTTGGCCATGATTTTTCAAACTGTGTGTCTACAATAAACCTAAAATCTAATCGATGATACCTGACCACGAAATGGCCAATTATTCAAAATAGTATGGATTAATAAAACACGTGTTTTTCACTACGTTTTCTTCTATAAAAAAACCACGCCAGCTTGACTTTTTCAATTCAACACCCGTTATGTAGCAATGAAACATTTCAAAATGCATGCTAAATGTCATTGAGAAATCAGTCAAAGATGACTTTGTCAATTGAACATCCGTTAAATCGTTTTCTGCGATTTTATATAAAGCGGTTTTTATTTTATTCCCTTCAAAAGAAAAGACTATCGAAATCTAAGTCAATGTTATTAGCAGTATTTTTTGTTCGAAATCATCATTTCTAGCCTCGTACCCTCTCCAATATACTCTCCCCTCCGAGGGCACATTCGCACATTGCAACCAAGGTCCATAAATTGGTACGATCTGCGCATGTCCGTTCACCATTCTGACCAGTTGGAACTCGAGATGTTGGCGAACAAAAAACAGTTTTTTTAATTTTTTTTTTGTTTTAAGACATGAGATGGGTTTTTTGCTTTAATTTTTTTTTAATTACCTTTTCCAGATGTTTGATGTGACTGATGTTAGTTTTTGTTAGAAAGCGCAGAAATTTTGAAATTTTAGAACACTATACAAATTAATCAAATGAATTTATTTTTCATAAATTTCCTTAATGACCATAAACAGTAACCAAGAGAGAGAAGAAAGGTATTTTAAAAGAATTAGCGAATACAGGAGAAGCAAGCAAATTAGTGCATAAACCAGTGGCGTATCCAGAGGGCCTCAAACATAAAATGTGATAGAAACCTGATCGGTTTCACCATACACATTGTTCACAAAACACTAGTCGACAAAAAGTACTTATCCCAAACCAATGTAAAAAAGTTTAGCACCAACCGTTACTAACGGCCGAAGCTACGGCAGGAAAAAACACTAAAACTAGACACGCCATTGATTTCCTACTAACTGAGTGGCTGTTTAGCATTAGAGTTATATTTTACAATTGCGACTTACAATAGTTCGTCACAATGGTGGTAGTAAACCACTTGTCTGGCCAAAAAGTAAAAAATAAAAAAATGCTTATGAAGCAGTGGCGGCTCGTGAAGTTTTCTTCAGAGGAGGCTCAAATTTGAAAACCAATACTTTTTATATCCTTCATTATCTGAATAATTTTTTTGTCATGCTCACGAAAAGAACACTATAGATAAACTATTGCATCGATTAGTCTTTTCAAAATTGCCCTATTTTCACCAACTTTCTCGTTATAGTTCTCAATATCCCTCTTATGAGCGGAATCTAAAGTAGTAGAAGAAAATATGTGTTCCTGTGATTTTTCATGCCTTTACACTGCACATGAGACTGACTTATTTTCGTTGCTCATTCTCGTTAAGTATAAGTAATATTAATATGTCGATAATACCAGCTGTTTTTAACGATCAGAAATAAAACGCAAATAAATGATATAAAAAAACACCTTAGGCTTTACGTAGGTACTAAAGCCTAAACACCATTCACCACTGAATAGGGAGCACGCGAAACCACCTCAATGTTTTTCCAATTTACACCCGATCGCGCGAGTTAATAAGAAAGAGATAAAATAATCCGTGCGACTTGATCTGAAAAGAGATGCACTAGCCGGAGGCTAGCGGCCTGAAGCGGCACCACGATGAACATTTTAGCCAATGCAGTGCTGAATGACTATGCGTCAAGGTTGCGGTCTCAATAGTAAGATGCATTCTCGGCGGAGGCTAGCTTCTACGGCTGAAGCAAAACGCGGAGTGGTGTGAATTATGATTTAAGGGCGCAAATATAATTTTTTTCGATATTTTAACCTGATATATGATGAAAGTAAATTAAATCAAACAAAATATTCTGAATAGTAACAAATGTATAAAAATACAAATTCTTTCATCGAAAAAATTAGAGGAAGCTCAGCTCCAAAAAACAGAGGAGGCTCAGCCTCCCCTGCCTCCTCTGAGGAGCCGCCACTGTTATGAAGTCATTGTCGTAAACGCACTATATCTTTAGTCGAACCTTACCATCGAGGTAAAATGAGAAGAGGGACGATAGTAGAGAGTATTACACAATTGTATTGTTGGTTGCGTTTTGGATTTTTTAGGCGTGTAGCTTCTCGTGAAAAACCTGTATATATACAGTCAAAACCAGAAAAGCTTGCACGTCAATGTCATTCCACTGTTACAAAATGTCAAATACCTTGGGTATTGCAACTTTATTTTTGTCATTTTTGACACTGCGGGCATGCTGATTGCGGATACTCGATGCAACATTGCAACGTGATAAACTTTTCAAATTTCAAACGTCAAAATGACAATAAGAATACATCAAAATTTTCAAAAGGGTACAAGAATGACGTCCAAGATTTTTTGGCCGCGACTGTATACTCCATATGCAAAATAAATTACACTGGTTTAAAAAATGGACACTTTTGACTCGCTTTTTTATGTTCTGTGGACGTATCCGGATGTCAACCTGTGATGTCAACGTGTTCACACAGACACAACCGTAACCGGTTTCTGTCAGAACCTAACCTAAAAAGTGTAACATTTTTCTTATAATTAATGTGAACAAACAAAGCAATAATATAAAACTGATTAAAAAATATGTAAACCATAATAATGACGTTCCTACAAGACACCATAGTGGTGTTACTTTCCCAGGTTTTATTTTTCATATTTTTGTTTATTTAAGAAATCAATAAATCTGCAATTTTTAAGGTAACATTCTTTGTTGGGGCATGGATCTTTTTTGTAAAACAATTATTCAAAGATTATGAAGTGAGACATATTATGGTACAATTAATTTTTTCGATTACTTTGACTCTATCATGTACAATGTTTGAACTCATAATATTCGAAATATTAGAACTACTTGATGCAAGGTAACAAATATTTATGTTTTGACCTATATTGACACAGTTACATTTAAGCTCACGCTATTTCTACTGGTGCCTAATGCTGTATTTATTGTTGTTTGTGGTAATTGTATTAAACCCTTTTTATATTGCTTACTATTGTATTAGTAATATTTCATTTGGTAAGGTGATCCATTTGTACGTACAAATAATTTTCTAACACTAATTGCAGTTAAACCCGACTACATAAAACATTTAACCGTCTTAGTGTGGATCATTTTTATTGTGATATTTTGGAAATTTGGAGATCCATTCCCAATTTTGAGCCCAAAACAGGGTGTTTTATCCATGGAGCAGTTAGTTTCACGAATTGGTGTCATAGGGGTCACAGTAATGGCGCTACTATCTGGATTTGGTGCAGTCAACTATCCCTATACATCAATGGCCTATTTTATTCGGTAATTCACTCCAAATAAATAAATAATAATAATAATACAAAAAATTAAAGGGAAGTTTCCATCACAGACGTGATGAACATTGAGAAGAGATTGATGCAAGCAATGGATATGGTAGTCATGAAGAAAAAAAGAATCGCAATTGCAAAAAGACAATCTCTTGAAAAAATAAATGAAGGAATGCCTAGAAGATCTGGATTATGGAGTATGATCTATCCAGGAAGCAATAACAGAAACCAAGAAAGTAAAAGTTTTATTTTATTGTAAAAACCAAGAGCGAAGAAAGTTTTTTCAGATATATCACAGCTAAAATTAGAAATAGCAGGTTTGGAAGAGTTAAGTAGACAGCTTTTTCTTGAAGCGCATGAAAATCGCAATATGTTTGAAAGGATAGAATGGTCAAAAACATGGAAAGGAATATATTTTAATTTTTTGGGGTATATATTTTCAGTGTACTGCACATGGAAAATTTTTATTGTAAGAATTATGAGTCAAATTAACAGTAATGGGAAAAATGTTTTTAGTGTACCATTAATATAGTATTTGACAGAGTAGGAAAAAAAGACCCTGTAACTAGAGGCATAGAAATTGCAATTCACTGGATGGGTTTTAATTTTGATGTCAATTTTTGGTCTCAACAGGTATCTTTTTATTTGATAGGATGTATTGTTGTTACTTCCATAAGAGGATTATTATTGACTTTAACAAAGGTAAGGTTTTTTAATACTTGTTTGATGACGTTTTCAATGTGTTTTTTCAGTTTTTCAACAGAATGTCATCAAGTAAAAGTTCCAACATTATTGTACTGATTTTAGCCCAAATCATGGGAATGTATTTTGTTTCTTCTGTTCTTCTTATGAGGATGAATATGCCTCCACAATATAGGACAATAATAACCCAAGTTTTAGGAGATTTGCAATTTAATTTTTATCATCGTTGGTTCGATGTAATATTTTTAGTAAGTGCCTTGGGCAGTATCGTGACTCTGTATCTAGCTCATAAGCAACCTGTACATGAAAATCTTTGATTTTTTTTTAATTAATTTAAGCTTTGTATAAACTTAACCTTGTGATAAACTACTATAGAATATATGAAAGTTTTCCAAAATGATTCTGATGTTTTATAAATTTATGTAATGTTTATTATGAACCAAAAAAACTTAAATCTATGATACAATTACACTGTTGTACTTATCAAAATTCTTATTTTCCAGAAACAAATTTTGATAATCCTTCTAAAAGGCCAATGTATGCAGAATGTTCATATGACGTACTGAATTTGGATAATTTTTCAACAAATTCGTTTGAGACTCCTTTTTCTTCTAAGTAATTCAAAATCAGGTCATATAAGTACTGAAATAAAAATATTAATTCATGTTCGATATATCTATACTGCATACTTACAGTATCTATGCTTTCTCCTGACACTGCATAAATATTGTCATTCCAATCCCCATCGTAAATACTGATTTCATCCAATCCAAATATATCATCTAATAAAATAGAAAATAAGCAACAAAATTATTATTTTTTTATTTGACTTAACTGTAACCCTCCTGGCGTTCATCTGAGTCAACAAATGAGCATACAAGTTTCAGAGTAGTTTTTCCCCTTGATAACTCAATATCAAATGGTGGTTTCGATTTTAACTCCCCAACCTCTGGCTTGTCCATATTTGGATGTATTTCAGGTTCTGTATCCGTGTCAACAGTATGATTAACATTGAAAGTTATTTTGATTCTACAATAATTAAAAATTGGGGACACTAAACCACAGATCTATAGTCAAATTGATGAAAAAACTTACTTTTCATCATCACATACTTTCGAAAAAGTAACTTCAGCACCATCTAATTGAATCTTAAAACCATCCAGTTCAGCTGGCAAAGTATTTGACTGTCGAGCTTTTCTCTCTGCTAATATTTCTTCCGTGAGAAATTCTACAAGTTCTTTTTCGGCTAAAACAGAAACCTTTAAGTTTCAGTTTCTCATTTTCGCCAGTGTGTTACCTTTACTATGAACCTGTTGATATTTATTCATACAACCACAAGTACACAATTTGCTCAATTTATTTTCAGATTCGTTATTTCGAGGGTTGGTCATGTACCACAGATTGCGTGCTATTTGTCGCTGCTGAAGGGCGCCATTGGGAAACAATACTTTTTTCGTGGGATTTAAAAATGCTTTGCAGCTGCTGATTCTAAATGCACTCCTGAGCAGATTATTCATTTTAGTACTTAAATTTTATGGGAATAAACACTAATAGTAAGATTTACGGTACAGCTTCCCACACGTGTTTTACCACTTGATCGAAGCCAGTTAATTGACAGTTGACAAACCGGTAGTCACATATCCCTAAACAAATTAAACTTTACGAAACAAAAAGCACTAAATAAATAGGAATTTGGGCAATGATTAATGTATAAATTTGGCATTAAAAAAATATATCTTCAACGAATGTCCCACTAATGTAACTTACAAAATGCCAGTAATGTTTTAATTGTTGTGAAGTATTTAAAATAAAATGAAACTTTCATGTTGAGATGACGTGATCGCTTCTTCGCGTGTTGTCATTGGTCCATTGGCGGCGTCAATTTTGTTGTTAGTTGTCAAAAAGTTAACCTACAATCGGTGTCTCGAATGCACGTGCTTAAAAATTTGTGAGCGATGGCAGAATTTGGTAATTATTTGTAAATATTAGTATTTTAACATAAATAAAATCTGCAAAATTAGTTGAATGAGTATATTCGCTTAAAAGCTTCGGGTGGCCGTCATTTTGTAGAATCGCGCCGGCCGCTTCGCCATGGTTGCGTCGTTTTGTTTAACAACTGTTGAATGTTTTTATTGTTGCAGAAAGCGAAGCACCCGTCAAAGAAAAGAAGAAGAAAAAAAGTAAAGGTGAAAAAGATTTGGGGAATATACAAAAAGGCTCAGATTTCTCAGTGGAGCCTTCAACTTTGGTTGCAAAATTAGACAGTTCGAAGTGGCCTTTGTTGTTGAAGGTGAGCGTGAACTTCCAAGCTACGTTAAATACTAATGTTGTGTAAATATTTTAGTACTTTGATCGTTTAAATGTAAGAACTAATCATTATGTTCCGCTACCTTATGGTTCCTCACCGCTTCGAAGAGAAATTTCTGACTATGTAAAATCTGGATTTATTAATCTTGATAAACCTAGTAATCCAAGCAGTCATGAGGTGGTGGCTTGGATTAAAAGAATTTTAAAAGTTGAAAAAACTGGCCATTCTGGAACTCTAGATCCAAAAGTAACGGGTAATGTGTAGTTGGTTTTTATATGACTGGATGAAATTAACTTGGTAATTTTAGGTTGTTTAATTGTCTGCATAGAACGAGCCACTAGGCTTGTAAAATCGCAACAAGCAGCAGGCAAAGAATATGTCGCAGTGTTTAAACTGCATTCCAGTGTGGAAGGTGGGATTCCAAAAGTTGTGCAAGGATTGGAAAAATTAAGAGGTGCCTTATTTCAAAGGCCGCCGCTAATATCAGCAGTTAAAAGACAATTAAGAGTTAGAACTGTCTATGACAGTAAATTATTTCAGTATGATGAAAGTCGAAATATGGGTAAGTTGCTGAGAATGAACAAAACAATGTAATTAATTTTCACGATTTAGGTGTATTTTGGGTCAGTTGTGAAGCGGGTTCCTACATTCGTACAATGTGTGTTCATTTGGGTTTAGTTTTGGGAGTGGGGGGCCAAATGTTGGAACTCAGAAGGGTACGTTCAGGCATTCAATCAGAGAACGAACAGATGTCAACAATGCATGATGTAATGGACGCACAGTGGTTATATGAAAACCACAAAGATGAAAGTTACTTGCGCCGTGTGATTAAACCTTTAGAAGGTTTATTGGTCAAACACAAAAGGATAATTATGAAAGACAGTTCTGTAATATTTTTACCACTGTTTGTGTATTTTTTGTTCTATAATAGTTTTCATAGGTAAATGCTGTCTGTTATGGAGCAAAAATTCTTCTGCCTGGAATTTTAAGATACGAAGACAATATTGAACTTAATGAAGAGATTGTTATTGTGACTACAAAGGGAGAGGCCATAGCACTAGGAATCGCTTTAATGACTACAGCAACAATAGCCAGTTGTGATCATGGGGTGGTAGCAAAGATTAAAAGAGTCATCATGGAGAGAGACACATATCCTAGAAAATGGGGTCTGGGTCCTCGTTCAAGTCAAAAGAAAATACTTATCGCCAAAGGCCAGCTCGATAAGTATGGGAAACCTAACGAAAATACCCCGAAAGAATGGTTGAACAGTTATGTTGATTATTCGTAAGTCTCAGTGTACAATTCTATTTTGACGCTTAATATGTTTTACTATTTTAGAGTTAAAAAAGAAGACGATGTTAAGCAAGAAACAAAGAAAGAGGAACCTGAAGATGAAGAAAGTTCCAAGAAGGTAAAACAGAATATTGGTCTTGCAGTTAAAATTACACTATTTTATTTTTAGCGCAAACTAAGTGCTAGTGCCGATACTTCCATGCAGTCTGACACAAGTCCTAAGGAAAAAAAGAAAAAGAAAAAAAGGAAGACTGACGATGGCGAAAATGGTTCAGAAGAAGCTTCATCAGTGGCTGCAGAGCCTGCTGTGGTTGAAGGGGTATACACTAATTATTTTTTAAAGTTGGTTATATTTTTCTTGATTTTCAATTATAGGAAGAGAAAAAGAAAAAGAAGAAGAAGAAAAAGGATAAAAGTAAAGACAAAGAAGAGGAAGAGGCAGAATAATTTTGTTATATATTTTTTTTATTGTAACATTACAAGATTAATTACTATAGTGCATTATCACAGTCTTGAGAAACTAGGTTTTTTATGACTTTTTTACTAAGTCTACAATGTTCTAGTTCTTGGACTGTGTTAAAACTATTTTTTCTTAAAATTTACTTACATGAAGTAAATACATTTTTAGTGATGTGGTGACTTTGAATTGAGTTCCTGAGAATAAATAAGTGCAAAGTAAACTTGACGCAATTTAAATATAGGGATACAAAAGGCAAGCTATCTTGACTAATAATATATGATTTTTGTTTATACTTAATAATTCATTATTGACTTAGCTTTTTTACAAATCTTAATATCTAAAATTAAATATATAAACACTAATCTAACGTTTATTAAAATATACTATGTCAACATTATTACTATGCATTGTGAAGGTGAACAACTGATAAAACACAATACATTAATTCAGACATCAAACTGTGACTCGTCAGGCATTTGCTGCTTTATTTGGTGATGATTTTGACTGCTCATTATAGTGACTGCATCTGGAATTCTGTTTGAACACATCCATGAGCAAATCACAGATGTCCATGGTCAGCTAGGTTTCTGGGGCGGTTTTCTTTCCTGTTCTGTTCCTAGTAAATTTTTTTCAACTTCGTGAAAGTCTATTTGTTGGTCCTTCATTGCTCTCTTAAAAATTTTCATTAATATTTTCTACACATTCGAATATGGTACTTACTTTGACACACTCTTGGTAAACCTTAAAAAGCGGGGCACACATGGAATCATTTGTATGTCCCTTTAAAAAGTATTCTGAAAACCAGGTGTTAAAACATGCATCGTAGTCTCGTTTTAAGTCGTTGCAAGCTTCGCCAATACTGTTCATTGTTGGTTCGGTAGCTTATACAGAAGAACTAAGTACGGGTCTTAATTTTCTTCTAAGAAAAGCAAACAGTATTGTCTAAAACTCTACACTTGTTAAAATAACATTGCGCAAAATAATTTTGAGGTTAGGTCGATCGATTGCTTTAAATGACGTTGCGTTTTTACTGCTACGTTATAGTGTTGCGAGTGGTTACCATTACGTACAAATATAACGTAAGAACCACGTGATGTGTGATGTCATTTTTTTTTTAGAAATAACAACAGAGTTTTGTTTTTAGGTTAACTTATAAAATAGAAATTACGATCTCGTTTTTATTTGTATAGTCGGATTCGTCTATAACAAAACCGTTCATGTCGTCTATGACCTTTGGCCAAAAAACCTTCACTCCGACTCCTCCAGATAAAGGAAGTTTTCCGCTAGATCACGAAGGTATCTGTCGGAAATTAATGATTAAATATATGAAGTGCCTAAATGTAAATAACAACGACAATTCAGCGTGCAGAAGTGAAGCTCGTGAATACCTAGCTTGTCGTATGGACAATAATCTTATGGTGAAAGAAGACTGGAGAAAACTAGGTTTAGAGTCAGAGAATTAAGTGTTGAAATGGTGAACATTCTTGTGGGTTGTACTGGCAGTGTAGCCACAATAAAGTTACCCCTTTTAGTAAATGGTTTAATAGGTCTAAATCCGGAGATAAGAGTAAGTGTTTCATTTTAATAACAAAAATTAGTGACTGTGTCTTAGGTTCGTGTAGTAGTGACTGAACACTCTAGACATTTTTTTGAAGAAAACAACTTACCTGCTGATGTGGAAGTGTTTCATGATGCAGATGAGTGGGCGGTGTGGAATAAAAGAGGGGACCCAGTTCTACATATTGAATTAAGTAAATGGGCCGATATTTTTCTGATCGCTCCTTTGGATGCTAACACTTTGGCCAAAATTGCAAATGTATAGGGACCCATGTTCTTATAGTAGATATTTAAAGTAATATTATTTTTAGGGTTTGTGTGATAATCTTCTCACTTGTATAGTAAGAGCCTGGGATCTTAACAAAAAACTTTTCTTTTGTCCTGCTATGAACACTAAAATGTACCAACATCCAATAACAGCAACCCAAATCAACACTCTTGAGTCTTGGGGGTACAAAGAAGTTCCTGTTATCGAAAAAACTCTCATGTGTGGAGATACAGGTGCAGGAGCTATGGCTGAAGTTGATACCATTGTCAAGACTGTTCAAGATTTTGTAAAATTGTAGAATTGTTTTTCATGAAAATTATATAAAAATAATGCTAGCGTTTGTTTTTGTTTATTACAAAAGTCTAATAAGTATAACAATATTCATTATTAAATTAAATAATTGTAAAAAGTGTTGGGTATGTACATAATACTAATTTGCGAAAGCTGTAAATCATGATGCATCCAAGCGTTTTGTGGCTATTTTTAAGTTTTAGGTGGCAACATGCGCTTAAGTACCTTTATTCTTTTTTGATAAAGTGCCACTCTTTCATTCTGGCTCAAAAATAACTGTTCATCATCAGAGTCTAGCTCTACGTCTTCCTCGCCCTTTTTGTATCTCTGAAACAGAGTTCAATTGGTTCTATGACTGTGTTTTTAATACAAATTGAATTTATACCTCATATTTTTCAAGACGAAACTCTTCTTCGTTGTCCTTCCATTCCACAAGAAACTGATACATTTTAGTGATAGCTGTCAAAATATTTTCATCGTCGACAATGAAATATTGATCGTTAAATACGGGATATATTTTCCGATTGCAAGTAAGTGGAAACGAACTCCGTTTTACCCTCCAGTATTTGCCATTATATTTTAGTGAAATAAAAAATTTTACATTTTTGTTCACAAAAGCTGTAATTTTTGAAGGTTCAAACGAAAATTTAATTTTTAAGTGGCGAAATGTGTGAAATTTTATGCCCGGCAATTTAAATATTGGTAAATCTTCTTTTGCGTAATTCTCAAACAGTTTTCTTCTAGCCTGATCTTCTTCGGCAGCTCGGAGGGCACGAATTCTTTTTTCTTCGAGTAAAGCTTTTTCTAAAATACAAAAAAATAATAATAATAGTGCGCAGTAGTTACGGAATCGCCAAGGTCAAAAAGAAACAATGCCAATTTCAAGAACATACCAATTCTTTGATCTTCGCTGTACGTCGTCTCACAATACGACGATGAGTCACTATCCATTGGTGCATAAAAAGAAAACAATATTTGTATAGAACTAATACGGAATAAAAGACAACTTATGAGCGTTTTTTTGGCCTTCTGTAAATTGGTGGGAGTCAATGACGCGAAACATATTTCAATGTACATATTTTGTTTTTATAAATAACACATGATTTGTTTTACTCGGTGTTTTTGTATTGAACTTTTTTATTGTACTAAGAAGAAATTGGTCTAAAGAGTTTAGACAGTACTTCCCTCGCTGTCGGAAACTTGACGACTGCATGCCTATTGTGTTTTTTTTTCTCATTACATTTTTGTAGTGGGAATTTAAAAAAAAAATTATGATGACGTCATCAACATTTTTGCAAGGACACGTAAATCAGTTGGGATAGATGTAGTGTAATACTAAGAATAAAATTATTGTACGAGCCCTAACAACTAAATATTGGGACACAAACAAATTCTCAAAAAAATCCGGTACATATTTTTGATATCATTCAATTCGTTTGGACTAAATGCAAATTTTGCATGGGCATCTATTTTGGCAGAGAGTGAGGTATTTTGCAAATTAATAAATTTTCTTAGAGCGCAAACATTGTCACCTAAATAAAAAATGTGCAATTTTTGCTGACATTTAAATGTTGGGACACCCGAGAAAATTTGCTAAGTATACCATCGAAATACAAACGCAGTGGCTGGTAAATGCTGCCATTATTATAGGGATTGTAGCATTTCATACTAGTGTTGGTTTCACTTAGAAGAAAATAGTTAGTGGTGGGCTAATTTTAGTAAAATTTCTGAAAATAATAATTTCGCAGTACTGCATGGGAAAATCGATAAGACAAAGTGAAGATTTGTTCTAAATAGTTTAGTCGTCGATGGTAAACATCGTAAAATATTACGCAGACAGAGGTACCATAGGAATAAAAGATAAAATTCCTGGTAGGCCACCACTTGTGAAGCCCCGTGATCAACCACAACTAATGAAAATTTATAAAAGTGGACGACGGAGTGCTTCAAGAGAAATTACTACTTGCTGGAATAGCGATAACCAACTAAATGTTTCAAGACAATATTGTCGCGAATGGGTACACAAATCAGGCTTTGGTTTTTACATTGTAAATCTTAAATAAAGCTATCTTTGATTGACTTTATTATTTATTTATATTATGTTAGGCTAAAGTAAAACCACAACTAAAAACTGCCCATAAGAAAAATTGGTTAATATGACCAAAATAAAAATTGGAGAAAAGTAGTATATAACGCTGAGTCCAAATTTGATGTATGGGTGAGATAATAGTCGAAAAAGAGTTATTGAAATAAAAAAGGAATTTTAATATGGATTATCTTAAACAATCAGTCAAGTCTGCAAGCGGAAAAACGGTTTGGGGGTGCATGTCAATTAACGGAATTTAAAGACCAGTTAACAACGTTCATGGAAGGGAAAATACAAATTCAAACAAATGTCAAGAGACTTTGTAAAAAAATATTAACAACTTCTGAAGCAGTCTATCCTGTTGATATTTATATTTTTCAACAGGATGATGCTTCAAGTTACACACCTACAACACTTATTACAAAGAATAATAATATAAATGTTTGCCCTGACCATCGAATTGCCCAGATTCTAATCTAGTAGAAACGGTATGGCGTGAAATAAAAAAATATTTAGGAAATCATCCATAACAAGCGATTGTCAATCTTCAACACGAAATTTAGCGAGTCTAGGATACGGTAACAACTCCTGTGTATTGCAGAAAATTAGTTGAAAGTATGATGGCAAGAATTCCTGCAGTTATTAAGGCAAAAGGAGATATGACCAGTTACTGAATTTGCTGTGTCCCAATATTTATGTGTCACAAAATGTTACGTTGTTTTAGAGTTTTATGTCACTGTTTGAGTTAGAAATCAGTTTTTGTTGTGCTGTAAACATTAACAGTTTTGCAAAACGAATTAATTTTAAAATTTTAATTATCTAAAATAAATTACATTTTTGTTAAAAAGTTTGGTGATTTTTTTATAAAAATTTTTTGTTGTCCCAATATTTAGTTGTTAGGGCTCGTATTCCCAAATTTTCGGGAAAATGAATTGGGTCGTTTTGAATATTGCTTTCTTATAATCAATAAAATAACGAAACAATTTACTCAGGTATACGGCGCCGGCGTGTAATATCTAGAGAGCGGATTTCTGTCGGGCTAGGCAAGGCCAAACTCGGTACGGCTCGTACGGGATGCGAATTTATTGCGATTGCGGACTGCACTTCGTTTATTTGAGATTAGAATAAAGTTGTTTCGTTGCACTCTGCTGTTAATTCCCGTTCTCATTTACTTAGCTGTTTGATTAATAAATCGTTAATTATATTTATGGAATTAGCACCGATTAAACGTGACGTAGCCCGACAAAAATCCGCTGTCTGGTAATATGAAAGGCAACTGAAAATCGTTTATGTATAAACATTCTTAATTTAAGATGACAAGCGTAACAGCATACGTGAGAATCAAACAGAGAAACTGTAAACAAAACGACCATCGGTTTTATTGCTTCGACTTCCGCTTATTATATAAAACATTGGGTTTTATTTTAATTCTTGACGGTGAAATTCACAATTGGTTGATTATAAACATGTCTATTCCACATTCGCGGAACCAAGTGAGCGCATAAAACAAATGCAGGTCTGTAATGTTAAAGTCGATGTAAATAAGCGTGCTACCCTTATGTTTCAACCGAGTTTTTCCTTTAACAAATTTTGTGTCTACCAAATTGGGTTGGTTGGGGTGTAATACTAATAATAAGTGTTGCCTTTAATTTAATCAATAAAATAAATTGACTTCATTAATTTTTTTGAACCACCTCTTAAGAAAATCTAAAAAATATGAATGGAATGATATATCACAAGTACAAACTCATCATATTTTTTGCATTTTAGATAGGATTTATTCAGCAAAATTTAAGGGTGACGTCGTCAATTTTTTTAGGAGGGATGAACAAATACATTTTGAACAAAAGTTTACCATGCTTATAATAACTTTAAAATATTCCCAAGATTTCAAAGCATTCGGTTTTGTAATTCCTGATTAAATCGATAAAATAAATTCACGCCTTCATTAATTTTTTTGAGTCACCCTGCATATGCAAATCCAAAAATATGAATGGAATGATAATTCACAAGTACAGACTCATCATATTTTGTACATTTTAGATAGGATTTATTCAGCAAACTTTTGAGCTGACGTCATCAGTTTTTTGTAGAAGATAACCAAATATATTTTGACTAAAAATTTATTATGCTCTTTATAACCTTAAAACATCTGCAAGATTTCAAAGCATTCGGTTTTGTAGTTCCTGATTAAATCAATAAAATAAATTTACGCATTCATTAATTTTTTTGAGTCACCCTGTATATGCAAATCGAAAAAATTTGAATGGAATGATAAATCACAAGAAGAGACTCACCATATTTTGTACATTTTAGATAGGATTTATTCAGCAAAATTTTGTGGTGACGTCATAATTTTTTTAGGGGGGACGACCAAATACATTTTGATCAAAAATTTACCATGCTTATGATAATTTTAAAATATCTTCAAGATTTCGAAGCATTCGGTTTTGTAGTTCCTGAGTAAATCAGTAAAATAAATTTACGCTTTCATTTATTTTCTTGAATCACCCTGTATATGCAAATCCAAAAAATATGAATGGAGTGACAGATCACAAGTACAGACTGATCATATTTTGTACATTTTAGATATGATTTATTCGGCAAATTTTCGAGCTGACGTCATCAAGTTTTTGGAGGGGATAAGCAAATATATTTTGACTAAACATTTATTATGCTCTTTATAACCTTAAAACATCTGCAAGATGTCAGAGCATTCCGTTTTGTAGTTCCTGATTAAATCAATAAAATATATTTACGCATTCATTAATTTTTTTGAGTCACTCTGTATATGCAAATCCAAAAAATATGAATGGAATGATAAATGACAAGTACAGACTCATCATATTTTGTGCATTTTAGATATGATTTATTCGGCAAACTTTCGAGCTGACGTCATCAAGTTTTTGGAGGGGATAAGCAAATATATTTTGACTAAACATTTATTATGCTCTTTATGACCTTAAAACATCTGCAAGATTTCAGAGCATTCGGTTTTGTAGTTCCTGATTAAATCAATAAAATATATTTACGCATTCATTAATTTTTTTGAGTCACCCTGTATATGCAAATCCAAAAAATATGAATGGAGTGATAAATTACAAGTACAGACTCATCATATTTTTACAGTTTAGATAGGATTTATTCGGCAAACTTTCGAGCTGACGTCATCAATTTTTTGGAGGGGATAAGCAAATATATTTTGACTAAACATTTATTATGCTCTTTATAACCTTAAAACATCTGCAAGATTTCAAAGCATTCGGTTTTGTAGTTTCTGAGTAAATCAGTAAAATAAATTTACGCATTCATTAATTTTTTTGAGTCACCCTGTATATGCAAATCCAAAAAATATGAATGGAGTGATAGATCACAAGTACAGACTCATCATATTTTGTACATTTTAGATATGATTTATTCCACAAACTTTTGAGCTGACGTCATCAAGTTTTTGGAGGGGATAAGCAAATATTTTTTGACTAAAAATTTATTATGCTCTTTATAGCCTTAAAACATCTGCAACATTTCAAAGCATTCTGGTTAGCAGATTAAAAATTAAATTTCAAAATGTTGTTTTATAATTTTGATTTTTTTTCCAAAAATCTGGACGTTTCGGGTGAAAAGTCGATTCAGAGTTGTAAACTACATGTGTAGGACTATGTTATTTTATACAATTGAAAACCCATTTACTATGTACAATTTTGAAGTGACGTCATCGCATTAGTGGTGGGGATGATTAGACAAATTTTGGTTAGCGTTTTACCATCTACATGATATTCTTAATATAAGTACAAAATTTCACAACAATCGGTCGAGTACTTTCGGAGATTATCTGTCTAATAAAAATCCGGGACGGCAGACGGACAGACGGACGGACAGACGGACAGACGGACGGACAGACGGACAGACAGACGGAATTGGGAGACCTATTTCTTCGTCTTCTAGGGGTCATGAAAGATCGAGAAAACGTAAAAGTAGAGAGTCGGCCGACGGACTCGATTACAATACTTCCTTTGCTTACGCTCGGGAAGTAAAAAGGGAATAACGACCAACACCTCGCTTTATAACGACATTTTAGGGAGGACGCTCGTCCCTACTTTGAAAACTGCGCATCAGAAAAATTACTCATTTCGTATCGTAAAAAGAAAGTTTAATTTGATCGAGTTCGGTTATTTATTTTTATAGGAGCTAGGTAGCTGAGCAACTAATGCAAAAGTTTAAATAATTGCATTAAAAAATTAAAAGTGTAAAAAATATAAAAATTTAGACACAATTTAGACGGCCACATGCTAAATTCTCACGATCTCTTCTTTAAATTTTGACGGCCAATACCTATATGACCGTTGGAGTAATTTTTATTTATCGTTACTGAATACAGGAAGGAATATAATTATATTATGATCAAATAATAATTGTTCTTTTTTTTAAGTTAATCAAGATTGACCTATGTTAATTCCACACCATTCGTAGAAAGCAAATACCTTAATATTTTAGGTTTATGAATTTATATCGAACATTTAAAAAGTCTAATGTCTTCGGGCTTAAAAAATAAACAAATTATTTTGCTTACCCTATTTACTTGTATAACGCCAGCATTTTTTTCGAAATAACTTTTGTAAGTAACATCAGTCTTACATATATTATTTTGTTATTATTCACAACCCATTTTTATTTTTTATATCCTGGTCGACTGGCTACTATTTTTACGTTTTCTCGACATTTCGGGACCCCAAAGCACGACCAAACAAGTTTCCTGCTTACGAATTTTTATTAGACAGATAATCTTCGAAATTACTGGACCAATTATTGTTGTCAAATTTTATATGTGTATTAGGAATGTCGTGTAGATCGTAAAACGCTAACTAAAATTTGGATAAACATCTAAACACCCCATTAATAATGGGATAACGTTATCTCCAAAATTTACATTAGTAAATATTATTTCAATTTTATAAAATAAGATAATCCTTCACATGTGGTTTATGAATTCGTGTTCAGTTTTTACTCTAGACATCCAAATTTTTTGAAAAAAAAAATCGAAGTCGTATAACAACATATTTTGCAATTTAACTCTGAAACTGCAAAACCGAATGCTCTGAAATCTTGTAGAAAAACGTTTTAAGGTTATTGTAATCATGGTAAATCATTAATCAAAATTTATTCGTCTGTCCGTTTCCAAAACATTGTCGAATAAATTAATCCTCTCTGAACTATTCAAAATGTTATGAATGACTTTATAGCTATTGTATTGATTTAATTTGATTGAAAATTTGGGAATACAGTACAGCTATTATTTTATTAGCATTAAATTGCTTCTATCCAAACTGATATACGTGACCTTGCAAAAATGTTGATGACGTCATCACAACATTTTGTAATGGAAAAATTCACTTGAAACAAACGCGTAGCAGGTTTCTTTACATTTACTTTAAAATTTGCAAAATCAAATCTAATAATTTTTCGAAAAATCTGGATTTATTTGCCTTCGACCAATTTTGTGATATTACAATTCTGCGATATTATAATTTTTAATTTTTCGATTTTTCAAGTTTTCGTTTCCTCAATTTTTCAAGTTCTTGATTTTTATTTTTTTTCCCGATTTTATAATTACCATTTTCTCAATTTTATGTCACAATTTTTCGTTGTTCATTTCCTTTATTTTTTCAATGTTTTTTTCGATTTTATAATTTTTTGTTTATTCAATTTTGAAAACTTTCAATCTCTGATTTTTCAATTCCTCAATTATTCGATTTTCCATTAATTTTAATTTTCAATATTTCGATTTCACTTTCGTTCGATTTTTTTCAATTTTTCAAATTCCGGTTTTTAGATTTTTCAAAGTTTCCATTTTATATTTTTCGTTTTTCATTCCATTAAAAAAATGCAAATCGAAGAACTGAAGAAACGAAAATTGAATCGCTGAAAAATTAAAAATCGAGAAACGTGAAAATCGAAAAATTCGAAAAAAGAAAAAACGAATCGAAACGAAAAACGGGAAAACCCAAAAATTGTAAAATCGAAAGTCGAAAAACTAACATTGAAAGATCGAAAAATTGAAAAATTAAATATCGAAAAATCGAATAAATGAAAATGTTTTAAAATACATTAATTAAATTATAGAAAAATTCTAAAATCTTAAAATTGAAACAGTCGAAAATTTTTAAAAATTTGAAAATTATAATAATAATATAATAATGCAAATTTCCTAATAAATTGAAAGAGGGTTTGGAGATTCCCATCCATAAAGGGGGACAATTTGGGGAAATATCCAATTATAGACCCATGTCGCTTCTGCCAGCAAAATCAAAAATTTTTGAAAGATGTATGGCTTCACAAATTCAAATTCACTTTGAAAAAAATAATTTTTTCAGTGGCAGTCAGCATGGATTCCGCAAAAATCGCAATACAACTGGTGCAATTCTAAACTTATAACTGAAATATTAACAACTTTCCAAAAGACTGCATGTCGCACAGTTTACTGATCGATAAATTAAAGTTGTACAATTTTGCACCGAGCAGCATTGAGCTCATTGACTCGTATTTATCACACCGTTATCTGTCTACCAGGGTGAACAATGTGTTATCAACAAAAAGAAAAATTAACACTGAGGTACCGCAGGGATCAATATTAGGACCGTTATTATTCATTATATATATGTATAAACGATCTACCAGCGCAAGACAGTCTTTCCAGGTATACTCTTTATGCTGATGACAAGACAATATATCAAAGAAGTACAACACTTACCGAGTTATTAACTAGCATAGCAGAATCAAAAAATAAACTTACCGATTGGTTCTCTAAAAACAACTTGGTTTTATTAAATGAATCGAAGACAAACGATGTCATTGAAAAATTGCAAATCGAAAATTTGAAAAATTTCACATTGAAAAAAAAAAGATACAACCACAACATTGAAAAACCGAAAAAATTGAAAAAATTAAGAAAATGAAAAACCGAAACGAAAAACTGCAATTTGAAAAACTGAAAAATCGAAAAATTGCAAAATCTAAAAATAGGAACATCCAAAAGTTGGAAAATCGAAAAATTGAAATTCAAATTTAAAAATTACAGTCTACGACCATTCGAATAGTGTTACAGACAACACAATTATTAATTATTTTGTTTTACAAAAAAAAAATGAAAGGTGTGTAGGTTCAAATTGTTCAACACCATGAAAGTGATGAAGTTACCCCACGTTCTAAGATCGGCAGGATACATCTTTTGAAGGACTTCAGCGTCGTTGTTAGTAGATATAGGGAATAAGTTTGGATTGAACAAACACGAAAGATGGGGATCAGGAAATTAAGACTGGTAAGCGTTACCTCCATATGGTGGGCGTGAGAGGAACAGTACTAATACCGGTAGGACATAGCTTTATGGAACAAAGAAGCGAATTTATGTCAATTCCCACCTTTGCGTGGTACAGGTTGTTTTTACAAACGGGAGCTCTAATGTAGGCCGACGAAGCCTTCAGTTCCCTGCAAAAGGGTCCGGGGGTGAAGGAGTACGAGGGAGTCAGACGGTCGAGGGTGAGGAGATACCCGTATCTCTTTCGCCGCGACGAGTGTCTTTGGGAGAGCAGAAAGTTGAATACCACGTGAACTCCGTCGGTACCCGAACTACGGAGCCTTCTTGAATGGTCCGTGCCAGGTGTGGAGTGGGACGGACTGGTTATCGTGCCGATAGTGTCCTAAAGACCCAGTGTTTCGTTCGATGATGGATTTGAGTTAGCCTTATCCGCATGGGAGGCGAAAGGACAGTATAGAGCGCAACTTTATGGGGTAGTTGCCGCGAATATAAAACCTTTCAAGTCTTAGAGGCTAACAAATCTATCTGCTTGCAGGTCACGGGCCGCGAGGTTTACTAAATCTCGAAAGTGATGTACTGGCTCCGGTATACCAGTGACTGTAGAACTCGGGACCGCGATGCACCGCATCGTACGACTCCCATGGATAATTTCCGGATGAAACTGGAATATGGAAATGTAAAAACGTCTGACACGATGCACACTTGTGTTCTGGTGAAGGATCAGAAGCTATTTGGGTAGTATGCTGTCTAGAGGGAGTTAACTTAGCAGTTGTGGGGTTGGCTTCTCGCCGAGTTACCCGCTTGTATCACATAGGTACTTCAAAAGGTTTGCAGATTGCATCTAACAAGCTCACCGTCTATGGTACAGACTGGGTAGCGAGCACCGGGATGCCCAGAAAGTTCAGACAGCCATACTGTACTTTGGATTCTATTAAGACACGGAAACAAATGCCTACTTTCTATGAGATCTCAGAAACATGATATTATAAATACCAAAATTTTATTTCATTACAAAGCGAGATGTTAATATGTTACCTATGGTATAGTAAATCACTCTGTCGTGGGGACTGTAGAATTTAGAATACCTACGCAAAAGTCCTATAAGCGCTTCCAAAATTCTGTGGTGCGATCGATCTGCCGTACCCAGGTGACGAATGGCCTTACGCTAGTAACCCGCGAATGGTGATCTTAGGATAGCAAGGGGCGCTCAAGCCAGCAGGACCCTTCACGTGTTGCGAAGAGGGCACACTTGCTCTCCATGTGCAGTTTTGAAGGGGGTTTCTCCATGGGGATCCGTCTGCACATCATTTAAGAGAGGGTTCTCAAGGCACTGCTACGTACTGCTAAAACCGCTTTGATGAAAGGAGAAGACTCCGATGGAGGTAATCCATGCAGAGTGTGAGCATGATAGAATCCGAAACTGGTTAGGGCTCATTATTAGGGACCTACAATTGGAGGGTCTCAGTCTACGAAGCTTTGAAGACCAAGAGAGCCTTGGTACTTGTGCAGGGACCACTCGTGGCTCCGAGACATAAATCTGAGAGTTCTTAGAAGCCCAGAATCCTGGTCTAGGGGGTCTTTAGCTGGGTCATCTGTGGAACGATTCGGGCTTAAAACAACCCGGCTCGTCACTGGACTATGGGAAAAATTCATAGCAGCCCCGAGGGCAAGAAACTTCAGGACTTTCTACGTCTTCAATCCGGCAACTATAAATGTGGTGGCAATGCAGGTTCTTTACTATGGTTTATTTCAATATGTAGTGTCGTGACTTTTTTTACCGGTGGCCGTCACAAAACTTGCCCCTTAGGTCCCGGACCTGTGGAAGATCGCTTCAGAAGGGGGGAAGGGTAATTTATTAATAAGCAAGTGATACAGTATGAACGAGACACGAGGTGGTAGCTTGTTAGAACAATTTATTCGCAACTAAGACTAGGAAATGATTCTGCATGATTAGAGAGAATGATAAATGACAATAAACGTAAACATTAAGCTAGGTTAAACGAAGCGGGCCCTGATCACGGAAAAAAAGTACCAAAGTTTGCAGAGTAGAGAGTTGTTGGGATGTTCCTGGGTCATTCCGTGGTAATCTAACCATTCATATTAGGATGGGGTTTGCGATGTTCCGTATAGTATACCTAATGGTAGAGGAATGCCCAGTCGTTGGAACTGAGCGCGTGGATTTGGTAAAAACCTGCGCAGTGCCCTATAGGACAGACTCTCCTGGGACGGCACAAAAGATCCGAATACAACCAAAAAAGCAGAAATTGATGGTCGGGTGGTTTGTGGATCTGTCGTAACAGTCTCATGTTTATCGGTTAACTACATTTGCTCGATTGACGCGTGAGGTATGAGAGTAAAATATGCGCACATGCATAATTAATTAAATCAGTGATAACTTACAAGATAAGAGCTATCTGATTGAACAGTGAGTTGAAGGTCGGAGAAAGCTCGACCACGTTACGACGGTGGGCGAGTGGAAGCTCTTAGAGCTGCTTCGGCCTGGCGGCAGAAGTTGTATAACAGGGTCGAACTGGGCTCCACACGGATCAACCAAACAGGTGATTCGGCGGAACTAAACTAATTCAATATGCTCAATTCTAAAGCTTCTTCCTATTATAGGAAGTTCGGTTCATGGGAACTACACAAGCTTGAGCGTCGGTTTCTTCCTTAACCCAGGTGATCGGCGATTTTCATTGGCACTGGTGTGCTCTGATTGGTTCTCCATGAATTCTGCTCTTATTTGGCATAGAAATGCGTCATCCACGTGGACTGTTGAGTGATTTGATTGGTTGGTGACATTTTATGCCTGCACTTGGCGTTGGCGCAGAGAAGTGTGATCTCTGATCATATATGGTCAAGGTGTGTATCGGAACAAAGAAACATGATTTCACCTATACATATTAGGTCAAAGAATGGGTTTTACCTTAATTCTTGGAAGAAACTTTAGACAAGAGACCAAGAGGGTGACTTTACGAGGCCCCGAGGTCGTGAAAAGTAGTAGATGATTAGATGATTTTGAGGACTAAGTTATCTGGGGAAGACTACAAAAGGTCGAAATTGTGCTCTAATAATCCTTTAAAGGCGGGATTTCCTTTCCACCACATAAGGTTGCTGGGTAGACAGGAAGACCGAAATACAGAAAATGATTGTCACAGGCCTAGTGAATAAATCCCGGCTATCGTTTCTGCAGCTCCATTTGTACACGGCTTGCTTCGGCAGGCAGGCGGACATCTGGGGTGTGGACATCGGACTTTTTCAGGAATCCTGGATGTCATGAGGTCGGGTAAGGGCTCGATTTAGCATTCAAAACAATGAAGAGTTGGAATGGGAGCATAGAGATCCAAGAGCGACAAACTGGGACTCTCATACTCTTGCGAAAAGGCTCTTGTGATTGCCTAATACAGTCCGACATGTAAAAGGAACAGCAGAAATGGCCACCTTGATACGTGAGGTCACTGTTGAGTCTTACAAGGAAAGTTCCCTAACACGCAATCCTCGTAGGATCGATGTCCCATGGTGGAAGTCTCATCTCAGTAGGTTGATATACACAGCAAGGAAACTCTAGAATCCGACTTGACAAATCATCCAATTCTGGGAGCTCTAAAAGAGGAAATTCAAAGCAGGAAAACTGTAGCAAGGTTTTGCTTTATCCAGTGGAATTGATTGTTTGGAAATTATAGGTGAATAAAACTGAACGAAACGATTGAAATGTGTATTGCAACTTGGTGGTACATCAACTGAACTTACAGTGTCAAGTGCGCACATGCGCAAGCTTATGTCGGTAATACAGTTAGCAAAAGGGTAGTTTTCTATAATATCAACACTCCCACTAGAAAACTACAACTATCAACAACAAAAATTTTTAAATTTAAATAAAGTAAAATTAACGCTTCTTGAGTCCCATTTCCTTCAGGTGCTTTTCATGCAGTTCCAGAGGTAATGCTTTGGTCATCACATCAGCTGTCATTTCCTTCGAAGCAATGTGTTGAACTTGTATGGCCTTTTCTTGAATTTGCTCACGAAGGAAATGATGTCTCACATCTATGTGCTTTGTCCTTGCTCTGTATCCTCCCACTCGACTCAGATCCACTGCGCTTTTATTGTCACATTTCAGAATAGGTCCTTCGTCATCGACTTCAGGCATTAATTCATTTAGAAGGCCCTGTAACCAAATAGCTTCTTGCGCCGCTGCACTTAGAGCCATGTATTCTGCTTCAGTTGTGGATAAAGCAATGGTGGGTTGTTTCTTGCTATTCCATGATACAGGGGCCCCTTGGAATGTAAAGACATATCCTGTGGTTGACCGTCTCTCATCTTCATCACCTGCCCAGTCTGCGTCACAAAAACCTGCAAGTTTTCCATTCTCTGTCCTTGTAAAACAGAGTCTGAAGTCCTTTGTGCCCTGGATGTATCGAAGGACTCGTTTCACAGCTGACCAGTGAGCAGAGCCTGGATTATTGTTAAATCGGCTCAATAACGCTAGAGAATATGCCAGGTCCGGACGCGTACCCTGACATGCATACATCAATGACCCAACTGCCTCTTGATATGGTACATTCTCCATGTTTTGAACCTCGTTCGTTGATTTTGGGCACATTTCTTTTGTTAGCTTCTCGGATGGACTTAACGGAGTTTTAGTCGGATTGCAGTTTGCCATGTTGAATTTTGATAAAACCTCTTCTAAATATTTTGATTGGTCCAACCATAATTTGCCCTCTTTTCTGTCTCTTGTTACCCGAATTCCCAGGATATACTGTAATTCTCCCAAATCTTTCATTTTGAATCTGCTTTCCAATTCTTTCTTCAATTCATTTTTCATTTTTGAATCGTTGCCCAAAATGAGTAAATCATCTACATAGACTGCGACAATTACAATCTTATTATCCTTGCAAAGATAATATATGCACTCATCTCGTTTTGATTGATTTAGCCCAATTTCTATAAACGCTTGATGTAACTTCAAATTCCATTGTCTTCCAGCTTGCTTCAAACCATACATTGCCTTGTTTAATTTGCAAACTTTATTTTCTTGGCCTCTAACTTCAAATAATTCAGGCTGCTGAATAAAAATGTCATCGTTAAGATCTCCTTGCAAGAACGCAGTCACTGCGTCCATATGATCAATGTCAAGGTCATACTTGACTGCAAGCCCTAAGATCAATCTAATCGAATTGTATCGTACCACAGGTGAATAGGTTTCTTGATAATCTATCCCCTTACGTTGACAACAACCTTTCACTACAAGTCTGGCTTTAAATCGATCTATGTTCCCGTCTTGATCTAATTTTGTTTTAAATACCCATTTGCTGTCAATCACTTTAGCATTGGTTGGCAAATCTGTGAGAGTCCATGTTTTGTTTTCAATGAGTGCATCGTATTCAGCTTGCATTGCTTCAAGCCATCTTGTACACTCAGGACTCGAAACAGCTTCTTCAACATTTTTGGGCTCCCTCGTCAACGACTGAACATGGTAGCAAATATATTCAGAAAATTCCTTTGCTTTTCTTTCCCTACTTGATTTTCTTATAGCGGGTTCTTCTCTTTCGGTGTTTTCGACTTGCTCAACATCATCATTGGTTTCAATTTCATGGACATTACATTCAACCTGAATTTCTTCAATTTCTTGTTCATCAATTTCGTCTGCTTGAGTTTCTTCGATCTCACACTCTTCACTTTCTTCGGTATGATCACGGAGGTTCGTTTCATCGGTGATTGGGTAAAACAACCAATCATTGTTTTCACATTGCGATGCCTTTGGAAGTTCTTTTTCAAAAAATACAACATCTCTAGCCTCCACAATTTTCTGTTTTCTTATGTGATAGAGCCGGTAGCCTTTCGAACCATTTGCATAGCCCACATGAATGCATTCTTCTGACTTCGGGTCCAATTTTCTGCGTTGTTGTTTAGGCACGTGAACAAATGCCCTACAACCAAACACTTTTAAATAGGATAGATCAGGTTTCTTACCTGTGTAAGCTTCATTTGGTGTGACGTCTTTCAATGTTCTTGTCGGTGCTCTGTTGATCAAGTGGACAGCTGTATTTACGGCTTCTGCCCAAAACCTTTTCTTCAAATTGGCACCAATTAATAAGCAACGCGTTTTTTCTATGATGGTGCGGTTCATCCGCTCTGCAACTCCATTTTGTTCGGGCGTATGTGGAATCGTTGTTTGGTGACAAATACCAGACAATTTCAGCAGCTTGAGCAACCTGTTGTTGACATATTCAGTTCCATTGTCAGTCCTCAGAGTCTTGATTCTATTTCCCGTCTGATTCTCTACCATATTCTTGAATTCTTGGAAAACATCGTGTACTTCTGATTTGTTTCTTAGGAAGTAAACAAATACTTTGTGGGTGAAGTCGTCCACAAAAGTGAGAAAGTATTTTGATCCTCCCAATGAATTTTCCTCCATAGGACCACATAGGTCTGAATGGATTAGTTCCAAGGGTCGGCTTGAGTTCTTGACATGTGGCTTAAATGGTAGACGGTGTTGTTTGCCCTGCACACATACCTCGCAAGGTTCACTCAGCGAATTTTTGAAATTCGTTCCCGTAACGACCCCGTTTTTTATTCGGTTCATGCTGTCCGTTGACGGATGGCCTAGTCTACTATGCCATAGATGTATATTGTCAGCAACCGATACTGAGTTAGCACCGTGCACCTTATTTTTCGGTCGATCCAGTTTGTACATGCCATTCTTCAGTGTGGCACTGGCGATGAGGGCGTTGCTTTTGTCGTATATACTGCATTTACTGCTCTCAAAGTAGACCTTGTGCCCCTTATTGGTTATTTTGCTTACAGACAGCAAGTTTGTTGTCAAATCTGGCACAAACATAACCTCTTTTACGTTTATTTTGTCAGGTGTACCACCTGTACAAACGTCCAAATTTACCTCCCCCACTGCATCGACATTTAGACGATTTTTATTGGCTACTATAATTTCCTGCGTGGATGAAGGAGGTTTGCTTGCGGATGTCAGCCATGTTTTGTCGTTTGTTAGATGGACCGATGCGCCGGAGTCGATATACCATTCATTTTTTTCAACATGATCGTTTCCCGTTGACAAGACTGTTAAGAAGGATTTCGCTTCCTTCGTGTTGGAAGATTTGCCATTTTCTCTCTGCAGGCGAGCCTTTCGTTTAAAACAATTCTTCCCGAGATGACCAATTTTATTACATTCAAAACACCGTGGCCCATTTTTAGTATAGTTCTTCTTTTCGGCGTGGTTTCCGAAGAACGCTACTCCATTTTTGTTTGAACTGCTTGTATCGACCTTGACCTCTTGTAATAGTTTCACCTTGATGGAGTCACTGGTAATGGCGATACCGGAGCTTTCTAGTCCCATTATCATCGGGCGATAATGGTCTGGCAATCCAGCAAGTAATAACGTCCCGAGCCATTCATCACTTACAACAAAACCAATATTCGTCAATTTATGTCCTGTTGAAATAATCTTGTTAACGTATTCTTCTACGGAATCACAATTTTCCAACTGAGTTGTGATTAAGGTACGTAACAGGCCAACTCTTCGCGTAAGTCCTTTATCGTCGAAGGCCTTGATTAAATTTTCCCATGCCTCTTTCGCGGTCTTCGCATTTTGCACGTGGACATAGTTTATGGGGTGTATCGACAGGATTATTTTGGCCTTAGCCTTTGCAACTTGTTTTGCCGTAGTGTTCGTACCCTCAACACATTCCCACAACTCTTCATGCTCCAAATATGTTTGCATTGCGAATTTCCATGAGTTGAAGTTTTCGCGCCCTAGTAGTTTTTCGATCGGTGGTAGCGTGGACGCTGCCATTTTGTTGCCGGAACACAAAAGTTTTTATCACTGAGATATATCGGATTCACCTTATTTTTACACGCGGCCAAACAATCAGCAGTACCCTGGGCCCATAACCTGTAGCAAGGTTTTGCTTTATCCAGTGGAATTGATTGTTTGGAAATTATAGGTGAATAAAACTGAACGAAACGATTGAAATGTGTATTGCAACTTGGTGGTACATCAACTGAACTTACAGTGTCAAGTGCGCACATGCGCAAGCTTATGTCGGTAATACAGTTAGCAAAAGGGTAGTTTTCTATAATATCAACAAAAACAGATAGATGGAAGGACTTCTCTGCAAAGATAGACAATCTTCCATAAGCTTAGCAGCAAGATTTCAGAAAGTTCTTACAAGGACCTGTCTACTAAGAAGACACTTTACGGCTCCTATTAAGTACGCACTTTCCAAACTCTACTTAAATCCACGCTAAATATAAAACTAAAAACATTCGAAGTCAGAGGTAAGCAATTGTTACATTAATTAATGCGAAAATCAACGATTATTGGGTGGTCAGATGAGAAAATAGTACCATCAATGCTCTAAAGGACGCTAACAGCATTAAATTCGCATGAAGTGCGAGGTTTCCTAGAGCTACCGCAAAATAATTAGAGAACAGTTAACACAATGAAAGGTAATAAACTTCAAGTAAAAACCAAGGAAACGTTGGATTAATTTTCATAAAAAGCGATCGGAAGACTCCTCGCCGACCTAAAAACTGACGTAAGGCCAAGACCTACCGCTCGAAAAATGGAACGCCTGTTAACGCTAAAAATTCTTTCCACCCCCCGGCGCTATTTGTTCAGACCAAACACATCGAAAACCACCGACAAAAACGTATACAATAAATACTTAATAGGTACGGCTGAACCAACTTCTTCCTGATTTCAGCAAATTTTTCAAAGTCCCGTTTTCTTTTTCTTGGAAAGAAATCATAGAACAAAGCTGAAGCATGGCCGAAGGAACCTCGAAACTTGACTGAATTTTGCTTTCTGCGCTTCAGCTTTTATAGGGATTTAAGCTCATTTATTTTGTCATAGAAAAAAATTATTTGTTCACGACATCCATTTTTTCCAAAGTGATCTAATCCAAAGACGGAATTTTGAATTCACTGAATTAGGTGAATAACACACATCCTTTTGGATGGTCGAAAAGAGCGTTAATTTAGTTTGATCACTGATGAAATGAACAAAAAGGATAATTTTAACACTCAATAATACTGGTACACAACATAATAGTTACAGGTACCGTATTTGCTTCATTTCTGGAAAAATGAAACATTTTTTAATCAATGTTTTAAAGCAAAGGTATTACATACAACGAAGACAAAATCAGTCAAACACAATGAAATTTATATGGGTACATATATGATAAAATGCAAAACAGCTCTATAAAACACATTTGACGTCACATTTTTATTGCTACGTAATATGTCGACGCATGATGATTGATTTTATAATCCAACCTTTAAAGAAATACCAGGTTTGTAATAGTTGGTGAAAGAAAATTTAGCACATATTGAATAGGTAATATTTTGAATTTCTATTACTTCCAGAATTAGTCAGTTCTAGTGACACAGCTGTAAAATTCTCCGACAATGAGATTCGTCGCGCTGAGGAATATAATTCCTCATTTTATTATTATATCACAATCTACTTGTATTTTTACGGACGTTATTTTGTAACATGGACAATTAAGAATTGATATAGTTCCATTAAAAAACATTTTAATGACGTTATGTTGCCTCCACATTAACGCATGTAGGTAATCTGCAGATTCTGTGTTTATAAACATAAAATATAAAACATTTGAAGGCGCAAAGATTTGTCATGCATCGCTTTATTTTCGCTTCATATGACTGAATCAAAATAACACAATTATTGAAGAGAGCACCGGGCCCCATTTAAATAAATTACACCACACACACCACTGAGTAAAATATCTGTTTATTTCAACAATGTATATGAAATCAACATTGATATACTCTTTGCAACTACAAACCATCACAAATTGTGAGATATAAATTATTTATCATTTGTAACTATATTACTTCTTGTAAAAATTCAGTTTTAATAGTTACCTTCCAGTGACAACAAATAAAAACAGTGACAATAAATACAAAATATACAATTAAATATTTTTTTTTAAGAGATTATTGTAGGCAAGAGTGACTGACAGTTTTCATTTTTTTATATCTAAAATATTACACTCACAGATCTAAAAAGCTTACATTGTAATATTTACTTATGTAAGACGAAGTTTTACAACTTCTATCACAAAGAAACACCAATTCCTTGATAGATATTAATACCATTAATAAATTTATCCTGTCATCAAATGCATTATTATTTTAATTCGATTAACGGAAACATAAATTCAACAATATTATACAACGAAGTAATAAATAGGTACCTATTGTAGTTTATGCTATTTACCGATAAAACAAAATTTTGAGATTTCGAAAATAAGAGTATTGTATTATATAAAAGATGTTAAAAAAGTATGATTACTACTCTTTGTAAACTTGTAACAAAAATAGGTATCTACTTAACAATTTAGTTTTAAAAACCTGCGCTTTCTAACTTTCTTATTACTATCACAAATTAAAAATTGGAACTTTTTTATAATAGTCGACGATTTATAAGAAAACTAAATCAAGAATTAATTTTTCTTCCAATGAAACTCTTATATTACTTGGCACAGTTAAATATAGATAATCAAATTTTAATTTAGTTTTCTTACTAAATCAATTTTACATTAATAGCGGCGGTTTAAACTAAATTATAAAAACATTAAATAAAACCCTCAGAGTGCAAACCATTTCAATATATACAAATCATTAAGACATTACCCATCGTAGTAAAAAAAGTTTATGTACTTTACCACTGAAATACACTGATATATAATAAAAATATCAGAAAAATCTAACGGTATGTACAATATATAGATAAATATGTATAAAGAGCAAGTCAGTTAAGGCGCTACACATTATTTTTATCACATATAATAAAATTTGATACAGTTTTTCGCCACTTTATACAACACACACTGCACTAACTATCCCGACTTTTTGAGTGAAATCTTCTTGGCCATGGAAAAGGCCAATCAAACTGTCTTGGTATTGGACCCCCCACATTCCCTTCAAAATAAAGAAAGAAACAAAACCACCATTCTCGTCCCAACAAGTTATTTGGCGAATGTTGCTGAAAATAAACACGATTTTCAATGATATAAAATCACTATTAAGCAGCTTTTACAACTGCATAGATCGCAGCTGCAAACGTTACGTAAACATTACATACGATTACAAAAAAATTAATTCCACTCATCGCATTCCAGTTTCTGGAAAGCATCATAAATGTCAAAGTTGAATATGAATGAGTTGTTTAAGCAATTTTGTACATAGCGAGTGATTACTGAATTTTTTTTTTAATGTTAAAGATCAAATTTATCTGTTCATTTTCCACACAGCGTTTTGTTAATTTTTTAATAAGTACAAGCATATGTTGTGTTGTACCATATTTTTAAATTACTAATTTTTGAACTCTGATATTAATTTCAAATTTAGCTCTATTTTTCCTATGAATGAACATAAAACAAAATACATAAAACAGCGTGCTTAAGGCATGACGTCTTCAAGTAAGAAGTGCTCTGTCATGGTGAAGTTATAGCTACAACACCAATTTTTTTTCTAATTCATGAACAGTTGATTTAATCTTTAGTTCTTCAAAACAGAAAATGTAACGTAAACGTAAAATAAAATTTCTTGGTACACTAAAAAAATACGTACTTTGAGACTGATGTTGTTGGCTAGTGTGTGGTACGTCCAAAAAATCCTAGTTGTAATAAAATAAGCTATAATGACGTCTATAGTGTAGTGGCCGTGTGACAATTGAAGCATTACAACACCAACAATGCCCAGAACCCAATATACCCAATGTAATGGATATAATTTTTTCGGAGTGTCTGCAAATATTCTTACATTATCTTCTGTGTTACCATATATAGAGTGTTTCACTTACATTCCGCGATGACGAGGTAACTAAGTACTAAAATGACTGTATGTCCGCTATAAATAAAATCTCCGCAGTATACATGTTTGCCGTTGACGGATAATCCAAACCCGGACATGAGAGTAAGGACTCTTTTGGCTATTACTAAAGGAGAAGTTTCGTTTGATTTTGGTGAACAAAAGTACGTTGTGCTTGCCACAGGTAGCACGGTAACGTACATGGTTATGGACCGGTACAAGTACAATAGTGACATAATTAAGAATACCCTTCTAAAGACTATGAACCTGAAAAAAATATATCGTTAGAGAATTTAAACAATCACGAACGCAAAGAACTACCCAGAATTAAGGTATTCGAAAGTTAATTTTTTCATCATGTATAAAATATGGATAATAGGAAAATAATCCTATTTGGTATTTGATTAGATTCGCATTATGTGAAGTTTGATTACCTGTTTTTTTTCCTATAAAGACTAGAGAAAAAAATGATATTTTCTCAGAACAGACTGCACACTAACTTATAGATGACGGCATATTGTCCAGAGTTGTGCATTTTTGTCTCTTACTTACTCTTTTGAAATATTGGAAACAGTTTCAGAATATCTTGAAGTTTTTGTAAAATATTTCTCATTAAAAAGAACACACTAATAAATAATGATAAAAAAATGTAATTAATTACTAAGAATTTTACTATCTACTTTTGCGGTAATTTATCTTTTAGTTATCAGTTTTTATCTTCTTAAAATCTGAAATCTCAGAATATTTTATTTTCAACTGCATCTTTAATGTGAAATCTTGTTTAATGATTTTCTGAAATGATAAAATTGCTTATTTGGTTAAGATAAACATATTGATTTCGATGTATTGATCATCGCATTTTTTGGTACTGGTGTCTTTCAGGAAAATCAGATCAGCATCTGCGATAAGTGATAAAATAAATTAGCTCGTATACTTAGTACACTTTATTCGTGTTACCCATGTTTTCTAATATTTTAAATATTTTAATTTTATCATCTTCATAATCTGTAATTACCTAATCTTAAATTTTTTGAGATTACTCAAAAAACTACCGTGCTTATTAAAGCACGGTAGTTTTAGAAAATATCTCAGGAATGTTTCATTTATGACAGAGAGATAGTGTAGACAAATCTACACTTTCATAAATATTCGCTAAAATGATCTTATTAAAATATTTTCCTAATTATCGTCTAAGAACTAACAATGCGTAATGTTGTAAATTAATAATAAAATACTTCCACTTAGAAGTCATTAACTAATTTATAACAACGATAAAATGAAATTAGTTGTCAGTGAGACCTACGTTGTGTCCTGATTTTGAAAGGTTTATTTCGTTTTAGACATTTTTGTTTTTTGAAGAGTGAATTATCACAAATGTTATGACATAATCTACATAATTTTATTATGATTTTGAAACTCGCCGTAAATGATATTAAAGGTCATAACATTTGATTTGTTATATAATTATAATTTCGTCCGTCATTTTTTCGTTCCAATTTACATAGTTGCAAACATTCTTCAAAAGGGTTTTATTCGCTGGAAAATTATATTTTCAAAAAATAATTTATGGAAAAAGTAATAACATTGAAAAAAAAAACATGTTATTAAGCAGATTTGCTTTTCTTTTTTAGCGTTGTGTTTTTAAATAACTAAGATATTAAAGTGGAACGGGTAACTAGAACCCCCGGTATATTTAGATTGGGTCCATCACGTCCTGGTGTACACAGTAAAACATTAACCTACGAAAAATAACATTATTGATGATGTTGATGTTTATCATTCACTGGGAACAGGTTTGGCAACAATAAAAATAGTAAATTGTTGCTCTAATATTTTTGCAAATTTTGAGTATAATTTTATAATTTACAATATTAACTAGCTAAAATTATATTTCAGGTCAAGACAAAAATGGCAGCACCAAGTGTTGCTGGTTGTAATTGCGTAAATTGAACTGTCAAATCTATAAAACAGTTTTGTCGCCATCTTTATGATAATCATATCTTGGATTTCGGACAGAGGATGTCACTTAGAGACTATTTGCTTCCCGTCATTACCCCACTTTACAGTCTGTTTTTATATTTAGAATGCGAATCTTTCCACCAAAAAGGTTAACCGCTGAGTAATACCTCAATTCTGGGCGAGCTTTCGCTGCGACTTTTCTTACCTATGTTTGTGAAAAAACATAGTTATGACACACGAATTTACACAAATTATGATAATGTATTCTGAAACACTTAAAGCCCAGTCGAAAGCAGGTACGTTGTCGAAGAACACATCGGGAAGGGGACCATATACGCTACGATCTGGTAATCGTTCATGTACGAGTGCCAAAGACGTGAGCGTCAATACGAAGTTAAAGGCCAGAATTATCGCAGCTGAAAACGACAACAGAAAATTTTGTCAACGACATCATATCAAAGTAAACAAAAGCGATGGCATCATCACGACACAACAAAATTTACATACCTAACAGGGTTTTCCATCGTTCCTGAGGGAACCTGGGTTCCTCCCGTATGGGAGGTGGCATGTTGATTTTGATGACGCCATTGCTCTCGCTAGCTTTTTGTATGATATCGTCTTCGTCCTCGTAGTACTCCTGGCCGGAGGAATTGTGTGCGTTGTGGCCCCATTTGTCCGACTTTCCCGGATTAGGCAATAAAGGCTGTCTCTGATATAAATCTCCTGCGAACACGAAGATTAACTCTAGAAACTGAACGATTTAGGTAGTTTTCCGAATAATTGTAAAATAGTAAGTGTTCGATATATCGCCGTGATTTTCATTTTTAATTAAGTACTACTAATAAAGCTTGTCATTATGGTAAATGTTTTCTATTTTTTATACAATATAGCTCAGACGATTACTTACGAAAGTCCTTCATTGTAATTTATTGTGAAAAGTAAATCAGAGGAAGGTAAACATGTACTTCAAAAAAGACACTGTGACACTGTTAATCCAAATATTCCGTAATTATCTTAGCATGTGCTGCATTAGGTATGAAACAACTCACTTAAGTAAATATAAGACTTAGCGAAGTTATCTAATCTTAATTACGCACGTTCAATGAATTACAAAAGGTAAATAATGCAAATCAGTCTGATGAAGGTAATTATTTTTTTGTTAGTTGTTCCAAACTGCTTGAATGAACATTATATTTAAAAAGACCGCAGATCATTAGTGTATAAAGGTTAAACCATTCGACAAGAACTGTTCAAATTTTAGAATTAAAGAAACGAATGTTACAGAGTCCTTGTGAAAATTCGAAAATTCCGTTCTCATCGATGAGTTTTTTCTTTTTTTTTATAAAAATAAGTGGCAATAAGACTTAATAAAGTTCATTGTTATTAAAAATATCAAATATAGTATTACAATAATTTACCACTATTAAACTTGATATACAGGGTGAGTTACTAAGCGCGATTTCCTCGATATCTTATTAGTTATTAGAAATAGAAAAAAAGTCAAAGACCAAAGTTGTATGGTTCTTCGAGGAATATACTCTAAAATTATTTTTAACTATACAGAGTGTTTTGATTATAAGTGTAACACACAACTTAGTTTTTTTAAATGAAACACCCTATATATCTTTATAAAATTTTGATTGATTTCTTAGATTTTACAACCAGTTTATTTTTGAAATTCCAATGTGACATTGCGACGTTATTCCAATTTTCTTGTTTTTTTGGCAATGGAAAGGTCCACAAAAAAAATATAGTAGGGTTATTTTTAAAATCTGTTACAATATTTTGTAGAGGGATAAAGAAAGGTACGCCCTCTGTTGTGGCATAACTGATATTAAATTTTCATATATACTGCATTTTATTTTTTTGCTGAGTATTTTTCTATATTTACAGTGATTTTTAGAAGAATGAGAACAAAAAATAGAGTAAGATACAATAATGTAATATCGATACTTGAAAATTGTAAAGTTTTAGTTTTAAACACTCTGTATATTAAAATTGCCATTGCCAAAAAATTTCAAGAAAATTGGAATAACGTGGCAGCGTCGCATTGGAATTTCAAAAGTAAACTGTGGTTTTAAAGGCTAAGAAAAGCTCAATCAAAATATGTAGATTGTTTCAGTAAAAAAAACTAAGTGGTGTGTTACGCCTTTAAAATAGAGCACGCTTTATAGTTACAAATAATTTTAGAGTATAATTCTGAGAGAACCGTACAATTTTGGTTTTTGACTCTTTTTTCTATCTCTAATAATTAATAAGATATCGAGGCCCGCGCGCCCAGTGACAGCCTGTATGTACAGTGTATTCCACTTTTCATATTTTTTTCATTCATTCAAGGATTGTTTTAAAAAAAATGTAGGATGTTGAAGTAGATAAACAAGCTTGCTTTGTTTCAAGTAATATCTTCTTCATAAAATTTTGTGATAACGTCACCAAATCACGTCTAAGGGACGAATATATTAATTTGGCTAAACACAGGGTGATCAAAAAATGGCGCACTAACTAACTCTATGACATGTTGTCGGACTGTTTATTGAGCAAAGAAATAAGTTCAAAAATCTATTTCATAATCTAGTTCATAAATCTGACAAAATCTTTTTTAAAACCTACATATGTATCTAAATCAATATTTTGTTCGTGTAAGTGAACGTCAAATTGACGTATAACAAAAATAAATTGTTTTAATATTTTTTCTCTGACTTAGATTTGTGAAATTAAAAATGTACCGCTGGGTTAGTGCACAGTTTGTTTTATCACCTTGTATAAGTACATAATTCTATAAATGGAAGTGTACAAAAACACGCGTTATTCTCCTTATTTTAAATGAAATTAACTTAAGTTTCTTGCTCTATTTTAATTTTTTCTAAAAACCTACATGCAAGATTAATAATAAGGCTGGATTAATAAATCACAGGTGTTATTTCGCACATTTTAAATAGTGTTTATTTTGCAAAATTTTGAGATGATGTCACTGCATTTTTGGTGGTTGTGAGAGTTTTATCACCTACACGATATTCTTAAAAGAAACGTAAAATTTCACAAAAATTCGTCCTGTAGTTTCGGAGAGTACTTGTCTAATAAAATTGACAAAGCATACTGAAACGGAAGCCCTACTTTTTCCTACGATCAGGAAGAAATAAATAACATAACAAACTTTTAAAATGAAAAACTATGTACGTATTATATTTTGTGTTAACTATAAACGTGTTTTTAGGCCTATTTTTTCGAAATAAGCTTAATGAACAATTAGCATTTTTTTTCCGAGTTTTTCAAATTATTTAGGTCGGACACACTAGATTCAGTATTCTGTTTTAGTACTCTACAGACAGCCGGATATCAAGAAATTTGAATAATTTCCGCTGACCGTCCTTTGTAAGCCTGACTTTATTGTGTCGCAATCAACCAGCAGAAGTAAAAATTTTTAAAATTTGCCAGTAGCGCATAATACATAATATTTCAAAGTTCCAGCGTACAATATTGTGTAATTCATTAAAATTAAAAATAAAAATTTTCGTTCAAGTCAGTTTCCTCGTTTTCCGTAAAATTGTTGGTAAATTGATTACAAGTGTGGTGGCAGTTGATAAGGTTTATACTTATCTTTGAAGATTTGCGAAAAAAGTGACTTTACTAAGTTAGTTATCCAGGAATTTAAAGTAAACAAAATTTACTGTTATCAACAAATTATAAACTTTCTGAGCGAAGCATTTATTGTGCACAGGTTAGACAGCTTACTGCTCATATGAAATGATAAGTAGCAGAAGCAATACCCAAGTGAGTCACAGCGGAAGCTCTTGTCAAACTATTTGCTTTGTCTTTAACTTCATTGTTGTCACATTTGAAGTATAAATGTGTAGAAAATCTGTCTGATTCAAAAATATCCAGCGGTACCTGAGATTTGTACTTTGGTGAAAATGTAAAAATGTAATTAATAAATATGTATTATAAGTGATATCAGTGTGACGTCATTTGGACCCACGCTCACTTTCAGTAAGGGTATGTTTTACTAAGTGAGTTCCATATTATGATGTCACTTCAAATTTGGAGCATATATGCCGTGGGCAAGGAACTCAGCCAATGAAACTACATTGTCTAGAGTCTAGACAGTTGGATTAAAAAGAGGAAATTTTTGGGTTCGTTCACATCATATCTTGAGTTCAGTTAGTTTATAACAATATTTCTGTAACGACGCTTAATTAAAAAAAGAACTTCCAAGTAATAACATAAAAATTGAATATTGCCCCAATCACTTAAGTGGGTTTTTAATTAAACTTCCTACTACTTTCAAAAGTCAATTTATTACAAGGTTCAATACATTAAAAGAACTTTTTTGACAATACTTAATTACGTGTACACACGAAGTTATTGACCCAATAATAAATAGAAACACTGCCAAAACTTTTTTAAAGAAATATAACTTGCAGCTTTGAAACGAATCAAAGTATTTTAATAATAAAAATTGCGGATAGGTGGGCAACCGGTCATAATTACTTTTGGCATAGAGAGAAGAATAAAACGGGAACAAATATTGACAACTGTGTTTAAAAAACATCACACCACTGGTGACGTAGTTAGATTTGTTATTGGCATACACTAAGTAAAAATAAACAAGAACCACTATATAATCAGTTAGTAGATACGTATGAATCGCTTACCAAAAACATGTGTTTTTAAATTTGGTCTGTTTGTCGGGGGTCTGACTGTAAGAAACATGATCTGAGATAATCGAAAACTTCCAAACCACCCTCATTATTGGTTTGCTCCGCTCTGTTTGCTCACAAAAGTAGTTTCCGTTTATCCCAGAATTATTGTACTCTTTGTACGTATCGAATGCATAAGTTATTTTTTATGGGGATATGTGTGGATACTTTCATCGACTCTTAACTAATTTGTCTCTAAATTAATTCATACTTTTATATTTTTAAATATTGTACATCATAATGATATAGAATACCAGATGGAATAAAATCTTATACAACAAATTATAAGTTTAGTTTTCCTTTACTCTATACCTACGTTATTGTAGAAGCCACATGACGTAATCAAAGACTTTAAAAGTGCCTTTACACTGCATGATTTGTCATATGACTTCTCATATGACTTCTCCTAGTGCAGCTTTTTTCGTGTTTACACTGTATGATTTCTCATATTACTTGACCCATAACACAAATCATAAGAGCGGTCATAAGCAAATCATAGCAGATTTCCAGAATAGGACGGGGTCTATTTTGAAGAGAGTTCTCGTACGATAATTTTAAATTTCGCGCGTTTTTCAAGAAATTAAAATAAATTGGTGTTGAAAGTGAGGTTATTATAGATCGACCGAGCCTCTGATCCTAGCCCGTGAAACTGTTTATTTTACTCGAGATCTTTATTACGTCTCGATTGCTTTCTTTTTAATAACCCCACAATCAAGCACAGTAAACCACTTTGATATTTTGCCACTTGTTCACTATTCATTGTATAAAATTTTCACTACTACACACAATTCTTAAATTTAATGTGAGGCTAATACAAAAAATATCCAAAGTCAAGCAAACGTGTTTCGCTTCCCCCAAATGTTAGGTTAGGTTATAGTCGTTTGACAGTGACACTTTGCTCTCACCCCACCACGCTTCAAGTCGAACGAAAAAATCATATGAGAAAGCACAGCAGTCTAAACTCAAAATCTGCAAATGGTATGATTCCTTGAAATCATACAACTTATCATACGATTTGTATTAGCAAAAGTCATATGACAAATCATGCAGTGTAAAGGCACTTTAATGGAACCATATCATATTTTCTAGTGGACGTTAAACCACGCACATGATTACGATAAAACTGTTTGGTTTTATACTTGGCGTTAAATAGAATTAAGTTCGTCAGATGGACCACCAATTGCGAAATTACGCTTATTTCTGTTTTCGAGTGATAGAAATATTAGCTTGAGCGATTAGAATCATAAAAGTGTTTACACGAACAGTAGTAAGTGCCACTGAGTCCAGTTGTTTCATGAAGATTGAGAAAACCTGCACAAATTCGAAACAAAACCGTCAGTGGTGAATAATACTTTGATTCATGTTATTAACAAATAATTCCTGGAAATCACCTTCACAATTTATAATTTTCCTTGCAGATTTTGACGAAAACGAAATAACTATTATCAAAGATTACGAAAAGACAGATTATTATATTTAACGTTGTTTTCTGGTGAAACCTGGCTTCAGTTATTCGACTGAATGAATTCCTAGAATTTTTGATTTTGGAGTGACATAATCGTATTTTTTCTACCGCCCACGTTTTTTGGTTTTCTAATAGAGCTATTAACGCACGCAAATGACGTCACAGCAGTTCGTTAATAGCGGAAAGGCGTTCTTTAATAGATCTGGTGTAATTTAGATCGGTAAGATTGGTAGCAATGACGAGAAATGTCAGGTGAATGTCAGTGGCAAATCTAAACTTACAATTTCCCACGTTTCCGGACGCGTAACTTCTTCGCAAGACATTTGAACCAATTTTAAATTACAAAAACTCGAATTGATTCGAATTACAATTGTTGTTGTGAAAATTCGAACCTCAAATATTTCGTGGTTAGTGTCAGACCGACCCATCACCAACCACGACAAAAGTCCCCAGATTAAAAAAAATGCAAATTTCAATTAAATTTTGGGAAAAAACGTGTGCGGTAGAAAAAATAGTATAAATAACTCGTTCATAAGGCCATTGAGGCACTCATCCTTTATATAACTCGCGGCTTCGCCGCTCGTTCTATAAACTTGGATTCGTGCCTCAATATTTGCCTTATGAAACTCGTTCTTTAATATACTATTTTTGTCAAAATTGTATCCAATTAGAGCGGTCGAAGCACCAAAAAGAATAAGTGTATCAATATTTTTCCACGATAATAATAACTACAAGCACTTCTGGAATTATTTGTTAATTAACCACAACACAACGAACTTTGGCTAGGTCATTTCCAACAACATGATGCAACAGCACGAATAGGATTTGTGACAATACGAAATTTCCGTCAACTTTTTACGATCGTCCTCTAAATTGACACGATTTGATTTTTCAGTCTTACGCTATCAGATGAATTAAGAACTGCATTTTACAGTTCAACAAATTCTTCAAAACAGTGGAAGGTAAACGGAGAATTGAAAGTCTGTTTGACTGTTTTTGTCAAAAATATATTAATATTATTCTGCCAAAATAAAATTCGAAGCCAATAAAAACAGTGAGGGAAGGATCACGAACTATATTGCGACTTTGCGATTAAGCCACGCTCTAATACCAGTATAAAATTTTCACTACATTTGCACAACAGTTATTGTGTTTTATCCGTACAATTTAGCTTTTTTCGGACAACTGATTTTTACTGCAACAAGGTGGCAGACAAAAAGCGATATCATAATCATATATAGAAGCTTTGTGTTCCGATAGTGATTATAAAACGTAGCTGTCAATTTATCAGAATCGTAAATTAATTATAAGACCCAAAATAAAAAAAAAATCATGTTTTTAGAACAGACAAGAACATCTGCTCAATAACTACAACAAAGAATTGCTTGTTTACAATATTTTATATGGAGTTGACTTGTATGTATGTATATGTAGCTGTGATAAAATAAACATATGACTAATCGGTTTTCAATCGATATTCTTTTCTGAAGCTAACTATTTGTCATCTTACAGGAAAATAAAATCAGTTATCTGAGTTCGTCGAATTGTTGGCATCCAACAACATCATGTTCGAGCAATTTTATGAAAACTAGCTACAAATGTGAACTATTCGAAAATGTATTTTTGTTAGGACCAGAAGTCAAACGTGAACTTACAACAAAGCCATAAACAAAATCTAAGAATAACCCTCAAATATACACAATGTTATTGTTGCCAGGACCGTTTCATGTCGAACATAAAATAAACGTTCATGTGGGTACAATACCTTGCGTCATATTCGTTCCTTTGGAGGTATTTGGCAGTTCCTCGTCGTCAAGAGGAGGTAGAGATAGGACCGAGCGTGGGCTCAATAAGGCATGTGAAGAGTTATGCTGTTGAAGCTGAGGCACATCTGCTGTTGGATGGATACTTCCATAGTCAACGAACTTGGGCTCTAATACCATTCTGTAACAAGAAAAGCGACTAATTAGATCAACGTGTATTTCCGCCTTCTTGCTGTTTAAAAACAGAACTAACCTCGCGCATTAAAACAAAACATAATGGAATCCGCAACACAGAGCGATGCTGAATTAGTCTGGCAAAACGCGAGAGTGTGCAGTTCCTGTTTCGTTTCAGTTCAGGATGTGGGGTTGTGTCGGTTCTCCAACATTACCTTTTTCATTCGAACATCAACTTATTAACGTCACTACGATTCGGAACATCGAATCATCTTATTTTTTACTGCCGTCTGGCCTCGTTATTACCACTTAGTTGAAGTGTAGTTCCCGTAATGAAGGATTTAATTAACTCTCATTATCGTCTGCGCACAAATATCAGCTTAATTGCAAAATTAACGGTAGCAGTCGTAATGGAAAGGTGACTAACTTAAATAATGTTGATTTTTGCGAACGCGATAACGTTTGTTTGTGTACCTGAATTTTAAAATAGGAGGTAATATAGAAGTTGCAAAACCCCACACTGTGCACTAGAATGACAGCTGCACAATATCTAAATGTAATCTAAATCGATACTTTTCAGAAAGAATAAAACTTCTATTATTTTGTTTACCTAAAAATAGACGTTGGGTTGGTAGACGAAATACCATTTGTGTGAATTTTGCGCCGTCTTAAAACACTGCCTAGAATTTATTATTTAGACTTTTACATTAAAATTAAACTAGAAATCTCGTTAAGTGGCTATTGTTCGCACTACAATTAACAATTAAGTTCAGGTTATACAATAAATTACAAATGTCCGTTGAATTCCGTTTCTGACTTTTGTATCTAAAGAAGCGAAATTTGAATTGCAATGTGGGTGTAATAATAATTATTGTAAGCCGTATTTTCTAGGTGTTGATTTTAAAACCTATGTAACTTTTTTCTATTCAAAGACAAAAACAGGTACAGAATAAATTCAAACATAAAATAATCTACAAGAACTTAGAAAAGCATCGAACAGATTTATTATGTAAATGGTTCTGCAATTTAAATTTTATGGGATGTTAGTACACGTACTGATGCATCAGTGATGTTTTAGAAAGTTTTTATACGAGCGGATTCATAAACCACGACTACAGGAGCATATACAAAATTTAGACAACTTTAGTGCGCAAATGGATGAGAAAACGTCATCAAATTGTTGATGGGGACGATTAAATACATTTTGATTAGCGTTTTACCATCTACACGATATCTTAAATTGCATAAAATAAATTGACAAAACTGGCACTGACTTGAACCTGGCCCGATCTATTTATTATCTCAGGTTTAACACCACCAGATTGATACTAAAGTTTTAAATAATCGTATGTAGGTGTAAGCTGTATTCAAACAAATCTCCACGCTCGTACACCCAAATTCCATTCTTTCAAACAGCATGTCAGAGGTGTATTACTTTTCTTTCAAACGCTTTGTAATTTTTTTTTCCTTGTTCTTTTTATTAAGTTCAAAAATATTCCTGTTAACTCGTTTGTAAAGTAATTCGAAAAAGCGTGCAAAAACAAAAATTCTTAAATACGACAGAGACAATTTGAGAATTTAGGGTTTCTTTTTACTTACTTTTTTTCCATAAAATAAATTTTCCACGAGTTACTGTTATGATTTCCTAAGTCGTTATTAGTGTCTAATTTATTCCATACCCTGTATACGCAGGTGGTTAAAGTACACAATTTTTAAGTTTCCTGCCTGTTCTATACATTAATATAATTTTCTGCTCAGAAGAAAACAAACGAGAGAACCTTCTAACGGAATTAAATTTTTTATTTTTTAAATTAAAAATCCATTATTAAGCCTGTACAATTAAGGTGGCATAAACGATTGTGTAGTTAAGGAAACATTAAAAATTTAGCACTTGACTCACCTCGTTCAAACACAATAGAGAAATACGTAATTTTTAAAACGTCTTTTCACCTAATCGTGCGATGTGTCTTTGAAAATAAATATTTTCCATCACAGCGACAAAACAATAATGACCCTCATCTGGAAACTGAGTTAATATCATTATGTTCGGGTGCTGGTTTTGTAATAAAAAAGTGATAACATCAAAAGTTGTATGTTACATGAACATAAAATTATAATTCTCATTGAAAAATCAACGTGTGATTAACATTTACGTCACTTCCTCTTAGTTGCTATCACCTTCGCTATAAAATAGTACGAAGCCGGAATATCCTGTAATCGTGTATCTATCTATAGGCAAGACAATCTGTTTACGCAAAATAACCCCAAAAATAAATATGATATGAGGAAAAGGAAAATAAATCGAATTGAACAGCTGTTTTTCGATTTATATATAAATATTTATCTAATGATAAAAACGGAAAACTTAAATTGGATATTTGACCTTTTTGTTTTGTGGTGTTCGGTGGTTTTGTTCGAAAATTTACGTTTCCAGTAGTAAGGTTGATTATGAAACCAAGTCAAAACCAGTGTCAATTTAAAATCAATTTAAAAATCACTTCCATTTTATTATTTAGGAAACACTGAAAAATGTCCTTAAATAAACTTAATTTACAATCAATTGCTTACCAGACAACCAAAACACGTTGTAAACACAAAACCAGGTAAACAACTTTTTTTATTCATATTTAAACAAATGTTATTTTGTTAGTAAATATTATATTTTCTATTTATTTAATAACTAATTGTATTTACACATACTTCACCGTTATATCTGAGTACTAGCATCTAGTGTATATTGTTTAGATAGTGCTTAGAATAATAGGTAAATAGTAAATAGTTGAAGTCAGCAATAAACAATCTATATAAAATAAAATATATTCATTTTAAGGAAGTAAATGTTAATGTAAAAGTATAATTTAATTTATAGTTTCACAAATATTTTCAACAACTAATTTGTGTTTGACATTGCTGTTAATAATGTTTATTTTTGCTGTTAAAATCTAGCTTTAACAAATTTGTTGCGCTTGCCAAACTAGTAGTAAAAACAAACACCAGTAAATACACACTCAACAGAATAACTGAGTATATCCAAATTGATATAAATTTATTTTTTCGGAACGATCGAACTACGAAAATAATTTAGGCAAACAGAATCGACAAGAAACGACTTAACGAAATTACCAGTGTTGAAGAAGGTGCCTACAAGATTTATTATTTTCCGGAAAAAACATAAATAATAACCCGTGTAACCGCACCTTTATAGGAAAGAAATATTGCGGTTTTTGAAAAGAATACAACGTAAAATTTATGTCGGATCGTCGACTAGACCCAGATGGGAAAAACTTTTCAAAACATAATTATTATTGAACGCAAAGTTTAGTGTTACATTCCAGCGACGATAAATGTCACTAGTGTTAAGAAAAAATATTTAACTAATAACTAATATTTTCTTGAAAATTTGGTCATGTATTTTCTTACTACAAATTTTCGTATGTCCATTTTCTTGAGTAATTATTTTTATGCAGGTGCCAATTCTTAGCTATTCTGATCTTTCAGGTAAGATTACATATATTTAGGTATATGTGACTTTCATTACATTATCGGCATACTGAGTGTTTAATAGAATAGCTCACTAACACGTGTCACGTTGATTTACACGCTGACCTGACCTGACTGACTACACACGACAACCTACGGGGATCAAAATAGCCTACCTATCATTAGACAAAAATATTCACAGAGTTTTTGGTCCCTAGTGATTGTTTTCTTTATTTTAGAGTTATGTGGAGATAAATAATAAGTTGAAATAAATGCTAACAAAGGTAGTGCATAAAAAGTGATAGTGTGGTAAAACACCATTAGTCTACCCATGAATCTGTTTGAAGACGAAATCGGCACACTTATTCAAAATGGAGTAATATAGTAATTATGTAATTTCTTGTCCAACATTTTGTTAAAAGAATTCTAATAAATCAAATAAGATCAATTTAAATTAAATCATTTCTCGATACCTTTTAATTATACGAGTTAAAGTTTTAAAGAGTGAAAGTATACACAAATAAAATGGGAGTATTTATTCATGAACATAACCACTTAACTGCAACTTAATGAGGTTGTCGAGACTCATAAAGTAAACAATTTTATCGATAATCTATATTTTTGATGAGAACATTGTCCTTTTCACATAAATAATGCTAACGTAAACACAACTTTCACATTATTGGGGAAATTAAACCGTCCTATTTCTTTGATCAAAAAAAGAAAAACACATTTTTCGGGTGCGATATAATGAAGTTATTTAAACAAACTTTCAAGAGTTTGCTATCCTGTTAGCGTTATTTATTTTAACTTATTCAAGCTATAAATAGTAGAATGCAAACTTTTGATATGGCGTTTTCAAAACATTTTTACCTTTTGAAGTTTTTTAAACTTACGTTATTTTAAATTAATGAAAGTTTTTTTATTATACCCAATGGAATATCAATAAGAAAAAAAAACGAGTGTACTTAAGACCGCACGGTTGAAGTAAAAACTTGTATGGCGATCGTAATCAATTCGAATATGTTACATATATTTTTACGGATGATATTAGTTCGATCAAGACATAAATTATAAAACAAAATTGTTTATTTTATTTCGTATTATTTTCATAACCATTATTAAAAATCTAATAACGAAACAATAGGACATCTTTAAATTCAATGTGGTTGTTAAAAAATCAATTATAGGCTTTGATTCTTGTTTTGCGAAATCTACATTGAAATTCCCACTCAAAGCCATGGCTAATTTATGTAAGTCCCGACTGAGCAGCGTCGACCTTAGTGTTGTTTATAAAAATGTGCCAATTTTCATGGATGATGATTATGATTATTTATCCATTTTCCGCTTCACATTTTGTTACACACATTTCTCCAAATGATGATTTGTTAAAGCCATATGATTGAGAATTATTGAATTCGGCGTAAGTAGGTAGGCAGAGGAACAGATGCACTCGTTCGGCTCGCAAATACGAGGATACTCGAAGGCTGACGGAGCAGACTCATTCACTTCAAAATTGTGTGCGAGGTGCGCCCAAGGGATTTTCACTTTCAAAAATGACAAAAGTTTCATCGTTTTCACATAACAAATAAACATTGTTTTGGAAAATGTGTAATTAAGTGTCATAATGATCTCTCTTTTGATAAGGAATATTTTATTATGAATGGTTACAAAACGTAGGAATAATGTGAATAACGACACTTTAAGATAAACATAACAAACAATTAATAATATATCTTCAGATTCTATGTTCCACTGTCGTTCTGGACCGACTTCTTAGGAGCTACTTTATTGAGTGTGCTGTGTGAGAAAGGGTCTCATTTTAATTCAGTAGTATAAATCAATCTAAAGCTTTTCAATATATAATCCTGCAAACGCAATATCAATGCCGCCAAAAGGGCAAGCCTCATTGACTAGGTGTTTACTACCGCTTTGTAAGATACGAAAATGTCGTTGTCCCGTTTCCGTTTGTCTGTCTATTTTATTAGACACTCCGAAACTACTCGACTGATTGCTGCCGCATTTCAGCCGTATTTTAAGACTTTCAAAATTTTATAAACTAATATGGTTTTATACTTGTGAGTTATTAATCCGTTTTGATTTTTTACCTTAACTGACTATATTTTGGAAAACAATTCAAATTATACAAGAAAATTCGAAAAATTTATCTTAGAAGACACAAAATCGACTGCTCTGAAATTTTGAATCAGCCTTAAAATTATTGTATACTTTGTAAAGCGCCAATTAATATCGATGTATGTATGTATTCCTTCCAAAGACTTGAAGACGTCATCTCAAAATTTTGTTACATAAATCCTATCCAAAATGTGTAATACACCAAGTGATTTTTTAAATTTCTATTCCAGTTGGCCATGACGCATAGTGCAATTCAAATGACTGACATAAGTGCCATGGCCAACTAGGGCAAAAATTTAGGAAATCATCTTTTCAGCTTTTTGGAAAAAAAACACAAAAGTTTTACAATTTGTTTTGCAAATTACTAAGCAAGTTTCTTTGAAATTTATTACATATTTTCATGTTGTTATCGATCTGATATATCGCTAACCAAAATTTGTCTATCCATCACCACCAAAATTTTTATGGGATGGGCCCACGAACTGCATTCACTAGATGATTTTTTATTTTAAATCTTTCTAACTTTTGTGAATTTTACAATGATCGACAGACTTAAATTAATTTTAATAAATTCACGTCTATTTCGTGTTTATTCTTCAAATTATGATGCGTAACACTCGATTTTCTAACCTTCCGAATTTGAGGTGGGCCATGTGTTCTTTGAATCGCATGATGATTGACCTTTTTGTTTGCCCAATACATTTTTAATTACAATCTTTACAATTTATTCATAAATCCCTGACTTTTCAGTAGGCCCTACTTTACCCTTAGGGTTTCCGAGAAGACTTTGAATAACATTAATAGACACCGACTTCACCGAATAATTTTTCTAGCCTTTTGTTACTGAAGGTGCAAGAAGGATTGCGGCCAAAAACGTCTTTTTTGGATTTTCTGTCTGAATACATAGGGTATAAGCTAACATAGTTTAATTCCACTTTAGGTTAGTATTGTCTACATAATTCCAACGTGGTTGGCAAAACGCGTTCACAGTTTTTGTAATTCTGTATTTTCGGTATTATAGGGGAAATAAACGTTATACGTGTTTTTAATCTATTTATTAAAAAACGTATTTATTTAAGAAATCTGTATGAGAAAATGTTTTAACATGATCACGCTTCTGTCATTTGTCGACGTATTTAAATATATCTAAACATTTAAATGCCAATCTCTACCCGAGCACTGTACATGTAGCTCAAGTATGTACTTAATTTTTTAACTCTTAAAAAACACCGTTCTCGTGGGCCAGAATACCATCTCACGTAGTTACTAGGATTCGATGTAGGTGACCAATTTGAGTTCAATGTCTACGACTGAACAAGAAATGGATACGAAAGAAAAGTGTAACAATTTGTATTGTTCCACGTTAAACTCATGACAAAACCAAATTTGTTTATAAGTATCTCAGCATCACTGTACAATTAATAAAAACTTAACAGTTATTTTCTCTGTAAAAAGCTGCTGTAATGTTCATGACCAAAAAGTGCCTGAGTAGGTCTGGAATCTTCCGAAATTAACTTTCTGAATCGCAATGCCATATTGCAACTATCCTAAAATTGAAAATTATGAAAATAGCAGAAACACTGGCGTGTACATATACTTTGAAATGTATTGGATATGCAGATTACATGCGCACGAGCCAGGTTTTTAGAGCAGCCATTCCATTTGTGTTGTATTTATTCTTACTTATCAAGATCGCTAAACGAACACCATATCTGTTTATTAAACAAATCGTTAAACTTCTCTTAAGTCGATGTGTTGTTAAAAACATGCACTTAAAAGGAATATGTTCTAAACTAATCGCACTGTAAAATGACACGTTCGTGATTTCGGCGGTATTTACACTACTGTGTCGATGCTACTGAAACTCGAGTGTTTATTTATTGTAAGTAAACTACACAAATTGCTTTTGAAAATTAAACTTTCTTGTTTGTTCAACATCAATTGACAAACACATACATACATACATACATTGGTTGCAACTTTACAAAAATGCCGAACGCACGCTATAATTAGTTTCTTGAATACACATAGAATAATAGCCAGTAAACACACAAGCAAAACTGCAGACACACAAAACCTAGCATGACATTTTTTTTCTTTGTTCCTTTAATGCATTACCATTACTTCAGCACTATAAAACTGGTGACATAAAAGTTTTCGATATTTATTGATCTGCAGACATGTTTATATTGTGATTTCGATTGATAAACGTATGTTACACACGATATTCATTATTTCACGAACTATGTTAACTTTTAAAAAAGTTACATGCTTAACCTGTGCTATGAAAACAAAGCCACTTACAAAACATAATACATATAAGATAAAATAAACCAAACTATAATCATATTTATATCAGTGTAAATAGTTTAAACTCTACTAATTACTACGTTAAGGTCGGAACTGACGTCACAGAAAATTTTTATGATAATTGCACAAAATGTCGACATTCTCGTAACTTTTATTTAACTAATTGATTTTGAATGAAATACATAAAGATCAATAAAGACAATTTAAATTCCACTAAATTTTTTTCGCTTTTTTCTTTTTTTTTTAAATGTCCAGTGGCTACAGTGCTCCTATAACATATCGAATTAGTGACATTTGATGTCTTTTCACCAACTATTAAATGAACGTTTTTTGTACCACGCAGGATAAAACTCATCCCCACTTGCTGAAAATTTTTGTCTTGATTTTCGTACAATCGTTGCACGTTTTCGAATATAATTTTCAGGGTGTAAGCATTATCCTGTAAAAAAACTCAAAAAGCAGGATAAAATTCCATGAAAAAATACTCAAGAACTTTCACACTGCTTATCGTTTATTATTTATCATCAGAAGGTGAATGCCGCGGAGTAATCCAAAGGCATGCAGGACATGGATTGCAAACCTTAAGGCCGGGAATTTACGTTGACGATTATTGTTGTGAAAATTTGCCTTAAAGCTTACCGCCACTTTTGCAATAGATTTACAAGTATGGGAAAACCAAAGGTTGCCTACAAACCACCAAATTACTAAATAATTGAAAAAGTACACAGCACGCCTGTGATGATAATTACATTTTTATTGTGGAAAAACTAAAGTAATAACGCACTGTTAATGATATTTAAAAATATTTTTGTACAGACAATAGTTGGTACTTTTGATTATTGAAAAGTACAGTTAAATTTATGAATAAAATACTGAGCACGGCAGTTCCGCTCTAAAACTTTTGACGGCATTGTTATACATATACGAGTATGTAGCTATCAAATTCTCATTTATTTGGTTTTTATCGCATGTCGATATTCCTACGATTAACCGAAATTTATCTCTTGCATAAAATATGAGACGTTCGGTGTAACACGTTCAGAGACATTTCTCGCATTAGATAACTTTAATTACGGTAATTGAGCGTAAAAAATTAAAGACTAATTCATTGACCATGTGTTTTCGTATAGATTTTGATAACTCTGTACACAAATGAATAGTAATTTTGATTGATATTAATATGGCAGTTTTGGTACTCATTTTTTCCTCTTGCAAAAATAAAATCTTTAGTAGTTTTCAGTTTTCTCATAAGTACTCAAATATTCCATCTATGTTTTTATTATTTTGAAAGTGATCCATTTAATTTTCTTGATAATCCCAAAACCATAACCTTGCAATTTCCACATGTATTAAATAAAAAAAATAAATGTATTAAATGGAGAATTCATTGTTTTTCATAGATATGGCAAGTTCTGTCTAAACAAATTGGAACCAATTTTCAAGTACTGTAAGCAAATACACCTTGTGTATTTTGATAAACGGATTTGTTAATACAAGGAATGCCAACTGATTGCACGCTAATTCTAAAATTCTGATAAATTGAGCAACTAAGACTTTCTACACCTCTTTGATAAGCCAGTGTTTGTAAATATTAAATTGAAGCTGTACAGGTGAATAAAAAACTGATATGGGTGACGTTTCCATACACTTGTATTATTTCGTTCCAATGTTTTTAGAAAATCAGACGCTATAATAATTAAATGAATAATTGTGACGAAGACATTTTCACAGTAAATTACAGCTTATATCAGTTAAGGAGTTACATCGGCCAATTTTAACTTGGAAAATAACAGACAAATCGACAAGCTTGATTTGAATTTTAATAAGAATTAATAATATCTTGATTGGAAATAGCGAATGCTTAGATTGGTCCAGATGTCGACGCTTAATTGTTTCCAATTGTTACAAGATCATATGTAGCGAGACCAGGGGAGGAGAAGACGGGCGATCAAAAAGTTTTCAGATTGGGGTAGGTTATGAATATATTTTTCATTTCCTTGATTAAACCTGGTGCGTCAAAATTCAACCTTGTCAAATCAAATTTCGACTAGGTAACATTAAGTTTGTTTTCAGATTCATAAATTATGGTTGTCTAGAGACAGAGAGTTGTCTGTTCCGACATTAAATCATTTGAATCTTCGCTTTCCATTTTCTTTGATTTGTTGACATTGACGTTTGGCAGGTTCACTGGTTTAATATTATTGTAGACGCACAATAAGAAAAACCATTTGGCAGTTGACGTTCGTAAATTTCTACAATTAACTATCGATTAGATATTATTCAAAGTGTAGATAGAGCAGACTCTAGGTTTTTAGTCCACATTAAAAAGCATATCAACAAAAGAAGCTTCCTGGTTTAATGGCCCCAGCTGTGAGTACCAATACTCTTCAAGCTGCCATTTTCCCAACACAAACTGAACCCCTTGTAGAATCCATGAAAGGAACTTAACCTTGATGAAAACAGAGAATGTATCCCCATCCACGTTTCTTACAACATTAAAACTAAAATATTGGCTGATATACATACAATTAAGTATTTACTAAAAAGTAACAACTTTAAGTAAATGCAAATACTTACCAGTAAATACTAAAAGTAGAAGTACTTACTGAAATTCATATGCATAATCTTATACTTTTAATACTAAGTAAATACTTCTGGTTTTTCCAGTAAATACTCGTTGCCACAAGTCGGACAACTACTGTCTTCCATAAAATTAAATCATCCAGAAGACAATATGCATTTGAAATTCTTCACTTTTTGGAAAAAAATAAGAAAGAAAAATTGACAACATTCTGTAAAAAATGATTCGTTTTGTTAAACAACCACAGACGACAAATATAAGAAACAGGAAAAAGAAGCTTTAAAAAACATTTCGAAAGAATACATGACAAATTTTAAGGAAGGTATACCAGGTAGCAAAACCTCGTTGAAGAAAATACACAACGTGAAAACGGAATTAAAACAAAAAGCAGATGGTAAACGAACGGGACACAAGAAAATTGTTCTTAAGACCTGGGAAGAATCGGTTTCTAATAAATCTGGTGGATGATCGCAAGAAAGAGAAATTCCGGCTTTACACAGAATTCCAATGGTTATAATACATATCATCAGGTGCAACATTTGGCGGAATCATTGAAGAAGATAAATGCCACCATCAATAAAAAAGACAGTTTAATCTCTACCGGAAACGGATAAAACAAAACTTTTTATCAACAAATGACTTAGCTCGTGCTATCACAGCAGCAACAATAAAGATGTAGAAAAGTTTATTAATGGATCCTTAAAGTACTCTAATCACACTATTTGTAGTGCGAATAAAATTCGCGCCAACGCTGTATGCCTAGAATTTTATTATCTTTTTCATTGTTTCCGACAATTTCTTTCAGGCAAAATCTTAGAAAAGTTATTTTTATCATTTAAAAATTTGGAGATATGCACAATAAAAAACATGAAACTGTTATGTTTGACATCCTGTGCAAATGAGCTATGATATCATTGATTAAAATTGGAAAGCGTTTTATTAATTGTCCAAAACATCTTTCGATGGCGACTCGATTTCTTTTGTGTACAGGTCAAAATATTCTTCCACAGGGTTTTTTGGATGTCTATAAGGTGATATTAGTCGAGGGGAAATACCATAAAACCTGAGTCTCCTAGCACGATGATTTTTTAGAAACAACCGTTCTCACAAAATCAGGTGTTCTACCTGAGCCCATTCATAATCTTTGTAAATACGGATTATCTTTCGTCTACTTGCCCTACGCTCCTACATACTTTCTTTTCCCGTTTCTAGAATTTTCTAAACTCTTTCTTTACCTACTTCCACCTCTTCGAAACCGAGCCTACCTGTCGACCATTCAAACACCCTTCGTTCTTCTTCTTCCTCACACTCTCAAACAGTAGGGAACTAAATAAAATCTGAAAACCGCAACCGTCGCTTTTTCTAAAAATCATCAACGATACCCACAATTTAATTTTATTTAAATGGTTAAATTATGAAAGTTTACTAAAAAGCAGCTTGAAAAACTTTTGTGACTTCAAGTAAATTTTTTTTTTATGTATAAAGACTAGAAAATTTTTGAAATAGTTAGCATTAAGTATGTTGTATTTGTAAGTTGAACCTTACTTTTACTCAAACGAAAGCAAATACTTGACTTGGAAATTTCAGTATAAAGTATTTACTAAACTTTATGCATATCAGCCATTATTTCGACTATTCATGTCCAGAAAGGAATGACAATGGATACTCATAACCAGGTTTTTGCTGCAAATGGCAAGTCAATAGCTTTTGAATTGTCTAGAATTTTACTCCAAAGTACTTTAGACAGCCATTTCAAAAACACGCGATTATTTTGACGCAGGATTTTAAAAAGAACAAAGTGACATAAAACTTACTAACATCGTTACCAACCTCGTGGTTAAAAAATTCACCACTTTTTTAAATTTAGTTGGCTAGTTAAAAAATAAATAATACCAAAAATGAAAAATATATGCATAGCCTACCCTGATTTGAAAACTTGTTGATCATACGTTATTTGTAAGGGAAGAACGGACGTGCAAATATTTTTTTTTCACAAAGGTCTGTTAGTGTCTTTTAATTTATTGATGACGGGTCTGAACGATCTTCGATGTTACTGTTAATTTCCAGATAGTGGCCTCTTGCTGTGGAGCAAATTACCTTCGTTTTGTTAACAAAAATAAGTAATCTAAGGAAAATGAATAGTCAGAAAATTGCGTTGTGTAATAAAATAGAAGATTTTCCAATGTAATCTATTAAAGGCCTCGTGGGAATTTTTTTCAAAATTACTTATTACTGTTGGTAATGAAGTCATTTTCACACAGTTCACATGTTCTATTCGAAATCTGTTCTACCGTCTTGTATTATATTGTATTTGATACGAAAATTAATAAAATGTCGTTTTCTTAAGGAATGTTTATAAAATCTGACACCACGAATTTACACTGCCGTGCGAAAGTCAATCACACTTACTTGTTTTGTCATTCCAAAATTTAGTTTTACGTAGATAATTACAAGGCTGGTTCTTATTATTTCGCAAACATGTTTAACAAAAAAAAGTGTGCGTCATAGTAGTTTACGAGTGAATGAATACGATGTTCAGACATGTCAGCGCCATTTTAAATCACGTGGTCTTTCATTTAATTTAAAAGGTATGCATCGGCATGAGTAAATGCACACAACACGGCTCTGTTGTGCTGAATATTATCAATACATTAAACAATAGAAACTAATTAAGTTGTCTGAAACATTTACAAACACGAATAGTATTCTTTTTAATCTCGATAAAAACAAAGAAAGAAAAAACAATCAGAAAAACCGAACCTGCTACCGAAGTATTAACCCAGATTTCGATGAAGTAACAGAAAATATGTTGTTTAATAACAGTCGCGACCTTGTGTAACCACATATTAGCTAACCGGTGACAAGTGAGCCCCCAACAACCCACCTAATAAATCCGGACTGGTTGTCAACTAGTCATAGTTGAACGGTAAGTGATGTGGAAGTAATTCTCATACAGCACTGCTCCAACAAAGGGTAGAAGAACTTTGAACTTGCCAATAAAGCCTCTCCTCAATTGCTCGACCAGACGACTTCTGTTTCCTTAGCTGAGACAGCAACAACGTACAACGCCAGGTGCATTTCAGAGGATTTCACCGACACACATAACCTAAATTTTGTCGAAAGAAGTATGTCGCGCCCGCACTTTTCTATCAATTTTTCGAAAACATATGTTTTGATTTTGTTTCGACGTCACGTGTGACACTTGTTTGACGTTTCGGGTGAAGAAAAGAAGATGCACGATTTAATTGGACGCAGGCTTGTACGTTGAACACCACCAACCCGACTGTTTTCGCCTAACTGACGTTTACGGTTTACGGTTTGCGTTACGGCGGGCTGGAAGCGGCGCCAGCGCAGTCACTGGGACTCATTTGTGGTATTTTGCCCCATGATTCGCAACGACTGACCCGGTGAAGATCGAATTTTCAAACGAGCTCGGGCATTACAGGATTTATTTTCTTTACATAACATTGCTACTATTAAGATCGACGTGTAAAACGTAATATTTCTTTTAATGATAAAAATGCCACAATATTCAATTCTCAAGGTAATTTCTTGCGTGCTCGTTTTTTTTTTTTAATTAATTTAATATTTTACACGTATTCTGTTTTCATTACGGAATAAATAATCGACAGATGAGAAAAAAAATTACAGAACATGTGCATAAATTGTCTGCGTTCTTTTCAGTGTTAGAAGAACTGAAACGGATGAAAAATCATTAGGAAGCCATTAAATTTTCGAACGTACCGCGTGATCAGAAATGACTGGGTCTGTTGGCAGTACTTTTTAAACAGAAATGTGAACTTTTCTTGCGTTTATGTTGGTATAGCGGAAGTAATCGTGTGATTGTGATAGATGCAGAGATATGTAAAAGACAGATGCGGTTATAGCTTTCCCGATCTAGGGCCAACATCTATGATCTAAGAGTAGCAATACTTTGTGTCGCCTATCCTTTTCTATATCAGCACCAGTACTATGGATTGCCAAGTGTAGGCTACATCCATCACTCTCTAAAAGGTGGTTGTCTTGTTATTGGCCCGTTCTGATGGCGGCAATTATAAATAATCATAACCACCCACAGTCTGATTGGTCTGACAGGGACCGGCACAAACACAAGAACGGCATCAACGACAAACGTTGCGCCAACTGATTGGTTGCGCCGTACAGAGCGAGACCTTCAGATATCGGGTTACCATTGTACGTGCTAGAGAAAAAGAGGGAGATATAAACGTACACTGACATCTTGGGCTTTAACGTATGTCCACGAGAACATTAAATATCTGTATCTAGTCTTTTACATATCTCTGGATAGATGTCAGTCGTGGTGATCATGACATGCGATAAATTTAGGTTATGTTTTGGATACATTTTGCAATTAAAAATGTCAACAATCGGTCAATCTTGACAGTTGAGAACCGGAAATTATAGAAAACATGATACCAATTTCAACTAAAAATCCAGGATTACCAACAGACTGAGTCATTGCTGATCACGCGGTACTAATTTGTGCTAAAGATTTTATAAGGAATTTATTTCAAATGAGTGTTCAAATTCAAACTATTAAAAACAAATTATACTATCAAAAGTCTACCAGAGAACACCTAAATAGGTACTTTGAGAAATCATAACATTCATAACAGCGGCATCGCAGCACTTCTAGTTCAGCAGAGAATGGCAGTCATAAAGGTCTTTTCTTATACTTTAAAATGTGCATCGTACGTATTTTTCAATTTGTGTTTCTACTATCCCGTCATGAGAAATTGTCAATACAGTTCACTCTTAAAAATTTGACGTAAAACGTATTTTTACTTTCCGAGTATAAAAGCTGAAGAAGTATTGTTTTTTTAACGTTTCATAACATCTTGTGTATAAAAACATAGGTTTCCCGTTTCCCTCGTTCTGTCATACGTCGTCTGTTTGTAGTCTGTTGGCAATTTTACCAGATAGATAATGTTTGAAACTATTGGACTGGTTGTTGTGAATTTTTATATTCCCTACATTTAAACTGTGGTGGATTTTTCACAGGGCCTGAGAAAAACTGCAGTGGTAAGGTAACCGTTACTTGTTCAGTATGTACTAGTGTTTAAAATCTACGTAGGATTCGTCATTCCTTCTCAAAAAATTGTACATTTAAGTAGAACTGGAAAAGCTTGTGTTAGTACTAATATTGGAAAAGATTTTATTATAACGTGAAATGAATAATTTTACTTGTATCATCGGGAAATATAAAAAAATGGCCTTAAATTAGTTAAACAGAAGTTCCTTAGTCATCGAAGTAGGTACAGTAGAACAAATCCAGCTTTTTCGAAAAATTATAAAATTTGATTACACGAATTTTATTTTTTTTTAATGAGAACTTTTAGAAATTAAAATATAGATATACACATCAGTAAACGTTTCAAATGAGTTTTTCATTAAGAAAATTTTGTGATGACCTCATCAATATTTTTGCAAAGATGCAGTTTGAATAGGTGCAGTGTAATACTAATGGTAACAGTATTGTATTCCCAAATTTTCGGCAGAATGGAGTGAGCCGTTCCCGATTTAATCAATAAAATAAATTGACTCATTCATTATTTATTTCAATTTTTATGAGTCACCCTGTATGAGGAATATAAAAACTTAATGCAGTGATAAATCACAAGTATAGACTCATCATATTTTGGACTTTTTGGATAGGATTTATTCGGCAAAATTTTCACCATTTTTTTGAAGAGGATAAACAAATATATTTTGATTAAAAATTTACCATGCGTTCGGTTGTGCAGTTCCTGATTTAATCAATAAAATAAATTGACTCTTTCATTAATTTTTTGAGTCATCCTGCATAAGCAATTATAAAGAACTAAGTGCGTATACAGTCATAAGGTTTTGCATATTTGAGAGAGGATTTATTCGGCAAAATTTTGAAATGATGGACGTCATCAATGTTTTGGGAGGAAATAAACGAATAACTTTTGATTACGATAACCTTAAAATATTTACAAGATCTCAGAGCATTCGGTTTTGCAGTTTCAAAGTTAAATTGTAAAATATTGTTATGCAGTTTTGATTTTTTTTTTTCGAAAATCTGGGTATCTAGGGTGAAAATTCGGTACCGATTCACACACCTCAAGTGCAGGAATATCTTATTTTATAAAATTAAAAAAAAAATACTACTATGAATTTTGAAGACGACGTCATCTCATTGGTGGTGGGGATGATTAGCCAAATTTTAGTTAGCGGTTAACAAAATTTAACAACAAACTGTCCGGTAGTTTCGGAGATTACGTATTTAATAAAAACGGATATAGACGCTAAACAGACAGACGGAAACAGGAGACAACTTTTTTCGTACTCTAGAAGTCATGACACGTCGAGAAAATATTAAAATGGCAATTTGTCCGATGGACTCGATTACTACTTCCTTAACTTACGCTGGGGAAGTAAAAATGCGACTATTAAGCACGTACCAAGGTTAACTGGAATAAACGGAAGAATTTGAATGATTTTGTATCCTCAAAACAGAGGAGAAAAAAATTATACGTTCTGAATACTATTTTGGATAAGTAGCTATTATTATAATAATTTTTATTTCATTATATTAAGTATAGGTGGGCACAGCATTATAGTATTCTCAAACTTTCTAGAAAGTGGGCTGAATCGTACTTAAAATGATAAAAAAAATTGTGACTCGTGATCGTGAGTCAACCGAAGCAGTGACCTTTGAGTTAGTAATGCATACAACATTTTTACGGTAGAGCCACATAGATTACCTACACTATGTAAAATGTTATGGTGGAATTTTTTTTTTCGAAAATCTTGATGCGGAGTCATAAATCAGATGTATAGGTGTGCATGTTATTTTATAAAATGTAAATAGGAGTTACTATCAACAAATTTCCCTTTCCGTCATTTAATTATTAGTGGAGTGGTTATACAAAATTTGGTCAGTGTTTTATCAACTACATGATATTCCTTGATAACAGTCGGTCTAGTAGGTCTCTGGACTGAGATTTCCTGTCTGTAATAAAAATCGACAGACAATAGACGATAGATAGACCAACGGGGGACCTTCGTATTTTAGGGGTCATGAAACGTCTAGAAAACATGAAAGTAGCCATTTAACCTATTATAATTCTTGCATAGCTTACTTTCGGAAAGTAAAAATGTATTTAGATAAACGAGTGAGTCGACTAAGGGTTGGTACCTGATTTTATTATCGGAGGTATTAAACTTTGTATAAAAATGTACAACGTAGGCTGGTTAAGATTAGTGGCTTTGTTGCACCACAGTTTACATATACCCATGTTACGAACATTGTTTAGATGGAATTCGATGACGTCATCTTAAAATTTTTCTTCCTAAATGCTTTTAAATTTTATAAAATAACATATTTATTTTTATGAATTCGTCATAATATTTTGAGTAGACGTCTATATTTTTGGACAAAAAACCAGAGAATTTCTCGAAATTTTAGCTATATAGTACTCTTGGTAGTATTACACGTTATCTATCCAAATTAATATACGTGTACTTGCTAAAACTTATTGAAACATACGCATATTCGGTTTCTTTACCCGTAGTTTAACAGTTAACACATAATATGGATTGTTATTAATGAATAAAATTCGCAAAATTAAATTTTATTAATTATTATTAACTCATCTACGAAACTGGACTAGTTTGATGTACTTTAGGGGAGAGGGAACACACAATTTGACAACATTTTACATCCTGAGCGTAAACGAGAGAAGTATCGTAATAGGGTTATCCCACTTTGCTTGTTATTTCAACGTTTCATGGCCTCTGGAGCACGAAAAAGTAGGTTTCCCATTGTATTAAAATTATATGTATGTATTTTAGGAATATCGTGTAGATAGATCGTAAAACGCAAATCAAAATTTGTCTAATTATCTCTACCAACAAACTGATGATGGCCCCGAAAAATGTTTTTAAGTAAAGGTAAGTCATTTAAATTTTATAAGATAACATACTGCTGTACTTATGGTTTGTGAGAATACAGTACTGTTATTATGAGTATTACACTGTACCTATTCAAATTGACACAAGTAGCCTTGTCAAAATGTTGATGACCTGATAACAAAACTTCGTTATGGAAAACTTAGATGAATCATACACATAACATTCTCCTTTGCCTTAGTTTAACAGTCTACACATAGTTTTATCTTAACTCGTGGAGGTTATCATAAAAAATAAAATAACATTTTATAATTTTTCGAATCTGCATTTGTTCGACTGTTATTCATGGACGAGGGAAGTTCTGACTAAATAACTTTGGACCATTTTTTTTTTGGTTTACAGCATTCATGTTCAATACTTAAATAATTGCGTACTTTATGACTTGTAAGAACATGTCTAAACAAATTTTGACATGTTTCTGATTTCACAACACCACGCGAGCTGCGATTATGCGGGTATATAGGAAGGTACGGAAGGATGGTTTAGTTACATTGTGACGAGTGGTGTCAATTTGTTCTGTTATTGTTATGTTTACGGAGGATGAAGTACAGATCCGCAATTTAAGGAAAATATTTCATCTGCAACAGAAAAACGAACCGAACGTCGCCTTGCTGTGCACGTCACACTTTTATTCTCAGAAACTGCTTGAATGGCAAGACAAGAACGCTGTTCTGCTGTCTAGAGTTTCGATGTTTTGGCATCGAAAAACAGACCATACGACGGACTGCTGTGGTACTCTTGTTTATGCTCTTCACAATCGTCTAAACTTAAGTTCGGAAAAGCTTCGTTAAAACCATGGACACAACAGGGTATATGTATATTGAAATACTTTATGCCATTTTTTTCAGTATAACCGATAACGCGAATTAAAGAGGACATTTTTAGTACTCCAAATTACTCTGTTAATGCGAGACACCGAAGGGGCTCTAAGTAACTTAAAACGTCTCTATTAACGTTACAATTCAAATCGCTTTTGCAGTTTCCTAAATTAATATGTATTACGTATAATAAAATTTTTACTAACTGTTCTCCGTCAACTATGTTGTGATGTACCAGAGCTTTTGTGTCATCCTGTATATTTGTAAACACAACATATAAGTATTTTATCATGTAGTTAAATATCTATCAAATCTAATACTGATATCAAGCTGATGACAAAATAATGATCATTTAATATCTATTGATTATTATTGTGTAACAAGTTAGCGATACTTAATGGTTATTTATGTATGTTTATTTATATTTTACAGGTGTACAGGATTGTGATTTCGATGGCTTTAATACATTGTCAGAGACTCAGGTACCACACGATGTTAATCCGTGGATGAAACCGGAATGATTTTATTGAAAAATAGAAGATTAAAGATTTGCATTGTGGTACTTCCAACTATGTGGATTGACACTAGCAAAATAAGAGAACGATTTTGAGACATTAGTTGGTACATCTGATTATAGTGATTATTAACAACAACAAATAGGGGAAATTTGGGTAACAACTGGCAGAAAATATCGTCAGTCACTGGCTCAGTATCTTTAGCAGTTTTTTCTTTATGCCACGACAGAATTCATAAATACTGTCATCGTAAAATATAGAGTCCATTTCATCATCTTAAGCGTTTAAAGTGTCGTTCACACACTATGCAATCTTGTTTCGAGTAATGCACATACTCATAAATTTCGAGTGATATTTTTACAACAGCTTACTTTAATTGGGGGTTAAATGCTACACAATTTCAGTCGGAAGCATTGTTTAGGACGTGTTAGTGTTACCTTGGAAGTAAACAATGTTGTAAAAATACCATCCGAAAATGTGTGGGTACACCGAACAAGACTTGCGCAGTGTGGAAAAGACTTAAATTCTAAAGTGACACCCATTTAGAATTCGAATCCCTAAAACGTGCCTCTTAAAGTTTGTGAAAAATAATTGTACTGTGTTATGACACTTGCAATAAATAATCTTACTGCAACTTGACTAACAAATACTGATGATTTACCACTGTTTGCGAAAAAATATCACCGGTTAAGGATAAGAATGTAAGGCAGACCGGTAAAACTACGTCACATAATCCATGGAATTGAGATTACATGGTGATTATTGTATCTGAAAGCTCGTTTTCGTTGACATGCATTTTGGTGATTAGAGATCAATTTCAACTCGACTTTACGGAGCCGCAGTCTAAATTCGCCACATGGCAACACCAATTAGATTGCTAGAACAGTGGTATTAGATATTTATTATTTTTATTTTTTATTTTAATTTTATTATTTTAAGATTATGTATGTATCTCACCCTTTACAAAATACATAATAAAAAAATCATAAAAAAAACACTTTTCTTACCTCGTTTCCTACAAAAATATACAATAAGTTAAATTCATTCTACCAGTGCAGATAAAACATATAATTGAAATAAACAAAATTATCAGTACAAACAATGCAGGTAAGTGTTGATCTAGTAAATAACGACAAACTTGAATCAAATCGCGTTCAGATAATAATCAACTTTTTTTTTGTTTTAACGTGATAAGATAACTGTTGTGTTTATTTTCCCATACAATTGCATAAGGCAACAAAACGTTCTAACTTCGATATCATTTCGCAAAAATAGTTCACTGAGAAATAAGTATGTGTATACGTAACAGTCGGTGAAAACTCGTGGTGCAAACTTTGTGGATTTGCTACCAATTAAGTGTTTATTACTGACGACATACTGAACTCCTTTGTACGTAGCGGTGGGAATTTATTGGTGGATGGTTCAAATTATTTTGATTGTTTAGGCTACACCATTTGCTCCAACCTTCCACTGTGATTGACTTTCTCACTTGTTATTCATTTATAACCTGTTTATCATGTACACCAAGACGAAAGTGATCTTGACCAAAATTATCTTTACTCTAAATACTGCATGTGACATTTATTGACAACCTGTTAACGTTTTAAACGAGATAAGCATGAAGCCTTTGTTTCCAGAGGTGATTCTGTACCTTCGAGGAAGATCATTTTCAGCCGCACGTTGCGTAAACGCAAACATAAAGTTTCAGAATTATATATCCTAACATATTTTTCCTAATCTGACGAAATGATAAATTTAATAGAGAAGATGAAACGCTTTGCTATTTATTTACAGCAAACTCTCGCTAATCCGTCGTCTTTTGGGTTGTAAGATGAATTAATTTCGCTAAACTGTAAACGTAAATGTATACAGACTAAAATTGTTATGAAATGTAATTATTAGGTATTATACAGCGTGATTATAAAAGATCGTAGATCAAGTTGATTTTGGAAAATTTGTAACTGCCACTTTAGTAGGAATTTGCCGCTTTCAGACTTAAGATAGTTAGATTATGATTGACATTTGCGACAGGTATACTTGTTTCGTTTAGGATGTACCTAATAAAATTTTAGGATAATATTGAGGTCTTGGCGGTGGGGTGGATATGTAGCATTGTTGGCTGATGCATTTACAGTAACTCTTGAATCTAGATAATTTTATCCTAAACTAAACGAAAGTATAAGTGGCTATCAATCGATGTATGATCTTTTTATAATCATCCTGTATACTGCTAAAAATCGTCAGATGCATTTTGTCAATGACCCAAGATGTGACTGATGTGTTGGTTACAAATGTAAACTACACTGGTTTTAAACATCTTGTTGTAAATAAAGTATCTGTGCAAGTTTATGACTTGAGGGTGCATTATTGATTTTTAGGAAGTTTTTATAAATCCTTAAAGATAATCAGCTTACGTAAACGGAGAAAAATGTCTATGTGATTCAGAGATGCCCCGTTTCGTGTTTTTAATTGGTTTAAAACTTAGTATTCTGTATATTTTAGGTACGCGAATTTATACATAAGAGGACTTTTACATTTTATAACGTACTTAATGCGAAATTGTGTAGTAATTTTTAAGTACAGCATGTAATCAATAATTATTTTTTACACAAAAAGTGGAAAGCGCTCGGTTCAATTACTGTTAATAATAAATGTACAGTAACTGTGAAATATTAAAGTTATGTCATGGATAATAGATCGGTTGGATTCCACAGAAATGGGTTAATAATTTTTTTTATGCGAGTTTTTCTATCTGTGCAAACGTCGAAGGTGTTAGTAAATGTCAAAGAACTTCGCAAGCCGGTGAATTTTGCTCATTCCTACAGCGCAATTATTTGCAAGTATAACACAATATTCGTTCCACTAAATGACAGAACCCAACGGAATTGTATTATTACTAAAGTTGGTAATTCAGTTGAAATGCGAATCAAGGTTACTTTAATAATAACCATTGATCTATCAAATAATTATCAACAATTGAATTTGACCTTAATTATTTGACAGAATGTGTGACGTAACGAAACGCAATAAATGAATATCTTAAATGAACTGGGAATACGTTGCAATGCAAGTGTCTTATAAACCTGTAAGTTTTTTTGGTGGTTTTACAAAAATAAACGCGATGACAATTTCTAATGATAAAAAAAAATCGTTTTATACCAAAGGTAGAATAATAATTTGAAATGCAATGCGTGTTTGTGCAGCAGTGCATTATCAAGTGTAATTATTAAGTTACCTCTCTTTTTGCTAAATGTACGCATAGCAGAATAATTATACGTGACCTCGTCATATTTCCCATATCTACCTTAACAACAATCATGTAGTGGTATTATTTTTACATTAATTTTCACGAACGTAATTATATAATGACTCAATTTTGTTAATTAGTTTAAAAATTATTCTACCAATTAAAAATTATAAGGACATATCATATCCATATATCCATATTAAATAGACATAACCTTATAAATAATATTTTTTTTTATTATTAAACTATATTTTGGCAATAGTTTCCTCCTTCAAGTATTACACAAATCCAACTAACGTAGGTAAATTACACACAGTATTCCAATTGTTGTAGACGTGGCCTTGGATTTACTATTGAACTTGAACTGATCAAGATTAAATTAGTCCATGTATAAATATCTAATACCACCTACTTCTCCACAGAAGTACGTTTTTAAACAAAATGCTTTTTGTTGTGAATTTAGTCGTGGGGCAGCCTTGAAGACTATCTATACCGCTATACAAAATATAAATATTTGAAAAAACAAACATGTGATACAGTGCAACAATGTCGTTACAAGACTATTTCAAGATTTATTTAGAAATCTAGACGAAATTTAGTATTAATGCATAAGTAAGAGATGCGTTAAAAGGGCGTGAAATGGTTCGACTAGATGTGAAATTAGATCGAATATAGAATTTATTTGTTATTCTGCGAAGCATCTTTACTCACTCTCCGCCATTCATGACAATTTCAGTGGCATTTTCTTTTTCCGTTTTTTTCTCGACGTTTGCTTCATTTTCGTGCACTGTTGCGGAAACTGTTTCAAGTCCCATCGTCCTATATAAACTGTTATCATGCAACTTTTCTAATCACCATGAGGAACTGCCATTGTCCACTTGCACACCTTTAAAATTTACAATATTCGATTTATTTGCATTTTGCAAAGAAAGTATTGTAGATATTTTAACGAGATACCCGACGAGAGATAATGAGTGTGATTACAATGTCGCTCTCCTTATACATCGACCTAAGCGTTTTTGCACATGAGCATTAGGTTATTGTTAACACCATTCGATAGTTTGCAATTAGGTACTTTGTTACTGCTTCTAAAACCGCGCCAGCCGCGTTAATTGACACTTACGCAACATCTGCTGGAAAATTTAAGGCTGTAATAGTTAAAAGAAGTTATTTTTCCACATCCAGTGACAACATAAACAACGCATGATTTATCAGTACTCTGTTAATATTGTGTTACTTCATGGATTCAGATATGATTTTAATTGATTTTTAAATAGCAAACAAGGGTTAGAATAGCGCGGTGACGAAGAGAGCGAAAATAACATGATTCAAGTAAACAGTGTTTTTTAATGAACATTCCTGTGTCTGTTTTATGCTTTTCCAAAGCATACGCATTGTGATTGGTTTATTGAAAATGATAATGTTATAATTGTTAATAATTCCAAGGAGAAATTATGTTATCAATGACTGGTGATTTTTGAAAAACGGTTCGAGAATTCCAAGAGATTAAAATGAATCACTTCATGTGTGGTTTCCATAAATAAAAATGACGGTGGACTACCGAGATAATATAAAACTTCTTGATACCATTTGACCTTATTTTTATTGTTTTTCTGATTGACTAGTCAAACTGTTCATTAGTGCTAGACTTTGCGATAAACAAAATAAGCAACAATAATTATTGTTGGCGTTCAACATAACACCCGAGCAACGCTAGGTGTAATTCCGTCAAAGTTCACTTTAACGTTTTCGTATTCGGATGGCAACTAAAAATAAACGCAAGTTTTGTTGTATTCATCGATCTTGCAGTGAAATGTCAACGTACGATTTCCTCACTCCATTGTTGACATTTTATACACAAAAACCTCATAATGGGATTAAATAGCTTAGACTAGTAAGAACAATGTGGGGACAATCTGCCAGCTAACAAAACAGTAAATTTTTGATGAGGATTGATCGATGTTTGATTTTACACAACTTTACATTCCTATCTGCTGTTTCCTGTCCGTATATCGAACTTTATTAGTACTTAATATTTTATAGGCCATTTAGTAAATTAGGTTTCTCAATAAAATGAAATATTGCCACAGTGTGACAACTCGGACAAAGTGTGGTGAGGGTTTTCGTAAGGTTTGGTCGATACTAATTTGAACACACTTCTCCGGGCAGTGTTTAATAATGTGTAACGTTACAAACAAACCCACATGTTCGTCGGTTAACGTAAGGATTGGTTTGAATACATTATTGGCTTGTAAATTATAGCATTATTCCTACGTCCATTAATAAGTGTGACGATATCTGTATTCGTAGTTGAACAAATGCAATGAATACAAACAACTTTTTTATTTTCAAAAATAGATCGAAAATACTCAACTTCGATACAAATATATCCCTTGTAATTATTTCTGTGTGTATTCTATTAATTATTTTCTATTGTGGTAACATAAAGGTTGTAGGTACCCATTAAATGTATTTTGACGTTTATTACTCGACTACAAATATTTTTCTTTAGCTTAATTGCAACAATTTATTTTTGTAACACATTATTGACATGGGCTCGTTGAAAATAGTGAAACAGGTGAAATATCTGGAACGCAATTTTTTGACGTCTCAAAATATGGAGAGACTTTGATTTATAATACGTAATTTTATGTGTAGATAGTCTTCTATCTTCACCTTCCTATCTCCTCTTCAATCTCTTGTGTTTATAACGACAAATTACTGAAATTCAGAGCACCTTCATGTTATTTAATTGTATGGTTATTTACTAAAACAACAATTTTTTTATGTTTTTTCTTTAAACCAAATGTTGCTGCCATAGTTAGTGGTACCTAGAAATATGTTATTATACAAAAATAAAACAAAAACTGGAAAGATGCTGGGTGAAGCTTGTGAAATTCATGTGTCAGAGTTTCAAAAAGATTTGTTTGTATGTGGTAACACTTTTTAATTTTCTGAATACCGTTCCCTAATTTGATTTTTTGTTTTATATTAGACCAAAGTCGCAAAACAATTAAATTAATATTTTATTGTGTACATACTTGGCTGCAAATGACCTGGAAATGACAAATTTGAAAATTATATAAAAATAAAATTACACATAGACCATTTTTTTAATTTTAGTTTTTCTACACAAAAGTGCGCATATTTCAATAAATATTTTTAAAAAGATGTCGGTATCATACAGTTCAAGTAATAAAATTATGTTTGACGTCATATGGCTTATATACATATATGGTCCGAATCGTGTAAATAACCTAATAAAATTAGTCAAATCACCAATTGTGAGTAAAATATAGTTTTAACTACTGCATTGGTCATAAAATGTAGTGGATAACAGTTCAGGGAAAACCTACAAAAATTTCATTTTATGTTTTTTGAGTTATTGGTTTAACAGGTATTTCGATTAATGACTAGTGGTGGTTTATGGTTCGACACTTAATTTACTAGATAACAATGATAGAAACGTGATTTGATAATGCAAAGATTTACAAGACAAAGAATAAATAATATGTGTAAACCTTACTACTAGTAAACATCAGCTATTCAACATTCAGAATCTGTTGAATAGCTAAACGTGATCACTATAAAAATGAAGCTAAGTCAACTAATACATTAGGTAGGTATTTACGAGTGTACGCTACGTTCCAGAATTTATGCGATATGACTTAACCATGTTTTAAAATTACATCATTAGAACTATCAGTAGCAGCTAGCAGCATCATCATCGTTATTGTTGTTAATATGGATGTAAACCATATTTATTAGTGCCCACTTGATTCTATCAGTTGTTCTTAAATAACATGAAAATAATGAATTTTTATCAACTTGAATTCTGTTTGTAAAGTGATACCTATCTATTAAATATTTTTAATTAACTTACTTTGTTTCATTTTGAATGTTCTGGTGTAGAAACAATAAAGCACCGTCCCTTGGTATTGAAAAATTAGAAGTTTCCTCAGAAAATTGTCTTTTCATCTTGGTTTAAACTACTTTCAAAAACAGAAAATAACTTATTTTGAGTAACTGAGTTTAGCTCAAAAGACTCGGTTTTTGATACGTTCATACAAAACTACGAATCATTAAGGTAATGACGACGCTTGAAAAAGTTTAGGTTACCTGCCAACATTGTCGCAGAAATATTGCTTTTGCTTTATCTTTGTTATGCATGGATAATTGCATACAAAAAATACAGTCGTGAATCATTTCAGGGACGCCTTTTTTTATCAGCACACCAGGAATGCGTCGATGGGATTTTGTAATTTCAAAATAAGTCGATGACGTCGTGGTGTTTCATATTTTTTAAATAAATGTATAATATACAGGACTATGTACATAACAGTACGATCGCTGATCAAATTTTATTTTGTTTTCAATCAGTAATCAAGTTAGTGGTAATGACAGATCCACCCTATTTCTGGATCAGATCTACCAGGGGCGGCTGGTGCCGGGGGCACAAGAGCACGTGCCCCCCCAAAATTACAACGTCTACAAACACACTGGACATATCAAAATAGTAATTTTCAATTAAAAAAATTAACCGGAAATTTGTGTCATAATTATCAAAACTAATTTTTTTATTTCACTCCACTTGTATAAAATGTATCAAAATTTACTTCCACTTACATCTAAAGATGTGTCTTGGATATATGATATGTTATTTCCGACGATAAAAGCCGGGAACAGAGACCGAATCATGGCTGATTTAGACGTTCTGTTTACACCGCTGCCATGGAAACCTCACGTCCTAGCCGCTTGATTCACCTGGACTGGCGGTCCCGTTCCGACAGTGGTCGGCAGGATTGAGTTACTATCCCGGGTTTTAATTTTCATTCTGCGCTAACACGTATGATAAATATTCTTGGATAATCTTCTCGGTAATACAGACATTCGGAAACAACTACACACCGCTTATATTAATAATATTCAGGCACATAACGCAAGGGTCGACAAAAATTGCCATATATTACGCCGATTGATAATGTGCATAAAATTTTGTGGAATGTTTGAATTTGCTTTGCGTGGATATGACGAAAGTAGGGAATCACAAAATCCAGGTATATTTCCAGGTCTGATTGATTTTATGGCAACGGTTTTTAAAGGAACGCTAAAACTGTCCAAAATGAAATTTTGGATGCCATGAACGTAAAATTTTGACCGAAGGCGAAAAGGTATGTGGAGAAATCCTTTTTTATTTTTATTGAATGTATTTTTGTATTTATGTATTTCCGTCACCCAATTTCGTTTATTAATATCTTCAATTTAACTCATCAATCAATTGTGTCCCTTCAGTGCAAAAGGTCACGAGCCGCTACTGCAAAGTACGTCGGGTTCGTATTCTTATGTGAATCATGCTGTATATAATTTTAAATATGAGTACCTACGTTATGTAAATGTAGAGCAATCTGTTATTAAAAATAAGTGTGCACACTACCTATACAAATGACCTTGAGCAATATAAAAACAAAACTAGGATAAAACTTTTATAAATTCATTTACTACTTTCTTTGCGCAGGTGTGTCCACTACTTATTTTCGTCTAGTTCTTTCACTTTTTTTACTGTCCCCTCCCTCATAACAAAATTTTTGTGGATGTGCAGTTTGCGACTGATTTAAAAATGCGTTTTACAATACACAAAATATAATCTATAAATGTGTAACTAAAACTAAAAGAATAGTTATTTTTAATGACCTGTAAACACATGTTTAATTTTTTTAGCAGGCTTGGCGGAAAACTATTAGGTACATTAAACAATAAATTTCAATACCTAATTATTAATTTTAAAGTTATTTACTCATATATTTTCGGCTGTTATGTCGAAATTTAAAAATAACGCTTATTAATAGTGAACAGGTAGCTACGTACTAGGTTGTAATGAATGAAAATCGAGATACAAACAATAATTCAACTCTATAAATGTTTTGACAAATTATTTTCTGTGCTCAAAAATTATTGTTTGTTAGGTAACAGCCAATTAATTTGATTGGTTCATGGGTTTGTTATTAAAAATCAACTCGTGTGTAACATAAATAAATATCGGTTATGTATCCGTCGAAAACCATATAAACATGTTTAGACTTCTGTTTTATAGTATACTTAGTCGAACAATTTTGCGCAGCTCAGCTGATTATTTACTCAAGTGAATCTCTTCACGATAAAATTAAAACAAATAAAAATAGCAAACTAAAGTTAATACATACCTCAGTACACTTTATCACCATGTAATCCCAACACTGTGGTACTTTAACTGAACAAAATTTACCTCTTCGGCAGAAATTCACGAGGATAACTAATGTGAGTCATGCATGAACCCTACCACATTCTTTTTAGACACGTAATAATCATTGAAAAATAATTGCAGTACTCGAGAAGACTACTTTCACTAAATTTAAACTACGTTAGATTTTGCGTCAGTTCGTTATAAACTACTGGCGAAGAGATATTGTGTGTTAAATGTTTTGTTGTAACTGATTTGTTAGCATCACGGCATTCCCCACTTCGATTTGTTGGTAGAGATTCATAACAACAAGTCATAATTGTTAATGTCTACGAACATGGTTTCTGTAATTGTTAACACTTATGTCGCATTAAATTTCGAATCAACTTTCTGATTTAATTACGACGATCCGGTTTTAAAATGGGTACAGTCTGTCTCCGTATTTAGCAGAATACAGTATTAATGTTTTAAAGAAACACATGCTGCTAATGTCGGCAAAATAATGAATTTATTATTTTAGTATTTTCAATAGTATAGTTGCATGAAATGAACTTGGGACCGTGTTATTGGTGACACATTCTTTCATGGAATGGGTAACGTTAGTTGATAAACTGTGAATGGCTCTTGCGTCATTTGTAAATTTAACCTGCAAAACGTGCAAAATTTTGGATTGTACGCACCCTTCCTCTTCAATGGGGAATATTTTGTATTTGGACATTTTGGGTTGATATCACTAACACACTCTGAATAATACTGTAACTCGCAACTGGTCGTTCGTATGTTGATAAGACAACATAAAGCATAATATAAATAATAATTAAGGCATGTTGATAGTACATTCACCGATTTAATAATATGATTAACATCTCCTGCCATAAACCTAAATGATATGAAGTAATTGGTAGGCGGGTTTTTATTAGTACGTCATTGTGGTAATGTTGTGAGTGACGTGTTTTACCATGGTTTTAAATTACATAGTTGTTTTCGTAAAAGAAAAAAAAAAAAAAAATAAGGGGGCTTTAACAAAATTTGAACTTTAAAAAAGATTGATAAAAAATATCCAGTAACTGTAAAAAAAGTAGCGTTCTAGAACTTGTAATTTTGTACTATTTAAAAGCACTCAGAGATGAGTAAAAAAGGACTTGCCATTTTTCAAAATGTTTGACTAAACTATGGCATCCATTTTTTTTTTTTGACAAGTATATAGATATACATTTTTTTGGAAACTACTTACGAAGTAGATTCAGTAGGTATATAAGTAATAGCAAAACTATTGTTACTTGTCGAAAGAAGTCAATTTTTATTTTAAATTACACTCTTTTTCAGTTGTTCGTCATCCATTTTTAAGCTATTACGTCAAACTCATTCTTTTTTAATATAATGTTATATTTTTTGTTTTAGTTTTGGAGAGTACTCTTAGTATTTTAAACAAATCCTACATGATATCTGTATCTTTAATAGTTTTTGAAATGCGCATTTTATCTAACCAAACAATATTGTATATAAACCTCACACAAACGTGAAAAAATTTCTCAAATAATACCAAAATTGAAGATTTGTTACATTTTGGTTTTATCAAGTTTTGATGTATTTCTATTTTTTTTACTTTCCGAGCGTAAGCTAAAGAAGTATTGTAAACGGACCCATCCGGCTAATGGCTATTTTCACGTTGTTCCGACGTTCCATGATCCTTAGAATACAAAAAATTGGTTTTCCGGTTCCGTTTGACTGTCTACTGTGTCGGTTATCATTGGACAAATAATTTCCGAAACTAGTGGACTGATGTTAAATGTTTATTTGAACCATACAGTACTTTTTCAAAATATTCCTGATATAAAAACTTTACAGAAACACGATTTAGAAATTTTCTAAATCTCTACATATAGTGCGATGTTGACGAAGATTGAATTAAAGATTATTTTATTAAGAGAACTAATTTTAAATAAAAACGATGTAACTTGACATAAATATAACCAGAACATATGCGTTAGGTTATAATTTTGACTCTTGAAAAAAAATAATAAGGTCCCAAAATTTTTGTTGTACCCGCCCCTTTACGGAGAAGACCAGCCCTGGAAATAATATATTTATAATCGAAATATATTTGTATATATGTTAAACATATAAAGAAGAACAAAACTCGGCAATAAGAGATTTCACTACAACATTTTGTACGTATTTTAGGAAAATCATATAGATGGTAAACGCTAATCAGAATTTATCTAATCAAGTCCACTAACAATGTGATGTAGTCACCTAAAATTTTGGGAAGCAAATATTGTTAAAATTTAAAAAAATAACATATTCCTACACTTGTGGTTTATGAATCCGACTCCATTTTTTATTCTAGATGTCACAGCTCGAACGGGAATGATGAACTGTTTCACGGTTTTCGGCAAATACCACTAGTATTGAATTTATTCCATAAATAGTTTCCACGCTGTATAATAGAATACGCTATCGAACAACGGGAACAGGGTCAAGTCTAAAGGTAGCTCAAAACTGTACGTCCTGTTGGATCTGGCAAATAATCGTTAATTCAGTGTAATGCTAAACTAAAAGTTATGTTTTCTTGCAGCTTTGATATTTATTTTTTGAAAGGTGAAATGATTTTTTTCTAAAAATATTCTTCATCGTATGGTAAGTAGAAGTAAACTGTAGATTAAGGGTAATCAATTGAAAAAGTCATCAAGTTGGCGTTGCTTTTTTGATAGAAGAAAAACGCACGTGTTTTATTAATCTGTACTGTTTTAGGTTAATTGTAGACATACTTCACAAGCTTACAAAAACTCAAGGCCAACTTGATGACTTTTTCAAATGAATATCCGATATTATGATACCTAAGTTAATTGTTGAGAAGTTCATATATATTTAAAAAGTTATAGGGTGTCCCAGTTAAAATTCCGCGGTTTTATATCGTGAGAACGGATAGAGATATTGAAATTCTGTAAACGCTGTTGGTTTTGGCTTGAAGGGAAAAGCTTAATTTAGTACACTACAAAATGAGACCTTTTAACATCGCCAGCAGAAAACAAAGTTGCGATGTATGGCTTACTTTCAATGCTTACTGTTTTATTGTTGTGTTTCGATACAACATAAAAATTAATGCAAAAGTTTTTAGTTGAATAACACAATGCAACAACAATTTTGTTAAAGAGTTTTGCTTTTCACATCTAGAAATTTAAATTAAGTACTTTAACTGGAAAATTACAAATTTTTGACAATTGCGATTTTTACTATGGTAGATATTTTTGCTTGGTGTAAAATTACAGTATTTGGAAGTATCTGTTAAGAGCTACATTATAAGTAAAAAAATAAAATAAACGTAGATAATATCGAAGATAAAATGTCCTTAATTCCTTCATATTGAAGTTCGAACCTTAAATTTTGGTGGAACGTCAAATTATCTTTTCGATATTTTTACAAAAAGCAGCATCATCTCTATTTCTGTTTTTTTTTTTTTTGGTTAAAAATATACACATTCATTCTTTTAATACTTGAAATCTAGGAAATATTGTGACTCATGCCAGTAAGCTATAAGGGTGTCACGAACTGAAGTTGCTAGACAAAAGAAGCTGTTTACTTTTATAAAATTCCATTTGTCTGGGGTTACTTTTTTATTCTTGTAACAAGTTGAACTGTTTGTTTTCGATCTTCGTCTGTAAAGTTTTTACAAAGTTAACCTGGGTTTAAAAGCCCTATGTTTTAATTTTGTTTAGCTCTTGAATATTCCATACTCTCATTGAATAAAAACTAATTAAATTGAGCGCAATCTGCAACATGTCAAGATTTACTATTATTTTAATTAATTTTTTATTTATCTGCAAATTGATCAATAATATCATCAGTTCTGTTTCTACTTAGTTTCTTGGATTATTTGGACATTTAGTAACACGTAGGTTTTGTCTTGATTGTTGATCAACATTCTTGACTTCCTATTTAAAAGCAACTAGTGTTGATATATACGTATATATCAGTGAAAATGGTGGATTCACGAATGTAAAAAAATATACATATTGTCGTTTATAAACTTATATTAACGATAAATGATCAACTACAGCTAACATACCATACAATGAAACTAAAATTTTCCGGTGTTCTACATATTCGTATCATGCGAGATGAGTCACAATCCAGAAGAGAGGTTGAATCTGTCGCAACGAATTTGTCATCTAAGGCGAATTTTGAATTTGAATCATATGTTATCGGTTTAAAAAATTGCAGCAATATTAAATGTTTGCATCTATAGGACATGCGTCTTATGCGTGCTCCTTACGCACCTTTGTTTTTCTCTAATTTTGACGACCTTGTGTTTTAGCTATATTACCTTGAATCGCAAACAGATGACGAAGTCACATCCATGCATCAGTTGATTAAAATTAGATTAGTAATGTACATACGTGAAAATGACATCTATTTTAAGTTTTAATGTATCAATATTTAGCATTTAAAAACAAAATAAAATAACAATCTTTTTAAATGGCTATCTACTTAGAAATCCTCACCTTAAAAGTGCGCGGCGCCACTTTTCTCCAGTCTCGACGACAATCAGCTGAAGTTTCATTATTTCGAACTGTTCACACTTACACTATCTTTGTAGGAAAAAATACTAATACTGTTGGACACTGGCAGTTTTGAGTATGAACTAGTCTGGAATAGATGGTTATTGCATGTGCTGAATCATTTTTGCTCTTAGAACTGTACGTAGTCATAAACGATCAAAAGTAACTGTTTAACGGACTAAAGCCGAATTTGTGCAACACGTATGAAAAGTTGATGCTGAAAATATTGATTAGTCTGGTCTGTCTATATATTCAAATGAGATTGTTTCGGTCAGGGAAGACATACATATAACTGTATAAGTACGCAAAAATTTCACTTTGGAAAACTACCATCGAATTTATTTTCAGCGGACAAACAACTGGCATTTGTCCAAAGGTTCACCGCCATGTGCGTCCAGTTACAAGAAAGTCCGAGGAAATTGTTTTCTCATGAGAGACGGAAGATTTAATTAAATTAGCCGCATTAGTAATCAAAATGTTTACAGCATAACGTTCATGTCTGCACGGGACTAAATATAAAGTGACCCGTTTATGTGTGACAGAAGTAGGTAACATTTCAGGAATTTAACTTGGTTGTGTTGATTTAAGATCACAGGGACGTGTTTTATGCATAAGTTATGGAAAATGTTAATCTCTACAACTACACAGAATACGAAACATATTCAAGGGAATTTAGTCGGTTCGTAACATTCCTGTTAATTATTAGTAGTAAGTGAAATCCTAACATACTTCCTTCTGTTTATATGTTATGTTGTAGGAGCAAATAACCGAGTCTACAAATTCCTTTCAACTTAAAGGAAAACGAAGTAGCTATTACACAGTATTTTTAGATTTAAACATGTACACTTTAAAGATAGTTCGTTTGACAAAGTTGAAAGTAGACTTAGACTGTAGTGGTTGAAAAAAAAAAGAAAAAAATGTCTATATATTTTAACAACAACAAATAAAATCTTTTTGTTTTGTTACAATTCGAATATAGCGAAAAGAAACATTTTTAGTCGTTGGCTACTAAATGATCGTGTTGTTTACTGTATTTTTGATTCACAAATAGAAATGTAAATGCAACGAGAGCATAACTTCAACAACTTAAAAAATACCAACAGAAATTTTGATCTCTAATAAATTAAAGAAAAACTGATAAAATAAACTCCATTCCAATCAATATAACATTCATAATTTTCAGTGTCTCATAATTATTATTGCTTTTGTAGTCAAAATATGAAGAATGTTTACAAATGATCGTCACACTAATTTACCATTCTAACCGTAATATTTATTATTTACATAAATTAGCACGTAACTTTAGTTAAAAAAAAAAATTTAATTACATTTCTTGTTTAAAACATTCACAGCCTGTTTTAGATATGTAATTACAAAACACCACAAATGTTACATATCAATTTTTTACAAAAAAATATTGTATATTTTAAGGTGAGTTGAAACTAATTTATTTTCGGTTGAACTTGTCATGTTAATACATAATTTATTAAGAAGCTAGCTATAGAAATTTAGATACCTGAGATAACTGAAATTTCAACAACTTTCATACCAGAATGTGCATTAGTATATTTAAAAACTGTATCTCGAAGAATTGTGTTTTAAATCGTAAGACTGTGCTAACAAACAGAAGCCATTCTACGTACAGTAAAGTATTCTTTTAGATTATTATAAAAATGCTTGCTGAAGAAGTATTCATGCGTGAATGTGACGGCACTAAGAAATCCTTTTAAGAAGAATGAGAAGCTCTTCAATCGCTGACAGGACTTGTGGCCATCAACATTTTTAGACGATTTTATACGATTATATTAATTTAGCGGTCATAAGATACACATAATCTTATTAAACTTTGTCAAATGTTAGCAGCATCTTTTTGGTATTAGTTTAATTGTTCCAATTATATCTCAATATGCTCTATGTGGATGTCACTCATTCAAAACGTTTAAGTTTACAGTGGCCAATTTTATGTAGTTAATGGTGTAGAATTGAGCATTTGTGGCAACAAATAAAATTGATTTTTGTTGAAATATTGTATGCCTCAAACTGCAGTTGATTAGCAGTTGGCAAAAGAGAAAATTTGTTATATTATTAGCTGCTTCAAAAACGTAATTACATTTGGGGTCATGTTATCATCCTTCTTTGAAAAGTATAAATTAGTGAAGTATAGAAGAACTAATCATATTTTATTCCGGCAAGGAAAACAATTAATCAAACGAAAGGACATCATAAAGAAATACATTTATCATTAAACAGACAATAACGTAATAAATCGAATAAAGTTATCTCAATTATGAAAACGGAGTTGTGAAAAAAATAATGTACACAATTCATTGTGAATACAAACTTTGTATTGTAGCTGGGTATATTGATTTGGACTGGAGTTTATGCACAACGAAAATATACAGAAGCAAATAAACTGCAATTTGTAGCTTTTAAATCTGAAAATATTTAATTCAATTATGCATGAATTGTAAATGTTTAAACTGTTCCAAAAAGTTTCAGATATCAGATTTTTACCTTTTGAATGAAAAAAAGTTTTCCATATTTGATGCTGATATGTAAATTTCATACTGTGTGTCCGTATATTGTGGAACAAAATCGATGATTCATTTTGGTGACGTCAAATATTTTTTGTTTGGAAAAGAAGTCTCGGTAGTCTTTATTTTTAAAAATGTATTGGCGTCTACCACCATAATAAAAATCATACTGCGGTAGAAAATTATAAAACAAAAATAGTTTAGGGAATATGTGAGGAGGGGCATTTATAGCTGGAGCATTAACTGTGTTTTTATGTACCAGAATAATATAAACAAGATAAAAATGTATTTTATTTTCTTTGAAGCTGTAAAAATGCTGTGTTTTTCTAACGTGAATTTTAGCAGTCTAAATTAATTGCTTATTAAATATTTAATAAAGTTATTTTAAACTAATGAAGATACCGCTAGTATTGTTGGTTGCAGTACGAAAATGGGTCAAATGAAGTGAGGAAAAAAGACTTTAATTAACGTCGAGGAGGAGATATTTTAAGCGAATTTATGTCAGAGATTTAAGAATTACTGCTTTTAGAAAGCAATATTCTCAGTATAAAAATAAACAGTGATGCTCGAAAAACGTAATATTTTATTCTACAACTATTCGACTTCCTCGTAAATGTTTACTTTGAATGTGTAGTTTGACGTTGTTTTGTTAATTTAAAACATCCGATTACATGTGAAGAGACGCTAGATTTTGAAGTTTTAGAATAAAAAAAAACATGTTCTTTACGCATGTATATTTTATAATCTTTGCTGCAGTTTGTAGCATAAAACGATGGCATAGACTAATTGGTGGAGCTTACTTAACTGAATATGAATTAAAAAAAAAACATTTCTTAAAATTTGCCCAATGTCTTACAAAAATGATCTATTGGACAGCATGCTACAGAACCGTTAGTTTCTTTTGATACCCTCAATATATTTTTATTGCTGCAGCCTGTACTCATAAACTTAACAATTACGTCACACTATCGATTCGCTGTTATTATACATTTCAGAAGCTCTGGTCGAATTTTTCCCGAATTATTTTCGGCAATAATTTCGTGCTTAAACAAAACTCATAAAAAAGCTTGTCCTGGTTACATTACAGTTGCTGAAATGGGTGAAAGCCGGTTTTCAGCAGGATGTTCATGAGCTTTTTGTAAATAATTCAGCGCATGTAATAGTGATTTCAGCACATACAGTCAACAACATCGATTTACCTTGAAAATCACGTCTAAATAATATTGTCTGTCCTGAAAACACTGCACTAATTCAGGTCTTTGGAGAATGTTAGGTTATGTTTGCTCTGAATATTTAGCTTTATCAGCATAGGACTAATTCAGCTCCCCGGCTGAAACTGTGAATCGGTCAGGACGACGTTCGAGTTCCTTCAAGCGCATGCTCTTCACTCTTTCATTCAAGAAAACATTCTTTTCTGAGAATTTAAGGTGTAAAACCTGAATCATTCCCTCCCACGTTATGCAGTTTTATTCGGAACACCTTTCAAACCTTTTTTCTCAAAACATGGTAATAGAACATAAATTTCGCTGAAAAGGTCATAAATGAGTAGGTCACCCACATATTCTTTGTAAATATTGATTTTAAGACAAAGGATTTTTGCAATGATTTGTCGGTCTGAAAGGGTATGATCAGATTTCGAGCAGACTCGACTACTACTCATTGTAACATGTTATCATGCAACAATGCATGTTCATGCTAGACATATCGACCGTCATAGTCGTTTCAGATTAATATTAAATGCCGATTATTTTCAACTGCTAATATAACATTATATTACGACACTATAAATATTTTTGTTATAAAACTGTGCACTTAGGTGATTTAAAAAGCAGCAATAATGATAATAAACGAAATGTACACTGCATGCATACTACGTCAAATCTAATAAGCTTTAAGATAGAAGATATAAATAAGTAATAAAACTCAGCTTACAATAACCTGTAAATTACAAGTAGCAACATTTTACATTCACTCTTGAAGAAAGTGATTTATATTATATTTTTATAAATAAAAAAAATTAGACGAAGGTTATTTCGACCTATAAAGCAAAAACTAGCGGCATAAATAACACTCCCGTAGCCCCTGCTCCAAGAATTTGCTCTCCCAAGTACGGACTATGTAAAATATATTTAAAGCAGATAAGCAACGGGAAAAAATATCTTCTCAACATTAATAACAAGCTTCAGTTCAAGTGTTTATCTTTATACATCGGAAGAATGTCACATAGAAATTACTTTGATTTGAATGAGTTTGTCCCCTCAAAACACAGTACTAAAATTACTAATTAAGTTCCCTTTTCCATTTTCCTTGGTTTTTCATAGTTCTTTGAATACGTAAGTATAGGTTTTTCGTTTCCATATATCTGTTTGTGGTAAAACACTAATCAAAATTTTAATTGTTTAAATATCCCGTTTTCTTGTATTTAATAGTGTACTAAATAAGTTTACAAATAAGACTTATTTTAAAAAATACGTTTAGACTATTAAATGCGAAATTTCAAACATAAACACTGACTTCGGGATTAGAGAAATGGGATATTACAAATGTCTAAAAAGGGTGTTAAAATAAACTGCAGTAACCAATTTGCTTTATCGATTAATTGGAAAGAGCGCATCTATTGTTAAAAATTTTGCCGTACGTTGTGATTATTGTTAGTAAAAACCTGACGACATTTTCTCAAAATTATTAAATATTTGATGTCTTCGAGAGTGAAGTTCTGTGTAAAATGCTTTAGAATTACTTAGACACAAGTTCTAAAAAAGTACATGATTTAGTCTTACCAATCTTCTTAAGAAGGAGTTATCTAATATCTCTCAAATCCTGGGGATAATGTAAAGTTATGATTCGTGCTAAAATTAGTACAAATGTCCCAATGACCTAATACTGGAAGATTACTCATTTCCTGTGGACATTGATAAATTATTTTGAACTGATTTACTTTTTGCGATGAACGAATGTACAAATATGTGTTTCTGTGCGAAATATTTAAACTTTTTATTCGATAATTTTATGGCTTAGATCCCTTTCGTTCAATTTAGAAAGCATACTCGTCACTAATGGTTGATTATCTAAGAGAAGACTATTTTGCAGACTTAATGAACTGTTTTTACTTCCCGAGCGTAAACTAAGGAAGTACTGTAATAGGGTCAATCCGACGAATCGCTACTTTTAGGTTTTTTCGACGTTTCATGACCCCTAGAGTAAGAAAAAGTAGGTCTTCCGTTTCAGTCTGTTTGTCGTCTGTATCAATTTTTATTAGATAGATAATCTCTGAAACTACTGGACCGATTGATGTCAAATTTTGTATGTATATTAGGAATATCGTGTAAACGCTGACCAAATAATATTCTTCTGATTTTTGTTTTCGTTTTACTGGCAATGTTGCAAATGTCTTCCACACCTGCACAAAGTCTATGTCTTAAATGAAACCTAAAGTCGTCTTTGTTTCAGAATTAATTTCATCGTTGAAAATTCAAAAAATGTGCTTATACTTCCCCACAAACAAAATATGTTTTGATTTCTTGTATAATCATGGGACTTTGTCTGAAGTAGAACATTTGTCACTCGAATAATGAAACTTCCAATTCAGTCTCGTAGAACAAAATATATTATTAAAGCACTTTGTGTATGAATATTTTAGTTCATTTGTCTCGTTTATTTGTTGGTCAATTTGTATAATTTAATAAATTATTGTTATTGTACATCGTTACATCGACCATTAAGCATGGTGCCACGCTTGTTTTGAACTTACAATACGGGTTAATTTGTTGATACGAAACTCAAGTCGTTTATACATATTTTGTAATAACTTATTATTTTGTCTATTATTTTTAACCTACATGTGGAAAATACTAATATATATGTATATAATATATTTTTAAACTAAATTAACGCTAACACACTAAACTTAATACAGCGTGTTGTGACTAAAGGCACAATATTATTAAAAATAAAGAAATGAAAATCAAATTAATATATTTTTTGGAATAAACATCATAAACAATATTTGTTGAAACTGTTACATTTAATAAAAATAGGAATGGTTGGTGATATTTAAGATACGTATGTAGAACTTTGGCTGCATTCATTCTTCTGTTTGTTGGAAACCTACGTTAGACTTTGTTAATTAAATTTACATATTGGTACTTACTTCCATGAAACTCTGGTAATTTTGCAGATGAATTTGAATTACAGTTTTTTTTATCTAAAATTACGTTCCTTCACAACAATTATAATGGCCCGTGAATTGGTTAAACAGATGTGTGTGAAAGGAGCAGTCACCTTATAAAGCATTTTGGGAGATACCTATTAAGATTTTTGTTAAATTTGTCTCCAAGGGGCGAATGAAAACCAACAAATTTATAAAAAAAATCAGTTACTTTATTACTAACTGAATTGTTTTATTATCAGTTTTAACTAATTAAACAAAATTGTACTTCAATCTCAGTATAATAATAATAATTATTATAGTACGTATTTTTTTTATTTTTACCACTCTCGTTCATTTCATACTTACCTGTTGCAATAGAGTACGTTTAAATAAATTAAAATTTCTTCAGAGAATAAAAAATTACTGCCGTTTGTCGGTAACTTTAAGTGATTTACACGGCACATTTTTAACTTACATATTGGACAAGGGACTGATGACCGTTGTTATGTTAGCAACTTTAACTAGAAAAATATTGTTATTTACTTATCTAATTGTAAATTTTGTTGATTCTTTACACTTTGTAGAGTATGCATAAATATATAGAAATTAAAGTAATTGTGTAAACGTAATAGTTTAAAAAATATGAATTTTCTAAGGTGAAAATACGTAGTGGTACATAACTAGGGACTTATATACCTATTGTTACGACGGCGGTTCTAGTATGTACGGCGATGATGTATGACTCATCAAGCGGAAGTCGCGATGGGTATTCCAGAAAGACCTCGATCACGGAACTATGGGTTTAAATAGAGGCCACCTTCGGGAACGAGTTAGTGTCAGCCAAGTGAAGTCCGGACAATGGGAGAAGCTCAATCCATTCCAGTCGGAATTATTGTGTACATAATCGCTGTGTAATTACTAATTTGTCGTGCAAACTTGAGTTACTAAGAAATAAATTGTTAAGTTTTACCCACGCCGATTTTAAATCATTGAACATCGTAACAATATGTTAAATAAGCAAGGACTATTCTTTTTAATTCAGTACAATAACACTGTACAATATTTGTAAATGTGATCGCACACGTACACCGTACAGTAATGGTTTTTTTGTATTTATTTATCATTAAAAGTTTTGATTATTTTGATGATGATGCTCTAGGATGATGGATGGAAGCACCATATAAGTAATAATAAATAGTGTGACGGTCTTGGTTGAGGTTTATTCCAGAACTCTGGTACATACAAAAGTACAAGATGAAAAGTAGCGACTAAAGGATTGGTGAGGACACAACCCCACGTTTACAACCCCAAGTACCTGCTTAGAATATTATCATGGAATTTCCACCATTAATTACTTACTTAAACGTTGGTTCAAATGGGCAAAAGAATTGTTCAGTATATCGGGTGTTCAATTGAAAAATCAGTTAGAGAAGGCCTTGGAATTTCATTTGACACAAACGGCAAGTCTGTTCTTATAACATCCATTTGGCAGAAAGATAATTAATCTGTTATATGCTATATGTTATAAGAACAGACATGCCGTTTGTGTCAAATGATATTCCAACGCCTATTCTGAGTGATTTGATACTTGATAGTCTGTTGTCTAAATTACACATGGACACATGTTGTACATTCTATACCTAATAAAATGAGTAATCCATATTCTAATTTAGATTTTACAAAAATACCGAAGAGGAACATAAGGCACTCACTATTTGTAAAATGCTTGCAGTATCTACAGGCTGTCCGCAATGTCGTGAAGCAAAAACTACATAAAAAAGTTAAACAAACAAAACTATCGTTTTTATCATTATTCATAATAAGTAAAAAATAACAATAGAAATTATGGGAAGATTTATACGATTTATGAAACAGGTTTTTTTGTACTCGGGGTAACTGTTTAAACTGTTTATATTTAAAAAAAAGTGGGTTGGTGTAAGATGACGTCATGGGAAGCCACATTGTAGTTTCCCTAAATTTCACTACCGAACGACGAAGGTAAGTGACATAATTCGTTAAATTTTCCTTTATTTTCGAAGATACAAAATCCTACACAATTTTTAATTATTTAATGCTAAAATGTGTGTAGAGTTTGACTCTATTTACACTAGAATTAGTGTTGTTAGTGATTAGATAGCCGGAGAATATTTAGCTATTAAAGCTATTTTTGAAAGTAGCCGGCTCTTTAACAACCCTAAGTTGTTAGTGACCAGAACGAAAAATATCCTGTTAAATATCCTTATATTTATCCAGCTATTAAAGCTATTTTGAAAAGAGCCGGCTATTTAATACAACTAACTAGAATATAAACATAGGCTCTAGTAAAATAACATAATGATATAAATAAAATAAAAATATATGTTATTTAATTACGTTTATCGCACTAATACTAGTGTAATTAGTGTTGTTAGTAAGTAGATAGCCAGAAAATATCCGGTTAAATATCCGGATAAACATCATGCTAGTAAGGTTATTTTTGAAAATAGCCGACTCTTTAACAACACTAACTTGTTAGTGAATAGATAGCCGGAAAATATCTGGTTAAATATTCGGATAAATATTTAGATGTTAAGGCTATATTTGCAGAGAGTCGAGAGAACAAACAACACTAATTAATACCACAAATAGAATTCTGATTTTACCTTATCAAAAACGTATTCTCCTTTGTAATATGTATGTATATATTTTTATTGAAAGACCGATTTGCTACCGCTTGCGCTATATACGAATACGTTTCCATAGAAGGTAAACTGTTTTCTATTCCATTTGAACACAGGTAAATTACACTTTGTTTCCAGTTAACTTGGCATATTGTGAGATTTTTAAACATGAGATGATCACTTTTTTCAATTCTGTATACTCGATGTCATTATTATTATTAGGGTAAGTTGGTCAACAGGCATTAGTTTCAGTTACAGATCAACTGCATACAGATGGTATAGATGTTAAACTGAAGAATAAACGGTTGAATTACGACAATAGGACAACTAGGGAGATGGGAGAAACACCATAGAACAGTTGTCACATGAACATGTCAAAAGTATCTGGATGCTGAGTATACAGAGAACACATATGAAATATGGGAGGGAACTTTTCAATATTTATACTTACGATGAGTTGGTAAGCAGAATAAATGATGGTACCGGGATGAAGAAAATGACAATTTGCTAAGGAGATCAGGACAGTTAATTTGGAAATGTATTACATTATGAAGAAAGTTCAAGGAAGCTCCAATGCGTCTCTTCTGTAAGTCATCTAAACCAAAACGTGCTAACAGTGCGGAATGGGATGAGCCCCTTGCGGGATAGAGGCCATCAGTTCTAAAAACCAGGAATTTCAAGGAAGCCTCTGAATCTTTTTCAAAGAGTTAATATAAATTTGAGAGAACGGAAACTAAACCATGTTTGCATACTCAAACACGGAGTGCATATTAAGCAAATAATAATTTTAATTCAGATCGTAGTCTCTTGAAGTCATTGATAATCTCAATGTTATTAGAAAACTTTCATTGAGTTTGCAAATGATAGAAGGTGTAAACCATGGGGAAAAAGGACTTATGGAGGCGACGGGTTTTAGAATATACACGTCAAGAGTCTCTGACTATACAAAAGACAACAAGCCAGATCAAGATCTGTAATATCAAGAATTGAATCATGATTAATCAATATAACTGTATAGGCCAGGATAATCAGCTTTCTTAAAATTCCAAAGTTTATTTTTCGAACTGTTCCTATTGATCACTTTTAATTAAGATTCACGAGAATGTAGTAATTAGAAGAAGTGCAAGGTGAACGTCCTCATCCAGTAAAGTATCCATCAAATTCAAGACCGAGCAGTGACAAATTGGAGATAAGCAAGTATAGAAAATGAACGTTTGCATTTCCCACGTTGTTAATCTGTTAACACTCACAGAAATCAAGCAAGTTGACAAAAGTGAGATAGCTTTCTGCTTAAAAATAAAATTTTGTTTAAATTTCTGTGCGATTCATAGTCATACCGAGAATACATCGAACTCCGCTCGTATGCTAATAAATGTCGATCATTTATAAAACAAATAGCAAAAGTGCCTTCCAGCACTAAACTAAATGATAGTCCTAAGAAAATATACGTATCAATCGCTTTTAGCTTACACACACTAGGATTGATAAGTTTATAACATTATTACAAGAATATAATTTAAAAAAGAATAGTGTCAGAAAGTTTTCTAACGATTATAGTGTGTCTGAAAAAACTGTTTTAAAATATCTAAAACAAAACACTGTTGATTAGAATTTCCGTATATTAGTAATAGATAGAAACAGGGATGTTAATGGTAGATTTTGCTTAAATACATATCCAAATGACCTAATCTCAAAGAGTCGTTTAATAAAAGCCTAAGGTGAAGCTAAGAAACAAAAACCAAAACATGTCGGCACCAAAAACCCAAAGGGTTATATTGATAAGATAGATTTAAACTTAACAAAGACATCAAAACAAGAACTAACTATCCAGAAAAGGTAAAACGAATTGAGGCAGCTTTAAATTTTTGAAAACCTTTATTCCAAGCTATTAAGCGGTTTTACCCCTTAGAAATAACGAAACTATACTTAAATAAGTAAATTATAGATAAAATAATAGATAATAGACCATTATTAATAGGAGTACATAATATTAATTTATTAAAGAAATAATTAAATTCCACCAAGATTTTAAACCAATTTTTTCTAAAAGATGCAGAAGCAGTTTTTTCTTTTGTAATAAAAGCAGAAAATCTTTTACAAATATCTTATATTGTTTGTTTTCCAGATTATGATACCGCAAAATTGTTAAACTACTATGGCTGCTGGAGGCAATTCAACTTCATGGTATCTTTGTTTGTAACTATCCTGTTTCAGAAAAAAATATTGAATAGTGAATCAAAGTGCAAAGAGAATATTGAGGTTGGAACTCTCTTCACAAAAACACTTTCAATCCAAAGAGTGTGTTTAACCAACTGTACCATATCAAATACTGAATACAAAGATCTGTTCAGGCACAAAGGGTCTGTTGTTACCTTTGAAAGAGATTTTGACAGGTTTCAAAGAATGTTTAACCTTCCACTGAAGTTAATACATTTCCCACAAGGTGAAAACCCACGTCCGCTGAATGAAGGCGCAGCATATGTTGCATTTCATAAGAATGTCTTATCTTCCATTAGGGATGTGGTCAACGGTAGTTACGATATTATGGTTCACACTGCATTACCACGATTTACTGCTCATTTCTCTCTCCACAAATCAGACCGGAAAGTGTTGCTTATTGGAGAAGCCAAGGCAGCAAATTGTTTTGTTGATGATACATTATACATTGCAACTAAATCCGTCACGCACATCTATACAATTAAAACCCGTATTACGAAAAGGTGTTGCTTTATAATGCATTAAGGCAGAGCTACTATTTGATGGTGAAACTCCTGTTGAATGCCGCTTCATATCAGGCATTATGCAACTTACGGCATACCGGTCAAGCTGACCTGGCGGGCGACATTTGGAATACTCACTTCATCTGCAATACAGTTTGATAGTATTGGAACGAATCAAAGATGAAATACAATAATTCCGGAGTTCGTAAAATTATAATCATTAACCTAGAACAGGTTACTAAAATTGAAGAAATTGAAGATGGATTTTTTGATATCTCTATTTCACCTGATGAGAACAAAGACAATAATGGAGAACAAGAAAGGAAGAGGAAAAATGAGAGGTGATACGACACCATCAAGAAGAAAAAGAAGCCACATGATAGGTTAAAAAGAAGTATGGAAAATACAACGTACAAAAGTACATTAAATTTAACCACGAACAGAACTCGTCTACAGAAAACATTTTTCTATTAGACATTTTTTCAAAAACGAATTTTTTGTTTAACGAGCCGGCCATAGATTTCTTCAATTGTTGAGCGTAAATTTCACTTTCGATGCATCATTTTTTGGCGAGTTGGCTAGCGATAACGTTTTATCAGTTTCAAAACATTTAGTTCCTTTTCGACTTTCTTTTGTGGTATTTTCACTTTTCGTTGTGTGAAGTTGTGTCCCGCTATTCGAACAGTGAATACACGGACATGGTGCTAGTGTATGGAGAAGCCCAGGGAAATGCAGTGCAAGCATGAAGAATTTTGATATTCTTGAAATTTTGTGGGAACGAGTGATACGTGTTGCTGAAACAATTCAAAACAATGAAATTATGTTACAAAGAGTCAAAGACTCATTTCGTCGCCGTCTTCAGTGTTGTCTAGACAATAATGGTGGCCACTGTGGACATTTATTAAGGAGTTTTTGGCGATTTCAAGGTAGGTCTCCATTACCTATTACAGGCTTGCATTCAAATGTTTACATTTTTTGTTCCGTGTTGTGTTCATTTCTTAAACCTCTCCGCAAGAAACTGCTTTGTTAGCCATGGGCGGGTAGGTGAATTTGTATTAAATCTTTGACTAATTTTAACTCAATCATGAAAGGGTTTTACGACAAAATGTTATTTACAAATTTAATTGCTTTGGATTAGTTCTATTACGAGTTAAAATTAATGTACTTTTTTCTATAACAGGCTGTATGTCAGAAATAGAAGGTGAATGCTCACTATAGCTGCGATGATGAAAGATAGCAATAAGTGGAATAAAAAAAGCGTGTTAGAGTGGTATTGTCTACTGCAAATCCTCCTCAGACTCATTGAACAATAGTGGATCCTAAATAGGGAATTGTTGATAAAAAGTTGTATCTTCGGTGAAGGAAGAAGCGGACGTGTCTTACGAATAATTCATAGTACTGGTGTCTCATCTGCAGCAAAAACCATTGGGAAGATGAAAAGGAAAACGAGACGAGAAAAGTAAACTCAAAACTTAAAACTCGGGGTGGCGATAGAGTTTCATTTCAGCGGATTGTTATACAATTCCTGGTACATACACACTGATCTTGGATGGACTAGATGGTGACCCTTTATGCGGTCGTGCGCTATAGGATGAAGAAAAGAAAGTTGTATTTGCTGGTTTACAGAAAATCCACAATTCGGATATTTTGCATGGAGATATTCCAGGCTCGAATATTTTGATACACGGGCAGAAACCAAATTGTATCTACATTATAGCTGGAGCAATTTAAAGGGGAAATAAAACAGGTTTTTTCGCTTCTACATAGTCTCTACCCCATTTCAGTTTTGCGTAGAAGGTTAATTATTTGTGGAAATCTTTAATATTTGCGATATAAAGAATCTACGGAAATAAAATAAAATAATTTATTAAAATATAAGTGTGCATAAGTGAGCAAGTCTTTTAAAGACCAGTTATCCACGAATACTTTGCGCTATTTTTTTTTGTTGATACACTTTGAGAGCATCATGTATTATTACTACAAAAATGTAAATAAGAATTAATAATGTAAAATGGTTGAATTCGTGGTGTGACATCAGTGTATCTTTAACAATATTATTTATAAAAATCAAAAATAACGGGGGACCTAAAATGGGCCTTGAGGTACTCCGGCGGTTGGTGTCACTCTCTTAGATCAGATGTGAAAAATTCCACAAATTGTGCACGACACTATGAATAAATATATTAACGACTGGTTAAATTCAAGAAGTTAGTGAGACAAATGTAATATCAATTGTTTAGAACGAAAATCAGTATATAAAACGTTCACGCACGAAATCATGCTCATGAACAAACATTTCAGGATTGATTTCATAATAAATACATTTAGATATGTCATACCATATCATTTAAAAAATTGTAGAAAAATATACCAACAATGACGGGTTGATTTTCTTTAATACTGAAGATACTTTTGCTTGTTTCTAAACATCAGGAAAATTTGATCATTTCAGGGCCAGCTCATATAAAGATTTTACAGAGACAGATCAGCAATTTTTAATTTAGAACATGATCCACTCCAGAAGTCCAAAATATGTTCATTCGATCAGCAAGCAGTATTGAAGTGGGGATTGTTAATAATAAATGTTTGTGTACAGTTGGAAATCACTTTATACACATTTAAAGTAATAGTTTATGATGATGCCTTTACACTTCACACCTTGGCTATCATACATTACACTATGTATGCGAGAGAATTTTTTCTGTTTCTAGCGTTTACCATTTACATGTATGGTAACACCACTTATTCATCGTAAAATATATATCTCTTCTATATTGATGTTTTGTATTTATATAACTCTTACATTAATCCTGTTAGACACTAATGTCTGTTGGATATTAATAATATATTTATTTATTTATTTATAAATTTGTGGACATTAATTTTCTGACTAGGCGTTCCCAGTCAACCGAAATTCTATTTTTTTTTTTCAAAATAAAGAATGTATCCGGTTGTAAGAAAAGATTATCTTACATTCAATTTTATCTTTACAATCAAAATTTACATAAGACAGAAAAAATGTTGAAATTGGTCTCCATCTTGGTATAAATACAACCTAACCCTTTTTTAGGGGTATTGCGATCGTTCATAAACACACACTTTGTGTCTGTTAGATAAGATCAATTTTAATAAACGATAGACGTTAATAATTTGCTTACATTTTATTATGTTAAAAAACTCCTGATAATTACATGAACAACTTAGTACAACAATACTATATTTATCTTAAAATAATTTTTCCACTAGATTTTTTTTAGAAGGATAGATCGATTGGATTGCCGTCGACAGTAATTATGCCTTTCTACTTTAGACATACGATACATACATGTATACATCTACAAGTCCTACTATCCTATAAAAGGTAAGTTTTTGACAATCCATCAGTACAAAAGATAATTTGTTACAGATATATTGTCATTCATTAATAAATGTTTGTGTACAGTTGGAAATCACTTTATACACATTTAAAATAATAGTTTATGATGATGCCTTTAATAAATAAAAAATATAAATCAAGATATATTGTCATAAAAAGAAATTATATTTTAAACGCTAGAGTGGAGAATATTCTGATAGTAGCATCTAAAGAAAAAAATGGATTAAAGTTATTTAGACAGAACTGCCCTCGCGCTTGAAGTACCTAGATACCAACAAATACAGCTTTTTCGAAAAATAAAAATTAATTTTGCGAATTTTATTTATGTTTTATCACAACACCTATAAGTTAAAAATAGAGATATGTGAGGACTGCTAAAGCACGGGTAAAGAAGCGGGCTATGCATTGGCATAAATAATATCCCCGTAGCCCTTGCGCCACTAAGGACACAGTCCGCACAAGTGCAAACAATGTGAAATATTGTTGAAGCATATACCCAACTGGAAAGAAAACATTATCAGTACATGTTTAACTTCGATTGCGTTTATGCATGGAAATAATGCGACAATTAAGCACGCTGCAAGCTGCCTGATTGAATGATTTTGTCTTCCCAAAACAGAGGAGGCGACTAAAATGATTAAAACGGAGCAAAACGATCTGAATTGTATTTTGGGTAAGTGGCTCTTATTATGATAATTTTTATTTTAATATTATTAAATATAAGCGAGCCCAACTTTACTGTTGGACCGTCTCGTTAGTAATGCAAGATTTTTATGTCACGAGCACCGACTTTACTACACGTCAGTGCTCTTAATATGATGAGGCAATTTGGAATTTTTTGTGAAAATCTGGATGCCTAGAAAAAAATCAAGGCGGATTCATGAACCTTAAGTATATATAGTACGTATGATTATTAGATCTTTTTCTCTACTTGCAAATCCACGTAATTTTACACGAAAACTATTGATTCTGGAGTGCGATCATACAAGTTTAGAATTTTTGAAAATTTCTCTAGATTTTTTAAGTTTGAGAGTTTGTTAATAACTAGTGCTTAAAAGGGACGGTAATGTGGTGTTTGTTTTATGTATTGCGACATGGTAAACAAATTCAACAAATTAATTTTATATAGGTAAATAACAGTATTATTCAGTCTATAATGTCACCTAAAGTAAGTAAATAAGTCTCATCATATTTTTTATATATGTAATTCAATTTCTACAATTAGTAATGAGTTATTTATGGTTGCTAACAAACTATACATTATAATTCTCTCCAATAAATTATCACTTACTAGATAGAAATATTGGTCTCGAGAGAATTTTAGTAATGTCTCATGAACAGATCCTATCTTCGAGATGTTTTAATTGGCCTTTGATCATAGTTCGCTACCCCTTGTCACAATTCCCATTATAGCAAAACAGGTCGATAATCAGAAAATTTGTGTTTGGGGAAAGACCAAGCCTAAACAAACTATCGAAGTACTTCAACGTTAATTTTGAGGACCGAGATTACTTAATTTTTCTCCAGACTATAGTTTATATAATTATTGGTGTTGCTGTCTTTGTATCTTCATTTATATATCAACATTAGTTAGTCGATAAGTTTCAACACAAAGGTAATACAATTATTATAATTAAAATTAAAAGGCAGCTTAGACAATGGAGGAATGTTATTTACATATTCCTGAAAATTCTCCCAGGTTATTAATGTTTGAAAATCTTCGTAAATATATAATGTACAGTCTGTCTAGAAAAGTTCACAAAGTTTTTAATAATTGATAAATATTATTGGATATTGTAGCACTCGATGTTTTGCTCAGCACATCAACTAAACGACACATCGTATTTTAAGCGTGTAAAAAATGGTGAATGCGCCAGGTTCACTAATACCGTTTTCGTGCATATCGTGTTAAAATTTATTCACCTATTTAGAGCAATTAAATTATACGCCAGAAACATGTATTATCACACTGGCGACGTTCTTCATGTGGAGCATTAGATATAAAAAATTAGGTCAAGCTTGTTGAATGTCTTATGCCTTTTATACTTTTAGCAATCGGTTGATCGATTACTTCTACCAAGGACTAACGACCGATGAGATAAATTAATGGAGTTTACTTTTGGTTCCTGTTACGTTACGCGAAGTGTAAGTTTTTGATTAAGCTCGAAGAATTTGCAGTTTTTCTGGACTTCAGTATGTTGACTGTCCAATGACTACGATGGAATTCTAAATTAATTTCGGTTGGGTCAAGGCAACTACGTGTTAACTGAGGGCGTGGATGTTCTTGTCTGAGCTTGTGTGCTGTTATTATACTGACATGATTTGCATAGGAAATGGGATACGTAATAACACTTTCAGTAGGTCGTGTTGATTTCACCGCAAATTCTTGAAATATTGATGTTTGTTCTTTACAGTAGAATTAGTATCAAGGATTTGAGCAATCTCCGGCTTGCTTTTAAATCTATAAAGAATGTATACAGAGAAATACACGGGTTGCTAAATTTTAGATATTTGATTTGCGAATAATTAATTAATAGTTTTACAACAAAATGTTTGTAAGTATAAAGCCTAAAATTTTAATATTTATTGAGGTTTAAAGTCGGGTTCAAATTAATGTAAATTCTAAAAGCACAGTCTGTTGTCCGTTCCACTTTGGGTTGGTAGCGTAGGAAACCTGTTAGCAATGCCTTTTATATGGATGGGATAAATTCATAGTGGTATCAGTTATCAAAAACCTATCAATTTCTGAAGAAGTCGAATGTTATATTTGTGTTAAAATTCGATTTTTTTACATAAATGTCAACGTATATCACACTATTTCTTAAATTTTCCAATTTAAAAATTTCGTTTTTTAGTTTTTTGTCAAGTCACATTTCAGACCCTATTCAAAATTTTGTCTTAGTTTTATAACCAACCATTATCTATCGATTTTAACAAAATAACTTTTATTATTATTATTACGTTATATAACAGGCTTATATCCAATTGCAGTTCAACTTTACTACTATTATTAAAATAAAAGAGTATGTAAATAAAGAGGTAAATCCAGTCGATTTAAGCTCAACTATAGTTCCAGCAGCTGCAATTACTACTGTCCTCATAGTAAGGAGAGCTTAATCTGACTTTAAATATAATGCACTACAAAACTGAAAAAGGTAATTATTATTAGGGATATTAGAGTCCAGATAGGTTGTAAACAAAACCACAAAATTAGCAAAATAAATGCGGCGGCAAGCCGTCGAAGGGCAAAATTTGTTTATACTTATCTGAAATAATTATTGATTTATCAATTTATCCAAAACTGTAATAAAAACTATTAAAATCACTCAAAAGTTTGACAAAAACACAGACAGCACTTGAGCGAACCGTCTCACATCGTGTCACGAAAATTTTTACTGTATTAGCCTTTTTAAATTTCATCCAATGAAATCTACTTGTACAAAAGTGTACTGAAATTTTTAACACGCAAGTTTTTTGTTTTATTATTGAAGATTTTGAAGAATGTAAAAACGATCAGCACCAAAGTTGTAGATTATGGCCTAAAATACTGTTTGTTATGAGGAAGTATTTGACTAGGACCTTTATATTTGGGGTAAACATTTTTAAACTCGAACGATGTGTCGTAGCCGCAGAAAAAGTATAGTGTGCAACACGCTCGAAAGTGCTCTTGCACGCTCGTGTCAGCCTCAACACCTGCGTGTAAGATGCAACTTTCGACAGTTGTTATATTATGTACTATTTTTAGCAGCTGAACAAAAAATAGATAAAACCCTTTTTCTGATAAAGACGTAACTTTTTACTTTAAACCCAGTAAGTGTTTCTTTTTTATTGTTTTAGACACAATATGGAAGTCATTAAAAGGAGGACATTTCAAGAAAGATTTACTTAGAGGTGACAGTTTTTTCTATGATGACGTATAAATAAATGTCGGTTATAGATTTACACTTCAAATAATGTTAATAAAATGATAAAGTAATGCACAAAATTCATAAAAATCGTAGTATGAGTTTTTGAAAAAAATGCAAAAACATGTCATTCAGTTTCCTCTCCATCTTTTGACATATGTCAAAAACATTGTACGTCAAATTTGTAAAAGATATAATGTCATCAATGATTTTTTTGAATGATCGGATTATTTAATAAAGCTTATTTTTCTACGTATGAAAATGTAGCTCGATGTAGGGGTTGCATAACAAAAAAACAATAGAGATAAATAATAACAAACGAAATAAACATCGTATGAATATGAAACAAAATAAAATTCAAATAACTAAAAATTAAAACAAAAATCTGTCAAAAATCGCATTTGTATATATCTTTTATCTAGCTTGACATGTTTTTGCATTTTTTTTTTAAACAAATGCTGCACTTTTTATGAATTTTGTGCATTACTTTATCATAACCCTGTATAATGCTTTTATTATAATGTATTGTTTACTATCTGAACATGTTTTCACGAATGAGCCTTCAGTTTCAAAATAAATCGATTCAGAGTGTTTTTTTAGCACTAAAACTGATTGAACGATATTGTGATATTATTTCTATTATGGTAGTCAAAGTTAAGGAAAATTTAAGTTAAATCCATTTATGCCGTATGAATTTCGCAGAAAATTATGCAGAATCTAATCATTTCTAAGCAGAGTATGTTGTAAATATTTATAGTTAGAAATTATAGTCATCTATAGATTAAATGAACATACACCTTAAACAATAAATCAGTTTCGAATCTGAAACTATTTTGGGCACAAATTTATACCTCCCTTTAATATTATACAATCCGGTGATTTTTAAAAATGTTTGCTCTAGTTGGCCATGACGTTTACGTTAGTCATTTCAATTGCACTACTGACGTACGCGCCATGGTCAACTTAGTAGAAATTTAGAAAATCACACGGTATTTATAACACATATCTTTTGATTAATTTATTTTTTCCCTTAATTTGAAGTTTTTATTTTTTATTATAAAAACTAAGGCTTTAGCGTAAAAATTGGTAAATTTCAATAACGTTTTTTACCTTCTTGTGATTACCCTCTTCGCCTCTTCGATGGTAAAGATTTTTGTTTATGTAGCTGACTTATTGGGAGCTATTAGTGAAGAACATAAGCAGATTTTAAGAAACTATAATTTTTAAAATTAATGTAATAATAACAAAAAACCATCGGTAAAATTTATTTTTCCTTTTGTCAATATTGTTGTAAGTTGAATCGAAAGTCAGATAAAATTATTTATTGATACGAAAATTTCTTATTAATTTTGGAATTTTAATCTGTGCTGACTTAAAGTGTGATAAGCATACGAGTACAAGTAATAAGTATTCCACAGATGACTTCCCGGCTCAAACATCTCTATTAGGAAAATTAGGTTCATATCAGACGCGCAACATAATTTGCTATCGAGTCATCTTCGGAACTGAATTCGTATGTCTTTTCTAAAATGAGGTATTTAACTGAAGCTACATACGTGATAGAAAAGTTTAAAACAAAATTAATTTTAATAGCGGATTATCTTCTAAACCTAATACTTGAAATAGACCAAAAAAAACTAAATTCCTTATAAACTGACTTTTAACTTTGATTTAAATTTTACGCGAAATTGTTAACCAATCTGGCTGTGACTTTCGACAATTATCATTTGAACCGCCCCTTCTAAATTTACTTCTCTTGTTACTGCCCAAGCGTAAGCTAAGCAAGTGTACAAATCGAGCCCATCGGGCGACTTGCCAGTGTCATGTTTCTCGACGTTTCATGACCCCTAGACTACGAAAAAAGTGGTCTCCCGTTTTCGTCTGTGTGTGTTGATTTTTATTAGACAGATAATCTCGGAAACTGCAATTGTTGTCAAATTTTGTATATATAAGTATATTACGAATATCACGTAGATAGTAAAACTCTAACCAAGATTTGGATAATCTTTGCACCAACAATTTGATAACGTCATCTCAAAGGATTCTAAATTAAAATGATTTGAATGTTATTCAGGAACGTACTCTTGTACTTGTTGTGTACGAATTCGCTTTGAGTTTTTTCCCTAAACGGGGAAATTTTCACAAAAAATTAACACAGTATAATGACATTTTACGATTAACAGGGGATGTAAACTTCTATGGTTTATAAGTCAGCACGCAGAACTGCGGTCGCACCTTCGATTCCAAACTTGACCGTTTCTTTTTTTATTGAACAAAATAAATTAATCACCATCTAATTTTATTGATCAACTTAAGAACTAGTGACGGCCTTTTCTCGAAAATGTGAGAATATTTAATAATATTAAGAACATTTTGTTTCATTGTGGCTTAATTAATAATAGGTAATTTTAATTCTCTGTTTTGAGGAGACAAACTCATTCAAATTAAACAAATTGCTACATGCTAAACAGGACAGTTTTTTGATGTACAAACATAAACAATCGAAGTTAAGCGTGTACATTTATATTATAAGTGATAACACATTTTTCGCGTAGATAACCGCATTAAGTACCTTTCATAGTTATATATAATTTTTTGGTCACAGACTGCTCACTCTTTCTAAATAAACAAAAGTATGCAAAGCGTTGAAAAATCATTGTGCAAATCAAGATGCAGCCGGATGTAACAGTTTTAATTTAGATACTGGACGTAGTTTAGAAAAGGGTTTTTTTAATTACCTACTTTCTAAACAGCTTAGTCAGATAAAACAATTTCGGCAGCAATTCAATTTGCTTAAACAGTCAACTAAAGAGAATCCTTTACACTTTTGAACTCATTAACCTCCAAATACTTACTTGTCGACAATACAAAAGATAAAATATCAGTGCGAAAAAAAGTTGGAGATTATATCAATTGTAAAGCGTATAATGAAAAATATACTTCATAAAAAAATAACAACAGTATGTTTAACAGCCATGTTTCCTTCTTTCCGTCTTATGGAGAAGGGACTTCTACTAAGATTTTTGTAAAAAATGTAGTTTGTGCCAATTTGATACAGTTGTTGAATTTGAGTCCGATTCAAGGGCAGTGGAATTTAATACAGTAAAAGTGTATACTGTATGTGACAGAAAAATTTAATTTATAGATTCGAATTCATTATTAAAAAGCTTTGCTTTTATTGACTAGTAAATCTTTCTTTTTAGATTTCATGCAACTGATTTTGTCCACAAAGTAAATAAAATTTAGCACTGCTGTGTAAAACTTTGATGTCATTATCGTCATCAAGTATCTATTGCATATTCGCACTTTATGGTGGAGTTTGGAAAATTTCACCCAAAATGATGGATTCATTCCAATAATCTCCGCGCGATAGAAAAAAAATAAACGTCTCATGCTTTGTAAGCTCATAAAATTTTAACGCAACTTTAGAGCCTGTAAACTGAAGTTATAATTGAAATAAACATTCATGTTGCTTACCGTTCGTGCTCATGGATGGATTTCTTGCCTATTTTCAAGTTTTCGACAAAATTGTACTGGTTTTGAGGCACTGGATATGTAGTGAATTGTTCTGAGGATGTGGTTGTCCATGGAATCCCACAATCAGGAGACACTACATCAGCATGATAAGGTCGGATATCGTCGGATATGTTACAGGAATTTGCGTCTCCAGATAAGGTCTCACTGTCGTTGCCACTAAACAAAAAATACCAACATTTTAATTTTGCTGCCATCAAACCATGGAAGTGTAGTAGACAAGCAACACATATGAGGCGTCACATGTACGCAATTCGATGAACATCTCTTGGGACTGATTCCATTAAAAGTCTTAACAACACGAAATAGTAAATAATCGAAGCATGCGGCGAAGTATAAACGACATGGCTAAAGCATCTGTATCTACACCAACATTTGCTTTTTTATAATTTCAAATATTTGTATTTATGCATAGAAGGACTTATTCAAATAAATTGCAAAGATAACGATAACTGTCAGTTAGTCAACAAGATAACCGAAAAATTTACCTACTGGTGATCTATAATTCTAGAAAAAGAAAAAATGGGAAATTGTAGCTTTTATTCGGCAGCTAAGGCAAATTTAGTGGGGCCAGACAAGTTAGTGTTATTTATCATATGTTTACAAAGTACCTACTGTTATTCAGTATATGTTGTGTGCATGATTAACCGACACGCCATTCAGTATTTTAATGCAATGTATCCTTTGGGAAAAAATGACCTTTGCGTTTGGTAACTATATTTGGTATTTATAAGTGTTGCGTTATAGTAAAAAAATATTTTTAGGATGTACTAGGGTTGTTGATGTCAAGAAAGAGTATTTATTGGATACTATGAAAAAGTCTTAGTCATATTTTTAGCAGTAATTTAGCAATTCGGTTATTTATTTATATTAAATACAATTATTTAGCAAAGCTCACATTTTTTCCTCTTTTGTTAAACAATTACCAGTTTTATTTTCATTCCGTATAATTTCCATTTATTTTAAATGTTTCATATTTTTTCAAAAAATGTATTCTTCATTAAAATATCTGCTTCCATCTTTTTATACTATGTTGCGCGTTAGTACTTCCATTGTTATATTCATTTTAAACAAATTGAAATTTTTATCCGTGTTTTGCACCACGAAGGTTGTTTGCACTTTATATCCAATTAATTACAGTTGTGTTACACAGGCGAATTCAACACCACTAAACCGACTCTTTGAAAGTTTACGACGCGGTGTGGTCAGACTGACATGCAATTAGTTGTCAGTCAACTTTGTGACACTTTTCATACTATTTGAAAGATAAACTAACCTCATTCTAACACAACCTACTTCGTAAGATGACATTTTGATAAGGTTCAATTAGCCGCCTATCAAAACATGGCCAAAATATCAAATAAGAGTTAGGGCCGATTTCATAATCAAGTTAAAGGAGCTTTACAATTAAAGTTGGATTTCTACCATGGAAACACATTGTTGAGACAATAATTTAAAGCTCCCATTAGTTAAAGGTCCTTTTTCTACCGAGCACGTTTTTTGGTTTTTTTGTAATAGAGCTATTAAAGCACGCAAATGACGTCACAGCAGTTCGTTAATAGCCGAAACGAGTTCTGAAATAGAACTGGTGTAATTTAGGTCGGTAAGATTGGTAGCCATGACGAAAAATGTCAGGGGAATGTCAGTGGCAAATGATAAATTAAAATTTCCCGTATTTCCGGATGCGTAAGGATTTCACTAACTTCTTCAGAAGACATTTTAACTAATTTTAACTTACAAAAACTCGAATTGATTAGAATTACAGTTGTTGTGAAAATTCGAACCTCAAATATTTCGTGGTTAGTGTCAGACCAACCCATCACCAACCACGACAAAATTTAAAAAAATGCAAATTTCAATTAAATTTTGCGAAATACGTGCGCGGTAGAAAAAATAGTATAAATAACTCGTTCATAAGGCCATTGTGGCACTCATCCTTCATATAACTCGTGGCTTCACCGCTCGTTCTATAAACTTGGATTCGTGCCTCAGTATTTGCCTTATGAAACTCGTTCTTTAATATACTATTAAGTTTTGATTATGAAACTGGCCCGTAACTTTCAATAGCTAAACCTTCACTTAACAAAAACATTTTTGTAGGCACGAGGGCTAACATAGTACGTCTAATTCCTACTTTTCGATTGATAAATGATTAACTAAGCAAAATATTGCAATAAGGATTATTATTGTTAAAGTGATTAATTCAACTTTCAGAACTTGATAACTTTAATGAATATTTATATAAAACCGATATTTTTTTTGACTGAAGGGCGAATATAATAACTAATAACTAATCAAGTACCTAATCATCAATGGAAAACATACTGCTGGAAAATTGATGCTAGGTGTACGAGTATTTCAGCTGCAAAAAATCAACGGGAGAACACAAATATATATGTACATTAAGCATTAGGGGATTAAAATTTTTTCTTGTTCCTAACGAATAGTGTATTAAAAGGGCTTTAAAATTTTCGAGGGAACAAATAGTACATTAAGAGTCAAGAGATTAAAAATAGTTTAATTTCGTGTTACTTATACTATTTTTCCCAATACCGACAGATTAATTCTAAATCCAATTTGGAATTATTTTGGTCATTGTTATTTCATCTATGAAAATAAACCAAGGTAGACATTCACGGTGATAGTGACGCTTGTTTATTATCGTCAAAAAATCATAAATTTTGTAATGTTTCTTGAAAATATGTGGAATTTTGCGAGATGTGAACAAGCAAAGAGAAGAAGAAGAAGTAGATGAGAGTACACTTGAAGATTGTTTTATTCCGGAGAATCTCCTAAAAGAGGCCTATAGGGCCTTAAACCATTTGCTACCGCAAAAATCCCAAATGATATACACGAAGGCAGTCTAACACAGACATTAGCAGGTCTGACTTTAGTATATTTCAATTTAACACAGTATTATTTTGGTACGCCAAGAAGCCCAAGAAATCTAGAATATCATCTCGCAAGGTAGTTAACAAGGTGTTATGTGAAACTCCTGATGATACTTACTTATTTATTAATAAAGAAACAGAAATTATTCGATAATTTTCTAGTGTATTTTTACTAAAATCAGGCATTTTTTCCTCATAAGTGTTCCGCAAGCCTAAAATCTTTTCTGAATGGTAAACCTACTATTTAAAAGTAAATTTTGCGTATGGTACTTTAAATTTGGAAAAACGACTATCCTCTGGCACGATGCATTTAAGTAGTTATTAAGTAGTTATTAGAGTTTTGGTTATTTGCACTTATTAATAAATTAATTCTACCTGCTATTCAACTACAGCATCCAGTATTTCGTTATACAAAGATGAGTCGTCGTTATCGAAAAAAAACAGACAATCTTCCTGCAACCAGCGGAAATAAGTTCTGTACTAATTTTTACTACATCTCTGAAGTACATTTTGAAAGAGTGTTAAGCCATAAATTCTCAACCTTAGGTTTGGATGACAGCCGAATAGTTCTGTGCTTGTTATTATAGTACAGTTTACAAAACCCCCACGTCATTCCAGTAGGGTTGTATTGACAATGGTATGGGGCTAATCTATGGTCATTTTCCCGTAATGTCTTGTCTGTCAAGAATTGTTTTTTTCCGATCAGTTTTAAAAGATTTCATTAAAACGCTTGTTTTTTTTTTGAGAGATTTTGATGATTTTCCAACCAACCAACCAATGCATTGGACTTCTTCTGCTAGAAAATGTGGATGATTTGTCCAACCGCTCCGAATGGTATGGTGCATTGTCCATTACCATTATACATTTTCGGTATAACTTGTTCAAAGCAGCAATCAGCTGACTAATCACCCAATTTCACCCGTCGATCGTTTTGTAGTAATCTGTGTCGTTATTTTTCGAGTCCAATAAAAAGTTATATCTCTCCTTAAAGCCCAAAATAATAACCAATAAGATTGTAAATCTTGAACCTTTACCTGTAATTTTGCTAAGATTATTTTTCAAATCTGGATTGTGTACACAAATGTTACATCTTCGTAAGCTCTTGTGACCCGACCGTTTGTAACCTTAATAATTTTGGAAATGTTCTTCTCTCTTCGTGAAATTTTTATTGTTTCGCACATCAACCAAAAGTTTATCTACATTAAAAAATGAAAAAAAAAGAGTCGTTGCAGTTCTTTTCGGAATACAAAATCAACAAAAATTTCGGTTGCTGTTCTTTTACCAGAGCATGAAGTTGTTAAGTTTTCATCTTTGGCCACAAGAATTTTTGGGACACTTATAAAGACATTTTAAAAACGAACATCTAGAGGTCTTTGTGAGTTATAGATAATATGCCAGTTATGCTTAAACTTATTTGTTCCGGCCTTAGGTTAACTGTAAATAACATGTTCCTAACGCGAGCGGGAAGTGCGATTCCGAAACTCGTGCACCAGGTACCGAAACTCGCTACGCTCGTTTCAGTAACACCTGCACTCGTTTCGGAATCGCTGACTTCCCACACTTGTTAGGAAAATAACTATTTTTGGTAGCAACTTTTATTTGCAGTGAAATTACGTTTGGTATTTTGAACGTAATTGTTTGACGGTAATGCCATTAAAATTTTACTGACTTGATTAAAAAAGAAAAACATAGTTTTTCTGTTACCTGAAAACGAGCGCGCATGAAATATACATGACAGATGTAGCCAACAAAAAAAAAAAAAATGGCCTGCTAAGGTCAAAAATATCGTGTTTATAGTACCGCAAGAATAAAAACAAACTCCTAGTAGGGTGTACAATTGTTTATTTTTAAAACAAAGATGTTGGCAAAACCAACGTATTTATTGTTTAGTCTGAGAGTTAAGTGAAATAACTATCAAATAATGGGTCAAATATCTGCAATGGCAACATCATTATTTTAAAAATAAATGGCATCATATGGTATATAAAGCATTTTTATTTCTGGGAATTTTCATGACACGTAAAAATGGGTTGGCAACATGTCTTTATCTTTAACAGATTTCAGATGGCGTCATTAAATCCTAATTGTTTTTTTTAGGATTCGTCTAAAAAAATGGTAATAAGTTAATACTAACGCCCTCTCTGGGGATAGCTTGCAGGATTTAAGAGCAATTTACTATTACGCATTTATCGATTTGCAGAGGAGCAGTTTTCGCCGGTTCAAAACGAACCATGCAGACTTAAAAATAAGTTTATTGCTATACATTTTTATGTCTATTAATTGTAAATAATGTGTGTATATCCCCGCATCAAGTTTATAAAAAATTCTTGACGTTTTTAATATTTTTTATTACTCTTGAATAAATGCGCACTCGATTTTACTTATTTAAAAATAAGGATCACTGATAGACAAAAATAAAAGTTCACAATAAAAAATTACATTAAATTTTAACGAACTGTTTAATTTTGAATGTCAACTGAAAGTTTTATTTATCACAAACAAATAACGAATAATTATACATATATAGGCACGTTTATATACGTAAGTTGATTGTTATCAAGTTTTCGATGGTTAGACGAAGTGTGTGTCAGAAAATTATATATTTTACATGTTTACGCAGAACAAAAAAATTATGAATGCTTAGACACATCAAACTGTTTTTAATATAAGACATTCCTACAGCTTAAGCATGTGTGTTTTATTCTGGTTAAGAAAAAAAACGTTGATGTCTAACTTTGAAAAAGGTCAGCCAAAAATTGTCAGAATATTGTGTAATATTAATTAGTTCTTTAAAATTGGACTTTCATTTTTTCCTGACTCTTTTTTCTCGAATTTGTTTACTTAAGTAAACAAAATGTTAGCGGCTTTCCTGAATATTGTATTCTCTTTTATAACATATATGAAACAAACATGTTTTATTTTATAGAAATATCTATGGCGTCAAACATTTTTTGCAAATTTAATTCCTGATTTTTTGTCCAATTTGCTTCACAATGTGCAGACCTTCGTACAACTATAATCAGGGAATGAGCTCACAGTAACGTAAAAACTTCTTCTATTATTGACGGTGCGGACACCGGTTATTGCCTGTATAGCGAGGATATAATGGAAAGTTCTAAAATCGTTCTAGATGCGTGAGCTTATGACACGGTATACCCAAAAACATGTTTAACTGCGTGCTTTCTTGGTGTTTCATAGTCCGCAGAATACGAAAATGCAGGTTTTTACTTATTATTTTATTTATTTTTAAATATATGTATTGACTGCTCCGAAAAGAGGTTACACAAAACTAAGTTAAGTTTATCTCGCTTAAGATATCTTGTCTTACGATTTCATTAAATAAATAATTATACTAGTAGAGTGATGTGTTTTTTTAAGTACATAACATTTTATTATACATATTTTAAAGTTTTATTTAAAAAGACAAGAAACGACATTACGAAAGTAGACATGTAATTTTCAATATTAATACGACACTATTTTCCTTTTCCAAAAAATGATTGTTTGGTTATACTTACTTTTTTTTGGAAGATGCCTTATTCGTTTGCTTTAGCAAAGCATGTTTGTTGTGATGTGGATTCATTTTTCTAGTTTTCAAAACTGCCTGTGTAAATTTTATCAATTGCTGTAGAATAGATATGTACTACTTACTTATTTTAATTTAAACAAATGTTAGTAAATACAGTGCCCGTTCGTAGTGCAAAGTTAGATTAACTGTTTCAACTTTGATTAGCTAAATTTTGATTATTTAGTGATGATTTGCTACCCTCGGAAAATTTATATGTAATCTGAAATCTCTGATGATCCATGTATCTATGTGTTTATAATGGCAACAAATTAACACTTTATAAACCAAAATGCGACCATGATTAATTACTACATTTAACTTAAAGTCTCCCCAGCCAATTTTACCAAAAATTATAAGCCGTGTTATTACATTTATAACCCCGGTTTACTTCCATGAAGTGAAGTTTCCAAATTTAAACTTTTTGTAACACAATCGTTATATTACATTCCGAGAGAACGGATTGTGAATTTTTATTAAGTTTTAATAAATCAACCATATCGTATATTGACGTTATAGATTTCATAAAATATGATTGTGTGACTAAAAAGTATTAACCTACGAAAACAAACGACATATAGGTGCGTGTTAATATACCCACTATATATGCAAATAGAGAGACATTATTTAAGTAATAATTATGCAGTGATGAAGCGATGCTTCTGATTAAATAACTTCTATTCAGTTTCTGGAAAGATTTTGATTTGAATTATTAATTTAGTATTTAATGTTACTAAATATCAAAGGTGTTACTAATTTCATACTTGTTGAAAAAATTATTAAAAAAAGCAACTAAAAAAGTTTCCGTATTACCTGAGTACAAGATATTTTGTAGTAGGAACTTTTAACTTTAAAGGTGTTAAAGTTTACTAGGATAATTGCAAATTCAATTTTAATTACATCACAATTAGAGGAATATAGTTATCTACATTAGCAGAAGAAATTTTACTATACCAGGTTGAGTCATCAACTATACCTACATTATATGTCTATGAAAAAGATGTGTTGAAATTTGTATGTTTTATTTGTAAGACTATACGCATATTTGTTAAACTTTTTTTTATGTCTACATATTGTGATGTACACATTTTTTAATATTGATAAATAAAAGAAAATCAAAGTTATTAAAACTGAGGGTTTAAGTACAGTGCTTATTCTAATACAATAAATGTAAAGTAGGTATTGGTTTAGCTTGGTCTTTAATACACTTCATCAAAATCGCTTCAGTCGTTATAAAGAAATAATCGACTATATAATACCTAAAAGAAAATCCCATTAAGGTGTCTCAAAGTAGTTTTCGTAGTTTATATGAGTAATGAAAGGCTCAAAGTCTATACCAACGTTATATAATATATAAACGTCGATCTCTTATAATTATTTTTTTAATATTCCCTATATATAGAATGATGGTTTCTTTATTGATAACTTGATAAGTAACGCAATAAATATTTAAAACGACAACAAACACAAAGAATAGTTTGCTAACACTATATATAATAATGATAAACTTTTTTGATAAAATAGCTATTCTATAAATTTTGTATGACTTATGGCACTGGATACTCCTGCGTACATGCTTACTTTATTTAGGTCTTTAAGCTGATGTCTGGACATTTTAAATTTGTTATAAAAAAATTTACTTGAGTTTCCAACTAATGTTATACTTCGATTAAGAATAGAAAGATTTAGATGAGTCTAACTTATTAGAATCGTCGTCAAGTTCAAATCATATTTTGAACTAGTCAACCTTAATTAACTTATGAAAATAGTTCTACTAATGTTTTAACAAAAATTTAAACGGAACTGGTAAATTTTCAACGGTTCACCATTTTCCCATTTGTTTGCATTTTGAATTTTTTCTCAATGAAGTGTTGCCATAAGACCTTACGACGAGATTTTTTCAATTTATAAAATTTTAGCTATAGTTTATTTTAGAACGTTTGAAAAGAAAAATCGTATTAATCGTACATACGTTTATAATTACAGTTGAAATTAAATATTTAATAATAACAGACAATCTTTAATTGCAAATATTTATTTATGATTGGCAAAATTTCACATATTAATATTTTTGTAACGTAATTAGACTTCTGGCCTCATAAACAACCAACCGCAACATACCCCTTTTGATTGATAAACCTAACTATGCATTTCTGGCACCAATCCTGTTTGTCAAGGAGTGGTCTAAAGGGCGGCAACGCTAAAGATATCAGAACGTTTTAGGTAATTACGCGGAAAACGAGAGACTTAACAATTTCAGCAAAGCCTGGTTTTAGACAAGTGCAGACTGGCCTCGAGAAAAATTGATTTTATTAATTGTTCAGTTAGACGACGTAACAACAATCGATACTTTTGTCGGTCTTTTGCAAGAAGACAATGTCGTGCATGCAACCTCATTCCACGATTCTTATCGATTATGAAATTAAGGAGCGGTTTGTATCGGCGAGAAAATTCGACAGACATAATATTAATTATTTCTGTGGAAATTCTTGAAGTTGAAAGCTTTTCTTTTATTACACGCAAGGTTTTTTACGTCAGAATAAGTGGTCGAGAAATTGGGTCTCTAGAAGTTCGAATTAAAAGCCTCGATTCGGACTCATTCTATAACGTCTTGAATAATTCTAGGACGTGTTTACATATCTGGAACATACGGAATGAAGATCGATTAAAGCTTTTCAGTTTTATTGACGCAGTTATGACGGGTAAATCAAAGTGTTCGTAAACAATTTTTATGTCATATTTTAACATCTTGTAGAGTTTACAAAAATGTTAAAACTAATTGCAGGATAGTGCTAATTATGTCAGGTTATTCAATTCAAATAGTTTACAATTTATACTGTACTTTTTTGCATAGTTAAGAATAAACCCTCTACTTTAAAAATGCTATTCTTATTAAACTTTTTTTTAATGATAATAATAGTTCAATTGACGAAATGCATGCTGACTATAGCTGTTTTAGGCTAATTTATCTACCAATACCAAGCGTTTCATAAGTTTTGTCAGATTATATATTTTTTCACATATTTTATTAAATCTACTTTTTCCACGATTGTCATTGTCTATTTTAATATTTTCGTCAACTTTCACAACGCGTAGAATAGGGAAATATAGGTTTTTTATTTCTGTTTGTTGCTAAAAATACATTAGCCAGACAATATAAATTACGGAACCACTGACGATATTCCGAAACTACATACAAAATTTGACAGGAATCAGTCCAGTAGTTTTCTTTCTAATAATTATTGACACAGACGACAGACAGAACGGACAGCTGTACGTCGGTAGGACCCTAAATACGAAAAAAAAAACACTTTGTATGATAGATTATCAGTTTAGTATACGATGGTACTAAGTAGATTGGCATTTTCAGAGCAGTACTTCCTGATGTAGGATTTATATTCAGTAAATTTTGTCAAGATATTATGGAATCTAAAATAACTGTTCATGTCAAAATATAGTATTTGTCATAATTTTATAAATATTGATAATTTAGACGAAACATCGTAGTTTGTTAATTTTGGCAAAAAATATTAAATAATGTAACGCTGATAAACTTGAACAAATAACAAAAGTACTGTCCTAAGATTAGTGTAAAAATCAGTTTTTTCTAATTCTGGAAATTGTGCAGACAATGCTCGACAAATTCAGCAACGAAAATTTCAAAAATGATTAATTTTTATTTTTCGAGCGAGCTAAGTAATAGTGTCCATCTGGCGACTGGCTACTTTCATGTTTTCTCGACGTTTATCACCCCAAGAGTTCGAGGAAATAGGTCTCTCCATTTGTCTGTTTGTCCTCTGTGTCGATTTTTTATCAGACAGATTGTTGTCAGATTTCACGTGTACGGTAAGAATATCCTGTAGACGTAGATGATGAAATACTAACCAAAATTTGGCTAATCATCCCTACGATCAATGAGGTCCCATTCATTTTTTTATTTTAATAAATGCGATTTAAATTATTTAAAAATAACATACTCCTGTATCTGTGTTTTATGAATCCGGTCTGATTTTTTACCCTAGGTATCCAAATTTGTGTAAAATAATCACATTTTATAACATTGTAAGAGCACTGTCGTGTAATAAATCGGTGGTCGTGCCATAAAAATGTTGAATTTCCAAGGCGAAGGTCGTTGGTTCGATTGATTTCCTTTCTTTTTTTTTCGATGTACAAAATATTAACGAAGGAAGTTAAGCATGTACTTAGAATATAATTTTTCACGTTGGTTATCCATATTATTACCCATTTATTATAGTAAAAATGTGGGTTGTTATTTCGGGACAAAACTTCGAAAAATCTGTGCAATCTACGAAATGGTGCAAATAGTTTAAAAATATTAAGATTATCCTTGCTTTTGTATTTTTAATTTAACTGAATTGTTCTGGAGTGATTTCAAAGCAACGTTTAGAAAATACAAAACATCCTAATAAATATGTGAATAAGTGCAAGCATTTATAATCAAAAGTGATAAGCGCACTGAACATTTTAAAAATGTGAAAAATAAAAAATAATTATTAACAATGATAAATACAGAATTAATTAATATAATAAATTAATAAAGCTTTGTTGGAGTCTTCTCTTAATAGGGACAGTGATTAGACTATTTATGTTTTGCTACTTTGTGAATAATTTTGTTATTTCTTTTCTGTGGGCCTTAGTTCTCTTAATTTTCACCGAAAGCTAACTGGTAGGGGTCATTTTACGATCGCCATTAGTTTCGCTATTGTGTCGTCCAGCTCATCATAATCGCGTCGTAAAATTTTAATGGAAACAAAAATTACGTTTCGATTATGCCAGATTTTTTATGTATATGTAAATTATGTCTTGTTGCATTTAAAAAATGTATATACTCTTGAGTTCTTGAGTATGAAATAATTTTGTTTAAAAGTTGAGATGATACATCCTTTATATGGGTCTTATTTTTGGGTCCACCATACTAAATTTCTTACACACACAAAGAGAAAGAATTAAAGCTTTGTTTTCATGAATGTCATAAAATAGAAGTGTGACATACGACACATTGACAGCTTATTGTAACAACAATGTCAGATATTGGTCAAATCCTGCACCCTACATAGTATTTAAATAATATTTTGTTCTTTAAAAAATAATGTCTATCACATATTACTCGAAAAAACATGCAATTTATAACTTTTTTGCAATTACTGCTTTACCTAAGAACCGATTGTTCTTTTAAGTATAGTATAAATAACGAAGTAATTAAATTTCAAATTTTGTAGGTACAGTTAAATGTTTCAAATACTGCATCCATATTGGATCGTTCTCTTTGAAAACACCAAATTTGAATAAAAAAGTGCCCTACATATTTTTGATTTTGATGAAAAAAATTGGGGATGATCTTTTAGGTAAACAATATGAAAAAACATCGTCATTTATTTTTTTGGGTGCTTCAGTTCCGATTGGCACACCTTAGAAATCTGAAGTTGTGCTATTTTCAAATTCTCCGATTATGGCCTGTAACTTTTTTTATATAACACACATTGAAATTATTGTAATTTTATTTTACTGCCTAAGAAATGTGCTGTCAATAATAAATATGAGTACCTTATCTGAATATGTATGTCATCAGTGCATAATGGGCTACTTAATATTCGCAATATTTAATTTCCTGATTTTGGTGATTTTGAGCTGGCTCGTGTACCAACACTGTTAATGTGAGACAATTAATTTTGTTCAGTCATTTAGTACTCATACAATAGAAAATGCAACGGAAGTTTTAAGTTCGTGGACTATCATTTTCTTGAAGAAAAAATTGCTTAAAATATGTATGTATGTACCTATATCAAAATTTGAACGCATTAATTTTATTTCGTGTAGTAAATGGTGCCACAAAAAATTATTTATTCCTAACATTTGATTTCTTAACTTATTTTTACATTCTCGAAGTTGTTAAATATTTTTGTATTTTTAAAGTATGATGAGAAAGAGGTACAAAATTGCCATGAATCCTTGTATTCTTGATTGTAATTAAATTCATGAATCTTTCGGATAAGTACGTTCCTGCATCTTCAACATCTGTTTTTGAAACCAAAAAGAACCCAGACGGACACTTCCAGCTGCTACTACTGCCACTATTTAGCAGCATTATTTGCAACTGAAAACTATATATATTGTAAGATAATAATTTTCTGTGGAAGCCAATTACTTTTAATAATTTCAGAAACAGTCATTTAAAAAAATTATGTCTCTCAGCGAGATGGAAATGGTGGAACTGGATTTACTGGTGTGAAAAGATGAACGTGGAGACTACATATCGTGAAAGTTTCAAATTTGTATTTTTTCTCCAACCTAATGATTTTTCAAAATTTACAAATTCCAAGCAATTTTTTCCTCCATTGCATTGTCTATTGCATGGGACTAAATGTCTAAAAAAAAACAACTCTTTCAGGTCAATAACGGCAAATTATAACGAAGTTTCAGCAGCCCACTCATTGGTGCTTGTTTAGATAGGGTACAACCCATAACAGGAGAATTTGAAAATGGCACAACTTCAGAATTTAATGGAAATGAAACATTAAAAAAATGACGACAGTTTTCCTTATTTGTTACCTAAAGGATCAGTGTCAATTTTTTTCATCAAAATCAAACATTATGGGGCGCATCTCATTTGGTGTTTTCATATGGAACGACGCTATTAGATTTTGTAGATTGTTGAATAGTCACAAATAATCGCTTTACGACCAAAATTGTGATGAACGAATTTTTCGTATCATGAAACAGGAAAAAATAATTAATTTACAACATAATATTTGCATTGTTCTGGAATTCGCCTCTAGCAACAAGTAAGTAGGTGTGCTAGAGGAACTTAATTTTGGCACAATGACGCAATAAATTAACACAATATAAGGACATAAGTAACACAAATTGACGCTAATGAAATAGGAAACCAAAAAAAAAGTAGTTATTGACTTAATTGATTGATTTTTCATCCAAAACATCAAAATCAACACCATATTGCACATTTTCCTCTCAATCAATGGAGAACTTAATTTGTGAGTAAGGTTTGTCCATCCATGTAGGTACTGTTAAAAAATAAGTTTCAAAAAAATTAAAAAACAAGAAAAAAAGGCGAAATATAATATAAATTGTCAAATGGGTTCTTCAGCTTACATTTTCTCTTTCATCTACTTTCAAATACCTATCTTGTTTTAAATAAAGGTGTTTTTGTGGTTGTTGATTTCTTCATACATAAAATGTTATCCAGTTTATTCGGGAACTTTAAAACATTCACATTTTGTAGTTGATATTACGTTTCGTTTAAGGATTATCGGTAATGTTGGAATTTGTCTTAAATGTTAAGCACAGTGGGAATAATGTGCTGCATTTAGAGTTTACCCAAAAAGTTTTTTTGGATGGACAAAAAAAAGTGTCTTGATAGTACGTTTTTGTTGTTATTATTTTTGTTTTGACTTACATTTGTTCCTGACTTGTTTTCTCACTTGTCCATTTAATAATGTCTATCTATTATATTTTCTATATAAAACGTCATTGACTGATTATTATAGTTGCATATTATATTGTACATGCCAGTTCAGAAGTTCAAATAATTTAAATCGTGAAAATTGTTAGCTAGTTTGCACAAGTTTGGTGCAACCACAAGCAATAACACAAAGCAAAACGAAGGCAACACAATCGAAGCACGAAAAGGTTACTTTTAATGATACACTTAATTGCAAATAGCCTGACAATCACAAAATGTCACTAAGCATCGATTTCCGCTCACTGCCATGCCGTGTAATTTGAAAAAACCTACGGTCATCATATCTACGTCGCATTGTTCTTTTTATCACTTACCAAATTTGACCATATCATTCAAGTGACATCTTAGTAGTTAATGTTAAATAAAACTTTATATTTAGCAAAACATAGCAGTGACGCCTAAAAAACATTAATTATAATAGTGGCTTTTGGTGAAGTGGTGTGGTATTTACAGAATCCAAAGTGCTGTTAATAAAAAAAAATACCGGTATTTACTGGGTCATGGTGTCGCAGTTTTGGTGTCGGTGGAGTTAGCCCTCGTGCGCCCTGCGACGAGTTTCGCGCGACACTGGATGTCTTCCTGAGCGTTCGCTTGAATTCCTGGTGATACATCGACGACCAGAAGCGACGCTTTTTAGGTGGACAGGTTGCGCTTGCGTCTGTCCGTCACTATAACGCTGCCGAAGCAAACAGGTGTTGTTATCCACGCAACTAGGTCGAATGGTATTTTTTATCAATTAATTATTCAAAACGTAAACGAATTTCGACTGTTCAAATACCGGATTTTTTTTGGGTAATGTTTACTTTAATAATTGACGCTTTTTGCTTTTTTGAGTTGATTATCGTATTTGTCAAACGGAATCGGGAATTGGAATTGCGTTAAAGAGACGACGGCGTTTATACAATGGAAGTAATCAATTAGGTTAATAATATTTGCGTTGTCAAGTTATGTTAATACGGACAGTAACTTAAATTATTACGGGCATGACCTGATAGCGGAAGAAAATTAATGTTGTATGCCACAAATTTTAAACAGGGTAACTCACCTTTTAAGTACCTGCTTCAACAGTCGTTTTTAACATCTCTGAAATGTCTTTAAAACACAACATATTCGTTCGCTCGTTACGTTACGTTAAGAGATAATCAAACTATAATAAGTGTGAAGGTACAATGATTACATCACACTTGGTGATAAATATCTGCTTATTAAAGCGATTCTAGGGAAAACTGGGGCAACGTGACGGTACTAAAATTTGTCGAATTTTTATAAATATGGGTCCTACATACGCATAATTAAAGAAAAATAATTAGAAGTGGAAGTGGAAGTAAATTCAGACAAGTGTAAAATTCTCAAGTAAAACTCGTAACTTTACCTTAAAAAATAGGAGTACCTGTGTATATTCTTTGCAAACAATTTTTGTGATCTTTGAAGTACAACTACCACTTTACTGAGAATTCAGTAAAATAACATGGTATATTCTGTTACAAAATAAACCCATACGCCGCCCCAGTACGACACCTATGAGTTCTAGTATGTACGGCGATGATGACCCATTGTCGGTGACGCCGGACGGAGAAAAGCCTGGAAGCAGATGTCGCGATGGGTGTTCCAGAACAACCCTTGAAGCGGTGACGGAGACCTCGAGAAGGACCGCGCGGCTATTTAAATGGGAACCACCGTCGGGAGTGGGCAGTGAAGATCAAGCAATGGGAGAGTCTGGTCAAATCCATTCCAGTCGGAATTATTCTGTACATAATCGCTGTGTAATTAGTCGTGTAAACTTGAGTTACTAGGAAATAAATTGTTGAGTTTTACCCACACCGATTTTAAATCACCCATAATAATCGTAACAATATATTTAATTTGTGTACTTTAATGTTCGGATCTACACCTAATATCACAACACCTTGAAATAAAATCGCGATCTTATCTACATACTTGATACTTTCTTGTATTAAATAGTTCACCATCTAACATACCAACACGTATCCATTTTCAGTTAAAGCGATAATGCTATAAAAACAATCTCGTACTAGTGGAGTGAAATAATTCATTAGTCTTGGTATTTAGTCCTCTTGCAAAAAGAATTAGAAGAGCAATAGAACCACAACTCCAGACCAACAAAGTGGATTTGAAAAGGATTATGGATACAAGACCACGTTAACGGAAAAGATATATCCAAAATTGAAAAGATCTACTGCTTCTTCATCGACATTAAAAAGGCTTTGGATAAAGTAATAAAGAAAGAAATCACTAACCAAAAAAGAAGTTAAAACAAACTTAATCCAGTCAGTCAAGAGTATGTAATGTAAAACAGTTAATGTGATAAGAACAAATAACATGATATATGAAGAATTCTTTACAACTGAAAGAGTAAGACAGTCTTTCCTGTTGTTTAATATGTGCAATAGATGAAATAATAGCAAATTGCAGTAAGAGCATCAAAGAATACATATGTATTAAAAATTTAGCTTCTGTTTTGCACCACAACACAATTTGTCTATTCATTTGATTTGAATTGTTAAAAAAGTAAAACGTCAACTCATTCTCATTTCAAATTTTAGTTTGCTGGTGCATATATTTAAATATTTGTTCTGTTTATTTTTGGTATGGAATATTTTTCCTTACTTATATAAGCTTTCTGAATTTCAACCAATTCGGACATAAACTTGACCTCGAACTCACCGTTTCACCAGTAACCGGAGCAAACACTGGAAATCTAAATATTCAAAACATATTTCTAATTTTTTTTAGTTTATTTAGATACATGTGACTGCTTCCGTTTTCGTTATTGTTCAAGTCATAATTAAATGTGTTACTATATCGTTAATTTTAATACGGAAGTAAACACACTGTATTATATCATCATTATAAGGTTTTCATAAACCTGGGTCTCAGTAGGGTTTCGGGTTGTCCATTTGGAAAGAATAAAATTTTTGAGTATCTCAACAATTGTTTGAACGATTTATTATTTAATTAATTACTTCCCTCCCTCAAAGGGCTGTATATGTAGATTTTAAAGTTTTGGTTGTACACCTTGTAAATGTTGTCCAACAGTTTTTTATTTTTATGATTTCACTGATAAATAAACGGTGGACTAAATAATATTTATGTTATAACCATTTACAAATAAGTACACTTGACAACAAACTATTAGAACAATCGTAACGATGTACATATTCATGAAAAATAAAAATATTTCGTCTTTCTTTTTGTAACTATTTTGTTTACAACGATGTTTTCAAAATGACGGATAAACACTGAAATGTTGAGTGTGATTAATATTCTGTGGATAAGCTTCTGTTTGTCTATCGTGTCATAAAAAGGAAGCTAGATTTAAGTATGGTTGATTTTAAATTCTAAATAGCAGTTTTGAAAAATGTCACACGATTCATTTTATTCTATTGCAGGATTATCTTGATCGTAATTTCATAATAATTGAACTATATCGAGCTATTTTATAGGATTCTAATATTTTATTCATTTGTTACAAACCACTTAGGTTATCAAAGTATTCAGCTTATACTGTCGTTAATTTTACATTAGTACTAGAGCAAAAACATCTTCATGTTGTTGCATTGGTGGTATATAAACACATATCAATTAATTTCGTTGCTATAACAACATATATTACAACTTATTACATTTCGATTCATTCAGAAAATATGAACTACAAAGCATAAAAAGGGTATGAGGGATTAATCTAAAGCATTTAATTTTTTTTTGTATTATCCGTAACGCTTAAATAACTGACAAAGCTAGTGTATAAATAACTTTGCTAAGAGAGAAAAAATAAAAACTTCAAAAATCGATTTTCTTCATCTGTGTTTAGGTGCTAATCTTGCAAAAGAAATAAAAAAGGTCGTGCTTTGATACTATTTTAATGTCTTTTAATCTTTTCTTCTGCATTTGGCATACCTCATTCCAACACACAATTCTCGTTAGCAAATTAATATGAATTTTAATAAATATCTAATTCTGGAATCAGTAGGAAACTAATATCAAAATTTCAGGAAACAGGAAAGTCAAACCATGACTACTGATAGATGAACAACGGTGGATTTTGATAGGAATATTGCAAGCTGAAATTGAAATTTAACAAACTTTTTTAATTTAGTTTGTTACACACAGTAGTAGTATTATTGTAAAGCACTTTGTATTTTAATAATAAAGATCCGTTCAAATTAGGAAAAGTTTGTTAGAATATTTTTATTTCTCAAGCGTAAACTAGTAATGTAATAGGGTTCATGGCTAATTTCATGTTGTCTCCACCTTTTACACGTAGAATAATTGTACAATACAAAAATGTCGGTCTCCGTTTTGTCTGTTCATCTACATCAACAGTTGGATAATATCTTCTCAAAGTTTTCCTAGATAAATTCTATTTAAAATATGCAAAATATTATACGTCCTCACTTAATGAATGAAGCAATTCATCAAAAAAGGGCTTTTATCATTTCTCTAAAATTCTAGGAACACAGGACCTAATATACAAATTGATATATTTGTCTTTCCTAGCAAGTTATGATGTTATCACAAAATTATATTTGAAAAAAAACTTGAAACATGCGCGTGATATGCTTTTTTACTTGTAGTAGTTTAATAAATAATACATCAATTATAGTGAACCAAGACCTATAAGGTTATATGGCCATCATAAAAGTAGTTGACCGCAAATAAATACCCCCTTTGTGTGGTTCGCACTAAGCTTACCGGTTGGCAATAAATCATCTTCTAAACATTTCTTGCTCATATTTAACAGGGCCGGCTTTCAAAGCGAGTGGTTATTTCGGAACCCTCAGCGGCTGCAGGTAGTAAAGAAATAGTGGAGTGGTGGATTTTCATATTTAGTGAAAGCCGCCCCTGAACGAAACCACAAGAGCCGGTCGAGCTGCAGTGGACACGTTATTTACGACCCTAAAACCTTTTCTATTGTAAACAACTTAACTTCGACACAATGGGATGATTTTATGATGGCCATATAACCTTATAACTCTTGGTTCACTATATCTGTGGCAAAAAGTCAAAAGGGGATAACTCTGAAAACTGCATTTTACAGCAGAGCTTAAAAACTAACGCCTTTGAAATTTTCGAGTATTATAATTTTAAATAGTTATTAGAACTCAATTTTTTCATTTTTGTATATTACATAGAATAATTTTACTGTCTTACAGAAGTTATTGAATTATTATTAGTTTTTTGTTAAATTAATTACTTATAACTAAACATTAACCGGATATGATACTGACAAAAGGGTATATCTCTAGATGATCCCACATAATGTAATGACAAATAAGTAATAAGTTTATTTATTCCTTTTTGTCAAATTGAAGTTCGTCTCATTATTATTGTATAAACTTCATAACTCGACATATGCATTAATTAATAAACAGTGCAGCGTTTTTTTTTTATTAAAATAATAATTTTGTTTAATATGTCACCCCTCTTAATACGTTAATAATAAAATTATTACTAATAACAATATCATGTACAATCTGTTTTTTAAATCCATTTTGAAGTGTAAATCTGAGTTGACAAACCATAACAGTATGCTTAACAAAATCAAATTTACACTAAAAAATGGATTAAAAAAGAACATAGCCTATATTTAAGTGAAATGGAAAAAGAATGCATGGTAAAATTTTTAGTATAACATTCATTTTATTTTCAAAATATTTTTGGGTAAGTAAACAGATTTTTTTAATACTCCTAAAAAATAACAAAAAACATTGTAACGTAATAAATTAAACAAATAAACAAACAACAATATTATTAATAATGAAAGTAGTAGAAAACAAGAATTTAAAGTTAAAATAATTTAAATTAAAATTCTTCATCGCTAAAATAAGCGTCAATATCTGGATCTACGTCTCTGTTATGTTCTTCTGAGACCTTCAAATTTTTGTAAAAAGGTTTTGCACTTTCGTCAATAAGTTCCAATAGCTCCAGCAAATTTTCTTTCTTTTTTTTATCTATTGGTCTCTCCCCATTATATAAATTTTTAAGCAAAATATCTTTGCTATTAATAGGTTTTGTAGATTTTCTTCTTAAGTTCAGTACTTCTAAATTTTGTTTATCTTCTAGAGTAGTTTTAAATTTTACTATTCCAATATCTTTTTCGTACCTAAACCATTTTATGTCTCTCCAAGAAAGTTTTTCTTTCGATTCTGTCTGCTTTCTATTGACTAGTGGACCCTTTAGAAGTAGTGAGAAATCGAAGAAGTCTTCCTTTTGCATTTCTACAACAGTAAATCGTGGTATTCCATTTTTATCCTGCTTACTTCCAGCAAATCGCACCAAATTATACCAATCTCTTGGTATATGGATGTGAAAAGGACTCCTTTTTTTTGCTTTTTCTATTGTAGCATGATCAGAGTCACACTCCATATGTGTGTGTCCAGGGACTAAAAATTTATGATCCAGAACTTTTAAATCATTATTAATTGACATCAAATAGCTAAACATAGCAGTGACATAAGAGTTTTTATTTTGTCCGCCACATGTATCGCTGTAGCAAATAATATGAGCAACATTTTCTAAACTTTTAATATATTTAAAAAGACATGAGGCTATTTCGTTAGCACCTCGACCAGCAATAGCCTCATGCCACATAAAATGCGTCGATCTTCCCCTAGTACAGTCATGAACTGTTAAATTGTAAGTGTGTAGTTGCCGCTTGTAAAAGACAGTACCAGTCGTTAAGTACGGTGTTGGCAAAATTTGTTGCAAATCAAAAACTAATACCTTTAGTTCCTCATTTTCTTTATTTCTATTGTCCAGTTCTTCATCTGATTCTTCAGACACTTTATAATCAGGATCTTTGATACTATCATCCGAATCTTCAATAAATTGCATTAAAGCATTGTTTTCTTCTTTTTCAAATTCTGATTCTATTGTAATTAATCCATCGGTATCGTCGCATCGTTTCAGTTGACTATCAGTTATTGTGGTAGTATAAATATTGTTATAATCAGCACATTGTAAATGAACAAATTCTTTTTCACTATCAAATGTGGCGAGATTGTATTCGTGCACATAATTCTGGGAAGTGCCTGTTTCATTTGTGACCAGAGGTTGAAAAAATTCAGGCCAAAAATCGTTTTTATACCCAGCTAACTTAGTTGACCACTCTTGTTTCTTCTGACAAGAATTATTGTTATTTTCAGGTTTATTATGCGGTACTGCTCCTATTAAAATCTAGGTTACAAAAATTTCACTAATAAAATTATCGTTACCTACCACCGTCTAAATTACACTTCTGCATAAGTAATTTCGTCCGATCGCTAACAAAATAGCTAGTAAACATTTTGCAGTTTTTATAATTAAGGAATTGACGCCGACAAAACCGCATAAAAGAATGCCGCAGCGGAATGGGGTGCTTCTGTTTATAAACATTTTTTGTCGGCACTATTCGAAGCTGCCGGAAAATTACGAATAATAAGAAAAACTAGAAATAAAAACCGACAAAAGGACATATCTGAACTTATTATAGTTCAGTAAACGTAAATGTCAAACTTACATAAGGGTTTAACACGAGATAGTCCCTTTTGTCGGATCGAAGCCTACAAAAGACGACGGTATATATGAAGACATTTCCTTTTGCCACCCCAATATAAATAAATATTTTTTTTAACTGAACATATACCATTTTGTCGGTTGTGTTAGTCAGCAAAAATTGTAATATCTTTACTTATAACGTTATGTCTAAAATAAATTATTGAGATATTCCCTTTTGCAGAAAAAAACTTTGTTAGTTTTAATAACTGAGTTATACCCTTTTGTCAGTTTACTGAGCTTTAAAAATACTGTCGATTGGTATAAATAACTCATTTTGGCCAAAAATCGAGTTATCCCCTTTTGATTTTTTGCCACAGATATATACTTACAAAAAATTGAGAGAATCAGGTTTTATAATTAATTTATCAAAGAAACTGGATTTGCTTGATTGTATTTCAAGGGTGAGGCAAATTTGTCCAAATTAATAATGACCTTTTTTTAAGTATCATGATTTTGCATCTTACGTTTAATGAATTTTTTTGGATATTGAAACATAGTGTATTGCATTAATCTGCAATATTTTAAAAGTAGCTTGCGTTGAACATATTTTTGGAAGTATACACCTAATTACCTACATATACATTATATACGTTTATTAAGACAAGATAACTTTCTGATATGAATCTGACATGTATGTATAACAAAATAAAAACTTCCGTTTTGTTAAGAGACTGAATTTTTAAATGGTGATAATAATTATTTCGTGCCTCAATTATGCGAAAGCACAAAAGTACGAATTTTAAGAATGCGATTTTTTAAAATAAAAAATGAATTATGCCTTACATTTTTAGAACATCAAAATTTTTATTCGAGATTGTTTAATGTTTTTTATTAGACTTAATTAAATTTTTATCAAACAATATGCAGTTTTCCGTTATTTGATACCCAGTAAAGTTCTAGCAGATGTTTGTTAAATGGATTTGATTTTTTACTTGTTTATTCCATTCTTTTGAAAATAAAAAAAAGGTAAGTGAATAACGTAGCCAGGAATTAAACTTAATACAGCAGTGGACAAATTAATAGATGTGTCTATAGCGTTTCGAAAAGTTCATTCTACAGTCAGTGTTACATCTCGTATTTGGCTCTAAGTATGTTTAGTTAATTGAAAACTTGCTTGTTTCAAGATGAGGCATTGTTTGGAACTTAACAACTTCTACCAGATATGAAACAAAAATTGTGTTGGTTTTAATATTTTCGTTTAAGTTTTAGCATGAAGTATAGTTGTGAAATCAATAACAACTTCAGGAGTGAAGTAATTATTTTGAAAACCGTGTCGGCTAAGATTAATACATATTTTATTTATGTATGACGATTACAACAACATGACACGTATCCAGAGCGACATACATACATAAAGTTGTGAATACACGCCATTGAAAGCTATTATCGTAATCAAACTTACGGGACATAATGATGGAATATTTTCCCCAATTGCTCTAGTAATTAGCAGTACTCATTATTAATTTACCTATAAAACATTTTATTTTTTTGGTGTAACATACGGTTTTGTTATTAAATAAGTACCGCGTGATCAGAAATCACTTGGCAATCTTGGATTTTTAGTTGAAATTGGTATCATGATGTTTTCAATAATTCCGGTTGTTAGTGTCAAGATTGACAGATTATTGATATTTTTACTTTACAAAATGTATCCGAAATATAACCTCAATTTACCGCATGTCACGATTGACATATCTGTCACACAAGTACTTCCGTTATGGTAACATAAACGCAAGAAAAGTTCAAATTTTTGTTTAAATAGTACTGCCAACAGACTCATTCATTTCTGATCACACGGTATATCACATACAAGTTTTTGGAAATTTTACAAGCGTTCACATCGGGGAACCCTCAGAGAGCCACAACCACAAAAATTTGCATTTTAAGTTCTGTTCTACAATAAAAATTCATTATTTCTAACACAGTTTTGCTTGAAGTCTCTCTGACTTGAATAGTTTACAACATATACAAAGCGCATAACATATTGACAGAATTCATTTTATATGTTGTAAACACACAAAATGCATAATTCTAAAAAAATGCAAAATTTAATTTTAAATTTTAACGTAAAGATATTTGTGGAAACTGTAGTGATTATTAATTGTGGAACGACGTGCACTTTTAACAACGATTTATTGATTATTATGTACATGTCAATATATATATTATATGATGAAAGTATTTATGTGTTTTTGCGACGCGTGCCCGTTGACGGGTTGTTGGTGACTCTGCGTCCGCCACTCGTTCGTCCAGGAGGGCGGTGATGAATCATATTGGGGGTGGTACCGAACACCCGACGAGAGCCGAGCGGCCGAGAACTTCGGGTGGTACCACACATGACTTCCCCTCTTGAAAGTGCGTCCTTCAACATATTACGACTGGCTGGCCTAGAGGGGTAGCCTGGAAAATTGAAAATTGTAACAAAATGTCTAAACGTGAAAAACCCCTATAATAGTCAGTTCGCATCATAAGTAATGTCAATTGATCGCGCACTATGGGTAAAACGCACACTTTACGTAAGGCGCGTTTGGTGAGTCCATGAACAGTTTTGATTGTTACCACCCGCACTACACCGTCGTCGCCTGGATGAAAACCGTGATCCGTCCGGTTTTCCATGTGAGAGGTGGTACATTTTCTTCTGTAATGCTCTTGCTGTTTCTGCCATTTGGATCTTGATTGTAGTTGCGTTAGGTACTCGCGACTCCAGCGTCGCCAAAAATGCGTGCGAATTTTTTCCACCAATTGCCGTCGGGACAGTTTATTAATCGGCACCTCCGTCACATCGTATTCTGGAAAGGAAGTTAATGGCTCTCCGATGAGGAAGTGACCGGGTGTTAGGATGCTCAGGTCGTTGGGATCGGACAATAAGGGGGTCAAAGGTCTTGAATTTGAACATGCTTCAATGCGTATTAAGAGTGTGGACATTTCGCTAATGTCGGAAAATGCAATGGGTATAATTTTTCTTGGCACTTTAATTTGACGTATATGGTTCAAACTGCTTAAAAAGGTAATCCAAGACGTATATATATCGGGAGGTACTGATTCATCCCAACCCAGTTTCAGCGTCCATAAACGTTGCAAAATTAATTTAGCATGCATTATGATGGGTCCGAGCAACCCTAACGGATCAAATATTTGGGCCGTTACCGAAAGTATGGCACGTTTGGTTACTTTATTAGGTATATTTTTCAGTATAATCTCGTAACTTAAATTATCGACGGTAGGGTTCCAACACAAACCTAAAATTTTTGTAAATTTATCCTTATGCAATTGTACGTTCGAATCATGGAAATTATCATTATTAGATACAACACTTAGTTCGTTTGACTGAAATTTTCGCAATTCAAATTGACCCTGTTTCAATATGGCCGTTACATCATTTTTTATTTCAGTTAAATCTTCGATCGAGTCAGCTCCGGTCAAAAGGTCGTCCATATAAAAATCTCGACGAATGATTTCGCTCGCGACAGGGTACCTAGCTTGGTTTTGATCAGCTAGCTCCTTCAAACACCGCCTAGCAATAAAACTTGCCGGTTTGGTACCATATGTTAATGTCAAAAGACGATACGTATTTAGTGGTTCGGATGGATGATTTCGCCAAAGAACTAATTGATAATTCGTATCGTTGGGATGTATCTTAATCTGACGATACATTTTCGCTATATCAGCGTTTAACACGTACTGAAATGTTCTAAAGCGTACTATTATTGAAAATAGGTCTTGTTGTAATACCGCCCCAGCTAGCAAATTATCGTTTAGACTTTGTTTATTTGAAGTTTTTGCCGACGCGTCAAAAACAACTCTTAATTTTGTTGTCGTACTAGACTCCTTTTGCACGGCGTGGTGAGGCAAATAAACGCAATTGTTGTCGTTGGGTGGTTGGCTTAAATATTCCATATGATTTAAATTTTGGTATTCTAACATGAAATCTACATAATTTGTTTTAACGTGTGGGTTTTTGATCAAATTCCTTTCAAGACTAAAAAAGCGTTTGAGAGCTGCATTTCGTGAATTACCAATATTTATTTTGTTATTTTTAATGGGCAACCGTACAATAAATCGCCCGTCATGGTCCCGTTGGACAGTTTCCCGGAAGTGGGTTTCACAAATAATTTCGTCTTCGTTAGACGCATTCTTATCGTAATCCGCCGTAATTACTGGTTTTTCCAATTCCCAAATCTTTCTTGCCTGTATTTCTAAGCCGGGGTCGGGTCCGGATATGGAAATATTGCATGTTGTAAAATTTGTCGGTAAGTTTATGGTACCGAGAGGGCCTCCCACAATAAACCCTAAATGTGTTTTTTGAAATATTAACCCACTGCTCGGCGAGGACAATTGGCCTATGCAAAGTAAATTCCAAAAAAGGCCGGCTCCTATCAAAAGATCTATTGTACCCGACTCGAAAAACTTGGGATCTGCTAGTTTTATGGTTTTGGGAATTTCCAAAGATGAGGGGTTGATAGACACTAACGGAAGATTTTCAGTTATTTTGTTCACCACGATGCAATTTATTTTTGTTGAGTACGCATTATAAATAGATTTTATACCCACATCTAAAACTTGCTTTTGAGAAGAACTTGCCGCTCCATTTAAACCCTTAATTTGAATATTTATTTGTTTCGTGCTCAATTTTAGCTTTTTAATCATCGGTTCAGTTATGTAATTGGACATAGAACCTGGATCCAACAAAGCTCTACAAGTTTCATATTCATTTTTAGCATTTTTAATAAGAACTATAGCCGTTGATAGTAAAACGGAATCTGAGCATTTTAATAAACTAGAAGAATGATTACTTAAAGTTACTGAACTATTTTCATCGGCGTCAGCTTCGTCTGTATGTATTAACGTATTATGTTTTTTGTTACAAGCTTGACATTTATGACTGGTACGACATGTAGCAACCTGATGATTTTCTCGGAGACAATTGATGCATAATTTAAGACGTTTAACTTGCGCTATACGCTCGGGAATTGACATTTTCAAAAAATCTATACACTGAAAAATAACATGAGATGATTTTTTACACATTGAACAAGATGCTTGTTTTTTATTAGTGGTTATGTGAGAACCAGTCTTTGATTTGTTGAAATAATTATTTTGTTTATGATAAACCTTTCCTTCATTTGATGTTTTATTATTCGACATATAACTTAATGATTCCAACATTAAACAACGTTTTTCTAGAAAGTCAATAAACTGTTTGTAAGTCGGTACATCTTTATCGAGGGAAAGTTGCCATTCACGTTTTGTACTATAATCCAACTTTTCTACAATGACAGGAATAAGTAATGCATCCCATTTGTCCACCGTTATTCCTAATGATTTTAGAGATGTTAAATTCGACACCACCGTATCGACAAGAGCCCGCAATAAGGATGGTGATTGCTTATTTATACTAGGAGCATTTAAAATGGACATTACGTGATCTTGCACTATTAAACGAGTATTTTTGAACCGATTAGTTAGTAATCTCCATGCCTCTTTATAATTTTCATCGTTAATAACTAAAGATTCAATGGTACGCAAGGCTTCGTCGCGCAAGGAAGACTTTAAATACTGAAGTCGCTGACGATTATTATTTAACGCCTTATTCTCATCTATCACCGATTTGAACGAAATTTCAAAATTTAGCCATTCTTTGTAATCGCCACTAAATGATTTGATATTTAAAACGGGTAGATTCAACTGCATGCTGTCATTAGAATTTCGTGGATTTTTACCGTCCGTAGGGTTAAGCAATAAAGAAGTCGATGGAACCGGAACCGCGAGACTTTTTTCTATAATATCGTTTATAAGACACACAACATCGCAATAACGAATTTCAAATTCCGATCTGCAGCCTTCATAGGCTTCTGCGGCCCCCTTTTCAAGTTGCTCCATCTGGTATTGAGTTTCGTCAAAATCGTTTCTAATTCCGTCAAGAAGTGATAATCGTGCTTTTAATTGATTGATACTGACCCCAGGACTATATGACTGTACATATTCCTCTATTCGTTTCAATTTATCATCAATGGTTTTCAATTTGCTTTTTTGCTGATCTAATTTAGACATATTTTTGAATAATTAATGAACCTTAAAGCCAATCAAAAATGTATAGATACACAAATACGCGTTGAAGCTAGCCGTGCGAATATGATAAAAAAGGGAAATCTTAGGACAAAAGAGCCACTAACCTTTCTCCTCTCAATGGTTTACACTCGTCCACGATAAGAGTGTAGCTTAACGTGTACTGACTCCCTCTTGTTGAAGCCCTAGTTCCGATGTTGAGATTTTTGCACGGGGTGGTGATTCCTCGTCGGAGATGCTGCCCACTGCTGCCGCGAAAATCGCTGAATGACGACTTCTTCCACGGGGTGGCGTTTCCTCGTCGGAGATGTTGCCCACTGCTGCCGTAGAAATCGCTGAATGAACCTCTTCCGCGGGGTGGTGTTTCCTTTGTCGGAAATGCTGCCCACTGCTGCCACGGAGATCGCTGAATGAACCTCTTCCACGGGGTGGTGTTTCCTTTGTCGGAAATGCTGCCCACTGCTGCCACGGAGATCGCTGAATGAACCTCTTCCACGGGGTGGTGTTTCCTTTGTCGGAAATGCTGCCCACTGCTGCCACGGAGATCGCTGAATGAACCTCTTCCACGGGGTGGTGTTTCCTTTTTTAGAAATGCTGCCCACTGCTTCCACGGAATTTGTTAGTTGAAAACTTCTTCCATGGGGTGGTGTTTCCTTTTTCAGAAATGCTGCCCACTGCTACCACGGAACGTCACTACCACGCGTCGCGTTTCAATTCCGAATAATACAGTCGCGGTATTAATATCCGGCTCGAAGGACCAATGTGGAAACTGTAATGATTATTATTTGTGGAACGACGTGCACTTTTAACAACGATTTATTGATTATTATGTACATGTCAATATATATATTATATGATGAAAGTATTTATGTGTTTTTGCGACGCGTGCCCGTTGACGGGTTGTTGGTGACTCTGCGTCCGCCACTCGTTCGTCCAGGAGGGCGGTGATGAATCATATTGGGGGTGGTACCGAACACCCGACGAGAGCCGAGCGGCCGAGAACTTCGGGTGGTACCACACCATATTATTAAATGAAAGAAAAACATTTACTTATAATTACTTACGTGTTTACGGTTACTTGGTCTAGATTCGACCAGGTAGATGGTAGTGGCAAGTCGGCCTTGCTAATTTGTTCTAATACTGTTTAACAGCTTCTAGAATACAAAAACGCAAGTTTTCGTTTCACGTCTATCAGGAGTGTCAACGATTTTATTAAAGAATTTTCGCAATTTTTAATACAACTATTTTTAAACTTTTGTTTTAATTTAAGATTAAAGGTATAGTAAAAATGCAAACTGTAATTGGAATATAAATTTAAAATACCTTATCGAAACCATCATTCAGTTAAGATCACACATTCGCGGCACAAATATAACAACGATCGAAAATAGATAGCTAGAGCTTACTTCTATATTTAAATAATTAATAGGATAAGTTATGTGCATTTTGATGAGTACAACCATAGCAGGTTTATAACATAAGCCATTCTGCCAGGGACCAAAGTAGGTTTTTAATTTCAAATGAAGACGGAGTCCTGATCTCGTGCGGCATATACACAATTTTTTGCATTTCTGGCAGAAAAAAATTCGAGCGAAAATAGTTTAAAATACATAAAATTTACAAATGCATGGTTTTAGCACCAGAATTATTTAAAATCTGGAACTAACGATAGAGAACGTTGTATACAAGGTCATTCCGTTGTTTGTAGCGCGTGTATGCTTATCATTTTCATAATTTAATATGTTTTATTAGAAATTTTGTTACTGAAGCAGAAAAATAATTAGAAGAACGTACGTTTTAAGTATCTACTATCTGCGAAACTTATTCTATATTTTATTAAAAGATATAATAAAAGTGGTGAACGAAGCAATACAAGCATCTTAGCATTTGAATTTGCAGTGGGAACTGAAGGGGTGTTTAATTTTAATATTGTATTTAGACATAAATGATAGCTCATACTGTACTTCCTATTTGTTATAATCAGTTATGAAAACCTAAAGTCCGTTCCGCTTTGACTTGGCAGCGTACAAAACCCGTAAGCAATGCATTTTATGAGAGAATTGGCAGCGGTGTTCTCAATTATCCAAAAGCCTACCGATTTCTGAAGAAGTTGATACATGAATCTTACAGTCATCACAAAGTTCTTGTTATTCCGCTATTATTCGTGTTAAAATTTTATTTTTATGTATTAAAAGTTCATAGTAAATCGAGTTAATTCATGAATTTCCATAATTTTAAAACTGCGTTTTTTGGTCCTTTGTCACATAGAGTTGTTTAAATAGAAAACCGGTGTTCCCCAAGGTTCCATGTTGGGTCCGGCGTTATTCCTATGTTTATAAATGATAGATGCACTGACATTATTGATGTGCATTATCTTTTATTTGCAGATGATTTAAAAAGCTACAGTTTAATTGACAAGCATGATGATACTTTGCGTTTTCAAAAATGTGTAGACAAGGTGTTTAAATGGTGCACAAGTAACAACATTGTGTTCAATGAAACTAAATGCTGCATTATGACATTTTCAAAAAAAGAAATTCTTGTTTACTTCCATTATAATACTGATGGCAAATTGGACCGAACGTAGTACGTGATCTTGCTGTGAGTTTTGATCTAAAAGTCTCATGATGTAGAAACGCTGATATTATAGTATTTCACTTGCTGCAGATCTCATCTTCAATATGCTTTTGCTGTCTTGTATTAACATCCACATTTGCTCTCAGAAGAGGATTCAACGAAAGTTATTTTCAAGAATTACTGATTGAGAGATTAAACTTTTAGTAAACAGATCCATAGAACATTCGAACAATCAATATTGTTGATCAAAATCCTAAGAGAATGTCTTGTGATCTCACATAATATATTTATAAAGGTGAACAGAGTAAATGCACATAGTTCATCTTTTTTTACCTCTAGTACAACAGTTACTGAAGCTGGTTTTCCTTTATGCAAAGCTAACTGCATAAAACTGTAATTGTGTCTGTATGTAAAATGTTAGTAATAATAATAAGTCTCAATATACAACATAAAAGTTTTACACACAACCTATGTGACAGTTGCGAAAAAATTGATAATATTTAGAGTTAAAAGTTATGTAAGAATGTGATTTATAAGACTAAATCAAGTAAAACAAATTCTATAACAACTAGGTACATGTTGTTTTGTATATTAGTTTACATGTTTGTATGTTAGTTTACACAACTGAGTTTGACAGTTATTATTATTCCTTTTATTAATCAACTAGATTGGCAGTCCACTTACCAGATATGATTCAATAATAAATGTTAGACTGGGTCTTTAAATAGTTTTATAACACATTTAACATAAAAACTAATAATGTGGTAAGATATTAAAAGTTTATTGTTTCATACAAATAGCTTTATTGTCCATATTATTTTTGCTGTTACAAAATGTATTCATAATTAATTAAGTAATCAGATATGTTTCTGAATTCTTTGTTTGATGATTTTAGACTAGACCAACATGAGATTTCCGGATGATGAGACATTTAAAAAATACTTATAAAATACGTAGTACAATTTTTTCTCAAAATTCCAAATCCCAGTTAGAAAGTTCATCCGGAGGAATGTCGTTATCTTTACCAAAACAGTCAAAGTTTGTTGTGTCGCAAGGTCCTCTAACTGTCTGTTTAATGGGAGATGGTAATGTCTGAGTTATTAAACCATCCCAGTCAAAACCTTGGAACCACCTGCAACAGTTAACAAAGTTAGTAAAACCTTTTGTGATAAGAATGATATTTACTTGTGTTTTTTAATATCCTGAATTCCACCTTTCTGATATCCCAGTCGCTCCGAAGGCGAATCCCTGCACAGTTTTTTAATAAGGCTTTGAGCTGATCGTCCTATATGGTGTTTAGCGAAATCAATCATATCAATTCCTTTCAATATTAGATTATACGTTTTCATAGGATCAGACGCCGTAAAAGGAGGACTACAATTTACGCACTCGTTTAAGTCGAACTTTTATCATGAATATTTCATACTCACTTTCCTGTTAACAGTTCATGCATTAATATCCCAAGAGCCCAATAATCCACGGACCTATCGTGTCCTTTGTTTAATATAGTTTCAGGAGCTACATATTCTGGAGTTCCGCAAAACGTCCATGTTTTGCTGCTGTAACCTAGTCTCTTAGAAAAACCAAAATCTACAAGCTTCACGTAACCATTTCTATCCAAAAGAAGATTTTCAGGTTTTAAATCACGATAAATTATGCCTCTGCTGTGTAAGTATTCGAATGCTTCTAGTACACAGCCAGTAATAAATTTCGTGGTGTCTTCGTCAAAACAGCCTCTGTCTCGAAGAATTGTCCAAACTTCGCCCCCAAGACACCCTTCTAGTAGCATGTACACGTACTTTGAATCTTTGAAAGTTCTGTACATTCTACAAATGAATTTATTTCGACAACTCATCATTATATTTCTTTCACTGAAAACGTGGTCCTGCTGTTGTGTATCCACAATGTGCTGTTTTTTTAGGCACTTAAGAGCAAAAGTTAGCGATTTATCGCTGGTGTATTGAACTAATTCTACTCGGCCGAATCCTCCAATACCAAGCGTAGCAATCACTTCTAAATCGTCCAAATTAATATAGTCGTATTCTAAAAGCAACAAGTGAGCGTTGTTAACTTAATGGGTAATTACCATACCTTGTTTTTCCAAGTGTGTGTTTATCTGTCTATTTAATCTTTGGTCGTCTCCGTAATCTTTTTCTTTGATTTCACTCAGGTCTCCGATTAATTGTTTGAATGACTCTCGATCAAGAGTCAGACATTCCACACCTGGATGCATCGCAATAATGTTAGCAGTTCTACAGTCCTCTTTTAGTAAGGCTTGTTCTCCAAAATAGTCACCACGTTGCAGAACTCTTATTTCATCTTCATCTTCCATAGATTCTGAATTAATGATGATAAAAAAAACGAGAATTTAGATTAAAAAAATACCTGGTTTGCGTTGAGTAACTTTAACAGATCCGCTACTGATTATAAAGAAGGTATCGCCGTTCGCTCCTTGTCTGATGATGTAGACACCAGCAGGATAGAATTCCTTTAATTTATACTTGGTTATAACTTTCTTTGATAAAAACTATAATAACTTACGACTTCTAAAACGTCAGCGATCTTAGCCAAAACTTCGTTACTGAGATTTTGCAAAAGAGGTACAGATCTAAGAAAATTGATGTTGTCTTGTAATCTTTGCAGTCCTGTTCGAACCATAATTTGTTGAAATACTTTTCTGTCTAAAACCCATACTTTCGAGTCAACAACCACTAAAACAAAAATTTTGTTATTATTACATTTCGTACTTAATATTAACCATCGGTACCCCTTATGGAAGCAGTTCTAGTACAGTTATACAAAATCGCCAATTCTCCGAACGCTTTTCCTGGCCCCATACGACCCAACACCTTGTCTTCCTTCATAACTTCGAAATCTCCTTCTGCAGAAACAAACAAATGGGCGCCTGCTTCCCCTTCTCGTATAACATAAGTGCCTGTGGGAAATTCTCTAAGGTACATACAATCCACTATTTCTCTAACTTGTGACGTATCTAAATTTTGTAAGAAGTTATTGTCCATGATGGCGTCTTTGATAAGTTGTTTAGACCTAGTTGCGTGAGTTGAAGTTTAATTTAAATGGATTAATCTTTGACTTTATCAGCTTACCTGAAGTCTTTATCATGTTTCGTGAGCGTTATGTCACTGGCTTGACCTGTGGAATCACTGGATTCGGCGGATACACCTTGCTTCTTTAGTATGCAGCTACTGTTGAGGGACTGTTGGCTTTGAGGCACTCTATTTGCCATTGCGTGCTTTTCTTGCAAACTCGTGAGAATATCGCCATCTTGATTAAAACTCGTGGTTTGTTGTAATACGCTCTAAAATTATTGATTATTTATTTAGAACAAAATAAAACAAACAAAAAAATGATATTAATCAATTGCAAGCAGCCTGACATTTCATTTTTTTGCTATTCTTTTACTGGTAACTGTTTAATAATAATATATGACAATGTAAGTTTTAGTGTTGTTCCACAATCTGACTTTGATATGTGCAAAATATACTTAAATGTAGTGTAAATGTATAAAGTTTTTTTCTAGATTATGCTTGCACTGCTTTGCTCTTGTTTCAGTTGTAATTTTTTCTTATGTGTAGGTTCGCAGCTGTATTATGTAGTGATTAATTGCTTGCATGTTGTATGAGTATTAAACTGTGCTTAGTTATGTCAGGTTTTGTTTTTATTTGGATTTTGAATGAGTAAATAGCATCTTGGGTCAGACAATAAAAATGATTCTCATAAAACGAATGAATCACTTTTGATTATATAATAGTCCATCGATAATGGAGAGTTTATCTCAAGTATCAAACTAAAGTCATTTTAGAGTTCAGTTGTGTCAATCGATGTGTTATTATATTGATTTGATAACAAGATTGTTTATGTGACGCAATATTAAAAAGTGCAATGACCTTTTCCGCAATGTTTTACTAGATGTGTGGTCCACCATAACAGGAACTGATTAGAGAAATAATAAAATTATGTAAATAACAGACAATTTTTCTCACATAAATGTGTATTTTTAGTGCTTGTTTAATAAATATCTTGGCTAGTTATGTGTTTTTTTTTGCTATTCCCTAAACTCATGATGATATTTTTGTTACTTTGTACAAGGGTAAGTAAAAATTTCTGTCTAGAAGCATATATTTAAATTTTTTGCTATTTCAGTGTTCCTCATACGTTAGCAATAAAATTTATAAAAACTATAATGTAATTGAAGCTTTTGCAACTTTTCATATACTGAGTATCCCTCGTAGATTGTCTCAAGTCGAAAATGCATATATTGATTAATAAGTGTTTTAGTAGAAAATCAACAGCTAAGTAGATAGACAAAATTATTTTTAGCTTACTTCCATAATACCTCTTATGAAGTCTCTACAAATTAGTCACCTTTTTACATCATGTTACATTCTACCCTATTACAAATGTAATCTTTAACGTGGATTGACACATGGAATAGTGATGACATTCTTGAAATTTGTAAGTGAAATTTATTGTGGATCGTCCATGTTTTTGTTGAAGAATAAAATAACAACAACAAAATACCATAAAAGCCCGCGGTATAAATTTGTCAGGTCAGGTCAGGTTAGATGAAATAACGGAATTATGACTGAATGTCGCGAAATTTTAGGTGCATTTTAGAGATATTGTGTAGATGGTAAAATTGTCTGACTTTTTTTTCGTTTTTTTCCTATTTGACCAGTCTTTTTACAACTATTTTCTATTTCCTGCAATTTTTGTTTTCAACTCTTTTCCACTACAAAACCTTGAGGCTCCTCACCCCGACCCCCGACTTCTGGCCTTGCTCATCCTTTGTTTCTTAGTAGCCCCGATTGCACATAGACTGTGTTACACACAAAATATGTATTAGCACTAGAGGCATAGAAGATGTTTATGGGTGTTTTCCATCCGGTTCTGTTTCGTGTCTTACTGTTAGTTCTTCTTTTTCATCTTTCATTAATATTTCTCCCAGCGTCAGTTTTTCTTAACTTCTCTTTAGTAAACTCTGTTTTATCGTTCCCTGTTCGGGCCAATTGAGAAGCCCGCCGTCCAATCAGCGACAGGAGGGAAGGGGACGTAACCACCGGCTCCAACTCGAATAAGATGGTTTTAGTTTTGTAGTTGTTAGGGTAAGAGTGAAACTAAATCTTGACAAGTACAGACATCTTGTAGCTGCTCTGAATTAGTTCAGAATGTCATCCGTTGTGACCTACAACCAACCAGGGCCATCTATTGTGGTCTACAAGTTGATCATCCATTGTGACCTGGTCCATCGAGCAAACACCGCGGTTCACCATTTTGGATCGCGTCACTAGCAAATTACCCATAATTTTTTTAACGCGTTAAAAAGGTTTATGGAGTGTCGAGGACTGGTAGACAACATTTACTCAGATTTCGGTAGTAATTTTGTAGGCGCAATTAAGGAGTTAAAGGAATTATTTAAAGCCGATAAGTTCAAGGAAATTTTAACTGAGGTTAGCAGAAAAAACATAAATTGGCATTTTATACCAGTCAGAGCACCTCACTTTGGAGGCATTTGGGAATCAGGGGTTAAATCAGTTAAATTTCACCTCAAAAGAGTTATAGGGAACGCAATGCTGACGTATGAGGAGCTGTGTATGCTGCTGGTAGGTATAGAGGCATGTTTAAACTCGCGGCCGTTAGATCCGAACGACGAGAAGTCCTGACGCCAGGACATTTTTTGATTGGTAGTTCGTTAACTGATGTACCGGTACCTGACATGAGCGATTGGAAGATTGGACGCTTATTCCGATGACAACATGTTGAACAAATTTGTCAACAATTTTATTTGGCGTCGATGGTCCCGGGAATATTTGGGCCATTTCCAACCTAGGGCGAAGTGGCATCAGACTGCGTACCAAATATAACCGGAGATGTTGGTCCTCTTAAGGGATCCCAGTCAATCCCTAAGTTGGCGACGAGAACGAGTGGCAGAACTACATCCAGGCTTCGATGGATGCACCAGGGTACGCGTCGGCGACCGCACAATGAAGAGGGCCGTCAGGACTTTGGGGGTATTACCGGTGGATTGACCAATTCGTTCATTCCTACCGTCCATTTTTCACTTTCAAAAGTAACTTTTAGCGAATTATGGATTTGTAGTATTTGTGCACTTATGTTTTAAGATTTTTTGCTATTTTCTGCATCAGTTTATGTTGTTTCGTCCTTTATCTCCGGCTTCCTGTATATATTTGTGTTTAGGTATTTGAAAGTATTTTTAAAATTGTATGTATTCCCTATACTAGTTCAAATTTTTTCAAATTATTTATCTGATCTAACCTGACTTGACATGACCTGTCCCAACCTGACCGGACTTGACGTGATTTCATTTTTGTTTTTTGTTTTGTTACTTCATTTATCTTCGAGCCTATAGATGTTGCTGTTTTTCCTAACTGTACAATTTTCTCTCTTAATTCTTCTTTACTACCTGTCAATCAATATTACTGTCATCCGCAAAGCTAGTATTTGGTGTCGGTTGTGGTGTATTAATCCTTTACTGTTTAGTCTAGCCTTCTTTATCACATGTTCTAGTGCTAAGCTGAATACCTGTAGTGATAACAGGACCTTGCCTCACCACGTTTTTTACATAGAATTCTTTTATCGATTGTCCTTCTGTTTGATTTTTGTTAACCTCAGCAAATTTTCCTGTTACCTCCTATTCTGCCGTTGCTGTTTCCATAACTTCTCTATAAATCTTTACTGTTTTTACCATGGGGATATCTTCCTTCCATTTAATTCTCGGAGTTTTAATAACTTTCTTGGTACTCGTAAAATTCTTGTTTCGTTCGGCTTAGCCATACTCTTTTGTTGAAGCCCACTTAACATCCTTGATTTCAAAATTGTCATCATTTTTATGAAATATTAAACCTAAGTATTTGTAACTTCTAGATCTTTTCTTTTCTTTTTTCGATTTACATGCATTTTTCTTTCCGCTATATTTTTTCATGTCTCACACATTAAATAGCTTCTGTATTCAACTTACAACTGCTTGCATTAATTCATTTTCTAGTTCATCTGTTATAACCACATCATCCGTGTAAGCTAGACATTGTTGACTTCTTATCAAAATTTGTCTGATAATCCCTACCAACGGTGATGACGTCATCTCAAAATTTCCCAAAATAAATTTTGTAAATTTTATAAAACAATATCCTTCTATATTTGCTGTTTGTCAATCCACCCTTAATTTTTACATGAGACATACAGATTTTTGGAAAAAATTCAATATTGTACAACAATATTGTGTAATTTGATTTAGAAGCTATAAAACGAACTTTTTTGAAATTTTGCAGGTGTTTGAAGGTTGACGTCTTCTAAAAATTTTGCTACACAAATGCCAAATGTAGTGTTTCTATGTAACGGCTGAATAAAGTTATTATTATTGGCAGTTTAAAAAAAAAGTTTACCATTATTTTTTTTTTTAATTTGGTGAAATTTTTACATCACGTATTTTTAAAAATCGGTTTTCTTTACCGGAAATGAGATATTGTGAAAAGAGTTTATGTCGAAGAACCTTCTATATCTTCTCATCTCTCATATATCATTCCCAACAAAAAAATCGATAATGTAATAAATAAAATTTATAGTTTTTTAAGCTGAAAGCAGTGGTGAAAACCGTGTTCCAAAATTTCCATTAATAATTGAGAGTTTGATTTTTAAATAAGTATACGTGACGTAAAAATTTCACCAAAATATAAAAAAAGATGACAGTAAACTGCTTTTTTAAAGTACTGACGCAGCGTTATTATTAGAAAATGTGGACATGTTATATTTAAAATTTCATAATAATAAGTTTGCTAATAACGGAGATATTATATTCTGAAAATGTATTGACAATCCATAAGCCCCAAACGTAAGGACTCGCCTTAAGTGAAACCTACGATGTATTATTTTGAAATAGAAAGTTATCGTTTCTTCTGGAAAACTTGAGGGTATAGATATAGTTTTATATTGATCGTATTTTATTTTAATGGCGAAGTGCCAAGTTCTTTTATTATTTTATGGTAGCACAAATCAAAAGAAAATTGTAATCTATTTGTCTGTACTGTACTGTATTTTTTTTTTTTGTAAATTGTGATTGTTCAGATTTAAGCACTAAGATAATTAATTGAAAGGAAATTCGTAATCGGGGTTTTGCGAAAATTAGATAAGATTTCGTTCTTTGAATTAAAAATTTATAAATGCTTATCAAATTAAATAAGGTATTAAGATATTTTTTTAACAATGAAAGTAACATGTCAATATCTTCACTAATCAGTTATCAGTAATCAGAGTCTTATATGATTTTAAAAAAATCCGAAAAACCTGGTATATAATGAAAATATATTTTTGTTCATGCTTCGTTATCTAATTAGTAGATGAAATGATAGGACATGACGTAAGGTTAAAATTTTAGGACTATTTTCATTTTCAAGGCACGTTAATAAAACTACAAAGAATAGAATTGTGTTGCGTAAAAGGTCAGAGGAACACTAATAAAACCCAACTTGAAGTAGAACATTTTAATTTTGACCCGTATCACTAATCAGCAAACACACAAAATTAAAATTATCAAATTCGTGGCAGTAATGGGGCGAGCCAGAAGCACTTTTTATTTGGTATGCATCAAGGGTGACTTTAGCTTTGTTTGCACGCAACTATTTTCTAGTCGTACCCACAAATTTAAGGGGACAACGACTTTGAACTAATAGAACTATGGCGTGTCTCGCCCTCAATTTAGCACAACTTGATTCTAACTTCGCTCTTTATCTGATTTGTAGTTGTTATCTCGTTGTGAATTATAAGGTTGAAATTAAAACAGTGGCTATTGAATGTTTCTAAAACAGTAAATGCTTAGATATTGTAAAACACAGAGAGCGTTTGTAAAGGGCTGACGCAAACACTGACATTTAAATAATAACACTGATAGCATTGTCCTGATGCGAACGTGAAAGCGTTACGTTTTCTTTGAATTGGGAGTGCTAGGGAAATATAGGGAACGCCGAAGCACAATAAATTGACAACAATAGCTACATCTGATTAAACTTACCTTCAGTTTATGAATTTCTCTTTGAAGTTTGATAACTTCGCTCTCTTTGCAGGTAAGATCTTTTCTTGTTTCGAATAGTTCCGATTGGAGAGCTCCATACTTCACATCCTGTTCCGCCAGTTCCTTCTTTAATCGCGCGACGACTGTTTTTAAGTACTCGTGCTCTTCCTGTGCGCTGGAATTGCGACGCTTGGCGTCGACGAGATTCTTCGAATTCTTGCGTATTTGCTGGATGACGTCGCCATCGATGGAGTTTCGGGAACTTCTGCGAAGAACTGTGGTGACTCCGTTGCCCATCGGACCGAAGATACCGAAGTCGCTGAGGAACTTCTTCGCTTCTTCGTCTTTAGAAGCGCTGCATTCGTAGGCCAAAGCGTTGTATTTGTGGTAGTCGAGGTTAGACTTCTTGATTTCGGCGTGGTCGATGCAGGTCGGGAGCGATTTGGCGAGATTTGGCACAGATCTAATAGGGTTAAATTATTAGTATGTAGGTTTAAATCATATTTTGCTGTAAATACAAATACTGATAAAAAAATAATAAGAATGTATTTGATCTTGATATTGTATCTGCATTTTGTAATTATTGTTTATGATACAAGTGTTAAAACTGTGCCAGTCGATAAAGTTAACGAGGTTGAAAGCCGAGTAGGGGCGGAGATGTTGCACTAGGAAAATAAAACAATTTTGACATGTGCGTCATACACATTTTACGTGGCTATTGATAAATAAAAAACATTTTTTTTTTAATTTATGACTTAAAAGCAACAGAACAACGGTAGCATTTGAGGCGTAGGTGTCACTAGACTAAGCTTAAGTTTTTGAATTTCATCAGTGCTCACTTAGTACAGGATCAATTATGCACAAAAACAAGTACAAAGAATAATGAAAGTAACTTTATACCGAGAGAGGAATAAAAACACGATCAAAGACAGCCATCGATTTTAAGATTTGCCTTTGACACATTGTTCGTCTTTTAGATTCAGTTTGAACGTTTGAGTTAAAAACCCTTTCGGTTGAACAAAAAATGTTTATACAGGATTCATACTTCAGAAATGCACAAATCTTCAAACATACATGGGTATTTTTTTATGCGGGCTTAGCAACGCTAGAATATTTTATGTGTTGGTTAGAACTCCCTTTTAATATTCCTTCCCATAATTTACCGTTTTTGTTTATAAGGCTCAACTTTTACACTGGGAATACATATATATGCAAATGAATCTTTAATGATATACCCAAAGTATACATATATAGGATGATTCATGACTCATAATGAGCCTAACCAAGCTGAAGATGCAAATCAAAATATATAATCAGAAATTTCGTAGATTTATTTTTCGATTTACCGTAACCAACTTTTGAATGTTGTTGATTGTCAGAAACTAACATGTATTTAATTTATGAAAAAACTAATATGGTTTTAATTTATGGCGAATCCAGAAAAAATGATTCCTTCGTTGCTTGGGTTTATGCAGAATGTTTTGGGAACAGAAGAGCACCACCGGAAATTATTTTCAAAATCCTGGAAACGTGTTTGAGAGAAAATTCGCCACTCCTTAAAAAACTTCGAAAAAGAATAAGTATAGGAGATTAATGAAATCATTATAATAATAACTTATTTTCGTATTTTTGCACTTGAATTGCTTATACACGTCATTAAAATGTATACCTAAAGTGTTAAAATTCTTATAATAAAGATCTTAGTCAGACATCACAATTCTACATCTTAAAAATTCTTCGTAATTGTAGAAAGCCTTTTTAATTAAAAAAGATTTCATAAAGCTTTTGAATCTAGGCAATAGCAAGCTTTCCACCGATTCTGGTAGGACATTATAAAACTTAATAAACAGATAATAATTAGGTCCAATTTGACACTTTTTTAAACGATGATAGGGTAATTAATTGTAATTTGTTTTGTGTATCATGACTGTGGAAACAGTTATTGGAGTCGTATTTACTTATATTTTATTTTAAATGAAGTAGGTAACTCAATATATAGACACAAGGACATGTTAAAATGCCTCATGAAGTGAACGATTCTTTGCAGTCATCTTGATAACGAAGACCTGATAATAACCTTACCGCTTTTCGTTGCAATGAAAATATTCTGCCAAATTCCACCACTGGTCCCCACAAAAGGATGCCATAAGAAATTAGAGAGTGCCAGATCCCAAAGTAGGCAGCCTTCAGTGTCAAGCCAGACACAGTCCCACTCAAATTTCGCAGTAAGTAAATATTTTTTGCAAGATTACCTGCCAAATAAATAGCAATTTTGCAATGATTAGTGGACAATAATCCTTATGTGAGCCAAAGAACAACGGTTTAGTTAATCATACGTGCATGGAATATTGAAATAAAACAACCTTCCAGATCGAAAATAAAGTCGAAGGTAGAAGATTTAATAATTAAAGAAAGGGATAGACAAAAAGATAAAACAGATCTTATTAGTAAAACGGTTAAACAATTAAGAATTATTGCTAAATAAAAAAATGCCAAACGCTATTTAAGAATGAAAAAGTTGGAAAATGGTGAACAACTATTGCATTTGATGTTGGTTATTTTACAGATTTGCCTGAACCTAAATTCGAAATAATGCGGGTGATTTTTTGATTTTTTAAATTTCTGATATAGTTTTCACTACCCAATACGTCACCAAATCACGTGGCCGTCTCTTATAGAACTTACAAGTTATGTTGTGACAATCTCGCCTTTTAACATAACCTAAATTGTGCTTTGTTTGCATTTTCGCACGTCAGTTTACGACCTACGTTTCGGCCAAATTTGTTTTATCAACAAATTCTCAAAATCAGAATTTTAAAAATTCATCCGGTAGCAACATGGATTGAATACATAAAAGAAGTGGTACATAAATATAAAGTTCATTTTTAAAAGAAAAAAAATCGAATGAATCCGATATTTTTGATATAATTAAAAAGATTGTTATTAGTATTAGAGAAGGTTTGAATGAAATGGCTGAAACAATAAAAAAGAAAAAATCTGTGAAATAAGGAGACTGATTATATGTAGGTATGTAGTTATTCATCATGATAGTAATTTATGGCATCATATTTCGACAGGTTGTTCAAAAAAGCTTGATATTGACAGTTTAATCTTATTTATTGTTTAATAAGTTATATAAACATATAATGAATCTCTCTTTTAACTTCAAATGAAAAATTAGATATATTCTTTTTTAGTTGTAGTTGGATTACCTTATTGTAGAAATATAATACTCTGTAAGGAATAAAATAATAATGAAATAAAATATACAACAAAAGAAATAAATTTGCAAGCAAAAGAACTAAGAGCTATGCAATCAACTGAATAATATAATCAAAAGTATTTTATTTTGGATGATATTGTAAACATAGAAAGAGTATTAGATATTTATATTTAGGCCGTTGATGCATCTCCATTTAATTCTGTGATTCATTCGAGATCTGAGATATAGCTCTGTACATATGTTTATAATAGAAATAGAAATCATCTTGATACAGTCAATATAGCGGCAGGTTTTCTTGGTTCTCCATATTATTGCAATAAATGTTATGAACCTTATATGTGTGGACTGGTAGAAGTAATAAAGAGAGAGAGCATGCGGCAATATTTTGTGATGATGTCATCAACATTTTAGTAAGGACACATATATAAATTTGAATAGATGAAGTGCAATGCTAATAATAAAAGTACTGTATAGTCAAATTTTCGTGCAAATGGGGTGAGCCGTTTTTTATTTATCATATTAGTAGAATTAATTTCCTAATTCATTCATTTTTTGTGTCACCTTGTATAAGTAATTCTAAAAAATATAGGTGCATTGATAAACTACAAACATAAATTCATAATATTTTGCATATCTTAGATTGGATTTATTCGGCAAAGTTTTGAGATGACGTCATAAAATTTTTAGGAGGGGATAAAGGAATAAATTTTGATTAACGATTTACGACGTTTATGATAACCTTAAAACGTTAGCCAGAGTTCAACAGTTTCAACGTTATTCCGTATCATTAGTCCAATTTTGGTTAGCGTTTTACTATCTACACAATATTTTATTACATTCTTATAAAAATAAAAAAAAAATCGGTCAGGTAGTTTCGGAAATTATTTATCTAAGATAAATCTATACAAATAGACAATAAGAAAAGGAAACGGGAAACCTATTTTTTTATACTCTAGGGGTCATGAAACAACAACAAAACATAAAAGTAGCCAATTGCCCGATGGACTCGATTACAATGCTTTGAATATGTGGTCCTATTTTAATTATATACTTATTTAACAAAACATGTTCAACAAAAAATGTTGAACGTGGTCTCTATCTTGCTATAAATGCATCCTAACAGTTTTACAGAAGTCTTGCAAGGTATGAATCATTTGTAGACACTTTATATAACGAGTGTAAAATAATGTTAATGAAAAGAAGGATATACGATTCAGACATACTGATTGCAAAATATTTGGATTGATTACAGAAAATCAGAACTATTTATGTAAGAAAATATAGATCCTTTCCAATACATTGCAAGAGAGTTGTATATAAATATAAACATAAAGGTAGATAAAAAGACACTCTTGTTGTAGGTGATAAAGAATCCAAAGTAATGTATTCTAAACGAACAAGAGTAAAAATAAGCCCTGCAAAAGTAGAAAATTTTAATGAAACAACTAAGTAACTTTACCGATGTCATGGGTATTTTTGCTATAGATGTTCTAACACACCTGCTGTCATCAAAGGCGGCTGGTGCAGAGACCAAATCATGATTCATTTAGATTTTTTGTTTACACCGTTGCCATGGAAACCACACCTCTAGTCGCTGTATTTGTTGGAACCGGGTCACATTTGAAGCAATGACCGCTAGCAATAATTCAACTACAGGAGTTCATTGTCATTTCGTGCGAGTGAAATTGTTTAATTTTAGATAAACATAATGAATTCAGTTGAATATTTAATAAAAAATCGTCTTGTGTCTTACGACGATAAAATTGTTTGTTAATAAAAAAAAGTGTTTATGGCAAAACGAGACATTTTCATAGATATTTCAATAGACATAACAGGTATCATAAATTTTTGTGGATGTGGGGTTGTGAAAAAAATAATAAATTGTTTTGTTTTGTGCACTGTTTTACTTTTATTGAATGTATCTTTGTATTTATTTCCGCCATACAATTTCGTCTATTAACTGGTAATAACAGCCTGTTTTATATCTTCATATTTAACTAATCAGTCAAATTGTGCCCTCCCCATTTTCAGAAGGTCACGAACCGCCACTGACTTTTATTAATAATAAGCATAAAGATCTTTATGAGAAAATATAGAAGAACTTGGCAAATAAAAAGGTAGTTACAATTATCTATAGGAATACGAAAGCGAACGCCAATTAAATCTAAAGTTCTAGAAATGCATTCTTTGGAGGAATAACTAATACAACGAACCTTATAAGGAACATAAATTAAAGTATGTAGATAACATAGTTTATATCCAACAGCACCGTCTTAAGATAATAAATTATCATGCTGGACATACTATTAAATTGTACAGTCCTAAATGTTATGCTTTAATAAACTGGGTTCTTTTACCATTTAAGAAATTGTATTATCCTGAATTGCCTGTAAAGAATAAAAATGTAAGTTGACAATTCCTATATTATGTGGATTATGTTTCAAAACAAAGCAAAATACGTGTGATCATACTGAATCTTAAAGAATTACCAGAAGAACCTGGTGTACAAATGAAGTACGAAGAGGTTATAAAATAATTAATATTCATGAACTTAGGCACTCTATTGCACAAAAATCATGTAATTGGTTTAGACGTTTTGTAAAATCTTTTAAGAGAATAAAACTAGAGACAAGTGAGTGGAAAGATCAGAAGAAGAATATAAAAAGGTTGTAAGAAAAATCTGAGGATAGGATTCGGTAAAATAAAAAACAATCCAGGCAAAAGATCTGGAGCCAAAATATTTTTAAATTGATTACAGGGTGAGTTTGGAGAGAAAACAAATAGGGGGTGGAGGGGGGGGTAGAATATCTGGCAAATGTTAAAATATTTTAAGAAATCTTATTAGACGGGAAACTTAGCAATAGAAAAATGACCTAAATAAACGTTAACACGACAATTTTGTTATAAATGTAAAGATTGCTATGTGGAAAATAATTTCAACACCAACGTAGTCATAGCTCTATTTACAATCGTAAATGCAAATATCAGATTAAGATTGTACTCAATGTTAGACATAATGGGAAAAAGTGTATTTTATTATGACACCGATAGTATTGTACCTACTACCTACACACATTGATAACAGTACTGTTAAAAAATGAGTTGTTTATTGGGTGACTAAAAACGAAAGACGAAATTTGAATTTAATCTAGGAGACGAAGAAGAATGTGAATTATTACAAAAAATTATGTGACTATATAAACACATACCAACTCATCAGCAAAATCCATAAATTTAAGTCAAAAGATCCTCGGGCGCAAAGTAAATCCTAAATAAAAAAAGTTTGGCTAGATGCTCCACTTTTCGAATCAAAATTATTTTATTACCCAAATAAACGAAGAACTGCAGATATTTTTGTCATAACAGTAGCTGTATTACAAATTAAGCAATATGCATTGTAGTGATTTTTTGTAAAGTCTGCGTGGTATCTGTTTATCACAGAAGGAATTGCTGGCTTATTATTACCCATATAACGAATCAAATATTAGACATGGTATTTGCATGGCTGTAGCAGATTTATTTATTTGTTAAAATTTTATTTTAAAATTTAACAAGTTACGTCTTGCTGCGATTATTTTAAACAATATTAAATTATAACCTTATCTAGTATAATATATAAGTTGTGAGCCATGTTTATACGTGTATAAAAGTAAGATATGGTGTGTAAAAACTACTAACATGTATTGCATTGTATTGATGCAAGGAGAAGGAATTTATTGCAAACAACACAGAATATGTAAACACGATAAAATTATTTAATTATTTCATGTATCATTGAATGCACTTGCATTATTTGATGACAAGTATTATCCATAGCTAGATGTACACAGAGAGCTAATAATTTATAATGTAAATGGCTTTTATTGGTGCATCGATACGTTTACTGCGCAAGCGCCTTTAGACAATGTTTGCAATAAACAATAAAGCACTTGTCGATATACTTTTCGCAGACTTCATTCTGTTGTTCTTGAAAGGAATAAAATAAAAACATTTTCTCTTTTATAGCTGAACTACCTGAAAACAAATTTAGTATGTCCTAATTAATAGAAAATTTTATAAGCTTTACTAATTTTACTTCACTCGCCTTAAGGGGGTAAGTTTTTGAAAACAAATAAGTATTAAAAATCTGCTTACAATATCTTGAATTACCTAAGAAAGATATTTGCAAAAAATGTTAGGTCTAGTTTTTGTCAGTAGTTTTTTAAATCAAAACTCATAAATGTAACAGAGCGGTTCGTACATTTTTCTAATTTTTACAAGTTTCTCAAAACACATAGTAGTTGTTAAAGATATTACCACTATATGTACATCTCAAAATACTTCATTGAACGACATTAAAACATTTGACATAACTATTGAAAATATTTAGTTCCATCAAATATATTTTGGTGGGAAAACTTTAAACTTTTAAAGAACGCGGAAATGTTTTAAATGTACTATTCCATCTATTTGCTGTGGTAATTATGTCTATTAAGTTTCAACTTATTGAGTGTTAACCGTATAGCTAACAAACAAAATATCTTAAAATACGACGTCTTCATCTGAATAAATACGTCCAATATTCTTACACGTGTGCCTAAATAGGTACAGATATTTCGCTAAAGTCAGATAAAATAGACGAGACATTCTAAGCATCTATTAAAATTGACGTATTTTCCATAAAATTAGTCTGTTAAATTTTCCAATGCTATAAATTAAGAGATCTGAAACTCAGTAAATATCACTGGGATTCCTCTATTTAAAAATTTAACCCTATATTTTGTGGGGGTGCAGTACAACTTATACTTGTCGCATGCTTCCGAAAAATCATTTGTGTGTTAACAACCATTTAAAAGTCAGTAGACAGGGCATGACTTTGATGATTCGAGTTTAACAAATATTTGAACATGCATAGTGTACTTATTTCGATACAATTTAAATTTATTGCTCCTGGCATCAAAAAGTCTATGACCGGAATATTAAACCATGTTACCAACATAATTAGTAGACTGTCGATCCTTAAAATATTAGCAGCTCTCTGCCTTCATGTGAGAAAAAAAAAATTGTGATAAATATTGGGTTGCTTTTGCAGCTACATTGAAGATAAATAGATTATTTTAATAATAATAGTTGATTTTATACATTTCGTTTATTTTAGATTTACTCGTATATAGTTCAGGGACGCCGAACGAAAAATTTTTGATTCGTGCGGGAGACAAATATACATGATATGTAAATATTATCATCTTTTAAATTCTTTGTTCGATTTCATGCATCTGGAAGACGTGGAAACGAGTTTATTTTGAAAAATCCAAAAGTAAACAAAGTCGCTCCAATTTTTTGTATTTGTAACGCGTCAAACTTGTTTGTAAATTTTGATAAAACTTATACTCATTTTTTAAGATTTACACTTCCCGAGCGTAAACTAAGGAAGTGTTGTAATAGAATCCATTGGGCGATTAACTAATTTCATGTTCCATCGACGTTTCATGGCTCCTAGTGTACGAGTCTCTCCTTTCCGACTGTCTCTCTGCCGTGTGCCTTGTGCTTGTGACGCTTATTAGACAGACAATCTCCGAAACTACCAGACCGATTGTTGTCAAATTTTGTATGCTAACCAAAATTTGTCTGATCATCTCCACCGATAATGATATGACGTCATGTTCAACTTTTACAACAGTAAATGTTATTTAAATTTTTTAAAATAGCATACCCCTCCACTTGCAGTTTATGTATCCGTGTTGAATTTTTACCCCAGACATCCAGATTTTTGGAGAAGTTTTAAGTTTATCCAAAGCATGGTAAATCGTTAATCAAAATTTATCTGTTTACCCCCCCCTTAAAAATTGATGACATAATCCTACAATTTTGCCGAATAAATCCTTTCTAAAATGTGCAAAATATTATCAGTTTCATTCTTATACATATATACTCAAAAAAAAATTAATGAATGAGGTAATTTATTGTATTGGTTAAATCAAGAACAGCTCATCCCATTCTCCCGAAAATTTGAGTATACAGCACTGTTATTATTTAATACTGCGTTGCAGCTATTCAAATTGTTATATGTGTTTTTTCTAAAATGTTGAGAACGTCACCACAATATCTTGTTATGGAAAAACTCACTTGAAATGTACGCATAGCATGCTTATTTATACGTATTTTAACAGTCCAAATCCATTTTTTTTATTTTATAGAGGTTATCACAAAAAATAAAATTCGCAAAAGTAAATTTTATAATTCGCCTCCCCAACAACAAAAATAATGTTTTGAAAGATAACTAGCTTCGTCTAAATTCACTGTTTTATGATAATCATGTAGACATTTAGGTTTTAAAAACTGCAGCCTATAGGGAAAAATTAAGAATTCCTTCTTGTAGATCACTACAAAAAAGTTGTTTTAAATAAATAATACCAAGGGAGAATTTTTAATTTTGTTGACATGCAATATCAACATACTTAAAAAGTAATGTGCTCAACAGATTTTTTTTGTAGTTTTTAAATAAAGGATGAGTATGATATAACAAACATGAGTGAAGACATTAAAAATATCTTTCTGTGATGTTACAACTGATATCTGCTCTGATACAAACAAGAATAATTTATATATGTATCACAAACAGTATTCAAGAAAATAAATAAATAAACCATAGAGTTAATCTAATTTATAGTTTTTACACTTACACGGAATTTTATAGAATTATGAAATTTATTTGATAAAACTTTACTCAGTTCTATGTCTTTTTAGAGTTAGCCGTTGATATTACATCGGTAATTAAAAAAAAAACTGGTCTAAGTTTATCTAGAGAGCACTTCTCTGGCTCCTGAAGTGTAACTAGTACATGTAACATATTCAGCTTTTTCGAAAAATTAAAAAATCTGATTTTCCCCTATACATCCAGATTTTTGGAAAAAATGTTGTCTAAACTTATTGTCTATACAGGTGCCCAAAAAAAAAAAATGTGAATAAGCAAATTTATTTTATTGATCAAATTAAGAAGGGCTCACCCCATTTTCCAAAAACTTGGCAACACAATATCTACTGTTAGTATTGATATAACTTACCATTGCTAAAATGTTGATGACGTTCTCACAAAATTTTGTACTGGAAAAATTCACTTGAAACATACGCACAGCATGCTCTTTTGTCTTTATTTTGACAGTACACACATATTTTTATTTTAATTTATCATAAAAAAAAAATCGCAATCAATTTTGATAATTTTTCGAAAAAGCTGGATATTGTGTAGTTCAGAGGCGAGGAAATTTCTTCTAAATACCCTTAGACCCATTATTTGATACTGAATTTGTTCGTCAAGGTATATCTTAGCAATTGTTCAAAATTTCTGGTTTAAGTAATTTTTAACAAAGTGAATATTCTATGTAGGACAATTTTTCGTAAATTTTTCATAAATCGACTTTTGTCATTTAGTTTGGTTGTCAATTAGTATTAATAAATAACTACACTTTGAAACCACATTAATCAAAATTATCGAAAAGAACTAACTTTAACAATTATACTGTTCAGCTTTTCATACATATTTCAAAATTGTTCTGCTTTTAAAAGTGTAGAAACCTTTAGCATTCTTGGTACAAAAAAAAATAATTAACATTTTTCTTCTTTGTCAAATGAAATATAATGCGTGAACAATTTTTAAGTTGTAGATCTAAACAAATGAGTTTTCTTTGTTGTTTTATACTCATATCTGTCAAACATATCTTTCCCACCACCACTTACAGTTGCAGAAATTTTGAAAATATGAAAAAGAAAGAAAAATCTTACTGTGTCCCAGATTCATTGGGCAACTAAACAAAGGAGTTTTCTTTATTGTTTTATACTCATATCTGTCAAACATATCTTTCACCACACATTTACACTTCGAGAAATTTTGAAAATATGAGAAAGAAAGAAAAATCTTACTGTGTTCCAGCTTCCTTGGGCAGCTCCACAGGAATCGGAAAAGTAATCTCTGGATGATTCAAGTAGACGTTTGCTTTGATCACAGTCTTGGAGTTATTGTTCTTGTGGTGCTTCGAGCTCGTATTGTTGATTTCTGGGTTGGAGAGGCGTTTGGCGTCCAACTTCGGGTAGACGGAGGCTATGACCGGCGTGGAGCCCCTCTTGGGGGGGCTGGGGGGCGGCTCGGGCGACGGGTTCGAATAGGTCTGGACGAGAGGAAACGCGGAGCTGTCATTGTTGCAACCGCACTTTGCGTAGAGGCTGCCGCACGTGTGCGATTTTTTGAAGAAGCCGCGCGCTTCGCCGTCCCCGGGGGCGGCTGCGAAGGGTGCGCACTCCGGAAAGGATTCTTTGCGCGCATGGCCAATCATCGCCGAGAGCTCGCTCACCGAGGCGGGATACAATTTTAAACTGTACGATTCTTTCACCAGCAGGTTATTTATTTGCTTCATCGAGGATGCCGTTGGAGGCTGCACTCCGGAATCGACCATTAGGAAAACTTTCAATTTTCGTCACACTGAAAAACAAATAAACACGTGGAAAGTTACGGGGTTCATTTTCTTAAAACGAGCGTGGCAACTAACGTATGAAAGCAGGAATGTGCGCTAAGACTTTGAAGTGCATGCATGAGATTGTGCTTTATGATTACTCCATTGCTAAATGGCGTATTAAAGAAAGCTTTTAAGTGTTTGCTAACTGAAGATGCACTGCGGGGAATTCAAACCATTTTTTGGCATGTGTTTACACAAATTTTTAGAATTTCTTTGAACTTCAATAAATCGAGATATATTAATTGATGTGCTGATAGATATATACCACAATTTGTAACATTCATTTATGAGCCAATAAAAATAATTTAGGTTTTAAACCCAAGTTAGAAATTATCATAATATACAACTAAGAAAACTTGTTGAAAAGTCAACAAAAATTCGAAGATCTCTGCTTCTATTCTTAATGACATGACTTATTAATTTTATTTATACACTCATGTAATTCTATATATGTACAGTATGCATAAATTAAAGACTAAAACAAGTTTTTCCATCCATTAGTACTATGACCATTCTGAATAACACCGTTTAGCAGTGCCACTAATCATTAGCCTTCACGGTTGGACATATGCAATTGCGCCAAACATTCATTCAAAAATTTATTTGTGTAAATTAATTGGTTTTTGATATTCGTCTTTATGCACTTGATTGCTAACCTTAAAAAAACAGAAAAGTAGTTATTTATCCGGAATTTGAGGGGACAGCTTGCACATCACATTAGGTTTTGCACTGCAATAAAATTAATTGGAGAAGATTGCATCCAAGGTCTTCATCCTATAGTTTTTCTTGTTTTTCTGTCCATAACTTTTTTATTAATAATAATAAAATAGATTTATTGACTAACATGACAAAAGTCCCGATAGAGACCAAGGTTTAAAAAAAAAGATAAAGAAAAATAATAATATTAGTGACTTAAATTGTACTTAAATATTTCTAGAGACGCCTTAAATAATTATTATTAAACATAATTGCGAACAATTGAACCTGTTTACAACTGAGGTGTTGCAACCAAGATTTGTTCTTTTTGTCGAGTACAAGATTGTGTTAAGTCCTAGCCTAGCATTTACTAACTCTGAAATTAAAAAAGGATAATAATTCAGAAGTATCAATTTGATTGTTGAACAGTTTATAGGCAAACCTGAGCTCAAATTTTAGCTTGCGTTGTTTAAGAGTGTCGATTTCAGTTACACCTAATCTTTCACTATATATGTAATTAGATTTATTAAAACCCATTTCATAAATTAAATAATACAAAATTATCTGTGAACTCTTTCGAGGCGATAGGAAGGAAAGCATATTATTGTAAGAATGTCATGCTCTAAGATTGGTCTGACCATGGTAATATAAAACTTGCGAATTGGTATGCTTCTGTAAAAACTGACGGTTATCGTCCTTATGAAACCACTAACTCGAAAAGACTTATCGACTACACAGTGTATATATATAGGTTCGAAATGTGTAAAAAAAAAACAGGAATAGCTCAAAATAAGATTTATTGCACTGTTTAAAATGTGGTAGGGATGTCTAGAAAAAAATATTTTAAATTAAATATAAATTGTTACACACGCTACTGGCAGTGTTTCTTGACCTACCATAACTATTATTGAATGAATGACACAGAACTACTAAGATTAAGAACCAAAAAGTGGCGAACTGATAAGCAACGTACAAAAATACGATAAGGGTGTAGTTATGTATCAGTTGATTGCCGTTGTGTGTTCGGTTAACGTCTTTGACAATGGTGATTTTTTCCAGTTCAGAGCGTGTCGACATGGTAATGCTGATGAAAGGACAGGTTGACCGTGATAGGCCCAAGAGAATTCTGCAAGCTGAAGAACAAATTTTGGAACGCGTCGAAGAAGAGCCTGACATCAGCACTCGCCGTTTTGCAGCTGAAGTTGGAGTGTCACAGTTTGTATACTGCATTATACATTAAAAGAATAAGGCCGACATCCATACCACGTTCAAATAGTGCAAGCTTTGGCGTCCGCCAATTTTCCACGTTGTTTATTTTGCATTCTGTTTAGGATTCACCCGCAATGCTATTTTCAACAGCCACAACACTCACATTTGGTTCAATGAAAATCCACACGCTCGTCAAGAAGTGTGATTTCAACTCCGGTTTTCCATACATGTGTGGACCGGTATCGTAAATATCCCCGCAAACATGTTGCGACGTGTTGAAGCCTGTATTGTTAGTCAATTTTCAGCATTTATTGTAAAAGGGTGGTGGCATTCTAAGTTCCTCCTTTTTTTGTTCTATCCGTCAGAATAAAAAATCGATGACCATGAAGCATTACCAAAATTGGCCCTTCTCAGGACCACCATTTGTTTCTACAACTACTAATCTTTACCGTTGGCCTTTAACGATTAATGAAGGTGTGAATGAACGAATGATAATAATCAGCAAAAAGTTGGTTTATTTTTAATTGAAACTGAAATCCTGACATCGTTTTGTAGTCAAATGATAACACGCCTTGTCCTGAAAAACAGTTCTATACCCACGGTTCCCCTTTTTTAACACCGAATTTGCTGGATCAATTCTTGATTTCACCTATGTTATGTGTGTACATAGATTTTCTCTAAAAAAAAACAAAGCAACTAAACAACTAAAACACAGTGCAAAACCATTTTGGAAGGTTAGTACACTTTGTAAGATTACCGTTAACATGCTAACTTTCTAATGAATTCATTTATTTATTCTTTCTAAAAAGTTGATGACAATTATCTGAAAACTTTGTTGAGTAAATTGAAATTTACAGTATAATATATTCCTTTATCTGTGATGATGATACACATATGAGTTATCATTAAAAGTACTATAAAAAGATATAGATCTTTTTTATTTTGACAAACTGATTTAATGTTTACATCACAATTCATTCATCGCAAAAAATATTTAAAAATGTTAAAAAATGTGCTTTTTACGGTCTGGTAATGTAATTTTATTTTTTACTATTTGTTATACAAAATGTTCGGAAAAATTAAAGAATTCGAAAAATTTTGAGAATTAGGTACTATGTATTTTTAATTTTAAAATATAGGCTTTCTGAAGGTATTAAAATTAGCAGAATCTATATAAAGAAACTGGGAAAGAAAGGGAAATTCTGTCTAAATAACTTTAGATATAGGTTTAACATAAATAGTAAAACCAGCCTTCGGAAGTAGGAAAGTATGTATAAGTATAGTGAACCAAGAGCTATAAGGTTATATGGCCATCATAAAAGTAGTTGACCGCAAATAAATACCCCCTTTGTGTGGTTCGCACTAAGCTTACCGGTTGGCAATAAATCATCTTCTAAACATTTCTTGCTCATATTTAACAGGGCCGGCTTTCTAAGCGAGTGGTTATTTCGGAACCCTCAGCGGCTGGAGGTAGTAAAGAAATAGTGGAGCGGTGGATTTTCATATTTAGTGAAAGCCGCCCCTGAACGAAACCACAAGAGCCGGTCGAGCTGCAGTGGACACGTTATTTACGATCCTAAAACCTTTTCTATTGCAAACAACTTAACTTCGACAGAATGGGATGATTTTATGATAGCCATATAACCTTATAACTCTTGGTTCACTATATGTAATGTTGAAAAAGCAAAAACGAAAAATATGGCAAATTAAAGAAATTAAAAAGAAGAAATACGTCAAATACAAAAAACAAAGAAAGAAAGTTAACAACATGGTTAACCAAGCAAAGAAACAAACGTGAGAAGATTCTGTAATTTGAGTGCGGAAGAGTAGTAAAGAATAAGAAAAACGGTTTGCTGCGAAATTTTCGAACAAGAAAGGAGTTATACTATCAAAGATAAAATAGATAAAATAATATATAAATAAAGGAAACAATGCAGCGAGAAAAAATTGGGAAGAAGTTAGAGAAAGTTATAAAAGATTGAGTTTGAAACTTGAACTTGAAAGACGATTTTAGGAATAAAGAAACCACATATTTTAGAAATGTGAAAAAGGTTTTCGACAAAGTGACCAAATAGAACGTTAGAGAAGACACAAGATGAACGCACAAAACGTTGATGGTATCCGTCAGGAGCATAATGTGAAAATAACAGAAATTATGTAATTAGGTCAAATATGAAGTCACAGAGTACAACACAAGAGAAAAGTTAGGACAAGGAGCTATTTTAAACATAATGTTATTCACCACATTAATACGCGATCGCATAGAAATCTAAGAGAACAAACGAAAAACTCCATACAGGTTACATAAGTCTTTAACTACTAGAAACCAGCAAATGTGCCATTTCTGATGATATACATAGTTAAACTGAAAAACACAGAAAACGATCTACGAAATCGAAATCCAGATATAGGAACCGAAATTTTGAAATAATCTGTCATGAATATTAATTACTCCAAGAAATCGAAATTACTGACAATAACAAAAAAAAAACTGAAAAATTAAAATTCCTAGTGACGGAAAAAGAAGAAAAATAACTTCAACATACAGTAGTCATACTAAAAAATAAAAAATGCAAGAATTTGTTACAAATCAACAAATGAAAACCACTAAAACATTGTATAAATTTCGGAAGTAATTGCTTAGATATACAAAAAATAGCGAACTAAAAATATGTGATCATGTTACCTTCCAATATTACAAAATTATTTAAGGTTGTTTAGACAGAACATTCCTCGCCCCTAAAAGACATTCGAACAACTACAACTTGTTCGAAAAATTATAAAATTTAAAAATTCTCAATAGGTAATTGCTTGAACTGTTTATATTTTTACATGAAAGAATTCGACTATTTAGCACTTACAGATAACCAGCAACAGCGGTGGTAGAACTGGTAGATCAAAATATGCATTTGCGTTGAAGGAAAATGAAATTGGATTGATTTTGCTTCCCCAAAACAGAAGAAATGACTAATTAATTAATTAGCTTGCAATGGAGCAAAACCGTCGGAATATTATTTTGAACGATAGCTATTATGATAATTATTATTTTATTATTATTAAATATAGGCGAGCTACACGAGATTCGCTTGCCAAACATCGGTGGATTCATAAACCACAAGTACAGGAGCACATTATTTTATAAAATTTAAATATCCTTTACGGCGCAATACGTTGAGCTGACGTTATAAAATTGTTGGTGGAGATGATTTGGCAATTTTTTTTAGCGTTACATGATATTCCTAATATACATACAAAATTTGACAACAATCGGTCCAGCAGTTTCAGAGAGACAGAGTATGACTACAGAGTGTAATAAAGATCGACACAAACGACAGACAGACAGACAGGCGGGAACGGGAAACCTATTTTTTCGTACTTGAGGATTAGGGGTCATGAAATGTCGAGCAAACGTGAAAGTAGGGAATCGTCTGGTGGACTCTATTACAATACTTCCTTAGCTTACACTCGGGAAGTAAAAAAGACCTGTAACTACGCGAAAATATTTAAACAAGAGTTCATCAATAAATTATTGTGTGCGTAGTACAACCCTAAAAGCATTCATAACGTTACTGTTTTGCTATAGTTTTGCGGAAATCAAAGAAATCAAGACATCGTGCATAAGTAATTAAAAAAGTAACTACTCACCACGGCTAAAGCGTACATTAGAACACTATATGAAATTTTCCGTACTTTTTCCCATAAAAAAAGTTCATAAACGTCATAACTTACACATACTTTATGGTCATTTAGTACGAACTAACAAATAGACGCAAACATAGTAAATTATGACTCCTTTGCCCCGAGGTTGTTTAAAGTAATCTAAAAAGTGTGTTTTCAAGCACTGTAAAGATAGGTACATACGACAATAATAAAACTGTTAACATATCTATTTTTCGCGGTTTTTAATGTCAGACAAAATTTACAAAATGATGTAGTTTGTGCAGAAGTTACCAGAAATATTTATTGTTGATAGATTCAAATAAGTGTTTTGATAGTTTATTTTCACATTGAATAATGAAATTTAGCACTGCAAATAGAAAATAATAGTTGTTATTCCTAAGTTTTTACAGCTTAATTTGATTTATTTGGTAAAATAAAATGTCTTTATTAACTCTACCTTTGAGAACGGTTATCTTTCAGAGTTTTTTGTTGTGTTTATCGAAACCCACGACACACAATTTAATTTCAAACTGTTTGCAACTCTATGGTAGAATTGTAAATTTAGTCATACGTGGTGATAACAGTATCACGCCATAAAGTACTAATTTTTTTTAAGGTAAAAAATGTTTAAAGATGTTTGGATAATGGCAGAATTTATTTTTAGACACTTTTGCTGCATTTTATATTTAATTTATTAATAAAATTTTAAAAGTAATTTAACAAGCAAAACATGGAAATTTGTTGTGTTTTATTTTCGTAATCTACTATATTATTTTAATGCCTTTTAAATCAATTTTGGTTTTTTTTTTTGAAGACTAACAGTGCAGCCCGTTGTCTCCGTAGTTCTTTTCGATCTGATTGCACTGGTCAAAAAGCCAAAAAAACTACATAGAACTATATCCAATAACTAGCCGGACTCAACAAAAATATCATATTTTGAACTGTGAGCATCATTAATCGACATCAAATTTTGCTATTTTTTTAACACTTGTTTAACAAGCTATATATATATTTGTTTAACAATATTCACAACTTAAGACAATGCCATGAAACATCAGTGGATTGAAATGGATATGGATATGTCAAATTAGAATGAGGACATCAGTAACAAATTTCACACAGTATTAAAATGTTAAATAAAATACCAAAATTCGATGTGATATTTAGCTTCCTGATGTAAAATATTCCTTGCTTCCATTAAAAATTAAGCACTAAATTTGTTTTTACTATCGATGTTCTTGATGTGGAAGTTTTAAGATGATATTTATAACATATTTCTTCTTAGAACATAAATATATTTTAATCAAAAAATAAAGTCTCATTAAAAAATAATTCTTCAGTGTTATGGCATACGTACTTAAAAATAGCATGGTTTAAGCACAATTTTATTATGTTTACAAATACTATCGAATTTAAAAAAGCAGAAGCAAATTCTTTTAATATCAGAACGTTTTTCAAGCTAAAATTTTGTAATCCAGTATCGTCAGTATGTTTCAGTACTATTGGTGTACCTTTATTACGTTACTTCTGTATCTTGGGTAATTATATAGCAATAATGAAGTGTAGAGACACAGTAAGAACAAGACGAGTGCTACATAAGTAAATAATAACTAGACGTTCGTATTATCTTTAAAGAAATCCTTACTGCGAAAAAGGGATCAAATTTTAAGCTCAAATAAAATGGTGTATATAATATATATTAACTGGTTTCCTCGTGATAAATATACCCAACAATTTTTGGTTACTTGATAATACGAATATTTGCTTTATTTTAACCTTAGGTTTCATAATATTAACTAAGCGTTCCTTAAATTCTAAACTGGCTTTAATTTATCACCACAATTCATAACAATTTGTTTCTGTGCCAAAACCTCACTTTAAATCTTAAAAAATCTATTGTTTAGAAAATAACTAACATAAGTTTGACTGTTTGACAAATGGCGTGCGGTCATTTGTTTATAACAACTTATATTTATTGGAAACAATCATTCATTAAAGTGAAAAAGCCTTGTCTAGACTTTGCAAAGATTAAGTATGATTTTTTAAACGTTAAAAAAATAATCTCCTGCTACTGGAGCACAAGTGGAATCTAACAAAATGTATCTAGCTAATCCCTGTAGCTTCTGAGCCAAAGTAAACTATCTAATGTTTACTTGTAAATAAAAGATTTGTGTAAAACAAATAAAAGTGTTTCAGTTAAAGATTCGTGTGCGTCATGAACCAGGGGATCTTCCAGTAAGGTCTTCGACGTCGATTTTTATGACTTCAAAGCAAAATTTGGCATAGTCATCATAATTATTATTTATATACGCAATTATGGCGTAATCTGTATGTGTATGTATAGATATACAAAAATAACTTTTTTAACGAGCTGCAAAACTAAATCGTGATTAGAGCTATAATTAGATTTTTACACGTGTAGTGCACAGAAAAAAGAAAAACTATACTTAAAGCCATTTTACGCAAAATTAATTGCCACCAGTCTGTACAAACTACAAAGGACGAATAAGGCGTTTTTGTTGTTTACAATAAACTTGTATGGAATCTTTTTGTTAGAGAAATGTTTGACCTGTCGTTCAGGTAAACCGAAGACTTGTAGGTTATCTGTTTGTGATGCTTAACAATGAATTGTTAAATTTGCATATTGCGCAAATATGATATTTTTAAAACCCAATTTCTCCTTTGTTATTCTATTAGCTGTCTACATGTGTCGGGAAAGCTTGAAAAACACCCAAATCTATGCGACCTTTGAAATGAAAGGAAAAGTTTTGTTATAATGAAAATTAAGTAGGTTCGTCTGTTCGTAGCTGCTGCATATAACAGCTATAGTGTGCGTAATTTAGAGTCATTAGAAAAAGCCAATGTCAAGGATAAAGGAAAATTGTTTTTGAGCATATTCTTGGCAAATAATTTCTGACAAAACACATTTATGTTTATATCCAGTGCGTGTATTGTGAAAATATGATGGACAATTGTTATAATATGTAATTAAATCTTCATAAGTAAGTCTGTGTTGTTAATAAGTGACGTAATATAACGTGTGTACACCACGTTGTAGATCGACGTGTAAATCGTGCATCATAAACAAAAACTATGTGAAAATTTAATTAGACAACAATCGCCAAACTAATTTGAGCTGGCATTTGTCAAATTGCTAAATATCTATACAGCTTCAAGGATAGGTACAGCAAAAGAAGTACTTACGTATGTGCACATTATGGTAACAGACAATTAAAATGACTGCTTATGTGTATTTTTCCAAGATTTAAGAATTTTAAAGCCACTATAACTCATAAAAGCTCAAGAGAAACTTACCTGGCAGCAGGCTGAGACACATTTGTAATGATGTACGGATTTGAGGAAACACAAAAAGTCTATCTCGCAGACACTTGACGAAAATGAACAAAGTATCGTTATTTATAGAGTCATTGAACAAGTTGTCAAGTACTTAAAATAAAAACAGTGAAGTTGCGTTAGGTTGGCTCAGTGTAACAAGCGCTCGTGTAATCTGACAAAGTTGATTTCATCTAATTCACTATTCCCTATCGACCTTGCTCTTCTCATTATAGCGAACATTATCAGATCACTCTAATCTTATCATTGTTTAAAAATAGCACCTAATATGTAGATGAAATGTTTGTGTTTACTTTTTTAATGCTTCCCGTATCTGGATATTGTTTAATCTGGGTGAATCTTAACCACCGCATATTATTTACCATTTTAGTATCACGTGGTTCTTGTATATTTGGTTCATTTCCCAACACCAGATTTTATTAAGTAAGTGTCAATGCGATTTTGTTATCTGATTTTGTTTAACATTATTTTCAGAATTAATAATGTAACATATGCTTCTAATAATAGACGGAAATGAAAATAGCACAATTATACAATAAGTACATTGTACTATTTTTAGGTAATTGTCGTTTTGTCCTCTTTTATAATTATATTTTATAAATTACTGAGTATGTATTTACGTATTTTTTTGCTAACTTAATGAATATCATATATTACTGACAGGTATTTCCACAGAAAAATAATTTGGAAAAACAAAAATAATTAATCGTGATATGAGTCTGATAGAGATTATTAGAAACGTAGGTAGATTGGTAAATATTTATATAAAATAAGGAGCTAAAATGTTTGTTAATTTCATTATTTATGGACAGTAATAGATATCAGTAATAAAAAATATGTTATCTTAATTATTAAATGTACTATCTTATTTCTTTTTACTTACCGAACAATAGCTAAGAGAAGCATCATTTCCGTTAGTGATTTTAGTCAACAGATATAATCTCCGAAATAACAAATCGATTATTTTAAATTAAGATTATGGCGGACAAGTTAATGCTGTTGATGATAATTAAACATCCCGTCTGAACCGTCAATCTTTACAATTATTATCACAAGGTTTACGCAATTTTACTAAGGTATTGTACAGGCTTAGGGACAATAGAATATCAACAGAAATTAATTTATTCGTCCCTTTTAGACAGTCGATGACTTTGTGTCAAAATGTTATTCTTTCTTGAAACATACTCTACTATGGGGTAGGTACTACTCAAAATTCACTAATATACTTTACAATTGATAATTGTTTTGTTAATGTCTTTAATTGTTTAATTGGTCTTCCAAACGATTAAAATTTATTCACTCATTTCCTGTCTAGGTTAATGACTCTAACCCATTTTTTTCATTTCAATATGAGAAAAACCCTACGAGCATCTGATCCCGTTTTTGAGCATGAAGGAAGTAGGTATTGCCTGAACTCTTTTCAGATCAGTTTTTTTACTCTAATCTAAATCCTAACTCTAAACTGACATTTTATCCAAGAAGACATAGCTTCGGTTTTCTGAAACTTAAGAAATTAATATAGTTTTAAAAGACAAGTGATCATATTAAAAAAAGGTAAATCTGCAAAAAAAAGTAAATTCTTATAATGAATTAACATGTCATAACCCAAGATCTAAGAAGAAAATCTAAAAATGTATCCTAAGTTATAAGCTTTAGTTCAATATATTTTAAAATCCTGTCATTTGCTACAGTGATTATAAAAATACCTAAATTTTCTATATTTTTAGCACAACAAATAGGTTCATATTATTTTCATATTCAAAGATTTTTCACACGGAGTCTAGATATTTCAAAAGGAATTTGCTTCTATAATTAAGTATGTAGTGTAGGTACTAAACAAATTTAAAACCAGATGATCATTAGGTAGAGTAAACTTACATAATAAATTTATTCTATGCGATGGAAAATAAAAGGAATTAGGATTGGCTGTGACACCGGTTGTGTAGGTGGTACCTACCATGTGGCACTATTGGATAACTGACACAACACATCATTTTGTCAGCTGACAGATGGCTGACAGCTCTGTCCATGTCCATATTAGGTCTACGACAAAAAGTGATTAGTTAAAAGTGATGTTAATATTGATTTCCATCAAAAATTGAGGACAGTGGTACCTACCACCCACAGCATGATAGACAACGCTAATTCTCATTTATTATTTTCGATCGCATAGTATTTTATATGATAAAATAAAGCACAAAAAAAAAAGAAAACTTTGGTAAAATAACTCAGTAAGTCAGACGCACACAAAATAAGGATAGTTACAGTCACATCGTACGATCAAAAATTATCCTCTGTTGATGCTGAATGAATAGATAGCTAATTCTTTTATCCACGTCGTGCACGGTAGCTTACTCATCGTAACATCAACTAGAGTGCCATTTTTGTTAATATCAGCTATTTTCATTTACCTTAAAGTTGTTGGTACACTGAAGTAGGTAAGAAATAACGTGGGTCCACAATCAAAGGTAAACAATGGACTGCAGTGATTACGGAAAAAACAAATTGCTACTTTATGTTAAGCTATTTCTCAGACGTGTGTTATAATTTTGCAAAAGAAAGAATTATACTATGTTTGTTTGTTTGTAGCTGCTGGAACGTCTTGACAGTTTGTTGTGAAATACTTGTGTTTGTGTTTGTGTTAGTACTAGAGTGTAGATTTATTTTTGCAGTAACGATATATTATGGTTAAATACGAGTATTTGTCTACCATTACATTAAGGTACAAAAATATTTTCTTGAACAAACATTTTAGCGTGTTAAGTAAAATGAGTTTTCGTTTTCCTTTCTCAAGATTATTATAGGTACACCATTATTGAAAAAATGATATAAAATAAAGAAGCTAAGAATTTTTTCATATGGCCACTGCAAACAGTTCTTGTGAATTTGCTGCGGCACTAATTCTTGTTTTAGGGCAGCCTTAACTAGTTAAGTAATAATAACATTATAACGACAAATGCCCGAAATCAAAATCTGCTGTGTTATGTGCTGTTATAACATCAGCACCAACTTAAGTTAGAACATAAGTTATTTTGTAATATTTGGTGCATACTATAAGAAAACAGACCATATTATACCATATACTTGTTCAAATTTAGATCTCTGTAGATCTATCAGCATTCAGTTATGTGGCCTACAATAGAGTATTTTCAATGCTCGTGTGTATTTATAGTTGCCTAGTTAGTTAGATACTTCGGTGAGATTTGAACTGTTCCAGCGAAATCGATTGGGAAAAGCAAAAGAATTGCTACAATGTGGTTTAACTTATACATAGTATAAGATATTATAATTTCTGAGCTTCGAAAACGTGTGGTAGCGCAGTTATTTATAATAATGCACTCGTGATTTTCTCAAGCGTAATGAACTAATGAACCTAAGTGAATAAATATTCTATTATGAATAGCATTCGAAAGTTTTACTAGTCTATGATTCAAACCTCTTTTTCAATTTAAATTTGCTCAAAACATGATCAAAATTAGGTTACACACGAATGCATTACCAAACTATATCAACTGAGACAACAGGCATCATTTGTTGAAAAACTGGCAAAATTTTACGTCGTTAAAACGAGTTTTGTCTGATTTTGTTATGAAACTTTGCTGAAAAAGCAATATTTAGTATGAATCCTAGTTCAACAAGATTTGCTAATATAATAACGAAAACGAAATTGATGATCAAATAGAAGAAAACATTCCAAAAAACACGAGAAAAAGTGGCGAATCAGTTTGGAAATAATTTTCATATTTTTTGGATGAAAAAGGATATAAACTGGTAAAATGAACATTGCCTGCTGAATTAAACATTATTTTAAAAATCTGGGTCATCAATATGAACAAATAAAACAGCTTACGGATTGCAAAGAGGTAGGTACGAGAGTTGTGAAACATAATATATGGATTTTAACAGCAAAAAACAATGTAGGAAATGTACTTTAATAAATGTAATATCCAAGTAAACTCCTTTGCTTACATAATATAAAAAATTGCTCTAAAGAGTTTAGACAGTACTTCCCTCGCTGTCGGAAACTTGACGACTGCATGCCTATTATGTTTTTTTTTCTCATTACATTTTTGTAGTGGGAATTTAAAAAAAAATTGTGATGACGTCATCAACATTTTTGCAAGGACACGTATATCAGTTGGGATAGATGTAGTGTAATACTAAGAATAAAATTATAGTGTTCCCAAATTTTCGGGAAAATGAATTGGGTCGTTTTGAATATTGATTTCTTATAATCAATAAAATAACGAAACAATTTACTCACGTATACGGCGCCGGTGTGTAACATCTAGAGAGCGGATTTCTGTCGGGCTAGGCAAGGCCAAACTCGGTACGGCTCGCACGCGATGCGAATTCATTGCCGTTGCGGACTGCACTTCGTTTATTTGAGATTAGAATAACGTTGTTTCGTTGCACTCTGCTGTTAATTCCCGTTCTCATTTACTTAGCCGTTTGATTAATAAATCGTTAATTATATTTATGGAATCCAGCACGTCCCCCCCTATAATCGTGACGTAGCCCGACAGAAATCCGCTGTCTAGTAATATGAGGGGCAACTGAAAATCGTTTATGTATAAACATTCTTAATTTAAGATGACAAGCGTAACAGCATACGTGAGAGCCAAACAGAGAAACTGTAAACAAAACGACCATCGGTTTTATTGCTTCGACTTCCGCTTATTATATAAAACATTGCGTTTTATTTTAATTCTTGACGGTGAAATTCACAATTGGTTGATTATAAACATGTCTATTTCGCATTCGCGGAACCAAGTGACCGCATAAAACAAATGCAGGTCTGTAATGTTAAAGTCGATGTAAATAAGCGTGCTACTCTTATGTTTCAACCGAGTTTTTCCTTTAACAAATTTTGTGGCTACCAAATTGGGTTGGTTGGGGTGTAATACTAATAATAAGTGTTGCCTTTAATTTAATCAATAAAATAAATTGACTTCATTAATTTTTTTGAACCACCTCTTAAGAAGATCTAAAAAATATGAATGGAATGATAAATCACAAGTACAAACTCATCATATTTTTTGCATTTTAGATAGGATTTATTCAGCAAAATTTAAGGGTGACGTCATCAATTTTTTTAGGAGGGATGAACAAATACATTTTGAACAAAAGTTTACCATGCTTATAATAACTTTAAAATATTCCCAAGATTTCAAAGCATTCGGTTTTGTAATTCCTGATTAAATCGATAAAATAAATTCACGCCTTCATTAATTTTTTTGAGTCACCCTGCATATGCAAATCCAAAAGTATGAATGGGATGATAAATCACAAGTACAGACTCATCATATTTTGTACATTTTAGATACGATTTATTCGGCAAACTTTTGAGCTGACGTCATCAGTTTTTTGTAGAAGATAACCAAATATATTTTGACTAAAAATTTATTATGCTCTTTATAACCTTACAACATCTGCAAGATTTCAAAGCATTCGGTTTTGTAGTTCCTGATTAAATCAATAAAATAAATTTACGCATTCATAAATTTTTTTGAGTCACCCTGTATATGCAAATCGAAAAAATTTGAATGGAATGATAAATCACAAGAAGAGACTCACCATATTTTGTACATTTTAGATAGGATTTATTCAGCAAAATTTTGTGGTGACATCATAAATTTTTTAGGGGGGACGACCAAATACGTTTTGATCAAAAATTTACCATGCTTATGATAATTTTAAAATATCTTCAAGATTTCGAAGCATTCGGTTTTGTAGTTCCTGAGTAAATCAGTAAAATAAATTTACGCTTTCATTTATTTTCTTGAATCACCCTGTATATGCAAATCCAAAAAATATGAATGGAGTGATAGATCACAAGTACAGACTGATCATATTTTGTACATTTTAGATATGATTTATTCGGCAAATTTTCGAGCTGACGTCATCAAGTTTTTGGAGGGGATAAGCAAATATATTTTGACTAAACATTTATTATGCTCTTTATAACCTTAAAGCATCTGCAAGATGTCAGAGCATTCCGTTTTGTAGTTCCTGATTAAATCAATAAAATATATTTACGCATTCATTAATTTTTTTGAGTCACTCTGTATATGCAAATCCAAAAAATATGAATGGAGTGATAAATGACAAGTACAGGCTCATCATATTTTGTACATTTTAGATATGATTTATTCGGCAAACTTTCGAGCTGACGTCATCAAGTTTTTGGAGGGGATAAGCAAATATATTTTGACTAAACATTTATTATGCTCTTTATGACCTTAAAACATCTGCAAGATTTCAGAGCATTCGGTTTTGTAGTTCCTGATTAAATCAATAAAATATATTTACGCATTCATTAATTTTTTTGAGTCACCCTGTATATGCAAATCTAAAAAATATGAATGGAGTGATAGATCACAAGTAAAGACTCATCATATTTTGTACATTTTAGATATGATTTATTCCACAAACTTTTGAGCTGACGTCATCAAGTTTTTGGAGGGGATAAGCAAATATTTTTTGACTAAAGATTTATGATGCTCTTTATAGCCTTAAAACATCTTCAAGATTTCGAAGCATTCGGTTTTGTAGTTAATGAGTAAATCAGTAAAATAAATTTTGCGCATTCATTAATTTTTTTGAGTCACCCTGTATATGCAAATCCAAAAAATATGAATGAAGTGATATATCACAAGCACAGACGCATCATATTTTGTACATTTTAGATAGGATTTATTTGGCAAACTTTTGAGCTGACGTCATCAAGTTTTTGGAGGGGATAACCAAATATATTTTGACTAAAGATTTATGATGCTCTTTAGAGCCTTAAAACATCTGCAACATTTCAAAACATTCGGGTTGGCAGATTCAAAATTAAATTGCAAAATGTTGTTTTATAATTTTGATTTTTTTTCCAAAAATCTGGACGTTTCGGGTAAAAACTGAATTCGGAGTCGTAAACTACATTTGTAGGACTATGTTATTTTATACAATTTAAGACCTATTTACTATGTACAATTTTGAAGTGACGTCATCGCATTAGTGGTGGGGATGATTAGACAAATTTTGGTTAGCGTTTTACCATCTACATGATATTCCTAATATAAGTACAAAATTTCACAACAATCGGTCCAGTACTTTCGGAGATTATCTGTCTAATAAAAATCCGGGACGGCAGACGGACAGACGGACGGACAGACGGACAGACGGACGGACAGACGGACGGACAGACGGACGGACAGACGGACGGACAGACAGACGGAAATGGGAGACCTATTTCTTCGTCTTCTAGGGGTCATGAAAGATCGAGAAAACGTAAAAGCAGAGAGTCGGCCGACGGACTCGATTACAATACTTCCTTTGCTTACGCTCGGGAAGTAAAAATTGCTAGATAGGCCATGGGTGCTAAAGGAAAAAATCTTCTGACTGTAGAAAATCTTGATGAGGAAACTCCTGAAAGTTTACAAAAAAAATTTTTCATGATAACTTTACATTAACTTGCTTGGCGTGGTGGTGAAGGAGCACACGGTTTAACCCATTTCTTCAAGGAAGAAGCAGATTGTAGCCAATTTACAACTGATAGAAGTGAACGTAGTTCAATTTTTACTTCCCGAGCGTAAGCAAAGGAAGTATTGTAATCGAGTCCGTCGGCCGACTCTCTACTTTTACGTTTTCTCGATCTTTCATGACCCCTAGAAGACGAAGAAATAGGTCTCCCATTTCCGTTTGTCTGTCCGTCTGTCCGTCTGTCCGTCTGTCCGTCTGTCCGTCCGTCTGTCCGTCCGTCTGCCGTCCCGGATTTTTATTAGACAGATAATCTCCGAAAGTACTCGACCGATTGTTGTGAAATTTTGTACTTATATTAAGAATATCATGTAGATGGTAAAACGCTAACCAAAATTTGTCTAATCGTCCCCACCACTAATGCGATGACGTCACTTCAAAATTGTACATAGTAAATGGGTTTTCAATTGTATAAAATAACATAGTCCTACACATGTAGTTTACAACTCTGAATCGACTTTTCACCCGAAACGTCCAGATTTTTGGAAAAAAAATCAAAATTATAAAACAACATTTTGAAATTTAATTTTTAATCTGCTAACCAGAATGCTTTGAAATGTTGCAGATGTTTTAAGGCTATAAAGAGCATCATAAATCTTTAGTCAAAAAATATTTGCTTATCCCCTCCAAAAACTTGATGACGTCAGCTCAAAAGTTTGTGGAATAAATCATATCTAAAATGTACAAAATATGATGAGTCTGTACTTGTGATCTATCACTCCATTCATATTTTTTGGATTTGCATATACAGGCTGACTCAAAAAAATTAATGAATACGTAAATTTATTTTACTGATTTACTCAGAAACTACAAAACCGAATGCTTTGAAATCTTGCAGATGTTTTAAGGTTATAAAGAGCATAATAAATGTTTAGTCAAAATATATTTGCTTATCCCCTCCAAAAAATTGATGACGTCAGCTCGAAAGTTTGCCGAATAAATCCTATCCAAACTGTAAAAATATGATGAGTCTGTACTTGTAATTTATCACTCCATTCATATTTTTTGGATTTGCATATACAGGGTGACTCAAAAAAATTAATGAATGCGTGAATTTATTTTATCGATTTAATCAGGAATTACAAAACCGAATGCTTTGAAATCTTGGGAATATTTTAAAGTTATTATAAGCATGGTAAACTTTTGTTCAAAATGTATTTGTTCATCCCTCCTAAAAAAATTGATGACGTCACCCTTAAATTTTGCTGAATAAATCCTATCTAAAATGCAAAAAATATGATGAGTTTGTACTTGTGATTTATCATTCCATTCATATCTTTTAGATTTTCTTAAGAGGTGGTTCAAAAAAATTAATGAAGTCAATTTATTTTATTGATTAAATTAAAGGCAACACTTATTATTAGTATTACACCCCAACCAACCCAATTTGGTAGACACAAAATTTGTTAAAGGAAAAACTCGGTTGAAACATAAGGGTAGCACGCTTATTTACATCGACTTTAACATTACAGACCTGCATTTGTTTTATGCGCTCACTTGGTTCCGCGAATGTGAAATAGACATGTTTATAATCAACCAATTGTGAATTTCACCGTCAAGAATTAAAATAAAACCCAATGTTTTATATAATAAGCGGAAGTCGAAGCAATAAAACCGATGGTCGTTTTGTTTACAGTTTCTCTGTTTGACTCTCACGTATGCTGTTACGCCTGTCATCTTAAATTAAGAATGTTTATACATACACGATTTTCAGTTGCCTCTGATACGTATACGTGAGTAAATTGTTTCGTTATTTTATTGATTACTACAAATCAATATTCATAACGACCCAATTCATTTTCCCGAAAATTTGAGAATATAATAATTTTATTCTTAGTATTACACTACATCTATCCCAACTGATATACGTGTCCTTGCAAAAATGTTGATGACGTCATCGCAATTTTTCTTTAAATTCCCACTACAAAAATGTAATGAGAAAAAAAACACAATAGGCATGCAGTCGTCAAGTTTCCGACAGCGAGGGAAGTACTGTCTAAACTCTTTAGACCAATTTTTTCAGTAAGCAAACGGCTAATTAAGAATGCGAAACAAGCAGACCTCTGTCTTGTTCGGTAAACCCAATGTTTATTGTAAAACCGGAATGAGTTGTTTTGCTTTTTGGGCCTATACTACAACCTCATGGTTAAAAGAGGCAGTGACGTCAAAACGGATAGGATATTTAACGCCAAAATGCTCTTGGAGCAGGAACAAAAACAGCTAGTTGTACAAAAACTCTCCACTAGGTATAAATATTTATAAACGAAATTAATAATTGAGTGTAACAGTATGCTGTAAAGTGAAGAAGAATCTACTGTACTACTACTACTACTACTACTACTACCTTAGCAAAATCTGAAATTGGGGAAAAACAAGTGCTGCAAATAACTGGCTACAGCAGTATTCATTCCATCAAGCCTTATCCCTAACTTGATGATGATCATCATAAGACAGTTCTGTTATTGTTAATCCGATGAAAAAAAACGTTGCTGCAACCAGCTTCACCATTGTTACCACGTCATCTATGAATATGGAAGTCAACAGGGTGCTAGATTGCAGGAGAATGTCACTCAAATTTTAGAAGGAACTTTAGTACAAAATTGCAACAATGTTAACAAGAAGCAATTTTGTAACAGATTTGATTCTTTCGAAATAAATGCTTCTTTGCTTAAAATATTCACGTGAACCACGTGTATTTGCTGAAATACCGACATGCGATGTAAATATATATGTTACAGCTAATATCCCAAATCCGTTATTATGCATAATAACTAGACATTTTAGGAATTATGCGTAATAACTAAACTTGTCAGTTATTATGCATAATAACCGCAAACATTAGGAATTATGCGTAATAACTGAAATTTTCAGTTATTATGCATAATAACGGAAACGTTTAGGTAATAGTGATAATAACTAACAGAGGAACGGGAATTATGCATAATATTTTCAAAAAAGCTACCCACCCTGCCTCGCTTTCCCCTACATATCACATGTACAGTTGATTTAAAAAAAAAATTTGTCCAAAGAGTTTAGACAGTACTTCCCTCGCTGTCGGAAACGTGACGACTGCATGCCTATTATGTTTTTTTCGTATTACATTTTGGTAGCGGGACATTTTAAAATAAAAATTGAGTGAATTAATTGTTTAAATTTTATCATTATTTGGCATTGACATCTTTGTCATTTTTTTTTGTGATTCCTATGATTGCTTATTAAAAACGAAGTCGTCTGTGGGGTGTATAATATGTCGCCTATGCAAAAATTGTCAGGCGTGAACAGATAAAAGGAACATCTTGTATAGTGCTTGTAATTTAAGACAAATAGCCATAACACTTATCAACCTGTAGACGTGACGGTGAAACATAAACTAAACTAAAACATGTTTTCCACGAATTGGAATAACCGGATGACAATGCCGACGGACCAGACTTTTTTATTGCTCTGATTTCCGTTTATTGAATAAAACACTACATTTTATTCGGTTTTTGGATGCTGTAATTCACATTTGGTTAATTATAACTTGTCTAGATCTAGGGGAGCATCCCCTAACCTCCCCCTAGCTACGGCCTTGTCTAGGGGTTATGAAATGTCGAGAAAATTTGAAAGTAGCAAATTGCCCAATTGACTCTATTACTGAACGTCCTTAGGTTATCCTCGATAAGAAAAACAACTTAAAAGTGTTTATGTTTATGCATCGAAAAAATGTCACCTAGAAATTAGTTTGATTTGAATGAGTTCGTCCCCTCAAAACAGAGGATTAAAACAATTAACTAGTAAGCTACAATCCACATACATAATTTTGGGTAGAATTTATTCGGCAAAATTTTGAGATAACGTCATCAATTTTGTGGGGGAAATAAACAGATTTATTTTGATTAATAATTTGCCAAGTATATAGTATTTCAAAGTATTCAGTTTTGTAATACTTGATTTAATCCATAAAATTAATTGACTTAGTCATTAATTTTTTTCAGACACCCCGTATAAGCAAATCTACAAAATATGAATGCAGTGGTAAATCACAAGTATGGAGTCATCATTCTTTACACATTTAGGATAGAATTTGTTCGGTAAAATTTTAAGGTGACGTCATCAATTTTAGAAAGCAAATATATTTTGATTAAAAATCTTACCATACTTATGATACATTTAAAACATCTCCAAGATTTCAAAATAATCGGTTTAATTAATCAAATAAATTCACGCACTCATTAATTTTTTAGATTCACCCTGTATGTGAAAATCCAAAAAATATGAATGGAATGATAAATCACAAATACAGACTCATCATATTTTGCACATTTGAAATAGGATTTATTCAGCAAAATTTTCAGGTGACGTCATAAATTTTTTATGGGGGAGGAGCAAATACATTTTGACTAAAAATTTACCATGCCTATGGTAACTGTAAAACATATTCAAGATTTCAAAGCATTTGGTATTGTAGTTCCTGATTAAATCAATAAAATAAATTCACACATTCATTAATTTTTTGAGTTACTCTGTATATGCAAATCAAAAAAATATGAATGGAATGATAAATCACAAGTACAGACTCTTCATAGTTTGTACATTTTATCTAGGATTTATTTGGCAAACTTTTGAGCTGACGCCATCAATTTTTTGGAGGGGACAAGTGAATATATTTTGACTAAAAATTTACCATGGTTATCATAACTGTAAACCATCCGCAAGATTTCAAAGCATTCGGTCTTGCAGATTCAAAATTTAATTGCAAAATGTTGCTTTATAATTTTGATTTTTTTTTCCAAAAATCTGGACGTTTCGCGTAAGAACTCAATTCGGAGTCGTAAACTACATGTGTAGGACTATATTATTTTATACAATTTAAAACCCATTTACTATGTACAATTTTGAAGTGACGTCATCGCATTAGTGGTGGGGCTGATTAGACAAACTTTGGTTAGCGTTTTACCATCTACATCATCATCATATTCCTAATATAAGTACAAAATTTCACAACAATCAGTCCAGTACTTTCGGAGATTATCTGTCTAATAAAAATCCGGGACGGCAGACAGACGGACAGACAGACGGAAACGGGAGACCTATTTCTTCGTCCTCTAGGGGTCATGAAAGATCGAGAAAACGTAAAAGTAGAGTCGGCCGACGGACTCGATTACAATACTTCCTTTGCTTACGCTCGGGAAGTAAAAACGGGACAAATTACAGTAACATAAACGTCATATTCCTATTGCTTTTCATTGATCTATGAGAACCTGATTTGCTCATTTTGTCCCGTTTTTTGTGAAATCACCTGGACATGTTAGGCAATATGCTTAATGACTAATGTTTCAGGTATTATGCATAATTCCTGTTCCTCTGTTAGTTACTATCAATATTACCTAAACGTTTCCGTTATTATGCATAATAACTGAAAGTTTCAGTTATTACGCATAATTCCTAATCTTTCCGGTTATTATGCATAATAACTGACAAGTTTAGTTATTACGCATAATTCCTAAAATGTCTAGTTATTATGCATAATAACGTATTTCGGATATTAGCTGTAACATATACAAACAAATGTTGCAATTGTCTTTTAACTAGTAACGACCGTAAAAGCTGCATTCATTTTCATTGGTTATTTTTAAAGGATTGACACCTGAAACTAATAATCGACTTTATTGAAACCGATCTCAAAATTTTAATTTTATAAAAATCCCATATAGTTGGGCTTTGCATGTAACAAGAAGATCGGGCCCACGCCATATATTCTAAAATACTTTTTCCAAAATTAAAGAAAAGTTGTATGGCTAAAACAAACATGAATAGGATAAATCAGAAGCCTCCTAGATCCGGATGCACAGTGAAAACGATCAATAAAAGATCTGTAACATTATTTTTTAGCAACATCCTTGTTTATTATTATTCTTAATAACATTAAGAACACACGTAAGTATTTTTTTCATCTATTAGTAATGACTTTTATCGATGTAGTTGAATAAATTAATTTAATGTATTTATGGTGTAATTACTTATTTTTAGCTCTAGATGTGAAACTAAAGATTAAACGTTTAGTAAGGGTATTATAACACGTCAGATATCTAAAAACGTTAATCGGAAGTGAAATACATATTGTTACGAAATAAACTCATACGCCACTCCGGTACGACGCCTATAGGTTCTAATATGTACGGCGATGATGGATGACTCATCGTCGGTGACAGCGGCGGGGCAACATTTGCTAAAGAAAAGCCTACAAGCGGAAATCGCGATGGCTATTCCAGAAAGACCTCGACTGCGGAACTTCGAGAAGGGAAGTATGGGTTTAAATAGAGGGCACCTTCGGGAACGATTATTATTCAGTCAGTTCAGTCCAGGAGAGTACAGTCAAGTTGTCAGCCTAACTGAGAAATTCCAAATAGACATAGAAGCAAACAAGAATGAAACAGAGGAAATTAAAGAACAAATGAAAGTTATGGAAAATATTGTCGGACGAAAAATGGTTTCAATGGACGAAAAAGGAAAAGAAGAGCATTAGTTGAAAGGTGGGTTAGAGAAATCAGTGCATGAATGCGTGGAAAATCGAATGAAAACTACTTATAGAAGATTGAATGAATGAAGAAATTTGAAAAGAGAATAAAAAATGCAGCACCCACTGGTTCATGTTATGAGACGTAGGCTCCTAGAACAATTCAACTACCCACCTATGATGGTCAGACACCTTGGTCATCAATCATCATACAAGAAGCCGTTCGAAGCAGCAGCGACGGCGAATCTCTGGAAAGAAGAACAAAAAGCAACAGCCTTGGTAATAGATTTGCGAGGCGCAGCGCTAGAGATACTTCAAACCCTATCTGATGAAGATGTAAGCAAATATAATGCCTTAACTACTGCTTTAGAACTTCGATTTCGGGATGAACAACTAAAGGAAGTTTTTCCCACCCAATTAAAGACAAGAGAGTTGGAGAATCTCTACAAGTTGTACAAAATTGTTACAGCAAATAGATGACCTCTTTCGAAGACGGGAGAATGAAGTGTCTCGTAAGCAAAGCGTGGAATGCTATAGGTGTGAGCGCCAGGTAAATCTCAAACGTGATTGTCGTGCTCGATTACCAGTTTCAAAAAAAAAGCACAAAACAGAAACCTCACCGATATCTAAAAGGAGCCAGTACTCTGGGGAATGGATTCGCGGGTGAGAATAAGGCCGCCAGCGAAGTGAAAATAAGAAGTTTCATGAGAGGTAGTGGTTCAACTATACCGGGCAAGATTAATGAGAATGCAGCAGCAAACGTCATCGATACTGGTGCTGAAGTATCAATTGTACGTAGAGGAGTCATGAGACCTGAAGATGTAGAAACGACACCCGAAACGATCAGATTGAAAACTGTAACTGGGGAGTCGACGCCGATCATGGGCGAAGCATCGGTAGAAATTTGTATTGGTCAGCTGAGAATAAGACATCGGACTCTTGTGGCTAACATGGAAGATGACTTAATTTTTGGAATGGATTTGAGTAGCCATCGTGGATTGACAGTTGACCCAGTTAAGGAAGTCCTACGTTTTGGAAATGAAGAATTTAAGCTGGATCAGCGTTGTATTGAAGCGAAGTCTGTAAAATTGATCGTTCGTCAGAACTGCAAACAGTGCGACGAGGTTGAACAGCACAAAACACGGTTCAACCGCAGGAAGAAAGCAGTTGTTTGTAGAAGATGATGAATGGACTACCGCTCGGTTTAGAAAAGACTAGGAGGAAGACGTGGATATCCGCCCGTTACTCAAATGGAAAGAAGATGGGGTAGAACGTCCAAGTTGGTCGGAGATATCAGACGAGTCACCTTCTTTCAAGGCGTTATGGGCTCAGCAGGACTCCCTCCGTGTCGACAACGGATTGCTTAAGCGAGCTTGGCAGAGTCCAAAAGCCGGGGAGGGATGATTGGCGGACAGTTGGTCGAATACACGAAGACCGGTGGAAGACCAAGACAAATTCCACCACTTACTGTTGTACATACATATATTAATATATAATGTACCCTGATAAATAAAGCATTTACCACTTAACAGAAACATATTACCATGCAGTTGGTAGTTCCGGCCACCAGAATCAGGGAAGTACTTCGAGAAATGGACAATGGGGCATCTGGTGCTCATTTTGGAATCAACGAGACGCTTTCCAAAATTAGAGAGAGCTTTTACTGGGTCCGTTGGCGGGAAGATGTCGAGAGCTGCTTAAAAGACCTTAGATCGTGTAGTGATCGAAGAAGGGAACAAGTACAGGAAGTATGTCAAAAGCTCAAAGGCTACCACGATGGCTTATAGGAGAAGCTGCCGAGCGTTCACGAAATGCTGCACCACAATAATAGAGTGGCGAGTGGTAGAATGAAGACACGTTACGATCTTAGGGACAACTCTGTAGAGTTCCAGACAGGAGATTTAGAATGGCTCTATAACCCTCAAAGAAGGAATGGTCGTTTCCCGAAGTTGTCACCAGACTGGGAAGGCGCATATATTTTCGAAAATGAAGATTGTTCACTTAGGCCGCCCCATGAAGTAGGACAGTGACACCATGGATATTTCTGATCGGGATGATCAGAACTAAGGAGGGGGCAGTGTTACGAAATAAACCCATACGCCGCCGCGGTACGACGCCTATAGGTTTTCTAGTATGTGCGGCGATGATGGCTGACTCGGACGGCGTTCGCTAAAGAAAAGCCTGGAAACAACAAAGAATTAGTTGTTTTCCATCTGACGATAAAGTTTTTCCTCTCTTTTTCCTAGGGAAAAACGGTCTCCAAAGAGTCATTTTTAATTTCTTAAAAAGTTTTATATACAGGTGTTATTGAAAGGTTTTTTGCTTATTAGGACCCATACTTCGAAACCAATTGCCGATTTTATTTTGTACGTAACTTTCAATAACACGCTGTAGATACGCATATTATTGAATGTAAAAGAAAAAACTTACCTTTAAAAATAATTATTGTTAAAGTTCACTAATTTTTTAAACAAATACAGAGAGTTATAGAACAAAGAAGCGCAATGTTACAAGTCATAAGAATAAATTAACTGAAGTAGTTAAAATTCAGGAAAACGGGGGACACGGTATTTTACTTAGTCTTCAATTTTTAAACTAAAACAGCAAAGTCCGACCCTGTGCGTACAACTACTTGCTAAATGTTCTTCGACAAATTCGAGTGGACTGGTGTGAGCCATAAATATTTCTTACCATCATACTACTGTCCGCCTCGTTATTGTCAATAAAATTTTATAGGGTAGAATGAAATTTCCAAAACTATACTAAACAAGTTTTGACTGTTATTGGCAAAGGGAAGTAAATTAACAACTCACATTCCTGAGGGATTTTCATTTTTCGCAGATATTTATAGTACAAGAACAAACAGTAGCATTGATTTTAAATAAACTCAACTTTTGTCACTAACAAACAGTTGATTTAAACAGTATAGTTACGAAATAAACTCATACACCTCCCCGCTACGACGTCTATGGGTCTTCTAATATCTATGTGTTTCTTCTAGTATGTAGTATGACTCATCGGAAGTCTCGATTGCGGCGTCCAGCAAAGTCTTGAAGCGGCGTTCGAAAAGCCTGGTCGCGATGGATATTCGAGAAATACCTCGATCGCAGAAGTATGGGTTTAAATAGAGGCCACCTTCGGGAACGATGATTATTCAGCTAGGTAAATGTCATATTCTCATATCATATATTTTTTGTAAATAATACAACTCGAGATGTAGTGTTCTTGACCAGTCTCGGACTATTTTGCCTGCCCTCGCCAGCGCTCGGACTGGTAGCAATCACCATATCCCTTGTAGTATAAATAACTACTAATTCTTAAAACTGGTGAAAAATAAAATCTTGTATGCACCAATATAATCCTTATAACGTTTTATCTACATTAATAATTACATATTTAAATTAAATAATTGTATTTTGTGATTTTTTTAACAAATGAGTTTTTTTATCACAGTAACCCAAGAAATTCATTATAAAAATATTTATAAACATTTAAAGAAACCTAAAGTTTCATAAAATGTAAAATGCTTTCAGAAAATCTTTTGGCCTTAGATCATGCTTAAACAATTTCGCGTCAGTTTTACGTGCCATAATAGTGTATTTGTGCCGATAATGATAAAATTAACTAGAAATTGAGAGGAAACTTTTTCCAAAAAACATTTTATTGATTCATTTCAGCATCTATTTTTATTTTTGAAACTGTTTATAAAGAATTTGTAAGAATAGTAGCCTTAAATTAGTTCACATATACGACTACCGCTTATTTTGTATAAACTAACCGGTAATTGTATACAAAGGAAGAATATTAGTTTAGATAAAATCCGGAGAATTTACATAGTAACTGGCAAGCTGGTGGCTCTAAGTATTAGCAAAATTTAGATTTTAGTCATGCTACAAACACACAATTTTGCAATGACTTTATAAAACCTTTAATGACACCGCCTCTGCTATTTATTCTCTCACATAAAAGAATATCGTTAAAAGTATAAAAGTTATCTCCTCATAATAAAATGTGTTTTCATTTATACATGTACATCTTTTGATTTACTCTTCATAACATTGCCAACGGTCCACATGTATTAAACTGTTTGGTAAAAAAAAATCAAACATATCTGATTTTTTTTAAATTCCGCAATACAGCGAAGAAAATATAACACCGTCAGCATAAATTCCAGTTTATGTGTGCAACAGCAACCAGCCCAGCCCAACTGATTGACTGTCTTAAAATAACTGAAAAACACAAGTAGCGACGTCTGTTTCGTTTTATTTGCGGACATTTCAGAAAGTAAAACAATAAAAGCTGCAAAATTGCTGAAAATATTGTCGGTTGTCGGTCGTTTGCGGGTGGTATCGGCGTCGATCGGTTTGGACGTCGGTCAGCACCGACGCGTTCACGAAATTAGTCATCCGCCGGCCTCTTTAAACTCAGCTAACATCGTCGACAAAATCTCAACTGTGTCCTTTTTAAAAACTGTAAGTCTGATGAGTTAATTGCTGCTTTATGCAAAAAAAGTTAAAACGATTTATTTTTAACAACCACTCTGTTATCCTAGTTTCAAAATTTGCTTTTTTGCATTGATATCGCATCAGTTTTCGTTTGATTAATACAGTAGAAAGTAGGAAACACAGTATAATAAATAAACTTTTAATTTTTTAATTTTTAATTTTTTTCTGTTTTAAAAAAGTGTGGAATAACAATATTGCTAAATTTAAATATACTAATTGGTAATGTGTTAGTAACTAGACTTTTTATTTTCACAATGAAGCACATTAGTGTCGTACATGAATCATTTTATGACACAGATGTCCACACATGTATTATACTGAGTAACGTTTGTCTTATGATATTTTCAGAGAATTGTTGAAGTTTACTGCGTTTCACCCATTTTATTTTTCGATTTTATGAAATTTTGGAAATAAAGCTAAACTTTTCACAACAAAAAAGGTCTGGGTGTTGTTTCGAAAATATTTATCTATTTTATTTATTTTTTCAGCCATTGTTTAGAGTTTAGAGGTTTTTCGAGGTGATGTGTTCAGGCACTATACAGTTTGCAGATTCAAATTATTTATCTACAAAATGTTGGCAAAGTGCTGAGCCACTACAACAACGGACCTCGCAGGCTGAAATAGAACACCAACTTCTTAACCCGCCAAATGTTATTTTAATTGGGACGAACATACAAACTATCATTCTGATGAATCTAAACATTTAATACTGCACTCTTAGTCATCTATTATTTCTGATTATATTTACGGACAAGGTGTAACACGTTTCATTAGACAAACACTTTTCGTTCTCTTCTAGCGGTGTCTGCTCACTCTCCGGGTCGATCAGTTGACATCGGATTTGAGTATCTCTTACGATTGTTCTCACAGATAAGCCAATCTGGCACTTGGCCATGATTTGCAAGAACACATGTGCTGGCGAAAGAATTCCTTGCTAAAAATACAAGTATTTGCCGACAATGAAAAATTTTATATGTCTCGACTGTTGCATGAAAAACTCTCTTTCAAAATATCTTAAGTAACTAAGAATTTTGGAGAGGATTTGAGCGAAATCTTAAAAAGAATTTGCAATAGGTATTTGGGTTTTGTTCCAATTACATTAACCTTTACTGAAATTTTTTGGCAACCAGGTAGTGTTTACCTCCGTGACGTACCGGTAGTGACATATTTATTGTTAAAGAAATATGCATCTGCTTGGGCTTTAAGCAATCAAAATCCATTAACTCTCTTTTATTTTTTCATATTTTGAAAACTTGTAATGTTTGGGTAATTGCCTTGGACTGCTGAATCCAAAGATGCCTCCACCGTCGAGCGACGATTAATGAAATTGGTAATGACGCAAATAAATGCAAGAAATACTTCAAGATGCTGTCTAAAACCAAATTGACTTTGCTTAGAGAACGAACTAGTCCGTTTATTTTCACCGCCTATTTTTGATCTAAACGGAATCTGATTATTTCCAGGGTTCCAAAAATTCTCATTAGTGTTCCTATACAAGTAACATAATTCACACGTAAAAATGTTTTGGCAAGGAAAGAGAAAAGCCAGTTTCTACTTCACGTTTGATTGTCTACTTGTGCTATTTTTTATTCTCGGCTTATTTCACTTAAAAAAAACCATGAATATGTTTTATTTCGACTATGCCGTAAGGCTTGTGACATGCGCTTCCTGTGGTCGCCCGATTTGGCTCCTGGTTCTCCCTGGATGTTACGACAGCCACCTGAAGTAGTTGTGTGTAAAATCTTAGACCGTGATGATTTTTTTTCGTTGTTATGTGTAAGAAGCACGATTGTTTAATTTTTCTGAGGGAAATAACTCAGGTCATCCTCCTTGCATTGGCGGAGATTTGCGTATTTGCCTTTTTAAGTGTCCCTTTTTCTAGGTGAAAATATGGCAACATGTTGAGGGAATGGTTCGAATATTTTCGTCTTTTGTTATATAGACTGTTTTTCGGTAACTATGCCGTACAAGGGTAAGTCAATTTTTTCCACACACATCAATCTTTCTTCAGGCTTTTTAAACGTCTAGACTTGTAAATTTAAACTTGAAAACTCACCAAATAAATCAGTCAGTTATTCACTCAAATGCGAATTAAAAATAGAACGTATTGAGTGGTAAATCGTCTTTTATTTGACTGTATGTGCGATCCGTGCCAATTAACATTCGTCGCCGTAATGTGATCTAAGATGTAGTTTGTCTTAAATTTGTCTCTAGACTCTAATACGGAATACGTTGCAATTTGTCCACGTCCTTGCGCTAAGCTGCGTGAAGACCTCAAGTCACAACATCAGAAAACTGCTTCTATTTTCGACACATTTAATTCATTCTATGTTTGTGGCTTTCTGTCAGCATTCATTTAGATCTAGCCCATTTGTGAGATATTTTGGAATACGGAAATAAAACGTATTTGGCTATTTCTTCACAACATCCATTCGTCAACCATTAACAGTCTTATTTTTATTATTACAGAAACGATGAGAGATTTTCCACGGTTTTTGTGCTTGCGTATATGTCGTGGGATATTTTGAGAAGGTAACTTTGTATTTGTACATGCCCACATGTATGTCATCTATTTCATGTGTTGGTGTTTTATTCAGTGATTTGTGATGGTTTCAGGTCGTTTTCCATAGGTATTGTGTTCTTTCATAAGAAATTCATCTTGTGATTTAAGATAATGTTATTTGTGGATTCGCAGCTAAAAGCTAAGTTTGCTGCAACAACAGAGTAATTTAGTTGCGATCTTCCTTTGCCAAATATTTTAACGCCAGTTTATTATTTTTTATTTACCCACAGCTTCCAATAAAACTTTGTTTTCGTATTGCATTTTCACATTAGTTTGTTCTTATCTCATTTCTACTTCAAAAAAAAATTAAAATTTTTTGTAAATCAAAATTGGCGTCAAAGAAGTTCAAAATATGGTCATTATTGAATTCGAAAATTTCAAATTTGTTCGAGAACAAAAGGTTTCGTTAATGCTTATTGTATATACAGGGTCCGTCACTAATCACGATGTCTCGTTAATTAATGATAGAAAAAGTTAAAACAATTTAGAATTATATTCATGTATACAAAGTGTACATGTATATGATCGGAAAAAGTTCTCTAGGAGGAAATGAAATTTATTTTAAAAATAATTATCCTGTCATTGTAGCAATTTGACACTTTATTTGACAGTTTATTGATCGTAACTATAAAACTAAACAAAGGACGCGTTAGTCTTCACAACATTATTTTTTTAACATTAAATTTCAAAAAAAATCTATTATATGATTGCAATGTCTTGTGGATAAATAAACAAAGGTATGTTCGTTGTTGTATAATTAATGAAAATGAATTTTGTACAACGATATTAATCACTTTTGGATAGGTTAATTTTTTGCAAAGTATTAATCCTCGAGCCACAGGGTAAATATTACATGACAGTTACATGTAAAATACATAAAATATGCCTAAGGACATTCGCCATTTTTTAAATTTGTGTGTAGGATTGCTAAATATATTTATAAATTGGTGAAATGTGCCAAATCTCTAGCAATTTATTTCTACATTGAGTAATTTTTCATTCATTCGTCCTACGCGTAAATTAACTGTTGTATTTTTTTTTTGTAGTTCGACCTGACTTTCTAAGTTTAGTTTTCAAAGTACGGAAAAGTAAAATCTTTAGTCAATTATTTTGTGTCCTATCCCTTTAACTCTTGTTTTATTGTATTTCAAAAATTTAAGTTAAGTTGTTTTAAGTAAATTAAATTTTTGCAGCTTATTGTTTATTACTATTAAAAATCTATTTTGTAAATATTTTTAGAAATATAGACATGTAAATACATTTCTTAACAGCAAATTTTGCATACATTTGCTAAATTAACATAAAATTGTTGTCCCTCATATTTTAATTAATACGTATTCGTATTTAAAATAAACCCATGTTCAAAATTTTTGAGAAAAATCAATCTATAACAATTGAAAGAAATATTATTTTTAAATAAATCTTTTACTTCGCTTATAAAGTTTAAAAATAAATTTTATCTATTTAATACTACCTATACATCTACTTTTTGTCTATCAACGCCGTAAAAATGAACTTTTTCGGCCGATCTGAAGTTTGTACACACAACATTTTTTAGGCGATCATACAAAAACATATTTTGTTATGTATGTGATTTTGAGGTTTGAAAATCTTTTTTCGTTGTTGGAGGAAAAGTTCCGCAGATTTGATAAATCCACTTCTCTACTAAGAAAAAATCGGTGATGTTTTATAACGATATTCAGTAGGTAAAGGTGGAGTCCAAATAACGGCGTTTTTGGATTTTTTATGTAAAAAAATGTTAGTCAAAAACACAAGGTCAAGGACGTAAAAGTAAGTTTTCGACATCTGAGTACAAAGAAATGATAAGTCAGTACAAAAAAGTGAAGTGGGTCCAAAAAAGTAACTCTTAATGGACGTAAAATGACTAGATTTGTAATAATCGCCTAAAAAAGTAGTTTGTATTTTACGTAAAAGGAAGCATAATTTCCATATACAAACTGAATTGTAGTTTAAAATGTGAAATGCTCCAATTTTATTTTATTAAACACTTTCAGAGCTTCTATTAATTGTAGAGCTTGCTGTAATTAAGCAACTGTTGATATTTAAGTAAGTAACTCAACAAAAAAACATAAATCTAATGGAGATATTTAAAGCTATTTACTTACATATTTACCCTCGCATGCATTGTAATCACGTTTGACTGCGTACTGAAAACTGTTTAAACACATTTGTTAGCATACAACAGAATATCTGATTTTATCTCATGATTCATGTACTTCATTGCTGGTGGTCCCAGTTCAAAATAATTTCTATAGAATTTATTTTAAAGTTTGATGTTACACTGCAGATTATAACGAAACGTTTAGAATTTAGTCCAATAACCCTCTTATCATTCTTAAAAATTAAATAAATTAATTAGAGTATTTATATAAATACAATTTTATAAAAGATGTAGCCAAAAATGTTAGAAACTAAATAATACATTTCAGTGAGTTTTTGTTTAATTGGTTAGTATTTCAACGAGTTGCTAACCTGACCTGATATGATACGGGCAAATAACAGCTTATTATTTTATTACAAGTAAAATTCTCACATTCTGTGATCGAAATGTAGAATTTAACGGAAGAAATAGTAAGTCCACAGACGACCCACAAAAAGCACTTTTGTTGCCAAAAACCAAGCTATTTTTTCCTCCACACCTCAAATTGACTGGATACAAGAAATATTTAATATTTTTATTTAAAAGCCTGTTAATTAACCATAGGCAAACCTTTACAATATAACGAACAACTTTACTGGGTTAATTTAAGACTTTAGCACCTTTAAACGGGTATAAACTTAGTGTTTGAAAAACTACTTTTAGTTTGGTGTAGTAAATAATTAATATATTTGTGTGTTCAGTTGTTCAGCCAAAGAATGTTTTGTTATTTTGCCATGAAGAAGAAAATAAATTAATAGATATTATAATTTGTTTGACCAAAGTACTAAATACTTTGTAAATAAATATTCTCTCTTGGCTACCCAATAAACATAAATAACCTTGATAACAGAAAAATGGTGTATTAGTTGATGAAACAATGAAAAATCACAGATTTTCAGAAAACCACGATTTCAAGTGCGAAATATACTTTGGTAAAACTGCTACAAATAGGTAGAAAAAATTTGTTCCAGAATGAGAATAATAAAAATATAGTATTTTAAATCTAGTCCTCTTTAATATTTTTACTTCCTGAGCGTAAGCAAAGGAAGTATTGTAATCGAGTCCGTCGGCCGACTCTCTACTTTTACGATTTCTCGATCTTTCATGACCCCTAGAAGACGAAGAAATAGGTCTCCCATTTCCGTCTGTCTGTCCGTCCGTCTGTCCGTCTGTCCGTCTGTTGTCCCGGATTTTTATTAGACAGATAATCTCCGAAAGTACTCGACCGATTGTTGTGAAATTTTGTACTTATATTAAGAATATCATGTAGATGGTAAAACGCTAACCACAATTTGTTTAATCATCCCCACCACTAATGCGATGACGTCACTTCAAAATTGTACATAGTAAATAGGTCTTAAATTGTATAAAATAACATAGTCCTACACATGTAGTTTACGACTCCGAATTCAGTTTTTACCCGAAACGTCCAGATTTTTGGAAAAAAAATCAAAATTATAAAACAACATTTTGAAATTTAATTTTTAATCTGCTAACCAGAATGCTTTGAAATGTTGCAGATGTTTTAAGGCTATAAAGAGCATCATAAATCTTTAGTCAAAAAATATTTGCTTATCCCCTCCAAAAACTTGATGACGTCAGCTCAAAAGTTTGTGAATAAATCATATCTAAAATGTACAAAATATGATGAGTCTGTACTTGTGATCTATCACTCCATTCATATTTTTTGGATTTGCATATACAGGGTGACTCAAAAAAATTAATAAATGCGTAAATATATTTTATTGATTTAATCAGGAACTACAAAACCGAATGCTCTGAAATCTTGCAGATGTTTTAAGGTCATAAAGAGCATAATAAATGTTTAGTCAAAATATATTTGCTTATCCCCTCCAAAAACTTGATGACGTCAGCTCGAAAGTTTGCCGAATAAATCATATCTAAAATGTACAAAATATGATGAGCCTGTACTTGTCATTTATCACTCCATTCATATTTTTTGGATTTGCATATACAGAGTGACTCAAAAAAATTAATGAATGCGTAAATATATTTTATTGATTTAATCAGGAACTACAAAACGGAATGCTCTGACATCTTGCAGATGTTTTAAGGTTATAAAGAGCATAATAAATGTTTAGTCAAAATATATTTGCTTATCCCCTCCAAAAACTTGATGACGTCAGCTCCAAAAATTTGCCGAATAAATCATATCTAAAATGTACAAAATATGATCAGTCTGTACTTGTGATCTATCACTCCATTCATATTTTTTGGATTTGCATATACAGGGTGATTCAAGAAAATAAATGAAAGCGTAAATTTATTTTACTGATTTACTCAGGAACTACAAAACCGAATGCTTCGAAATCTTGAAGACATTTTAAAATTATCATAAGCATGGTAAATTTTTGATCAAAACGTATTTGGTCGTCCCCCCTAAAAAATTTATGATGTCACCACAAAATTTAGCTGAAAAAATCCTATCTAAAATGTACAAAATATGGTGAGTCTCTTCTTGTGATTTATCATCCCATTCAAATTTTTTCGATTTGCATATACAGGGTGACTCAAAAAAATTAATGAATGCGTAAATTTATTTTATTGATTTAATCAGGAACTACAAAACCGAATGCTTTGAAATCTTGCAGATGTTTTAAGGTTATAAAGAGCATAATAAATTTTTAGTCAAAATATATTTGGTTATCTTCTACAAAAAACTGATGACGTCAGCTCAAAAGTTTGCCGAATAAATCGTATCTAAAATGTACAAAATATGATGAGTCTGTACTTGTGATTTATCATTCCATTCATATTTTTGGATTTGCATATGCAGGGTGACTCAAAAAAATTAATGAAGGCGTGAATTTATTTTATCGATTTAATCAGGAATTACAAAACCGAATGCTTTGAAATCTTGGGAATATATTAAAGTTATTATAAGCATGGTAAACTTTTGTTCAAAATGTATTTGTTCATCCCTCCGAAAAAAATTGATGACGTCACCCTTAAATTTTGCTGAATATATCCTATCTAAAATGCAAAAAATATGATGAGTTTGTACTTGTGATTTATCATTCCATTCATATTTTTTAGATTTTCTTAAGAGGTGGTTCAAAAAAATTAATGAAGTCAATTTATTTTATTGATTAAATTAAAGGCAACACTTATTATTAGTATTACACCCCAACCAACCCAATTTGGTAGACACAAAATTTGTTAAAGGAAAAACTCGGTTGAAACATAAGGGTAGCACGCTTATTTACATCGACTTTAACATTACAGACCTGCATTTGTTTTATGCGTTCACTTGATTCCGCGAATGTGAAATAGACATGTTTATAATCAACCAATTGTGAATTTCACCGTCAAGAATTAAAATAAAACCCAATGTTTTATATAATAAGCGGAAGTCGAAGCAATAAAACCGACGGTCGTTTTGTTTACAGTTTCTCTGTTTGGCTCTCACGTATGCTGTTACGCCTGTCATCTTAAATTAAGAATGTTTATACATACACGATTTTCAGTTGCCTCTGATACGTAGGTATACGTGAGTAAATTGTTTCGTTATTTTATTGATTATTACAAATCAATATTCAAACGACCCAATTCATTTTCCCGAAAATTTGAGAATATAATAATTTTATTCTTAGTATTACACTACATCTATCCCAACTGATATACGTGTCCTTGCAAAAATGTTGATGACGTCATCGCATTTTTTTTTTAAATTCCCACTACAAAAATGTAATGAGAAAAAAAACACAATAGGCATGCAGTCGTCAAGTTTCCGACAGCGAGGGAAGTACTGTCTAAACTCTTTAGACCAATTTTTTTTTTGTAATTATAGTTCTCATGTGTTATGTTATCTGTTATTAATTTGTGTTTTCTAGTATCTGCTAAGCTCTATTAGTTTTGTGTGTGAAAGTAAAATTTTATGGCTATAAAAAATGAATATCTAAACATTTTGAGCGTTGTTTAGAAAGTATATATTATAGGGGGGAAGTAAAGTTCCAAAAAATCTTAACTTTTGCCACTAAAATGACTTAAAACTTATTATTACTTTCGTTTATTTTTTGCATAAACAAATTTAACAGTATATAGACCCGGTTTATGGAACCACTTAATTACGCTATTAATGTAATCGCGCAGTGAATTCATTACGTGATGAAATTCAACCAATCGAATGAATTCATGGGTTAATGGAACATTAAATCTTATTTCGAACTAATTTAATTCACCCACTATAAACAGGCCCTATCGCTATAATATCACAAATAACTAATATTTAAATTCTACTTTGTAAACCGAAAAAAAGTTACTCAAACTAATTTAAAATTGGCCGAAATTATTTTACCGTAATAATCACCACATTAGTAGTAATTTCTAGCAAACGTTATGATAATGGATTTTCGTTCCATCAGGATTTCAGATGCCAACAACAGTACGAAATTTTTTGGAAAAACTTTGGAAAAATATAAATATAGATATTTTATATTGTGGTAGAGCTGTCAAGTATTTAATATTAATAAGGGAAACATCCCTATATTGTTCTGGTCTTGATATGTTTTTTATTATTTATAATACTGTAAACAACTGTTTCCCTTGTTTATAAAACAATTTAATTTTGTATTATTAATTATAGTTTAGTAATAATAATTTTAAAACAAAATACAAAATATCCATAAAAAGAACATAGAATCACCCTAATGGTACAAATTTGAATAAACAGAGTTGATTCGGCATAATTACAAGGATATTATAAACTTAAATGTTTTAAATTCATTGACATTTTCCAAAGAGTTTCTGTTATTATATTAATCGCCAGATTTCAGTGTAACATAAACTATCCAATACGAAAATTAAAGAACTTGACTTACTTTTCGTAACAAAACCCCAGATGAAATAAGTGGTATTGGTACAGAAAATGCATATTTCCCCTTAAGTAACCTACTGTTATAAGTATAAAAAAAGTTTGCAAATATTTAATAAAAAACATCCCTTACGGCATATTTGTCTAAAAATATATATACTAAAAATATTTATTTATACATTGCGGTTCGCTACTCAAAAATATTATGAGTAGGCAGAAATCTTCATCCAGTAAATTTTCGGCAAACAACAATTTGTCTAAACCCACCCCTGAATTTTGGGAGATTTCCAAAGTTGCTCGTTGTCTGTAATAGATTGACGGAAAGTTTTTTGTTATTTATTTTATTTGCGATATTTATCGTTTCAATTGCAAATTTATAAAGTTTAGACTGCCTTTCTAGAAAACGACGCAACGTCAAGCTATTCTGCCAGTAGTTAAAAGCTTAAAGTAATCAGATAAATGGCCAGAAAATTTATTTTACGAGTTATCTATAAAATGTTTTTAACTTTGGCAATACAAATCTGCCATGGACAGAGCAAAGCCACTACCCAGTTTTATTTACGGGCGGAGCAAGATCCAGTCTGGAAAGTTGCCAGATAGACAGTTGTAGATACATCGTAAGTGTTTTTTCGTTTGGTTAAAATGTCCGAAAAAACTATTCTTAGCAGTGTAATTAGGATTAAACCTCAAAATTATTTCCTGCAGCTTTTGAAGTCAACGCTCTCATTAGAAATGTTTTTACATTAAATCAACTTGCGATTTTTTTCAATTGCAGAAATCCCGACGCCGCGAGAGGCACTAGAACCCAAGAACGCAACTTAACATCCCACAAAATGTCTGACACACAGGTTTCGCTTGTCGGTTCTGGCAGCAGACAAGTAGAACAAGAAACTAGCGAGGAAACAACACTCTCTGAGGTAGGTCGCTACAAATCTACAATTTAGCAATGATTTGCTCAATTTCACGCTACTTCCTGGACTAACACCTTATTAATGCAGGCGGCACTTGTTTTGGCACAGGTAGTAAAAGCCAATTAAAAGGTGCGTTAATGTGTCAACCGCAAAATGCATGGTGCCGCTTGTGTATTTAAGATTCATTGCTATTTAAGCTGTTGAGGCTGTGATTTACAGGTGCCAGATGCTAGGCGATTTTATGCCGCTCTGATTATGTGTGCACTTCTTTAAGACGCCTATAACTCCAGAGGAATAATCAATTCATCAACAACTTTATGGTCTGGAACTTATTTCGTAATTTCTATTTTAGGTGTCGAAAGATCTTGGCCACACTAAAATCTCAGAGAAATCGGCAGAATTTCAAGCTACTTCCAACACTTCAATTGTAGAAGAAAGTGCCTCGAAAAACATTCAAAGTAGTTGCAGCGTCGTTCAGTCTCAATCCGTCTCACAATCAGTTTCTGAAAGTCGCAAGGTAACCACTTCTGCATTCTCTTCTTCGCAAAGTTTTTCATCAGAAGAAACGGAAGAATATGTAATTGAAGGTTAACTTAATCGTAAATGAAATTACCCCGTGCTTTCAAATGTTACCTATGAGTGGGTAATTTTACTGACATATCTTTTAAATGAATACATTAGCCCTAATAATTTAATCTATATAACATTCTAAAACACTAAATGAAAATTTTTGATCAACTTCAGTTGAAACTATTTTTTATAAAATTTTGATTTTTGAGGCATTTATAACTACAACACACTCTATAGCATGTAGCAACCATGTGATACCAGAGGAAAAGACACTAAATTAGATATTTTTGCGTAGGTAACTGAAAGTTATATAGAACTGACGCTTTTTTGGCAGTATCACTAGGATTGTTTTTGCCATCAATGTCCTTCTTAATGTATGAAGTTTTACAATAAACTGATTTTAAACTTGTCTGTTCGTTTATTTCCAGGCACTGAGCTTCAAAATGTTATTGTCACGAGCTTTTAGGCGCTCAGTTCTATATAGCTTCTCATCACTACACTTAAACAGAAACATAACGTTTTGAAGCTTCAGTTAAACCTTTCACCCACACGTAAAGTTGTAGCAAAAGGCATAAAATTATAGACGATTAAGTTACTTAACAGTTATCCATACTTCATCGTAGGACACGGAAGCCTCTTTCTCATCGGTATCTCAGTCAGACGAAAAAGTGGAAACATCAGCGTCAGAAACCTCGACAATAAGTAACTATTATAAACCTCTAGAACCCATCAAATCTTTTGAACCTGTGAAACCTTTTGAACCCCTGAAACCGTTTGAACCTTTGAAGCCGTTTGAACCCCCCAAATCTTTTGAATTGACAAGACAAGCAGAAAAGATAGTTGAACAAACACAACAAAGTGAGAATATAGCCCCAACAGAAAGCACGACATCTACTAATAACACAGAAGAAAGCACCGTTAAAGAAGAAGTAATAGTTGAAGAAGAAAAACTTGTTAATAATGGGTTTCCTCCCGATTACATACCGGTTGAAGCTTTAGAACCATTAAAACCCTTCGAACCTCTTCCTCCATTAGAACCCTTCGAAATCTCTGGCGCTGTAAACGGTCTAGGTAAAAGCTTTAATGACTCATCGCCCAAAGCAGAGATAAAAGAAGAAAGAATTAAAAATTCTCTCAAAGAAATTATTTCTGATTTAGACAACTACGCGGAAAAAGATAGAGAATTGAAAGAATCTTTTTATGAGGAAAAGAAAGCAGATGGAAACAGCACAACTTATTCGTATGAAAAAGCATTGGAATCACAATCTCATGTTAAAGAGGTTTGTTGCTGTATACTTATGTTAACATTTATAGAGATAAATGTTTTTTTTATGTAAGAAACAATAACACATTTAATTTATTATTAGGAAAATTAAGTTTAGCCAATGTTTATAAAAGCATATATTTAAATCTATCCCAGTGCATGTAAATAAATATTTTAAAGTATCGAGGACCGAAACTGTAGTAAATAGTAGTGTTTTATTTGAAAAAAAAACTTTAAAACTGGTGCACTCTTATAATTTTTTGTGTACATATGAAAAAGATTTCGAATTGTATTATTCTGCGAATTTAAGGCATAATTTTTGGAGTAAAGTCAAATCAACGCTGCTAATGCCTAAAACAATTTTTTTATAGTAAATGATAAATATTTAATTGAGATAATACTGCAAAATGGAGATTAATATTAAAAGCACGAGCTAATAACAATGCAATCGTTTTCATGGTTAAAATAATTAGGAAAACATTATGATTTATTTGATTTTTCTTAAATTTTAGGAAAATAAAAATTGTATTTAATTATTTAAATATTTTCTGCAATCTATATACATATTTTTTAACAAACATAGAAATTTAATATATTCACTAGTAACCTCTATTTGTGTTATTGTTTTTTATCCTAATATTTTTTTAATGCTACAGCCATTCAAATGTTAAAAGAGCTTTATTATATTTTTTTCGTTTATGATTTGCAAATGGTTACCTTTTATTGTTCTAATTTTACGTTCCAAACATTTGAATGTCCTATTAATAATATCACCACCATTACCTAATTTGTGCCCCAAAATAAAATAAAATAGATTAAAAAACGAAAGAACTCGAAAACCAAATAAACGTAATACTTACTAATAATCACAGTTCTTAAAGTGATGCACTATTACTTTAACGTATGCCAATATTTTCATTTTGGGGTAGCTGATGATTTCATTGTTTGTACTTATTTGTTTAACTTGTTATTGTGTTTTTACAAGTGTCAATCTTTTACACGTAACACATTAAAGCTGCATCTCGGTCGTTTGCATGTAAATGTTGTAGAAGGGAAAGCGATCCAACAAAGACAATTGGATTGCCCATTTACCTTCAGTGTTGTCCAAAGAACGTCCCCTGTCTTTGCCCCCTGAAAACCCTTTCAGTTACGTCGACTTTTCAAAGGTATAATTCTTTACACATCTATTAATTTCTTCTTAATACATTTCGCAAGCTTAGTTCCCTTAGTTTTTTCGGTTAGTGTCAATTTCATCCTCATAAATTTGAACTACTTTCAGATTACGCAAGAGCTCAGTGGTGGACAACGTTTTCAGGTAAGTCTGAGTTTTTTTAAAATAGGTGTAAATGTTAGCCATTATACATACTTAATTTCAATTCAATGTTGAAAACGTATTTTTTTTTAATGTACGTACCTACACATATAATAAAATGTTAATGTCACGTCAGGAACTGACTTTGTCTTGAGAAATGGTTTATTGCAATCGCTTTCTTGTCTATAACTTTCTTTTCACTAAAATAATTCTACATAAAATTAAAAAAAAAAATCTTCGTATTTATAACTACCAACCGTCTTTTACCCAAAGATTGTTAAATCTTAATCCTTAAATGTTTATTGGAACCATTACATGTATGATTTTATACATAATCCGGCGAGTCAAATTTGAAATATGTAATACCTCGAAATAGTACAGACATGTCAAACATTGAAGACAAACAAAAAAGTTTGGTAATAATAGATTTCGATGCAACATAATAATACGATAAATAAAGCATAAATTACGCAATATACATTGGAATATTTCTATATTTCTAGATTTTTGTAGATAGCAAAGTTATATAGTCCTAAATGGTATCAAAATTTTTATCTAGTAGGAAATATCTTATTTATTTTTTAAATAAAATTTCAACTGAAATATTTAGGTAATTAATTGTACAAATAACATCCAGTACATTTAGGTGATTTTTTTTTAAATTATGTTTATGTAAAAAAAGATTTGGTTCTTGTTTAATAGCTCTGTAAAGTATATTACTACAACTTAGAATTTTGACTTATTACTAAATAATATGGTATGATTAGTAGACAGCGGATTTCTGTCGGGCTACGTCACGATATAGGTGGGGACGCGCTGCATCGCCGGGACTCAGTAGCGGGTGATAGGTAATCACTGAATTTAATTGTCACTTGATTCCATAAATACAATTAACGATTTATTAATCAAACGGCTAAGTAAATGAGAACTGGAATTAACAGCAGAGTGCAACGAAGCAGCGTTATTCTAATCTCAAATAAACGAAGTGCAGCCGGTAACTGCAATAAATTCCCATCCCGTACGAGCCGTACCGAGTTTGGCCTTGTCTAGCCCGACAGAAATCCGCTCTCTAATGATTAGACATTTTTCTGATATTAGATGTAGGTGATTTTTACAGTAGCAACTGTAAATTTTATCTAAATTATGATACAAGAACAACAACAACAACACTTTGTTACAAATTGGTTGATTTATTTGATTGTTTAAGAAGAGCAAAAACAGTAATGGACGAAGATTGTACTTTTGTAGTATTCCAGTTACAGTATATCGTAAGGATCTATTTTGACGATAAACGACTATTTGTTCCCTATTAAGTAAATATGAAAGTATCAGGTTACACAGAAGGGTAGAAAAACCAAATAGTTTTCACTTCTTAGCGAGAATGCAAAAATAAATTTGATCAAAAGTGTATATATTATCAGTTTGCCTCTGTACTTTCAGTGTTTCAGAGACAAGCTGTGAAAGAAAAATGGCAAGAATGGTTTCGGTCGATCTATTAAGCTAATTTTGCAATATGGAAATAACATGACAACACTTCTTAATGTTATCACATAAATAATCCACCTAGGCTTTAAATTTTCTGTTGCTGTCAATGTAGATACCCAAAAATTTGGTGGAATTTTGTGTTTTGATAGAATCTGAGCAGCGGTAATCTTGTTGTATAATTAGTCAATTCCAAGATTTTTTAAGTACATAGGCAAGTCGTTATGTGGTTAATATACATCAGAAATATGAGTGGCCTTGAAAAGCTTCCTTGTGGAGTACCTCTATCGACATCAAATTTACTCTTTGCGAAATTGTTGTATCTACCTGCTAGTTGCCTGAAATGTTATCTAACTGTTCTATAATACCTAATGATTTTTTTTTTTCAACAAATTATATATTAACTGCGTTGAAGACTCAAGATAAATCGAAAAAATTGTAACTATGAACGCATTTTGATCTACTTTATTTTTAAAATATCTTTATTAAATTTATTGCATCTGTGTCCTAAACTAGAATGGTGGCACTGTGTTGTTCTTATGTAAAAGTATTTGGACTTTTTTATTTATATCCTTGCGAATATTAGTTGTACATATATTATACGTTCATTGTTTTTGTTGTAAGGTAATTAAAAGGCTAAATTTACACTGGCAGCACCTAGAAAATATTTACTTAATTAAAACGACTTTCCGGTAATTTACATTATCGCTGGACAAAGAAATGAAAAACAAACAGCATTTATATTTAACACAAACATAACAGCATTGAAAACGTTTTTTCTGACCATAAATAATCAGAAAAAAAATGCTTGACAGTTTTTTTTAGACCCTAAAAGTTAACATATAAACTAAAATAAATTAAAACCCTGCTAGCTAGTCATTCTGAACGGTTTATTTTTAGATGAATAAACTCACCTGAGGCAGCAATTTTAGTTTAAAATTTTTATTACCGCATCAATCACTTACCACACTGATAAAGTGACTTAGTGATTGCTTACAGGCTTTCAAGGGACTATAGTCACAAATGCTATAACTTGCAAACAAAAAATAAATGTAAGCTAGATAGTTATAGGTTATAGTGTTATAAAAAGGATGTATACAAATTTAATGATTTAACAAATTTAATATTGTTCGTCTTTATTATTTGGTTCAAAAGTAAAAAGTGTTTAAAAACAACTATTTAAAATATTCCGAGTTTTGTTTTTTCGAAAACCAATAAGATCTTTCTGTCCAAATAGTTGCCCATTCACGCTGTAGTGCAGTGTATTTTTTATCTTCCCTTGACATGCTGTTTCTAAACGACACAATAAAATCAGACAAATGTTAATCGCGATATACCTAACTTTTTGACTACCCGAGCGTAAGCGAACGTAGGAAGTATTGTAATCGAGTCCCTCGGCCGACTCTACTTTTACGTTTATTTTTTAATTAACTCAACACTTTTTATACAGGGTTATGATAAAGTAATGCACAAAATTCATAAAAAGCCCAGCATTTACTTTCGAAAAAAAGTACAAAAACATGTGAAGCCTTTCATTTTACTCTCTTATTTACTTTTGGCATATGTAAAAAAAATGTACATAAAATTTGTAAAAGTTATGACGTCATCAATGATCTTTTAAAATGAGACATTATAATTTTGATGGGATGATTTGATAAATCTTATTTTTCTACATATGAAAATGTAGCTTCATGAAGGGGTTGCATAACAAAAAAAAGAAGGAAATTAATAACAAACGAAACATGATAGGAACACGAAATAAAATTAAATCCAAATAACTAAAAATTAAAACAAAAATCTGTCAAAGAGAATCGCTTTTACAGTTTTTTAAGTTGGTTTAATAAAATAAAGAATACTTTTTGGTTGTAACGACAGTTTGGGTCGGAATCATAAACAGAAGACTCATTGGCGCCTACTTTTTTCACAAAAATTTTAGCAGTAAGTCAATATTTAGAACATCTTAGAACTGCAGTATTTCTGGATCTAATTGCTACGTTCCCTGATCCAGATAATCCACAAAATTTAGATCACAGGATTTGGTTCCAACAGGATGGAGCACCAGCACATTATGGCGTAAATATAAGGGTTTTTTTGGACAATAAATTTTATGGAACGTGGATTGAAATGCGTGGACCAATAGAATGGCCACCTAAGGCTCCGGATCTGACACCTCTTGATTTTTTTTATGGGGACATTTAAAAAGTCGTATTTACATAAACAGACCCGATAATTTAGACGATTTGAAACCAGGAATTTCTCATTAAATGACTCGTATACGTCCCCAGAGTATTGAAAATTTCCCCAGTCATGTCCATCATCGGCCAGGGTTTGTGTCAGATAATGGAATGGGGAACAGTTTGAACAATTTCTATAGCATAAATTTTTGCTAAAACGTATTGTTCTGTTAAATAAACAAGAATATTTATCAAAAAATCAAGTTTATTTTGTTTGTTATTAATTTTCTCAATTTATTGTTATGCAACCCCTTCACCAAACTACATTTTCACATGCAGAAAAATAAGATTCTTCAGGGAGTTAATGTTACACTACCCAACCAGTTAATAATACATAAACGAACATTAAGCGGTGTTACGTTACCTGGATGTATAGCGTAACATGAAGTCCTCGAGGAAGCTCTAATAGAGGAACGAAACGTTGACTTAAAAACGCTTTTTATTTGTCCTGGGGTCCACTCCTTCGTAAAGGAATAATATCCTCACCAATATTTTGCAATTTAACTTAAAAACTATAAAATCTGCTTCCACACTATTGTGGTAAATCGCCAATTAAAATTTCTGTTTTTTTTTTTCTCCAAAAAACTGATCTCAAAATTTTGACAGATAAGCCCTACTTAAAATGTGTAGAATATTATGCACCTATACTTATGGTTTAGCACTGCACTCATGTTGTTTCAAACTGTTTATACAGGATGTCTCAAAAAAATTATGAATGGAGCAATTTAGTTCTTGATTAAGTTAAAAACGATTTACTCCATTTTCCTTAGACTATGAAAACACGGTACCCATTTTATTTGTATTAAAATGCTTGCCAAATTTATATATTTTTCCCTACCAAAAGACTAAGATTACAAAATTTTGTAAATAATAACTCACTTGAAATATAAGCAAGAGACTGGCTTTGTTTTGTCTAAATAATTTTAGACCAATTTTTGTCACAGTTCATTAACTTGATCAGAAAGGAAAATGTTTAAAACAGAACCCCTGTTAATAAACTTAACAAATAATTATTTAAAGAAGCTTCTTTCATAACAATACCTTTAGATATAAAATTAATGAAAACAAAATCGTCACGAACTTTGTTCCAAAGTGCCAGTGACATAAAGCAGTAGGTACTACTGATGAAGATTACACATACTTGTTTTTCCAACTCTTAAAAAATTACTGAGAATATCGAGTTTAGAGCTGGAAGAGTTCTAATTGGTTCTAAACTATCGGTAGTTTGAAGAGAACTCACCAGTATGAAAAATTTTCGCATATTTTTCTACTTCAAGATCGCAATTAGAATAATTTTTTTTTATGGTTAGCGGCAGTATTGGTTGCTTCGATTCAAGTTACAGAGGATTCCAGTTTTAAAAACAACTCATATATTATAATTAGTGCTTAATTTTTCATAATTATGATTAATTGATCATGGACAACAACGTGATAATAGATTTTTCAAAAAAATAACTTTCTTTTGAGATTATTTCTTGTAGTATGAAATTTTAAAATCTCTAATTTATATTTAAAAAAGTGGTAATTTCAAGATGCTTTTAGTTATAAACATATTAAAAAAAAATTAAATTGAAACACATGATGTCAGTCTAGTTTAATAAAATTTCTTAGACTGGTCAATGATTCTTAGAATAGTGTTTTTCTGTAACTTGCGTAAAAACATCACCAAGTTCTAAAGAAATCACTTTCAAAGACGAAAGCATAGTAACAGATCAAGCAAAGTGTAAATTTTTATAATGTCTACACTTCAAACAAGCTCATAATTAAGAACTCATTCAGTGTTCACAGTACATTCGGGTATTATTTTTTATTTCTTTATTGTTTTAAAGTTAAAAACGCAAATTTTCGATTTTAAAATCATACAATTCAATGCACAATATTTTTAATTGTAGTTCTGATACTTGACGGTAGTGTAAGAAACGTGTTCAATCATTCAGGTGATTATTTACATCAAATCTTTCTCCTACAATATTACAAACTAAATAATAATCTATTAACAATATGAACTGAATTAGGAATACAAAAAATTCGCTGAGTTGCACTACTAAATTTAAGATTCGTAACTATAGTGTTGTCTAGACTTGTAATATTGGTTGCATATATCTGGAAAAATACATTTTTAAAAAGATTTATTAACCAGTAAACACACAACGCAAAAATATACTTTTATTTTAAAGTGATCAACAGTTTTATTTAGTTATTATTGTTATTTTCGAATTCTTTTAATTCTAACTTAATTACACTGCACATAGATGCAACATTTGTGACTTTTTATAACAACAAAACTTCACGATAATATGAAAAACGATCCACTGATGGATGCCAACATCCAGAATGACTGACGACAAATAGACACTTCTGTCACTTGGCTCGCACTTTTTCTAATAGGTATTTAAATTAAATAACGTTGATCGTTGATAAGCACAACAGATATTTTTGGAAGTGATCCAGATAGTTACCAAATTCGTTCTCTCTCCTGGCAGATTATTTCGAGACGTGTACTTTGTTGTAATAGTTGCAATAACAACGTCTTATCAACTCGAAATTTAGTTTAAGATGTTGCTTTTTTATCGATAGTTGGTTCGCCAAACACTAAAGTGTTGATATCTTGTGTTGTGTAAGTGCAACTTCACCTGCTGCATCCTATTCTTCAAAAATTATATCTGTTACGGCTGTTGCTTTGGCAAAGGAATCAATGAAAAAATTTTGCAGTATTTAGGACATACTAAATATACTTTCTAACTTACAAGTGCGTAACCCAATATTGCATGTGTGTAAATGTGTCAATGCGCGTAAACCAGTCGTGCAAATTAAGAGTTGCAGACGTTTATTTTTCTTTCGCGCTCTTGCAAGAAAATTTTCTTATTTATTAGTTTAGTTTGTTTTGCATTATTTTTACCTCATTTATACATGTGTATTTAAAAATACACAAACTGCTGTATTTTTAAATATTTGCATGTGTGAATCGGTGCTAAAAAAGTAATTGTGACTCGATTGTTTGGCAAATGATAATTTAACTTTATAGTATTCCTTTGCCAAAATTTAATTAATTTGTGAAAAGCAGGACAATCCGTAAGCATGCGGTTGTTAAACAAAATAGTGGACTCCCGAAGTGAGAGCATGTATTCGATGACCAAAAAGACTTCGTACAATCTGGCAAAAAGCGCCACCGCTCGATTCATACCGTCATCGGAACCCACGTCATGGCCAAAGTCAAATTTTCTTTTACAAAAATCGCACAGCACTTCGGGTGTGGTGGAATCGGAACGAGGGTTCAAACCCTCGGACAGAAAAGACCCACAAAAGAGAGAATTTCTGCAAAATCTGACCCAGAGAGTTTTCAAGGTTGGATTGGTGAGTGGCTCATCTTCAAACAATCATAAAACTGCGTCTGGCTTTAGACAGCGTTTGCGTTTAAACCACTGATCTCCCGGTTTCATAACTCCAGATTTCATTTCAGTTTCATTCAGTCCGTTCCTGAAACATTCCAAACTTGCGAGCGCGTTTTCGAATTTTTGAATTGTTTATTTTTACCGAAATAACTCATTTGTTATTTTGAATATACGCCAATAGTCGATTAGCGGTAGTTATTTTTGTATTTCTTCCGAATGTTTCTTGGGGGTGAAATTTGTTACGTTTTTGATAGTAAGCGAAGACACGTTGACGAAATGAAGTACACTATAAGCGGAAATTATTATACAAGGAAGTCGGAAAAACATGTTCGTTTTGAAGTAATTTTTTCGAGACGTGTTAAAATAAATATAAGTACTCATTTTTGGTTGGTAATTGTTCGTAGGATGAAAATGCTCCTCCACCAAAGCCCATCAATTTGGAAAAAATTTTCACGCCAGCTGATGGAGAGCAGATACTGCCGACTAGAAACAGTAAGTATTTTTATTAATTTACAATAATAATTTTAACATAACGAACAAGCCACTGTGTTTTTTGAAGCGTTTTCTGTTGTTGTCATTGTGAAACATGTCGTGCAAACACCTGTTCACTTCTGCTTTGAAAATCTAAATTTTCGCATGATGTCATTTACATGTTATGCTATATTTTAAATTGCGAAATAATGTAGCGAATATAAGAATAATAAATAAGAAATAGTTTCATGGAGCACCATCAAGATTCATACTAAAGAAAATAGAAAAAATACTAAGTTTAAAAAAAGAGAATCTGCACAAAATAAAAAGTTTCCACTGAAAAATCAAACTTTTTTGGGTTCAAATTACGATAACATTATTAAGATTCTGGTGAAGTTTATTTGTAGATTGGTTAACAAGGAAATTGTATTATTATTTCGTTGCAAAATGTTCATTCCCTAATTAAATAACAATCAATACAAAGGAGGTATAGAGACGTCTGTAAAATTGTAATACATATGTGTCAATTTTAAAATGGAAAGGGTGTTATTTTTAGCTGGTTAAGCAACTTTATGTGTGGGTGCGCAGACTGATTCTTTCTTACAAAATTTATTAATTCGCCACTGTGATATTTAAGTTGTCAGTTTTAAAAAATAAAAATAGCAACTACTTTTAATAAAAATATTATGTTTATGACGATGTGGTTAAGAAACCATTAAGTGTACGAATTACGTAATTTATTAAAAACGCGTTTAAATTCTATTCACCCTATAAGAACTTCTTTGTATTTTACATATCTCACAGGATATTATAAATAACTAATTAATCGTAGTTTAAATTAAAATAAATAAAAAAAAGAAAAAATAGTGTTAGAAAGGATTTGTGCTTGCAAAACAAAAGCTTCCTTTGTATTAAGAAAATGTTATGAAATAATGTAACAATTTTTTATAAGATAAGAGAAGTGGTGAATAATTTAAATTTGATATGTTAAAATAGATAAAACAGTTTAATTAGATCGTGTTCCCAAGAGAAGTATGAAAAATAAGTAGCAACGACGAAAACGAACAGTAGACAATGTTTAGCAATCATACGAAAAAATATAAGTATGTAATAGAAAGTTTTAGCTATACTTCCGGGTTTCTTTCAGTGAACAAAATTATAGTCTAACAAGAAAATATAAGTCTGCTGCAGGGAATATTTCAACGAATGAAAAGAAATATGTCATATTATTAGTTATTACTTGTTAAACTTGGTCTAAAGAATTTAGATCATATTTTCTCGCTTCCAGAACCGTGACCTACATGCCTGTCACGGTTTCTTCTCACCAGATTTATGTGACGGGATATTTAAATAAAGTAGCTTACGCCCGGGAAGTAAAAATATGATTGTATTTTTATAAGTATTCTCGTAGAGTTTATTTTTCAGAATTACTTAATGTATGATACTTTAATCAACCAAATTCCGCCACTGCCTTGATTCGAATGTATTATATTATGAAAACACACTCTGTTGACTCGTTTATATAGCTAGTGAACCTAGCTGTACTAAGTATTATATTTTAACAAGCGAAAGACCTTTCCTTTGGCTAAAACATGATATTAGTTATTTAACAAATAAATCCAGTTACTACATTCTCCCGATTTTTCTACTCTGCCACTTTCTAAAATAAAAATGTTGAGCGATAACTACTGACTTTAAAACTATAATTTCTCAAACCAGTATAAGAGGACGGAGATTTTAAGAAAACGGCATTTAAATTCACGTAAGATGTTTTTAATAAGTGCATGTTCGAAATTTCTATAAAAATGCTAAAACACGAACGGCCACTTTAATTTTTTCTAGAAATTTCATGACTGCTAGAGTGCGAAAAAGTAGGTCACCCATTTCCGTCTGTCCGTCTATCTGTCGTCTATCGTCTGGCGTCTGGCGTCTGTCGTATGTGTCAATATTTATTAGACAGACACTCTCTGAAACTGCCAGACCGATGATTGTGATCAAATTTTAGATGCATGGTAAAAATATCGTGTAGATGGTAAAACGCTAACCAAAATTTATTCATTCATCCCTACCAACAGTTTGATGACCCTACTTTCAAATTTACATACTTCTGTACTTATGGTTTATGAATTCGCCTTGAATTTTTTGTCCCAGGCAACCAAATTTTCGCAATAAACATACAAATTGCATCTTAGCATTTTAGAAAAGAAAATGGTCGCTTAGCAGGGTTGGAAAAGGGTTATGGAAGTTAAAAGTTCAATCCACAAGAGCCATATTTTTTCTTATATTGTGACTGGTATTATCTATATTTATACTTCCCGAGCGTAAGCTAGAATAAGGTCTGTGAGACGAATGAGTACTTGTTTTAAGTTTTCTCGACGTTTCATGACCCCTAGAATACGAAGAAATAGGTCCCCCGTTTCCATGTGCGTGTCTGTCTGCCACCTGCCGTTCGTCGTCTATATCTATATTTTTATTAGAGAGATAATCTTCGACACTACCAGGCTAATTGTTGTCAAATTGACGTGTACTTAGTGATATCGTGTAGATGATAAACAGCTAACCCAAATGTGTCTGATCATCCACACCAACGATTGGAGGACGTCATCTCCAAATTTTACTTATGCTTTATGGATCCGTGTTGACTTTTTACTTTTAGGCATTCAGGTTTTTGGAAAAAAAAAAAAAATGTATAACAACATTTTACAATTTAACTTTAAAATTGTAGAATCAAACGCTCTGAAACCTTGAAAACTTTTTCAGTTCATCGAAAGCTTGGTAAATAGTTATAACATAAGATATTCCTGCACTTATGGTTTATGAATCCGTGTTATTTTTTTAAAAAATCAAAATTGTATAACATTTTACAATTTAACTTTGGACCGGAAAACCGAATGATTTGAAATTTCACGAATGGTTTATGGTTATCGTAAGCTTGGTAAATCCGTAATCAAAATTTATCTCTTTTCTCTTCTCTCATTCATGACGTCATCGTCAAATTTTGCTTAATACATCAATTCTAAAATGTGCAAAACCTTATGAATGAATCTATACTTGTGGTTTACCAATATATTAATTTTTTTTATAGAAGTCATCAGCGCGAGTTGATGAAATGTACTTTACATGCCAGAGAAGTTCTGTTGAAATAACCTTCGACCAATTTTTAACGTGCAAATATTATCGTAAAACAAATATAAAATATTTCCAAAAGTTAATGTAATAATTTATTTTATTTTAATTTCGCTAAATCAAATGTTATTTTTTTTTTTTTTCGAAGAAACTTGTGTCCTTCAGGGGTGAGGAAAGTTCCAAACCACCAGAGACCAATTTTTTTAATAAATTGCGCTTTTAAGTAATATTTTTACTTTTACATGTCTAGTAAATCTAAGTACAGGTTGATAACTGACTATGGTCACATTCAACCCCGTATTTTGGATTTTGTGATTTCCCTCCTATATATTTATTTTTTGCTTAATTTTTTTATAATGTTGCTTATTTTGTCATTGAAATAATTACGATTATATAAGATTATTCAAACATACTAAATATTTTACTGAACATATGGCCTGACAAGAATTCTTATTATTTTATCTTTAAAAATATTGTTGTACACCCTAAATTTTTCTGCAGTAGATTAATTTATCAATAGATGAAAATTTATGCCTTTACAGTGATCCCTTTTTGAAAGCAGTGACAAATTCGATACGAGACTTTTTATATCTAAATTGCTGTGGTCTTATGTGTTTGTAGAAGTTACTACTGCTACACAAATCCCAAACGAAGATACTTGGAGCTATAAGTTACAACTAGACAAAATCGTAAAATTCTTATAAATTAAAGTGATTCTCAATGAATTATTGAAATGTCACCTTTTTAAAAAACGAAATATACATATAATTTGATCTTTTATTTTTTTTTGTTGAAGTTGTTATTAGAACTTTAAACTAGATGCCGTTCAAAATTTTACCAAAATTCATTTGAAAATTTGGAACTTAAGGTACCATATGATCCAAAAAAGTCCTCTAGTAGGCCATGAAATGTATTTTTAAAATAATGATGTTAGCAACACGAGTTTCTTGTTTGGTTTGACAGTTACAGCCAAATAACTGTCAAATAAACTGTCAAATAACTGCAATGCCAACATCATTATTTTAAAAATAAATTTTATGGTCAATAATTAAAAACATGACGTACGAGATTTTTGTTTTTCCACTCCACTCAACGGTATTTAAGACACACAAAACTGACATTTTTTATAATACTAATGAACTTACTTTTCATCAATCGCTTAAGTCTCTGGTTTTTCTTGAAAGGTGAATATTTGGAAAATTTAATGATTTAAAGTAAAATAAAAAAGCATGACCCCTGAATTAAACCTTATTTAAGAGTTCGCTACTAGGAAAGAGTGGTAGTTAAATTTTCCTAACTTTTTACAAATGAATTGTTTGTTTCTGAACTTTAAAATAAAGTTATTTACAGAAGGAGTTCATTGAAACCTTAAGTTTAAAATCCGTCTACTAAATACCTCGAAAATATATTTTTAAGATAATATAAACAATAACAGAAAAATCCTCGCAAAAAATTTTAAATGTGGTGTATAACACTTAAATTAATCTCTGGGAATTTATAAAGTAAGTAGGTGCAAAATATGTGGCCGCAAATTTTAAATTATTTATGCATGTTAAAACTCTCATTTGTTACTGAAAACTTAATACCATAGTGTCGCAATGATGTATTATTGTACTTAAATTTGGAACGTGGTTTATTACCAGTCGTACTAATAATTCGTGTAAGAGTAGCAAATTGCATTGCGACTCCGACTCGGACATAATTAATAGGGTGTACTATTTTCATTTTATTTTAATCCACGTTTAGCATATGCTTCTAAATTTCTAAATGTTTTACAAGTTTGAACAGCACATCATAAGTAATTGACTTCTGTTGCAGGAAAAATGTACGCATCTTCGGCCTTTTACGCCAAAGGCGTCCATCCTACAGTCGAAGAACAAGTACAATTGGCTAAAAGGATTTCCAGCTCCCTAAGTGACATCAGTAATCAAAGCAGCAAGGGGCAATCTATGTACGTCAACCGCAAGAAAAGATCAGTCAAGTGGGTCCACGAAGGAGATGGTAATAATCCCACCCATAAATTACAGTTTATCTTAATTCCCTGTGATCTCTTAACGCTAGCAACCGTTTCCTATAAATCTCTTTACAAATCACATTTTAAATTAGCATGAAATTTTGCTAAGTATTGGAGTATTTTTAAAGTGCACTCGATGGATTTGATGTAAGTGCCAAATAAAAAGAAACGTGGATCTAAAAATATTTTTAAGAGGATTTTATTTGTTACGGATGAATTAAATTTCAACAGTCTGTGCATCTTGCTCACAAATCTTAAGTTATTTTTTTAAGAAGAAAGGAAGTTATGTTATGGGAGTTTGTGATTTATTATTTTTTAATCTTTTTATTTTTTAGAGTTACAGAATTTTATTAGGTGAATTCAAAAAATTATTATTGTGCACATAATTTAAAGAAATAAAAAAATTTAAAAGGACATCTAAAGAAAAACACATGTAAAAAATAGATATGTTTTAATAATAATAATTACAGTGATAACGTGCGTTTGTCTATGGTACCGTAGCTTCCAAACAGATGAACAGTTTTCAATTTTTTTTGTATGTTTACAAGTTGGTTTAATTGGTTGGTTTTTAGCTACATTTGATAATCACTTCAGCCGTTTCAAGATCATCAACTCATAGCACAGTTGGTGCAGGAATGAGCTCGGCTCGCGAAAATGTGGACATGGCGCGTCGACCGGCGCAGCGAATCTTAACCAATTTGAGACTTTTTAAGGCGTCATTTTTCGCGCGGGAGTTTCAAAGTTTCTTCACTTGTTCATTTCCGTTGTGAGCAATGCATTTTGTCGGAAGATTTCAATGCCGTCATACATGAATACATAATGCCATACGATGAGGTTAAAACGGCATCAAGCGAGAACTAGATGTTCGCGTACTTTATTTGACGTCCGATGTAAATTTTTCTTTGGATCAAAGTATGATAAAAGATCCAATGATCGTTCCATAATTTACGTGTGCTTCTGTACTGTATTGGATATCAGTTGCAGAAATATGAAGTGAAAATGCAGAGACTTACAAGACAAGGAAGAAATAATGTCTATAAATACTTGCTTTTAGCAAACATCTGTTATTTAGTCTATTTTTACATTTGTGTATTACGATTATAAAAATAAAACAGATTCAACTAACATAATTACGCGGGTATTTACAAGTACTACGCTTTAAAATGGATCCCAATTTTCTGATTTTATTCTGTAAATTAAAATGTTCGAACTATCACTGTCATCAGTTTCAAACTTAATTTAAACCAAAATCATTATTAATAATGTACTTAAACCATCTGCCTATAATTTGATTATTATTTCCTCCTCAATAACAAATATTTAAAAATTCGTAATGTGCGTTGTACTAGCGGGGATTTCCTTGTCTCTAGAGTGTGTATAATTTTTTTTCTATAGCCAGTATATACAATGTAAAGTTTGACGAAAGATATTGTACGTTTACGACTTTGGTTTTATAAGCAATTTACACCGGATTTCTCATAAAATTCAATAAATATAAGCAGTGCTAGGTTACCCAGACAATTAGGTAGGTCACGTGCCTTATTGAAATACTTTTCATTGGTTACTCTTATAATAGAGGAAAGTCTTCCCAGGCAAATGAGTTTACAGTCCCTATTGTGACGAACTGGCAAAAATTACCGCAAGTTGACCAGCAATTAACTAACCCCACTGCATCTTTCGTCGATCTTTATGAACATTTGTGATAAAAAAGACAATTTACAGGGTGAGTCACTAAACGCGCTTTCCTCAAGATCTCAGTAATTATTAGAAATAGAAGAAAATTCAACGACCAAAATTGTATGGTTCTTTGAAACTAGCTTCTAAAATTATTTTTAATTATACAGATGTAACATACAACTTAGCGTTTTTAAATGAAACATCCTATATCTTTTTATATATTTTGATTGAACGCTTCTCGAGCTTTACAACTACAGTTTATTATTGAAAAACCGATGCGACGTTGCCACGTTATTCCAGTCTTCTTGAAATTTTTTAGCAGTGGAAGGGTTCACAAAAAGTTTCAGTAGGGTTATTTTTAACATCTGCGTTACAATATTTTGTGGAGAAATAAATAAACGTATGCGCTTTGTTGTGGTATAACTGAAATGAAATGAAATTTTCATATAGAGTATTTATATACAGCGTACGTACAAAATAAAATCGGCAATTGGTCTCGAAGTATGGGTGCTAAAAGTTAAAAAAAAAGTTGAGGTAAAAGTGTTGTCCTTTTAGAGATAAAAATTTATCACATTTAGCCTTGACAAAAATTTTATTCTTACAGTTGCTAGGATTTACTAAAATACATTAATTTTACCTACCTATTTATCCTTCACTAGCGTCTAAAAAGATTGGATAAGAGTTCATTTTCCCCTTATAAATTTGATAACGCAAAATAAGTTTTTCAGACTTCTTAGACTTCGCGAAGAACTGTCAATTTTGTTGTACGTACCTTTCAATAACACCCTGTATATATATATTTTTTTAATTATTAGAATTTTCAAATATCGACATTTCAGTCTTGTCAAGTACAACAACCTATAATTTATTTCTGCTTCTTGATATTTTTTTTCTCTTGTTAAGTATTTTATATATTTTTAAAGTTGATATAGTTATTACGATTTTTTAGTTTGTTAAGAGACACATCGACATATTAAAAGAATGAAAATAAAAAACAGAGTGAGGTGCAGTAATAAAACACAGGGTTCTATTTGAAAAATCTGAAATATCGATATTTAAAAACTGTTATAAACACTCTGTATATTAAAATTTCTTTTAATTGTTATCGCAATAAAGTTCGAAATTTTATTTATCTTTCCAGAAAATATTAATCAGACATACTTTAAAAATAATCACGAACCCTTCCATTACCAAAAAAATTGAAGAAAACTGGAATTACGTGACAACGTCACATCAGAATTTAAAAAATATACTGTAAATATGAAGCCTAGGGAGGAGCTAATGAGAATATGTAAAAATATATAGGGTAGTTCATTTAATGAAAACGAAATTGTGTGTTACACCTTAAAAATGTAGAGTATAGTACTTAAAGAACCCTACAATTTTGGTATTTGATTTTTTGTTGTATCTCTAAATTAATGAGATATATTCTGCACCGCGTGCTTAGTGACTCACCAGGTACAATAAGGAGTTTTAAAGTGAAAACTTTAAGGTTCAGTTACGTATTGCACTTGTATTTTATAAAGCAAACAAAAAATTCCACTGGACAAAATTAACAGAAGGTATTTAGTTAAGTGTTTCATTTACATTATTTCCCTACTATCTACTATTAAAATGAAAATTTTATCTAAAATATTTAAATGTCCTTTTAGGCTATATTTGAAAAAAATTTGAAAACAATGATTAAAAAAATTTAGCTCTCTTTCTTGTTTGGACTGTAACTGTATGTAACTGCATATATTTCATTACTTCACATGTTATGGAATTTAACTTTCCATTTTGAATATTTTCTTGACATAATATATGTATTATCAATTTTTGGTTTACTTCCAAAATAGAGTTGAAAAATTCATAACCTAATTTTAAAGTAGTTTCTCCGACATTCCATAAATATTTTGTGGCCAAGCTTTTCCCAAAAATAATATTTTTTATAAGGCGCGAAAAATAAGCAAAAAATAGGAAGTGTTCTAAAAACTGCAATAATTCTTGAAAATGTGTTGTTGTGCCGACAATATGGTATTAGGAAGATTTTATTAAAATATTATTGTAATGAAATAACAACTATTTTGGAGAGCCATTGCGCAATAACAGAAGTCTTTTGTTAAAAATGGAACGAAGACTACACTACGTGACAGCAAAACTAATCAAATGGATGCTAAACCTATGAGCTATGACTCCAGTCAAATAGAATAGACTTATTAAGGTCTATGTTCCTATTGATGAATTATTTTACTAAAGCAAAATATATAAAGAATTAGACTCACAACGAATCCAAGTTTCAGAAATTCACGGGAAAAATCAAATTGAGTTCTGCCATGCATTTAATTATGTAAATATCAAAAACTGAATTAAAAGTCATATTTTACTATTTCCAAGGGCACTTATTTATTGCACTGTTACGAAATAATCGTTTTTACTATCCCTTTTGTCTACATTCATGAAAATTCGTTCGTTTTCAAAGAAACTAGCTCTTAAGTCGACAAGTTTTCATTTTTCGCAACTTGCAGCACACGGATAGATATCATGATGGTCCGGAAGTAAAAACAAATGAGCGAATCTGGCGTTCTGCCATATCCCTCAGGTTATTGCGTAACTCTGCCTCCGTCTATGTACCAAAATATCTCCAGATAATGTGTAGCTGTTTATACAACGTTAGATCCACACGGAAACTGTGGAATATTGCGTCGCTTCGGACATCGATTATTATTCAAAGCTTCAGATCGATTCTAATTTTGGAAGCGCATCACTTGGTCGCTATTTCAATTTTGATTTTTTTCACTTTGAAGGTTAGTTTGTTTGATGTGAAGTCCTGTAAATCGTCTATGATATGTTTCGTTTCTGAATGTTTATCTTAATGTCACAAAAATATGACCGGGTTTGCTTGTTTTTTTTTTTGGTGTCGACGGTCTGTACATGTTGTTTGGAAGTGGCGGATTAAAATTTCAACTGTAGACATTGCATTGTTCTCGCTACGAAAAACATCCTTGCGATTTGGACACGATATATTTGTTCCAGTAAAAATAAAAGTGTTACTAGGGAACGTCTCACACGGTATAAAACATTGAAGAGTTTCTAGTATATGGAACAAATTCGGTAAAAAATCAACAATACGATTTGACTAAAATGTTCAGGCTAGTTTTTTGCACATGGTACATTTTAAAAGTAAATGTAATGTAATAACTTTTGGCTGAGGCGGTTAAAGTTATGACGTTAGTAATATATTTCTGTTTACTCAACATTAGTTAAATGGTGTACGTATGTAATTGGCTCATTTTGACGAATGTCCAGTTTTATGATTTATTGACGTTTCGTAGGTTTCCTCTGTTCTGGGTTTTCTGTCTGTTGGCTGTTGTTTGCTGTAGATTTATTGAAGAAATATTTTCTGAAACTATCTGATTATATTGAGAATTAAGTGTATTATTATCACAATAATTAGGTATTAAAAAAACTGACTAATTTTTATAAAGAAAGTAGACAGGTTATATGTATTTAAAATTTCATAACAATAAGTCTACTAATAATGGAGAGATTACTTTACAAAAATGCATTGAAACCACCACAAGAGCTAAATCTGGTGACTGGCTTTAACTACGATTGACCTACTTACCTTCTCCAACAAACTCATCACGTTATTGAAGTTAACGTGATTTAATAACCTACCTTGTCTTCAATTTTATTTTATACTAAAATATAAAAATTTAAACAAAATTAACAAAATAAAACGCATTTTTTTTTTTTGAAAAAACTTAGAATTTTTAACATGCACTCCAAAAAAGGAGCTAAAAATTTGACAAGGGCTTTGTATTATTCCAAAGTTATTAATAAAAAGCGGATTTTAGGCCAAAAAATCCCAAAAATTTGTGGTAAAAACGGGGGGTTTAGGCTCGAAAAGTGTCAAAATAGGCAAGTTTTAAGAAACATTTTCCTTAAAATTTGCATAGCAAATTAGATATTTTTCTAAATTTTCGGCAGAAAAATTTCTCCTTTTATTTGTTAGAAAATTTGTATACCGACAGAAGCATCTCTCAACATCACACGATGTCAAAGGAGAATATTTAAAATTAGAAATTTCAGTGATTTTTAAATCTTTTTCTACATTTTCGCCTTGTACTACTTTGCTAGCAAGTTTAAGTTCTTGGTACCTGGTATTTTTTTGCGTAAAGTATCTTGCAGCTTTTTAAATACTATTTCACCTACTCTTCTCGGGGTATCTTCCAATGGTTTATACAATTGCTCTACTGTATCCACAGACTGACTTAAGGTTCAATCCAATGGTCTAATATAGTTATACTTGTAAGATTTTTATGTTTGAGATGCTTTTGTTGGAAAAAGTATTAAGTATCAGCCATGCATTTCGTCACTGTGGAGTCAAATTCCATAATAACCTAAAATGTTTCATTTAATTTAGAATTACACAACAAAATTATGAATAACAATAAACGAACTCATATCAATCCATGAACCCCATCTTACCAGAACAGGTTCTGGAGGCAATGGACAATCCGGTAAGTCTTTCGGGAAGACTCGGATCCTCAAATGAGCTTTAAGAAATAATTTCTTTATGTTGGAAATTAAACCATTGATCTTCATATTGATTCCGGATAACTTCAGCTACTAAATTTAAGGCGTGAGCCAAACATGTTACATGAATTAAGTTGGAATAAAATGTTTTCAGCTGTTTGCCACATCTATCCATGTATGCAACGCCGTCCGTTAGTAGCAGTTTTAGTTTTTCGTATTTGGTTTCCGTTGTCTATATTATACCTGTATTACTGTCAGCGTTAGGCACAGCCGAAGTGATGGGGAATCAATCAGACAAATATTAAAAACGAGGGCGCGACGTCAGGCGATAAATTTGGCTGGCCGCTGTGCAGCCTCAACTTCAATGGCGTTTGCTGCATTCAGGGTTTACTTGATCAAGATCATCACGAAAATTGTGATGTTGAACAGTCATTTTTAATTTTTAAAGCATTTTAACAAAACCTAGAAAAATTAGTAATTGTTATTAAGAATTCCCGAAGTTGTAGGCCACGACTAGAATAGCACTGGCGATCGGACGGCAATGACCATCACTTCCGCGATGCCGAAGTCTGATTATTATTATATTTGAATTAACATTATTATTTCAAATATTGGGCCACAGACCAAATTTAAGTTCAGATTTTAGGACAAAATAGGCAGAAAAAAGTTAAATAGACAGAAAAAAGTAAAATAGGTCGAAAAAAATGCCAAAAAGGCACTTATGAAATAGGCAAACAGGTAAAAACAACTACGGCTCAATTAATAGGATTTTCTTAGATACACATTTATAAACAACTTTCAAGTATTTGCTTACAATCAAAATGAAAATGCAGAATCCGCTCTATAGTTATTAACAATTTTGAAATTTTGGTCATGACTTAACAACTTACAAATTTTGTGAGATCTAAAAGATGACCTCCAGTGTTGTATCTTGTTTTAAAATAAGTATCAAGTGGACAGTTAAGAAAAACCGATTTAATCAAATCTGAATAAGTACATAATTTTTTAATTTCAAAATCACAATATACGAACAGTTTAATATCAGCAACAAAGGTATTTGTGTTCACAGGAGATGTTTGATTTGAACAGTAAAATGATTTGTTATATTAATTTTTTTTTTGAGGCACCCGGTATAAAAATTTCTAAAAAATACGGGTATTTGCAGAAATTAAATGATATTCTGATTAAATAAGATTTATTCCTCAAAATTTGGGATGGCGTTATTAAGTTTTTAGCAATTGTTCATGAGAAATTTAAGACATAAAATGTAAACATTTTTTGTACGATTTTACTTTTTTTCTAAAAAGCTAAATGCCCAAAGACAAAGTTAATATTATTTTACACATTTTCGATACGGTTTATTTTGCAAAATTTAAGATAATCTAATTTTTGCTGAAAATACAGACAAATTTTAATTCGTATTTTACCATTCGCACGAATTTCTCAAAATTCTAAATCAGAATCTACAATTTCGCAACAATGGGAATTTGCTTGTCTAATAAAATCACCAGCAGACAGCAGGCAACCAGATGGAAAAAGAAAACCTACTTTTTCATATTCTAGGGAATATGACACTCCCCGAGTGGAAGTTTGTAATTTAAAAAAACAATACTCGATAACACAGGCAATCGTTTTCATTTAGTAAATTTGGAATATTATGCAAATATGTTGTCAGGCATTATTGTCTCCTTGATAATATACAAACGATTTCCAAAATATCTACAAAAAAAATATATTTGGATCGGTGTCAGAATACTTACTGAGATTAAAAAAGTGTATAACGTGAACACACTGCATGCAGCAAGATAAAAATGGTTTTGTTTGGTTTTGTGCGTATACTTAAATTAAGTATATATTTAATATTAAACGTTGCGTTATAACTTGTTATTATAAGTTATTCAACAAAATATTTTTCTCCGGTAGTTATCAAAATATTACAAATTTGGAAATAAAAAATTACCTTCTATAAATTACATTTATCAAATTATCAGCAATTAAAACAACTTGTAACTAATTAATTCTCAATTAAGACCTGATCCTTCTGAAATTTTTATGGAATTTAAGAATATCGTAGGCGATAAAACGCTAACCAAAATGCGTCTGATCATCCCCACCAACAATTTGATGACGTCACCGCAAAATTTTGTACAGCAAATGCTATTTAAAATTTATAAATTAAAATACTCCTAGTTTATGAATCCACCTTAAAAACATTTATACCAGTCTATGAGAAATGCAGTTCAAATGGTCACTTAGTGCAGTTCGACAAGCCTCGTATTAGTAACGCAAAGGTCGGCGATTCGATCCCGTCAAGGGCACTTTTTGTCTACGACCGTGACGGGTATATTTATATTTTTTAACAAATAGGATTCTTGGAAAAAAGTGAAGTTATAAAAACAGAAATAAAGGAAGAAGAAACAAATGAGGACATTAAAAACATTTCCCTTACCTTACCTTCCTTTCGCCTAAATTCGTATACATTTTGACTTTAAATCTTACACATCGTTGTTATTGTAGGTTTAAGAACAGAAAACAGTTCTGAATACATCTCCGAATCTTCCGAAAGCAAAGATCCGTTAAAATTAGTGATGAACCCCCACGGTCAAGTTCAAGATATCAACTCTTTACGAAGACAAGGTTATACGATTGAACCTGCCCTTTCCCCAGATGTTTGTCTCGAAATCGTAAAAGACTTAAATTCCCCGAAAGGAAAAGGTACAGTTTGTAAATTTTTGCTCTAGCAAAGCTTTGCTTATTTAAATGCACAGGTGCGGAACTGTTTGCAAAACGACGTAAGCGTTCAGAAAAATGGGTTGTTGGCGAATCTAATGGAACGAAACCATCTTCAATACCTGATATAGCTCCCTCACCGACCCCTATATTGTCACCTTTACCTCCGATAAGCAGTCTACCACCACCAAGTTATTTACCCGAAACGGCGCAGAGGATACAGCACAAAGAGAAATTGGATGAGATTCAGGTAAATAAAAAAAAAATAGGTATGAAAATTTGAATCGACTTTTATGATGTAGGAAAAATTCACACGGCCTCGCGTTAAACTTGTAAAATCACCATGGGATGCAGCCTTAGAAACGGGTTCGGTGGAAGCTGCTTTTCAAGATATAGCTCCAGTATGGCCAAGTCGAGGAAATTATGTGGCCCCTGTTGTTGATTCATATGAAACTGCTCTTAAAAATGATACTTTAGAATCTTGGACTGGAGCAACATCAAACGAGAAAGTTTTTTCGCACAATCCTGCTTACAACAGTAGCAGCATCAACAGGATTGTCGATAATTTGCAAAAGGGTGTGAACAGCGTTGATTTATACAAACCGTCATTTCCGCAGGCTTGGAATTCTTCCGCATCAACAAAGCAGCAGCAATATAGTAAGTGATTGCTATTATTATTACTTAATGTAGGCTTTGCAAATGATTTCTTAATGCTTATTCATGCTTTACTCCAGGTAGCGTCAACCTTGCTCTAACTAACATCATTAAACCAACTGCTCCAAAAGAAGAAAGGTCTAAATCGCCCTTCCCTGAAATACCAGATGTGTCAACTAACCCTGAAATTTTATTAGACACTCCCGTAGAACCAAAAATTACCCTCCCTGTAACCCCATCCTTTTTACAACCTAAAGTAGATACTAAAGTCAAAGAAGAACAATTATTAAAAGAAAAAATTTCCGAAAGGGCAGCTTCACCATTTCCGGCAATACCTGATGTTACACTGGAATCTGAAGTGTTAGAAAGCGACATCCAAAAAGTTCAAAGAAAAGAATTAGTCTCTGACCGTCCAATCTCTCCATTCCCTAAGATAGCAGATGTGACAATAAATCCAGAAATTGTGGAGCAAGACGTGGTAAAACTGAGAACTAGCCCCCAACCAATTCAGATTTCGACAACTAGCATAGAAGAAACGAAATATGACAAATTAAAAGTTTTTGAGAATGTACAAAGTACTCCAGCTGACAAACAAACTGAATCATTACCATTTCCATCCATACCAGATATTAGTAAATACTTAGCTACGAATCAAGAATCTTTTACAAAGGAAAGTACTCTGAAGAAATATGAATCTGTATCTATGAATAAAAAGTATACGTTAAATGAATCACTACCTATAAGTCCAATTCAACCAGCAAAACCACAATTTGCTTACGCGCTTCCAGAGTCAAAACAAAAAGTTGTAGAACAAAGCTTTCTGTCTTCTGCGAGTAGTTCTCGAACTGTTCAGTCCGAAATTTTTGAAAGTCAAGGACATTTCAATGCGAGTAGATCTTGTTCGCCTTTTCCAGTTTACATACCAAAATCTAGAAGTGAAACCCCACTTACTGAAAACGAACTAACTAAAAGCCAAAAATTCCCACTGCCAATTCAAGAAGAAGAAGTTGTGCAAAAGAGTCAGAAGTCCGAAAATCAGATCAGAAAATTGGCTATTCTAACAAACAAGGAAAAATCTCAAGTCATTGAATCTCAAAAAACTTGTTTTGAAGAGTTACATAATATTCAAAATGCTTACGCAGAAGCTGATAAGAGCTTAGTGAACAATCCACCGCCTCTAATTAAGCAAGATAATGAAATTAATAAAATACTTGATGATATGAAAAGAGTTAGGGAGGGCCAATTTACAGAATTTTCAGAACAAAGTGCTGTGCAACAACAAGAAATAAAGCAAGAAAAGTCGATTATCGAGAACCAGTCTGCGATAACACAAGAGCATATACTGCAAGCTACAGAACAAAATGGTAGCAGCGACGTTAATGAAGCCATAAAGAGTCCAGATTTGCAAAAATATAAAAAGGCGCCGGAAGCTGTTATAGGTGCACGTCCCATTTTCGGACAAACTAATATAAACAGTGAGTTTCAGAAAGCTTTTTCAGGACGGCAAAAATCTCTACAAGGAAAGAGATCCAGAGATGTAACCGAACAAGTTGATAAAACTCTTGGAATAGAACCGAAAATTAAAATTGAAAAAACTGAAAAAGTAACAGAGCAGGAAGTTTCACAAAATTCTAAATTATCTACGCAGTTTACAAAGAATGAAACTGCGCAAGTAGAAACTCTTCGACCAAGTAAAAATGAAGAAATTGAGAAAATTTTCTACCAGCAAGAAAAAGAATACCATGTAGACTACCAGTCTGTTCAAGAAGAAAGTGTTTATCCCCACGATAGTCCGATACAGTACTACACATCGCAATGCGTTGTTTCTAATAAAAATAGAAATAATGAAATTAACCAGCTAAAACAAATAAATCGTAACATAACGCAGTCTGAGCAACGTAGTACGGAATTTAATCAAAGTGAAACTATATCTGATGAAACGGACTATCAAACGATTCCTGTAAAATCATTGATCAAAAATTTTGAACAATCTGCAATGCCAGTGCTACGTTACAAACAAATTCGAGAACCATCGCCGAATGTTGTCGAAAGATTAAGCAACAAGTGTGTTGAACGATCATCCTCGCAACAAAATTTTTCGGAGAAGAAAAGTGCACACACAGAACAGGTACTTCAATCAGCGGAGCAAGAATTCAACAATTTATACTACATCTCGAATGCTATAGTTGAAAACAAACACTTTCCTTCAGAACAAACAACGAATATTTCGCAATCCGAAAATAGTTCCTTTTACAAATATACATCCCAAAGCTCCCAGTTTCAGTCATCTTCTGCTTTTCAAGAAGAGAATGTAGTGCAGATTAACGAGAACGGACAACAAGGCAAGCAGCTAGTGTTCCCTTAATGTCAGTGCGTCTAATTTTCCCTTCATTGTATAATAACATCGATGTGTATATTAACCTAAAAATGTAGTAATAGCAAATGGTAGAATCTACAAACAACTCAACTTATTTTAGGCTCTAACACACTTCCAAGATCGAAACCAAAACCGCCACTTTCTCCAAGCTACAAACCCAATGTAGCGCCTCAAGTATACGTTCCAAAGGAAACCAATACTCCTTTGCCAGAATTTAATACTCCATCGTACAACGCATCAAATACTCTTCTAACTCAGTCTCCGATCGTCCCACCGCAACCACCACCAAGAGTTAACTTCGGTGCTTTTCAAAATTATAACACGGCTCCAAGAGGGTGGGGACAAAACATAAATTATTATAAACCAATTACATTCGACAAACCCGCTGTGTCCTATTCGGATTTTTAAATACAAACTAAACTTGTTCCCGAAAGGAATTTACAAACCGAAATTTTTTGTTATTTAGTTCTCATGTAAGTCTCATAGTTTAATTTCGCCTCAATCCCATTATTGGGGATTGTAGAATTGAGATGTGTGAATTCGTTATTTCAAACCTAACACTACCATGTTCAACTTATTTTAAATATGTATATACTTGATTGGTACTAATAACTGTCAGATTATAACAGATATAGTTCGGTCTCAAGAACGGAATGAATAACGTTTTAAAACTTGACATCTCAAATGTCTACTTTTTTTGAATAGTTAAACTAGTTTTTGCTTTTTGAGTGTTGTTATTCACGCCACAATACAAAACTGTTCTATTTTATGTGAATATATAATAAAGTTTTGAGTCACGTTTCACGATTTTTACTTGCTTATACCTTAAGAAAAACTGTATAGGTCTGTCCACTCCTGTAATAGTAAGTAATCACAATTTGTAATAATATGCACGTATTTTTGAAGATAGTCTTATTATAGATTAGTTTAGCAGGCATCATCAACGATGACAAGCAGAGCGAAAAAATCATGGCCAATAAACAGTTCCAGAGAGACAAATTTTATAAGCAAAAAACTCAAACTTTTTCATATTGGAAGTATCTATATTACATGATATTATCGTACTACAAAGCCGGAAAGGAAAAATGACATTCTCTTTTAAAACGTCCAAACTGTTTTTTCCTCGACATCATTAAGAGAAAGAACTAAATCTTCGATGTAAATTAAGAAAATCTAATATTACTGTATCCAATAATCTTTGAATTCTACGACAAAAAACAAAATTTGTTTAAACCACAACGTTTGAGTACGAGTAAAAGTGGTTTGAAATAACAGAACCACAACAACTTTATGAAGCTACGGTTCTAAATTTGTTACCATTCATGTCAATATACGATTGTATACATAGATGTAAGTAGGTATGTAAATTATGTTATTTTTGGAAAAAACAAAAACTCTGACGGCTGTTAAAAAAACAGTTCAAAGCCAAGGGTAGGTACAGGTGGAAACTTTTTTGGTAAGAGCAAAGGAACAATATTTTTTGGCCTCGACAACTGTAAAACTGATATTTACGTATCGTAGATAGCCATGGTATTTCGATTTTTACACATTGAACTATCATTTACCAAATTAAGTGCGGTAATAAACACAGAAATTTTCAGAGTTTTAAAACCCTTAAAAAAATTGACATCTCATCATTAACAAAGCTTGTGTTCACCAAAATAAGATACCGCATAAATGCATCTGTTAAATGTTTTAAAATAATAGCAATTGATTTTTTTAATTGATTTTGGAGAGCGCCATCTGTTGGCATAAGCAGCAGTCATATCGAACTATCTGTCACGATTATAATTTTATCTGACGTTTGACGCAGGGAAAGCCTACTTACAAATTCCACGCAATTTAAAAAAATGTAAAAATTGACGAAAACAAGCACCACTAAGTCATCGGCCAAAAAGTTGCATACATTATACATGCGGTAGGCATTTTACAACGCTCAGATTTATTAAAACACTCGGCTTTGCCTCGTGTTTCAATATTAAATCTTCGCGTTGTAAAATGTAACCTACCGCATTTATAATGTAAATAACTATTGTTAAATTTATTATTACTTGTAGGCATATTAATATTCCAATGACATTGAAGAAGTAAGAACATCGTTAATCATCAGTATACACAACACAAAACCCAAGGAATATTTGTAGTTACCAATAAGGAAGACTGTGTGAATATGCTTGATTTATATTGCAAATTTATTGGTTCTTTGCCTATATTTCCCACTATACTACAATGCTTTTTTTTATTAGACACGACAGAAAAATATACTTGCCTATTTTACATAGTCAGCTTTTGCCGATCTGCATGGCAGTTATCATTTCCCTATTTGTATAGACAACGACTTGGAGCAGCAAATGTCACACACCTCCTCTATCAGATTGATGTGGAACATACCACAAACAGATTAGAGTAAGTACATGGATGAAATGACTAATACACTGATGTCGTTTCAATTAACTTGTGATATTAATACGACCATTCACCAGTTCAATAATATATTGCTTGATGAAGCCTCTAAATATATAGGGAAGATTACATCCGGTGGGCGATAAAAGAAAGTAAGAGAGCATTTAATCAATGGAAGCGACGTCCAACGGTTGAAAATTTAGTCGAGTTTAAGAAACATATAGCGAAGGTACGATTTTGTATGAAGCAGAGAAAAAAATCTTCCTAGAATATCTTCGTATCTACGCTAACTCCTAGGACGCCGCCAAAAACTCTGTGGAATAAGATAAATAGAATTAAAGGAATCGCCTCATATCAAACACCGCAAGCTTTATTATACCACAATATTCGAGCTATTCGCCGACAAATTTGAAATGCCCTATTAAGATTCAAATTAAGACCCGCGATTTCGCCAATTGAAAAAACAGATTGAATCTCGGCTACTCGTATGACACGATTTGGAAACTCATCCTATAAACGACACTTTCTCACACCTAGAACTAGATGAAGCATTAACTACCACTCGAACTTCCTCTCCAAGCACTGATTATATCCATATCGTCTTCCTCAAATATTCTTCTTCACCTGGAAAGCAGATTCTGTTGAAAATCTTCAATCTAGTCTGGCAAACTCGTCAGTTTTCGCTCATTTGTCCCAAGCGATTGTACTACCGTTCGTAAAACAGCCCAAAAGTGATGTAAACTCCTACCGCCCGATAGCGTTAACTAACAGCACTTGTAAATTACTTGAAAAAATTTTGAATCGTCGCGTCCGTTGGTATCTCGAAAAAGAGGGATTCCATGTCAGAGCTATTTTCGACAGTACAGATCCACAGCATCGCCCATCTAGAGTCAGAAATATCCACAGCATTCACAAACAAGCAGAAAGTGTTAGCGATTTTTTTCTAAATCGAGAAAGCGTACGACATGACCTGGAGGGATAACGTCCTCAAAAACCTGGTCAACCTTGGATTTACGGGCAAAGTTGCTCACTATATCAATAACTTCCACATTAACAACACCGTTTCGTCTGTCAAGAGACTTCAAAATGGAATACCACAAGGATCTGTTACCAGTGTCACACTTTTCCTGTTATACATCAATAACATCTTCCAAAAAATATCTCGCGTTTATGCGTAACCTTATGTAGAGCTCCCTACAAGATCTGGAAGAATGGTCAACGACTGGCCTCAAATTTTCGAGTACTAAATCTAAGTGTATGTAGTTCACTAAACGAAAAGTTCAAGACAAACCAACTCTAAAACTTGGAAAGGACAACCTAGAGTATGTAAAAGAAAATAAATTCTTACATTTAATTTTCGACCAACATATGACATGGAAGCCACACATAAATTATTTCACACGAACCTGTTCCAAACTGCTTAAGTTCTTAAAGGTCTTAGCCCATCACAGCTGGGGAGCTGATACGGTGACACTACTCCAAGTTTACAAAATTATAATAAGATCAAGGATTGACTACGGAGCAATTGTGTACTCTACCTTGCGACGAAATTCCGGATGAGAGGGACGGACGGACGGTCCGGTGACGGTCCGGAATCTCGCCGATAACGTATGGGGTGGCGGCGTACTTGGGTGCCAAGCTTTGGGTCGACTAGTATCGCTGATAATAGTAACACGTCTGGTCGACCAAGCTTATGCGGCTACCTTCACGCCGCCGGGGGTGGCGCCTTCGGTCAGGAGCGGCGGTCGCTCGGGCGCCAACTCCCTCTCCGGGGGAGGGAGCGCCGGGGTGCTCTAAAGCCGGAGACACGGAATTCAGGTGATGAGCCGCCGCGAAAACTCGAGAATAAGAAATAAAACGGCGAGGGTATTTTATAACAAAAATAGGGTTTATTCCCTGCCACCAGCTACACGTTCTAAGATAATAAATCTTACGGCTAATCAACTTGAATAACTACAGAACGGTTTTACAACAAAAAAAAATTAAATGTCCGGCACGGTCGTTCCTCCTGGGCGGCGACTTCCTTCCAGCCGGGCTCCTCTTGGCTCTGGGGGCGGCGACCTTGAACCTGGAAATCGCGCGAAGACGGTACGGCGACCCGGGAGGGGAGCGCGGTGACGGTAACGACGCGTGCACGACGGTGTCGACTTTCGACGGTGACAAAAAAAAACGCGGTGACGGTGACACGGTTTCTCGCTCGGGGGCGGCGATTCGAAAACCGGTACTAAGACGGGCAGACGACCCAAAAAGGTACTTACGGTGGTCGGAGGGTCGAACTGCTCACTTTATCACACTTCTCCAAAAACAAGAAAAATTCCCACAATCGCCACAGCACTTCCGCACTCTCTGGAGTTGCAGGGAAGAATCCTCTTCCGCCGCGGCGGCGCGGCGGTCGCCAATTTACCCCCGGCTCTCGCGGTACGCGGTACGGTTTCCGGCCCGCGAAAATTCGCTTCGTTACAACCTGTAAAAAATCGTACTTTACCTCTATTTGCAAGATTCAGAACACTCGTGTTGGGCGCGTTTTGAACGTCACCGATTTCTAGTTACGTAACATTGCTTAGCAAATGAACTCCGATCACTGATCGTTTACACTATCTTCGACTCAGTTATGCAGTCCACATCGCTAAAAACCCGAACAATCCTCTTAGACGACGAATCTTAGAATCAACTACTGACTGAGGCCTTCAAAATCCTTTCAACAAAAGACTACGTGTTTCAAACCCTCGGGGGGTCAATTCTCCACTGCCGGTCAATACCTCTTTATCTAACTACAAAACAGTCACTAACTACACCACATTCCGTCATTCAGGTAGACTACCGAGTCCTAATCACAATTTCTATCTCTTCGCGAATGCGTGTAAATCATCACAGGGAGTCGACGCTGCAGTGAAGACACCAATCCATGTTCTTCAATTTTCACTTCCAACTTACAGCAGCGCAGCGTGTTGACTGAAGAATTATACACTATCCTTGAAGCCCTCAACCACATCACCAATTTGCAAGAATTCCACTTCGTCCTCTTCACGGACACCATGAGTGCGCTGCAAGCCTTCAAGGCATTGTTTACAGTCAGTCCACTCGTAGTTCGCATCCAAGAACAATTACAGCAACTTCGGCTTCAGGGCAAAAAATTCACTTCTACTACTAGCCAAAGAAGCGACACAATCAATTTGAAACTCCTTGTTGCTGTCCTACCTACCGATATGAAGAGTTTCTAGTCTCTTTCGAACTCACATTGTCGCAACGCAAAATGGGACGCGTAACCCTCCCATCTCCACAAAGTCCAGCCCAACGTCACAATACAGTTGCCTCTACCCAGCACCCGCCAGGGCCAAGTTCTAATTCGCGACTTTAACTTAGGCATTCGAGATTGACTCATGCCCATCTGTTTACACTGGATAAGGCCCCACCTTAGTGTACGAAATACAAGTCAGTGCTAACAGTGGAACATATTCTCCTTCACTGTACAACATTTCATCAAAACCGAATCCAGTGGGCGATCTCCCATCTATAGAAAACCTTCTGCAATTCCTCTCAACAGCTGACCTTTGGCAGTTACTCTAATGATATTGTGTTATACTTGTATAGTATTGTACCGCCTTGTCACTATTAACCCTTCGTGACCGATGTGACATTAAACATTTAAATAAAAACAAATGTACTATATACCCCATCGGAAAGACTGCGTTGGGTATAGTAACCACCTCCATGGACTTACCTAGAACCTTATACACCCATCACTAGGTAAATTTTCTGTAACTCTTCAAGAGTATGCTGGTGCTTGGTGCATATGTTTAGTATAAACTATTGTATTATTTTCAAATGCACTAGAAGTACATTATGTATTTCATGAAGATATAATGTTAGTTGGTGACTTTGTTACGCTCAACTTTTGAATTTCGCGTTTTAAAAAGGTTGCCTACCCGACTCTCGCATCGAGACCGTAAATTAGTCTATTTTTGTAAGGTCTATGGTTGATCGATTGAAAGGCCTACGGTTGATCGATGATTAAGTCGATGGGGTGCGTGCGATGATGCGTGGTAGAAAGGTCGGAGAAAAGATGGCGAAAGGACGCTAGTGTGGTGCCCAGAAAAATCGGTCTCCATCGATATTTTGTGAGGTTCCCGAAGGAACGAAGTTTGAGTTTTGGCGATGGGAGATTGTCTGGGGCACATATTTGTAAGTTTTGCCGACCGCAGTTGTGTAGCCACGAGTTAGTGCGAAGCACGTGGAGATCCCTTTTGATAAGGTAATTTCGGTTGATTTTGGTCTCTAGCTAAAGTTAATTACTTTAGGGAAATAAGGCTGGATTAAAGCTAGAGTAAAGCAAACTCGTTGTTGAAGTGGATGATTCCGTTCACCAGTATTTTTGGAGCCAGAAGTTGGGTGATATCCATTCCACGTTTTTTTGTGAACAGGACGCCATTTTGTAGAGGATAGAAATTTTTCGATTAGAAACCGAAAAAGCTTTCTTTGAGGTCTTGAATCAAGCAGGACATGCTGTTGTGATAGCCAAGAGAATTTTGAGCGTAACCGAAATTTTGAACGTGATGTGATGAAGTAAAGACACGTGGAAAGGCAACGTGGCCATTATCCGTGGCACTAGGGTCAAGCAAGAGCACTAGTAGGTAGAGCTTCTGATGGAGCTGTTGTTGTTGTCGAGGTCACCACGTAGTCGACTTCAGTATATTTTTTGAAGTACGAATCGTAGCCAGGAGGAGCAACGAAGGTCGTAGTCAGATAAGTTTAGAGTTAAGTTCATATTTCCAGTATTGTTAAAGAGTTCTAATCTTTCTTTTGTTTGGGGAAAAGTATTTAATAGCGAGAGCGGAGCGTTCAAATAAGTACTTATTTTTCGCGCTTTCATGACTAGATTCTAGTCAGATATTTTGGAAACCCACAGTATTAGACATCTTTTTTTTTGAGCGTTATTGTAGTTCCAACAGTCTTAGTAAACCTGAAGTAATCTTTTCTTTATTTTTTTTCTTTTTGCTTAATGAGAATTGTCATTATTTTCCTGTGTAAATAAACTATTTTAATAAGGGGATTACTCGTGTCCTTATCCTGCTTCAAGTTCAGTGCACACACAGTTTAGTCAGAAGTGAAGGTAAGTTTAAAGTGAGAGAGGAGGAAAGACCAAGTAGTTTTTTTATTTACCGTTATCGTTCCGGCAACGGGAACGTAAGTGACTCAGCAGGTCGTTGCTGGCGCCCTAAATAAATTGAACCACGAACCCTGCTCCCAGCGAAACCCTGAGTGCCGGTGCTTAATGCTCGTTTCGTTGGGGTATGACAGCCCTGGGTCACTTAAATTAGAACGAGGCGTAGCATTATGAAATAAATGGCGACCAACGTGTGGGGCCCGAGTATAAAATAAATGGCTCGATAGAATAACGGAGACAACGTATGAGGCCGTTGATAGTTGTGTTTTGCGACTCTCTCTCTCTCAACTAAGTTTGGCATTGTTGAATTTTGAACTTCTTGACATCCTGAACTGTGCTCACTGACTTGGAACAAAGGGATAGGATTACTAGGAACTATTTGAATCTGACTTCCGGTTAGAACTTGGAAACTTTCTAACTTTCTGAATTGAAACTTTTTTGTCAAAATGAGTATCGAATTTTCCGCGTGGGAAGCGCGATATTTGAGTCTGTCTGAATTGGAATATGAATTGAGAATACGAAAGCTCAAGCCAAAAAGCTATCACGCGAGTAAAGTTAAAGCTCTAGATCGGGCTGTAGCACGAGAAGTTCCGGTGTGTGTAGATCCCAAATATTCGCTTGTTACGGAGATAGAAGCGATCGAGGCGTCTTTGACTAGTATAACGACGGCGATTATAGAGTTAGATGAACAGGTGTCTGCGGATGACATAAATGTTTGTAGAATTAAGTCGCGTTTGGTTCATATAACTCAGAGAATTGAACGTTTTCCTCCAAAACCTGCCGAGGATGGAGAACAGATAGTAGAGGAGAAGAAGGAAACTTGGCTCGCGAACTATCTAGAATTAGTCAGATTTGTTAGAAAAGGTGGCGATTAAGGCAAAGGACTTGTCTAGTAGAACGTCTAGATTGTTGCAACCAAGCGTAAATGCGGTAAAAGGAGTACCGGTTTATAAGTGGGGAATATCTTATGATGGGAAAACCAACCTCATCTCTTTTCTGGAGCAAGTAAATGATCTTATGGTCGCTCGGAATGTTTCTGAGGATGAACTTTTTACTTCGGCGTATGATCTCTTTAAGGAGCCCGTGTTAACGTGGTTTCGCTCGGTTCGGAGTACCGTAAATGATTGGTCTTCTCTAGTGACTTTGTTGAAAACTGTGTTTTTACCTCATGATTACGATGACAATTTGTGGTCGGAGATTTCAGTGCGTATCCAAGCAAAAGACGAACCCGTCCCAATTTATGTTGCCGCGATGAATACGTTGTTTGCGCGTCTGTCGAAAAAACCTTCGGAAGACCGAAAATTGAAGATAATTAAGCGTAATCTTCAGCCGTGCTATCTTACTGCGTTAACCCTTCAAGAGGTAGATTCCGTTGAAACTTTGTTGTCATTGTGTAAAAGGGTAGATGAAACATTGGTAGATAAAAGGAAATTTGTGAAGACTGCTCAGCTGAATGCCGCTACAGCTCGTGTGTCTGTTGTTACTAAAGAGAGCGATAAACCTAAAGGTCGCGAATTGAAACCTAAGCAAAAACCGATTACTTCGTCTTCGGGTAAATCTACTTTAAATTGTTGGAATTGTGGAGGTCTTAATCATGTCTTCAACCATTGTATGTTGCCGAGACGAAAATTCTGTTTTCGTTGCGGACGGAAAGAGGTCACAACAGCTTCTTGTACCAGTTGTTCAAAAAACTAATTTCCGGATCACTTTCCAGGGGTCGCAGTGATCCAGTTCGTTTAAATAGTATAAAGGCTTCTAAATTCGAGAAGTCCTCGTGGATTTCCTGGTTAGGAATTGTTCGTCAGTTCTGTCGTAAACCGAATACTCAAGTTTCACCTTGTTTAGTTTCTAAAGTACAGGATAATCGTCCTTACATTCAGTTTAACATTCTTGGACGTACAGTCGCAGCTTTATTAGACACTGGAGCATCAGTATGTGTTATAGGGAAGGATAGTATGAATTTAGTGAAGCAACTTAACCTGAAAATCCAACCTTCCAAACAGATCAGAAATATAACCACAGCTGATGGCCGAATTCATCAGGTGCGAGGTTTAGTGTATCTTCCAATACAGCTTCAAGACATTTTTCAAGTTTTGCCATTTTTTGTAGTCCCTAACGTTCCCGGTGGTTTAATTGCAGGAACCAGTTTTTGTAAAGCATTTAAGATGCGGTTAAATTTTGAGGATGACACTTGGGATTTAGTTCATCAAAAAAGTAGCGTTCCAATTCACACATTGGATAAATTGTGTAGTACCGAGGTAGAACCTTCTACGTCAGTTTCTATTCTGTCAAAGGAACAGAGGGAAATCGCGGAAAAGACCGTTTCCTTGTTTAAAGTTCTAGGTGATGATCGTCTCGGTAGGACGGATAAGATTGTGATGAGTATTGATACGGGAGACAACAAACCATTTAAAGTGAGACAATACCCATTCTCACCATATCTTTTACGTGTTCTTAATGAAAAGGTTGAGGAAATGTTGCGGTTAGGCGTAGTAGAATCCTCCCAGAGTGCATGGAATTCTCCAGTCTTGTTAGTAAAAAAACCCAACAAGGAGTATAGATTCTGTTTCGATGGCAGACGTCTTAATGCAGTTACTAAAAAGGACGCGTATCCTCTGCCAAGGGTTGATCGTATTCTGAGTATGTTAAAGAGCGCTCGATTCATCTCGTCGGTAGATCTAAATTCGGCATTCTGGCAAGTTCCGCTAGATGAAGCATCCAGAGAAAAAACGGCTTTCTCAATTCCGGGCCGGGGGTTATTTCAATTCAGAGTAATGCCCTTTGGGTTGTGTAATTCAGCTCAGACACAACAACGATTAATGGACGCGGTCTTTGGGCCCCAGTTTGAACCTAATCTTTTTGTATATTTAGATGACATTATAATCGTCTCGTCTACTTTTGAGGAACACATTAGGATATTGAAGGAGGTGTGCTCGCGTCTCAGCGAGGCCAACCTCACAGTTAATCTCAGCAAGTGCCAGTTCTTTAAGCAAAATCTTCGTTATTTAGGGTACGTAGTGGATGAAAGGGGTCTTCAAACGGATCCGGAAAAGATCGAGGCTATAGTCGGCTACCCGCCTCCCACCACTACTACCGAATTAAAAAGATTTCTAGGTCTCTGCTCCTGGTACAGGAGATTTATTCGTCAATTCTCCTCTGTGTGTGCTCCGTTGAACGAGCTGCTGAAGAAAAGGAAAAAGGGTCAGTCCATTGTCTGGACGGACGAGGCAGAAAAAGCCTTCTTGGAGGTGAAACGATCTCTCGTTAGTGCCCCTGTATTGTCGAGTCCTGATTTCACGAAACCATTCACTCTGCAGTGTGATGCCTCTAATACTGGATTAGGAGGTGTTCTAACCCAGACTATAGAGGGCAACGAACATGTTATCGCTTTCGCTAGTAGGTCGCTCTCAAAGGCCGAAAGGAATTATTCAGTGACGGAGCGAGAACTGTTGGCTCTCATTTTTTCCATAGAAAAATTTCGACCATATATTGAAGGAACTAAGTTTACGGTGATCACGGATCACTATTCTCTGGTATGGTTGAACCGGCTAAAGGAACCCACAGGACGACTAGCTCGGTGGGCGGTGAAAATACAACAGTATGATTTTGAAATAATACATCGAAAGGGAAAGTTTCATGTAGTACCGGATGTTCTTTCGAGAATTCCTTATGAGGAAGCAACCGTGAATGTTGTTGATAGTGCAGATAATGTTAGCGATACGTGGTATGAAACTTTAAAGGGAAAAGTTACAAGAAACCCTCATAAATTTCCTAAGTGGAAGATTCACGACGATTCATTGTATAAGTATGTACCGATAAAGAGTAAGGTCCAGACGAATAACTCGCCGTGGAAATTAGTGGTGCCTGAAGGTCAAAGACCAGAGATTTTGCGTGCATCGCATGATGTCCCGCAAGCGGCACATTTAGGATTTCAGAAAACCTTGAAGAGAATACAAGAAAATTATTATTGGCCCAAGATGCGAAAAGATGTGGAGACCCACATTGAAAGATGTAAGATTTGCGGACAAAATAAACCGTTGAGACGCTTACCTTTTGGACTAATGGGAAAGGAAAAGAATGTCCAGTTTCCGTTCCAGATAATCTCTGTTGATTTAATAGGTCCCATGCCTAGGTCCAAAAAGGGTCACACCTTCTTGTTAGTCGTAAGTGACTGGTTCACTAAATTTTCATTGTTGAAACCGTTAAGGAAAGCCACCGCGCAAGAAATTTCTATGTTTATGGAGAATTATGTATTCTTAGTGTATGGAGTGCCGCAGAGAATCATAGCGGACAATGGTACTCAGTTTGTCAGTACGCAATTTCAGAGTTTGTGCAAAAGGTACAAAGTACCAAAGGTATGGTATACCGCGAGGTATCATCCTCAAGCGAATTTCGTGGAGCGAAATAACCAGACGATAGGTACAGCGATTCGGTCATTTCTGACAGATCAGCATCGGCTGTGGGATGAACACATTCCTCACATCCAATTTGCGTTGAATACAGCAACTCATGAAGTTACAGGGTTTACACCCGCCTTTTTGAATTTTGGAAGGATTCTTCCTATATCAGGAGAGTTTTACGGGAAGTTTCCAGAGACTAGTAGTAATGGAGATACGTATCCCCCTTTGCTTCCTGAAGACCGTAAGCAATACGGCGAGGAATTATCGCAACTTCCGGAATTATACCGTTCAGTTCGAAAAAGTCTGCAGAAAGCTTATCAGAGAGCTTCTACGAGGTATAACCTTCGTCGTCGTCCTATCTCATTCAGACCAGGTGATAAAGTATGGAAAAGGAACAAGGTCTTATCAAACGCTGCCAATTATTTTGCCGCTAAACTAGCTCCGAAGTTTGTTCTTTGTGTCGTTCACAAGAAAAAGTCTGCTGTGGTCTACACCCTCAAAAATCTAGACGGATCACCAGCAGGGGATTGGCATGTGCAAGATCTTAAGCCATACAAGGAGACCGACGACGTTAGTCAGTCCAGCCAGTAATGTTTTTGTTATCAACTTTCAGCATTTTATCCTTATGAGGAAGACCCTTACCAATTTTGACTCTTACCGATTTTGACTCTTAACGATTTTGACCATTACCGATTTGACGCCGTTGGCCGTGTGACACGCGCAGTTGTCGAAGCCTCATAAAGGACCTTTTTGTGTGTTAAGACATTTTCTTGGTGAAAAGGACGGACATTTGACAGATGACTTGTACAGTCTGGCCGATGGAGTATCGCCACGGTGAGCGAGACCGTGCTGCCAGCGAAGCAGCACGTGGTGTCGTCTTGGTGGACACTACCACACCACGTTAACCCCAGGATTTGACTTTTAGTTTTTTTAGTTAGTTTTCTACAACCCTACCGCGAGACTCATGAAGTCGAAAAACTCCCTGCATTAGGCGAGGGTCGGTAAGATTTTTCTCAGGGCTGTTAGGAAGTGCCGATCGAGGATGAAATTCCTTCTAATTTTATTTTTTGGCAGTGCGTCAGTTTACTTTTGTGATACGGGATCGGACGTGATGTATCAGCGTGAGTTCTATCTTGTCGAGATATTTTTTTGTAGATTCTTACCGGATGTTTAGGTACAGAACAGTAAACCTTTGATTGTGGGTATAGAACATTCGATTTTCTTGCCTAAAGAACTGCTTGGTCGAGCTCAAGAGCCTGTCGATGGCCACGACGCGTCTCGAACATCCTTTCGCGAGGAATTGACAGAGCGGAGCCTCGGTTCGTGTAGTTTCCGAAGGTCAGAACGTCGTTTGGTTGGTGCTTTCAGTTGGATGAGTGCAGTCCTCTATCTGACATTCCGTTTTAGTAGGTTAAGTACAATTTTACGGCTTAAGCCACTCTTTCGTTATTTTGATTTGTCTTCTATTCAACTTTCTTCTTTATTTTTCTTTTCTGCAAACCCCGTCAGACCAAAACACGGTGGTGAGCGTTTTAGAAAAATGCTTCTTCAAATCATTTTTCTTTTCCTTGGAGGAGGCGAGTGTTACGCTCAACTTTTGAATTTCGCGTTTTAAAAAGGTTGCCTACCCGACTCTCGCATCGAGACCGTAAATTAGTCTATTTTTGTAAGGTCTATGGTTGATCGATTGAAAGGCCTACGGTTGATCGATGATTAAGTCGATGGGATGCGTGCGATGATGCGTGGTAGAAAGGTCGGAGAAAAGATGGCGAAAGGACGCTAGTGTGGTGCCCAGAAAAATCGGTCTCCATCGATATTTTGTGAGGTTCCCGAAGGAACGAAGTTTGAGTTTTGGCGATGGGAGATTGTCTGGGGCACATATTTGTAAGTTTTGCCGACCGCAGTTGTGTAGCCACGAGTTAGTGCGAAGCACGTGGAGATCCCTTTTGATAAGGTAATTTCGGTTGATTTTGGTCTCTAGCTAAAGTTAATTACTTTAGGGAAATAAGGCTGGATTAAAGCTAGAGTAAAGCAAACTCGTTGTTGAAGTGGATGATTCCGTTCACCAGTATTTTTGGAGCCAGAAGTTGGGTGATATCCATTCCACGTTTTTTTGTGAACAGGACGCCATTTTGTAGAGGATAGAAATTTTTCGATTAGAAACCGAAAAAGCTTTCTTTGAGGTCTTGAATCAAGCAGGACATGCTGTTGTGATAGCCAAGAGAATTTTGAGCGTAACCGAAATTTTGAACGTGATGTGATGAAGTAAAGACACGTGGAAAGGCAACGTGGCCATTATCCGTGGCACTAGGGTCAAGCAAGAGCACTAGTAGGTAGAGCTTCTGATGGAGCTGTTGTTGTTGTCGAGGTCACCACGTAGTCGACTTCAGTATATTTTTTGAAGTACGAATCGTAGCCAGGAGGAGCAACGAAGGTCGTAGTCAGATAAGTTTAGAGTTAAGTTCATATTTCCAGTATTGTTAAAGAGTTCTAATCTTTCTTTTGTTTGGGGAAAAGTATTTAATAGCGAGAGCAGAGCGTTCAAATAAGTACTTATTTTTCGCGCTTTCATGACTAGATTCTAGTCAGATATTTTGGAAACCCACAGTATTAGACATCTTTTTTTTTGAGCGTTATTGTAGTTCCAACAGTCTTAGTAAACCTGAAGTAATCTTTTCTTTATTTTTTTTCTTTTTGCTTAATGAGAATTGTCATTATTTTCCTGTGTAAATAAACTATTTTAATAAGGGGATTACTCGTGTCCTTATCCTGCTTCAAGTTCAGTGCACACACAGTTTAGTCAGAAGTGAAGGTAAGTTTAAAGTGAGAGAGGAGGAAAGACCAAGTAGTTTTTTTATTTACCGTTATCGTTCCGGCAACGGGAACGTAAGTGACTCAGCAGGTCGTTGCTGGCGCCCTAAATAAATTGAACCACGAACCCTGCTCCCAGCGAAACCCTGAGTGCCGGTGCTTAATGCTCGTTTCGTTGGGGTATGACAGCCCTGGGTCACTTAAATTAGAACGAGGCGTAGCAACTTCATAGTTCCTCACATTTAAAATTTTTCAACAGGTTTGTGATTCTCTTTTACTCATACAGTTTATACAATACGCAATTGTAATCAGGAGTTATTTGATCTATTTTTTACAAAAAACAAAAGTTTTGCAATTGATTTGGAACATTATTTTCCAGCTGTTTACCAGAACATTACCATCCCCCACTTGCAATCAACTTAGAATTTTTGGCATCAACTGCTATCATAAGTTTCTCGAAACCAATAATACACGCTACATCAGAAAAACCGACAATCTGAAATTTTACGAAGGTCTCTTGAAAACAGACTGGATGTGTCATGGGTACTTCATTCATGTTATAAGTTTTCATCGTGGTTACGAATCAAATTAACAGTAATATTAAAACCAAAGATAATTTAAAATACATGTGGTTGAGAACCAAAAATAATGTCTGCTATAATGAATATAAAAGACGGAGATCTCTCAGAGTAAAATAGTGCATATCGTGTCTACTTCAACCATGTGGACCTGAACTACAATCAAATTTTTCGGCAGTATCAAAACTTTATGCCCTTCAAAAAACAAAAGTCTAGAATTGTCAACTATGTGGCTGGAGCATAATGGGTATAGAAAATATCTCTATTAAATTAAAAGCCGGTGATGATTCAGTTCCAAATATTCTTGTTCGAGACTGTAGATCTATTTTTGTCTTACTGCTTTGCATAATTAACTTACCCTTAAAAACAAATATTTACCCAGACGATGTAAAATTGCGAGAGTTATCCTCATACTTAGAAATAGGCAAATCTTTACTGCTCAACAATTATACTCCTATATGTTATCGGCCAATATTTGTTTTATTGAACTTCTCAAAGGTAATGGAGCAGAAGTAGATATTACGGTACCAATACTAATACTATTACCAATTTATCTGCGCTAAGTGAGAAACTAACTTAAGAAATCGATAAATCAAGGTCAAATTGATGTAATTTATACTGATTTCTCTAAGACCTTCGATTTTACATCTCATACAGAATCTTACATATTAAATTTAATAGTGACTTTGATTTCTCTACTACACAGACGCGTTAATTATATTTCTTATAATAATTGCTTCAGATCTTATTTATTCATTTATATCCGATTGCGGTATTCCGCACGGTTCTAATCTTGGACCGTTCCTCTTCAACAGATTCGTTAATGACTTGTTATCTCACAGTTGTCCCGTTCTTGCTTATGCTGACGATCTCAAAATACAGCCTAAAATTTTTTGTACTGGGGATACTGCGCATTTGTTTTCATATTAAATTGATGGGTTTACATAACAAACAAAAAGTCAGTCCAGGATTCTGGTGTAATATTTGATGAATGCTTGACGTTCAACACACATATGTATTGAACGCGTAACTAACTGAGCTAACAAATTACTAATCTTTAGCCGTCATCGTGAGAGTACCTATCTAAATACCTATACAATGAAAACCTAATTAACTTAATTTTAAATAAATTAGATTATGCGTCTTTAATTTGGTACCCACTACTTAATATGACGTAGCATATCGTCTTAGACAGAATTCAATGTATCGCGAACCGATCTAGAACAATAGTGCGGACATTTCACTTTGAAATGTTTTAAATGAAAAACAGTAGAATAGTACCAAGTGTACAAAACCTTAGCTTTCATTGCATTTAAATTTGCTACACTTTTGAAAATAATTTATCTTACAATAAACTTTTTTTTGGCAGAGTAATTGTTGAATGTGTGTGATAAAATTCGAATATACTTTAGATGAGTGGCTGTTAAACAAAATAACCCTTCGATCAAAAATGAAACGAGTTAGAGTTGGCTTCAAATTTGTTGTATAGGTGGTACTACACATTGTCATCTATCAATTGACAAGTTTGTCACCCACCTATCAAAAAAGCTTGATCATTGCAACTTCAACTATAATTTATTTTATTTTCGATTTTATCGGTATATTATAAGAAACTGAGGTAACACCGTTATTTATTAAATTACGTATATGAATTTCAATTATGTTGGTGTCGAAACAGATACCATTCAATAATTACACGTAATTTTCTTCAAGATGAGGCAGTTTCCTGATAGAGTCTATTCTTCTGAAGTTGTGAATTCATCAATGATCTCCATTATAGACAGAATTGTTCCAGTAATGCCTCCAGCAATGGCGAGAATTATTATGAACCCATTTTTGATAATTACATAGTATGTTAATTCACCGTATTGCATCACCAAATCACAAATAACCGGTAAAATCATAGATAATACAGCTCCAGTAAAAGCTCCTACCAAAGAGATGAATGTTGCTATATTTGAAGATATATTGGCTATGGCATCTAAAATTTAACTTAATAAAAATGAAAAATCTATTTACAAATAATAAGAATACAGGTTATTAGAACAGCAGTCGATCGGTACAGATATATTACCCCATTTGGTCGTTCAAAGGGTCCAAATCGTCTATAAAATCTGGGATACAAAATTTCAAATGGAATATACATGTGCAGTGCATAAGACAACATCACTCCTATTGATACCAGAATTTTTGTAGCTTGGGCTAACCTGTAAAAATATGTTGTGAATAAAAATGATTTTTGCACACGCTGAAGTAACATTCGGTTTCTATGACCGCAAAATCGGAAGAGAAATAGGACATTTGCTCTCTAGGGAAGGAAATGGAATATTTGCTCCCTAGGGAGAGAACTACATAGACAAATGCAGGTTTGAGTCTTAGCTATGTTTGGTAATAAATCACCTCAGGCATTTCAAGATCTTTAACTCATAATAAGAATCGGCTTGGTTTGCGCGAAGATGGGAGTAGCGCGTCGACCGTGGCGGTGAACTCAACTAATTTCAAACTTTTTAAATGGTCTTTGTTTTTTATAGGGTTTTTTTAAGTATCAATACTTGTCAAATTTTAGAATCAAGTGTAAGACTGAATGTCGTCTTCGTTTGTTATCACTGCAATAGCAACCCCTTATTGTTTTATTGTTCATATTGCTTAATTCTTTATTATTATTTTGTTATAACGGTATTGAGGAAAAAATTAAGATTTGTTTATTGTCGATTAGTTCTGATTTGATTTAGTCGTCTTACTCCTATATCGTATAGTAGAATAATAATAAATTAGTAAGCTCTTATCAATCACTAAATCCATTCTGGATTCTAAAAAAAGTAAATGTAAAATTAAATTACGCTTCATCTTGTGGCAGATTTAGAAAAGCACTCCCTTCGATATCATCTCCAAACTTCCAGTAGGTAAAAAAACCAATTAGAAGATATAACAATAACGACACAAGTGTTGACATGTTAAGTTCACCCAAAGGCTTCGTGAAAGAATCAGGATTTTCCATTTCCATTCTAACGGGTATTACCTACAAAATGTCCCCTATTAGAAATTAAATTTGTTGTTACGTTTTCCAACATTTACAAATGTTATTCCAGCGAATGCAAATAAGACTATTCCAAAGAACATGGGAAGGCGTTCTGGATTGGATACAAGCTTTCTGTCACTGATTGGAGGAAGATCTTGCACCGAGTAGTAGACTATAAAAATAATTCCTAACCATAATATAAAATTTGATGTTAGAGATACGGGCAGCAATATTTTTAAATTTCCCAAAAATGTTGTCATCCACATTGGTATTAAAATTAAAGCAAGAATTACACGGTAATCTTGTTTCCAGTTATATGCTTCAGCAATCTAGAATGCATACAAACATCATTAATTATTAGCGAAAATCTCTGTCTAATTATAATATCTTAATATTATTTTACCAATAGTTGAGCCACAACGAAATTTAATATCTTCCATTTTTGTTACGATGATGGTGCTACGTTTAACGTAGGTATTTGCTGCATTATATCAGCAACAGAATAATATGTTTCAACAACTTTATAACAATTAGTTAATGCATAATCGGTAAAAATAATACCAAATTTGTCTTGTGGGTTATGTCAAACGTAACGGTACAAGCGTTAAGCAATTTTTAGTTGTGACCTCTTATTACAGATACTTCAAAAAAAGACAACCTAGTAATAAAGTATACACTTAATGGTTTATCCATTCCATACATATCGTATAATAGACACGCAGAAGAGTGTTAAAATGTTATATTTACCAGTAAAATAGTGTAAGTGGTGGCTTCAGCTTCAGAGATTAAACAAATCGCTTACCTCACCCAGATGTCTGGAAACAAAAATAAAGTACACAACGCAGTATCCATATTCAGCGAGTAGGAGAAATACGTCTGTTGCCACTCCAAATCCGCTTGAGCTTTTCTGTAAACAGCTTGATTCACTGTCTTCCATAGTGTATTGTACAGTTTCAGCAAAAGAAGGAAGCACTTCAATTGGTTCTTTGCTTGTTATTTTAACACATGCTTTGATCTGGTGGTAAGAAATTAGTTCATTTGTTGTATTAAATATTAATAAATATTACAAGCAAGTGTTGACAGTGCAGATTTATTATACAAATAACAATTGTTAGTAGTGGTCCTAACAAGATTCCACTACTCATGAACGCTGATCCCATTGCGAATATCCCGGTACCAACATTTCCCTTAATGCAGTGCATTATTGTTACTAAATAACTAATTAATTAATTACCTTAACTTTTCTTAATTTTTCGTTGATAATGATATACGTACTTGGTTGGTTTCTTCTTGCCAGTTACATCAGCACCACGTACAAGCAGAAAAGGTCTACAAATATTCTTATTGAAAGGTAAATCATACCTTAGCTACAATATCTTTTTATTAACCGTGTTGTTCCATATTCCGTAAGAGGACGATCTCTGTTCGCCATAGTAAAATTAATCACAACCCATCAAATATTTGATACTGGTGACAAATTAATGAATGACATTACAACTGATAGGAATATAATGTGACGTGTAGGCGGCACACTTAGTACCAGATTTTATTCGATATTGATATTCTCTGCGATATTCCAGCGTTGAAAACATAAAGTCGCAGACAAAATTTAGCGACAAAGAGACGTTAGTTGGAACAAAATTTGCAGCAGAATCGTACATTATAACTTATATTATATTCACAATGTTTCTAGACCTGAGGAAACGCTGTTTATTTTTCTTTTTGTTGGCGGCCATGACTGACTAACGTTACATCTCACATCTGGAATGTACCTTTCGCCCATGCTAGTTTTCCAGTTTTCAAGTATCAGAAAAGGCAGGTTTACAAGTAAATAAAGTGTTAAGGGCACAGATGGTCCTGACCTACGACCAGAGGACTACTAGTCTATTTTTTGTAAGTTTTAAAGACATTGTAGATATTTGTTTTCAAAATATATAAATAGGAAGTGATCCATGAAACAGGCTTAAAAATTCTTGTAACCAACATGTAAACTCGTCAACTTCATCCTCTGGTAAAAGAAAACTAACCAAATTTTTTTGTGAATTTGCATTCAGAAAAGACTTGGAACAACTTATTTGGCAATGTAATGAAAAAATAATACTTTAGTGTAGACAAACTTTTGGTTGATGTGCGAAAACAATTCAGAATTTAAGGGAGGGAGAACGACACTGTTCAAAATTATGTTTAAGTCTATGGGTTACAAACACAGGGAAGTAAACGGTCGCAAAATCTTATATGAAGAAACACATATCGTTGCTAATAAAATTAAATTTTTAAGAAAATTTGAAATTCTAAATTCTAGTTAAGATGCAACATCTGTGTATCTCAACGGAACATGGGTACCAAAAGAGTTCTTCTATTAATCGTTGGGCACACGATTCAGATTTGAAAAGTAATTCCAGCAAAATTACAAGGAAGGTTCAAGATTTACAATTTTGTATATGCGCACAGTTGCACAACTTTATCTTTTCCGATGTGTTGTTTTTAAAAAAATGTTGAAATTCAGGAAATGAATGTGCTACGAGATAACGTAAATGTCCATTTATTCAAATTCATTAATAATATCAATTATAGATAACACAGTTCCAGTAATACCTCCAGCAAAAGCCAGAATTATGATGAACACATCCTTAATAATGACGACAACAGTTAGTTCACCATATCCCATCGCTAGGTCAAGAAGAGCTGGAAATAGTAAATTAAGTACAGCTCCAGCTCCAGCTCCCACCAAAGCGATAAAAAGTGCTATATTTGAAGATATGTTCGCCATGGCATCTAAAACTTAACGCTATTAAAAATGTTTGAAAATATTGAAGCACAGTTACAAGTCATAAGAACAGCAGCTGATCGATAAAGGTACATTGCCAACACTGGATATTTAAAAGGTCCAAATCTTCTGTTAAATCTGGGATACAAAATTTCAAACGGTACATACATGTGCAGTGTATAAGTAAACATCACACTAATTGATATCAAAATCTTTGTAACTTGAGCTAGCCTGCAAAAATTTTAAGTCAACTGTGCATTAAGTATTGTTCAGAGCGTTAGGTAACTAGAAGCGTACTCGTATTTAATACATAGTACACTGACCGGCAAAAAAAAACGGCCACCCTGAAAAATTTCACAAAACCACTTTAAAAATTATTAATTTAACTAGTGATCGTTATTTTATTAAATAATCATTCACTATTGGCACATGATGTACAAATTAGCAAAAAAAGAAAATAATTAAACGCAGAATTAAATTTAATTTAACAAAATAACAGAAACAGACCAGGTACGATATTTTCTTAAAAAAAGCAATCAAGGAGGCTGTTGTTGTAAACAGTGTTTTTCATCATTTGATTATTATAAGTTTGGCAATTAATAAACGTTTTCATGCGAAAATAATTCCGTTAACCCTTAGACGTCTCTCAAAGTGTCGCTCTGTTTCTATTATTTTGCTAAATTAAATTTAATTCTGCGTTTAATTCGCTTCTTTTTTTTTGCTAATTTATATCTCATGTGTCAATAGTGAATGGTTCTTTATGAAAATAACGATCACTGGTCAAATTAAAAATTTTTAAAGCTTGGTTTTGCGAAATTTTTCAGGGTAGCCGTTTTTTTTTTGACGGTCAGTGTATAATAGTGATAATAACTATTTACTTGTAAAATGTGGAGATGCGAGTTTACATTGTTCATTTAAAATGAACATTACTAGTCATTGTTAGATGGTGGCCATTTTTGGGAAAATTTTGATACAACTCTGTCTAATAAAATCGTTAACAGAAGACGGCAAACAGAAGGAAGATAGGTACAAAGAAACAGAAAACTGGCATCTTCGTATTCTACCGGTTTTACAAAGCCAAGAAAACTTAGAATTACACGTCCTCCTGAGGCAAATTTAAAAAAGCACTTCCTTCAACATCATCTCCCCATTTCCAAAACGCTAAAATACCAACCAGTACACTGAATATTAGTGCCACAAACATTGCCATGTTAAGTTCCCCAAAAAGCTTCGTAAAAGACTCTGGATTTTTCATTTCCGATCGTACGGGTATTATCTGAAAGTGAAATTATTGTGAGATTTAGTTTATTACGCAATATAAAAATATTTACAAAGGTTATTCCAGCAAATGCAAATAAGATTATTCCAAAGAAGACAGGTAGACGTTCAGCGTGTGATACCAGATCTCTCTCACTGATGTCAGGGAGATCTTGAACCGAGTAATAAAGTATACATACAATACCTATCCACATGACTATATTTGCAATCATTGAGAATGGCAACAGTAATTTTAAATTCCCTAATAAAGCTGAAATCCACATAGGTATCAACACAATAACAAGTATAACTCGATAATTTTGTTCCCAGCCATGTGCCGCTGCAATCTGAAAATAAAAAAGGGTGTTGCAGAAGTAAAATATTTTTTTATGAAACGTAATAGGGTAAAACTTATAAAAAGTAGTTACAAAGAATATTTTTTCAGATTTGACCAATTTCTCACCAAACCGTTCGCCTGCCCGACCGCCGGATTATAACTTTTTGATCTGTAAACTTTCCATATTAAAATATTTAAATTGCTGAAAATATTTTCGTAGTATAATAGCATTTTGCATTAACACTTTTTAAAAACATTTCATTTAAACAAATATTTTTTGTCAGTGACTACAGTACTGTATAGTAGTACTGCCCTGGACGCATGTATAACAAAAGTGGTTCACCGTTTCCAAAACTGTGTGCAGTATAATTCCAATGTTCTAAAGAAACTGAAAAAACTATTTTACCTCTCCGATATGTCTTGAAACAAAAACGAGATACACGACGCAGTATCCATATTGCGCAATCAGTAAAAATACATCTGTTACTATTCCAGATCCCCTTGAGAGCTTCTTTATCCAATTGGACGAACTGTCTTCCATAGTATACTCTACTGTTTCAGCAAAAGAAGGAAGTACTTCAACTAGTTCTTTGTCAGTTATTTTGACGCAAGCTTTGATCTAAATGCTAAGTTAATAAATGTTCTTTTAAGTTATTATAATTAAATATTACAAGTATGTGTTGGCAATGTAAACTTAAGAACCAAACAAAAACCGCTGAAACGGGTCCTAGCAACATGCCACTGCTGCTGAATGCTGATCCCATTGCATATATTCCTGTACCAATAAGTCCTTTGATACAGTGCATAATAGTTATAAAGTAACTATGAAAATAATCGCTTTATGACTCATTTTACTTTGTTTTGCGACCTACTTGTTTGGGTGCTTCTGACCAGTTACATCGGTACCTTGTACAATAAGAAATGGTCTAAAATATGCTTTTTTAAGAGAAAAATTACATAATTTTTACCAAAACTTAAGCAACACTGTTGTTTTAGATATTTAGAGTTTACTTGCCTTGTTGTTCCTTGCTCGGTTAGAGTCTGTTCGGGTTGCTGCCTTGCGGCCATAATAAAATACTTTTTTTTCTTTAATATATTTTACTTTTAGCTTTAAGTGATCACTGATGACACTGCAACTGACAAATCATATTTTATAGCTGTCAAAACAACTAAAGTCACATACAAATCAAGCGCCTGCGATGAGCCATTGTAGAGGTGTAAGTTGTCAGATCCGTGGTGTTTCCGAAACGAGACAACTCTACATTCTTTTGACATGTGCAGAGTTGTAATTTTTTATAAATAATATAATAACTGGTTTTTCTTAATATTCCACGTTTGTTGATGTTTAGACGCGAAATATTGGTGACATGACATGACAATTCACAAGTGACAGTGCGATCCGCTTTCTTTTCGTTTCTTCCCTCTTTATGTATCCCGGTGTTTTTCTATCAAGACCTAGTATCAAATATCTTTCTTGGATTCTACTCTACCTCTTCAAGCTCTGTCCACCCCAGGTCTCTACCCCATACATTAGAACACTTTTAACGAAACTATCAACCCTCTTTTCCAATCGTCACAAAATTTCCTTTCTGCAATTCCCCATAATAATCACTTGCTAGCTCTTTTGCATACGTTCGTTATGTGTGCTCATTGAGTTGATCGAGTTAAAGTAGAACCCCAAATATCTAAATTCATTCACCTCCTCTATTTCTCGTGTCCCCCACGACCGAACCCTTTCGTTTTCCTTACCTTTCATTATTTTTATCTTATCCACATGTACTTCAAATGCCTTCCTTCTCATATATTTTTCAAGAATTCTAATCATTTCTTTAATTTCTTTTTCCGACTTAGCTAACACTACAATGTCACCGACATATTCCAACACCCAAAGCTTCTTTGCTGCAATCACTACCTCCTACCAGTAGTTAACTAAACATTTCTTCAAGATCTCCCATGTAAGCAGTAGAAAGACTTGGACTCAGCGGGTATACTTTTCTTGCTCCCTTTATCGTATCAAAATTTTCACTCTCTTTCCCATTCACTCTTACATTGATCGTTGTGTTTGTATACAGTTCTTTATGCTGATTCTGTGTATTAGATGTTCACTTATTATACTTTTTCTTTTTCAAATATTTTTTCATCTTTTCTCTATGTACAGTGTCAAGTACGGCTTTTAAATCGACAAAGAGAACATACATGGTACTTGCTTTCTTGTGCAATATATAGACATTATCCATTGTTCCCTTCCCTTCCCTGAACCCTGCTTGCTGATACCAATCCTTCGCTCTCCAGTTCCTTTTCTAGCCTTTCAGTAGCACCGCATACCATTTGTAGCTTGTATTTAACAAAGTTATTCCTCTATAGTTTTCAGCCTTCTCTCTGTCGTCCTTCTCTATATCGGACATATTGTTCCTTCACTCCACTGTATTGATATGCTTTCACCTATCCACACCCGTTCATAATTTTATTTCTGTCATTCTGCGGATTACACCGTCAGGTGCCTTTAGCCATACTTCATTTGAAATCCCATCCTTCTCTTTCTCCTTTTTAATTTCTCTAGTTATCTTTTTACTTCTTTCTCGGTCAATGACTCTACTTTATAATTTTCGTCTTTTTCTTTGATTTCGGTAGTTTCTTGTTTTTCTGTACGTACTCTCTGCACTTTTCTTGTTTTTCCATCTATGCATTCCAAATTTTTCGCTTACAGTTTCTTACTTCCTATTATTATTAATGTATTATTGTATTTATTTTTCTGATTTAATTTTCTTTATCTTCTGTGGTTCTTCCTTTATTTCTTGCTTTTTTTTGGTGTTTGTATTTACTCCTGTATGTTTCTCTAACTTTGAGGAACTGTTCTTTTATTATTTTTTCGTTTTTGCATCTTCTTAATGCCTTCCTTGTTTCTCTCATAATTTCTACCCTCAATTTTACATCTTTTATTAGATGTTTCAATTCATCTCATTTTACTTGTGTATTAGCTTCAACGAAACTGTCCTCTGATCCCACATCATTCTCACATATTTTCCTTTCTCTCCTTCTCTTTTTCCTCTTTTTTGTTATCTATCTTTTCTCCCACTTTGAACTGCGAAATTTTTTCCCGTGTTTCTTCCTTCACTATTAAATAATCTATCACCGATTGTCTTCTCGCCCCTACATAGGTTAATTAGCCTTCATCATCGCCAGTTTTATTGCCATTCCCTCTCTTTGACTAATTCCAACAGTTATTTTCCTTCCTTGTTTTCACTTTTATCTTTGGATCTTCTTTTTCCATAATCTTCCTTCTTTTTCTCCTATTCTTGCATTAAAATTTTCGCCTACAATTAGATAGTCGTCATTATTTATTTCTAATTTGTCTTTTTTTTTTCATTGTTTTGTCATGCTCTTACTATATACCGTTCCAGAGTGCCATTGTTTCCTTTTATTATGATGGTCCATATCACTAATCCTTCTTCACTTCAGTTCATCTTTAATTCTTTTCTTTCTTGTTCTCCCTTTTTCTCCCGTGACATATCCAATTAAATTTTCTTAGCATTTTCCCTTTCATCTTTTCTTACACTTTTACTTCTATCCATGATTCTTCTAAACCTACTATATCAAAATTCGGTACAGACTCCAAAAAGTCACCTTCTTCTATTCTTCAGTCCGGTGACATTCCAAAAAAAGACTTTTCGTTTTCTTTCTGTTCTACCGTTCATTCTCTTTCTTGTTACCATCCCCTCGGTCTTCTTTTGCCTGTGCATCTTTTTTCTATCTTCTACCATCTCCATAGCCAAGATCGTTTTCGAATTTTCTTTTTATTTGCTTTCCTCTCCTCCGCCAGTTTTTTGCCGCTATATCGCTACAATAGGGTATACTTTTTCCTATCTTTGACTTTTCTTTTCTTTTTTGCTCATGTACCATTGGTGATCTTTCATTATATTTTCTTCCTTTGGTCTGTCCTTTTTCCTCATAATTTTTATAACATTTGTCAATAATTTCAGTTTCCTTCATTTGTCTCAGGCTATATTCTTCCCCATTTATATGCAGATTATTGTACATCATCTTTGCATCATTTTTTTTCTGTATGTATGTTTTTAATACAGTCTTCATTAATGTATATTCTATTTCCTTTTATCTTTTTTGTACGTCAATTTTACCCAAAACTTTCTCTAATTTAATCTAGTAATTCGGATCTTTTTCTCAAAATGACCATGATTAGTATTATATTAAAGTGACGGTTAACATGTTTCGGTAAGGACTGATAACATCATCAGAGCCAAAGTACAAAATTTTGTGATTACATAATTACACAAATTCAGAGATGCTCGTAGTTGGACGTTGTGATTGAATACAAAAATATGCCACGATATTTAATTAATTAAACAAAGAAATATGTATTTTCGAATGCTTGGTGTTTTTAATAATATAAAATTAAATAAATTAAATAAAGAGCAACAGTCCACTGTGTTAAATTTTAAGTAACATTTTAATAATGTCGCGTTTTGAATTTTCCACTGTTGTTTTTAGATATTTTTCAGTTTTGGTTTAGAACTCTTTTTACTCACTAAATTATTTTTTGTATAATAGCAAAATTATTAAATAAATGCATGAAAATATTTATTAAAACATATCTATAACAAGTACATGTATATAACATATCTTAATCATTTTGGTGCAAAATTTTGTCTTGGTGGTAAAATAAATTCATATGGCTCCTCTTCACCTTCCGCTATCCATACTGTACCAGTTTGTGCGTTCTTAATAATGTTCACCATGGCGACAGCTACGTTCTCGGGCCTAAAATTGTATATTTGTTACACCAATTAAAATATTTCATTAATATAAACAAATCAGTTATAACTTATCCACTAACTTTTGAATCGGTAAATCACCAAGATGAGAATTCATTGCTTCTTCGTATGGTGGGCCCAAACTCTTTCCGTGAATATCAGAAATCAGTGGAGTCTCGGTAACTCCTGGACAGAGAACCAATATTTTTACTTTAGTTCTGTTATAATGAAATATATGGCCAAAAGATTTGCTGAGACCTATTACAGCAAACTTTGTAGCACAGTATATGGGAACGTGGTTGGACTCTTTAACACCAGCAATCGACGATATATTTACAATGACACCTTCATCGCCACTCTTATATTTGGGAATGTAAGTTTCTAAGCCCAGAAGAGTGCCATGTATTACCCCGTTCTAAAAAAAAGGGTGTCGCTAAGTTTGTACACAGGGTTTATAAATGGTTTATATAGTACTTGTGTTTAAGTTATGTATACTTACAACGTTTATAGCAATCTCTTTTTCCCATATGCCATCATTTAAAATGCCAGCATTGTTAATAAGAATATCCAAATTTTTAAAAACTTCGACAGTTTTCTTAAAGGCTCCTAAAAAGATAATGAACCTTATTTTCTGGTGGGAAATAAGCTGCCGTTTCATTAATTTAAGCAAGATAATTAGTTGTACACAAATTTTATATCTATATATAGCAATGAAATTCACGAAAAATTTGGCATATTCGATATTGAAGGAAACTTTAAAAAAGTATAAACTTATTTTACCAAGTACTTCTAATAATTTTTAAAGTACTCAAACACCTAAATTATTTATAAAAATTTTGAAGCAATTGGTAAATAAGTATACGAAATTCTACATTTAAAAATGTCCTCATATGAAAATAAATATGTAGATTTAAAATATATTCTTGATATAATTTCATTACATCATTACATACCTTCGTAACTTTCTCTATTGGTAACGTCCGTTTTAACGTAAATGGCTTTATTGGGTCCAAATTCTTTTCTAATTTCTTCAAGAGCTTTCTCACCAAAGTAGTCGTTGATATCAGCTAACGTAACACCCTAAAATTTTAAAAATATATACACTGTTATTATACATTTTTTATTGAATGCTACTCTGATTCCATTACGTAGCAATTCCTTGGCATATCTTAACCCAATACCAGAAGCACCTCCAGAAATTAAAGCTACTTTGCAATCAATTTTAAAATACATAGCTACAAATAATGTTGCTTCACGCAAGAACTGGGTTAAATAAGTGTGAAAACAAAAAACCAAGTTCAATGATAAAAAATATTTATTTACCTACTGTTTACCTACTTTATAAAGAGGATAATTCAGAGATTAGTGGGTCAACAATATAAGAATCAAATCATTATACTCAAAGTACTTTGTAATAAAAATGTATACTCTGTAAGATTTATTTATTGTTTTATCATATTTTTCGTATGTCAAGGTTACTTATACTGTTTTTTCACAAAGGTGGTACATGATTCTGTAACATTTTACTTCACTTCAGACGCTTATTAAACTGTAACACTACACAGTTTAAAACTTTTTATAATTTCCGTCATTTATTTTTGTTTGTACAGTTGACTAACAGACAAACACACAATTACATTAAATCCATGGTAAATTACCGTCACGCTATACCACGAAACATTGCACTGGTTCTGTTACTTTCTTAAATTAAATTTAATTCTATTTATTCTTCGCTAATTTATACATCCTGTGCCAACAATGAATGGTTCTTTAATAAAGTGATCAGTTAAATAAAAAAAAAGAGATTTTGCTGAATATTTCAGAGTGATCGGTTTTTTCACCGGCAAGGGTATTAATTTAACTAGTCATTGATTGTTATTTTATTTAAAGACCATTTGCTGTTGACAGATAATGTACAAATTAGCCAAAAAAAGAGACAAATAAATGGAGAAATGGAAGATAGTAATAGAAACAGTGCAATATTTCAGGGTGACAGATTTTTTGCCGGTCAATGTACGCTATACATTCCAATATTTTGTACACAGTTCACTTCGGGAACGTGTAACTGAGTTTCTTAAATACTTATTTTTGTTGCAAGAGTGATAGTAATTGAAAGTAAACTTAAATTAGCAGTAAAAATTCTTCTTACATTAACACTACCAACTATGCAAAAATTAATAGTAAAGTTCAGTTCGAGTACAATTTATTGTTCGAGAATTGTCACATTTGGAATAATAAATATTTTAGCATAGTCATATCAGATTTGCTCGGAACCTCAAAATGATATTACAATATCGATACTCTTAATTTAATACTTCCAGGACTGTTTTGTGCTAATTGATTATAAATCCTAAACTATGATTACGTTGATCGGTAATTTATAATCGGCCAATAATTCCGATTCGACTGGAATGGATTTGACTAGACCCAAATTCTCTCAACATTGACTGAACTTGATTCGTTGGATCATTCTCGAAGGACGCCTTTATTTAAAACCATACTTCGATTCTAGATATTCCGCGATGGAGGTTTTTCTGAAGTATCCATCGCGATTTCCGCTTTCAGGCTTTTCTTTAGCGAACGTCGTCCGGCCGCTGTCACCGACGATGAGTCACCCATCATCGCCGTACATACTAGAAAGCCCATAGGTGTCGTACCGGAGCGCCATATGAGTTTATTTCGTAACACTATGGTATATTGTAACTAAATTAACAATGAAATAAATACTTCAACAGTATTATCATTATATTCAAGACCTTTTTAGACCTGATGAATAGACGATGTTTAATTTTCTTTTTGTTGTCTACAATGACTGACTGACATGGTTTTTTACTGTCACATCTGACATCTGTCTTTCAAGCATGCTAGCTTGCGACTTTTCAGGTACTATAGAAAAATCGTGTTTTTTTTAATCGAGAATAGTCAGACTATTAAGCACCAGTTGTTGATTGTCTTGGCAGCATTGACATTCAGCCTAATAATTTGTCTCTTGTGTTGTTACCAATATTAAATGGCAAGTTATATTTGTCAAAATATACAAATTAAAAGTAATAATTGTTTTTTTTTTTTTTAAATACATAGAACAAAGTAGAAAAAACGAATGCTTCTAGTAAGAGCTAAGATGAAAAAAGCTGCCATAAAAATATATGGTAAACTGTACAAATACCAATGTGATCTATCAGAACAATTTGTGTTGACATTTCAAAATATTTTCCGTAAGTTAAACATGCCCGTTTTTAAAATTTTAAAAAGTTTGCATATTGAAATAAATCAAAGTTTGTTATTTTCTTTCTTTATTAAAACTAGTGAAATTTTGAAGAAAAACCTACACTCTTATCTTATATCCTATGCATTAACCGTTCACGGTTGTTTAGTTGGCAGTCTTGTGATAAATTTATTTAAGGTTATAACTGATAACACCGAGCAATACAAACATTGTTACCAGGAGTAAATTACCTAAATTATGGACAGCACTGATAACAAGGCGAATATTTCAAAAAAAAACGTCATATGGCAGGACCGGACGCCAACCTCACAAAAAAATATGTTGGCCTATTGCATGTTTAAAACAGTCGTGAACGGCATTCATGTCCATAATATATCTTTCTCTTTTTCCAGATCATTATATCTGTTACTAATTACTGCCTACAGAATTATAACTTTTTCAGAGCTGCCCCGAAAAATATTTGAGTTTCACAAAAGCAACGAATATTTTACTATTGAACAATTTATGTCCCTCTGTGACTGAAGACCTCGGTTTTAAAGCCTCAAAACATACATCATACAGTGCCAATTGATATGTTTCACTATGAAATCATTTCACTGTCATTAGTTCTAAAGCAATTAGGAGTATTATTTATCAGTTACCTCATGTGTTATAGTAGTCATTTTTACTAAATCGTACTAAATACACATCTTTCAAAGATTAATTTTTAAAGATCATATTGACAATGCCCCGTTTAAGGACAATAAAGCTTCAAGTAACATTCAAATTTTTGAAGTTACACTAAACTAGTGCATGAAAATAGTATATTATTAGCCAAGGTTGCAAAGCCAAGCATTCTAGACCGAGCGCAAATTAGAACCCGAGACGAGCAGCGTCGAGGGCTCTAAAGCGCGAGGTCTAGGAGTGGCTTTACAACCGTGGTTAATATACTATTTTTTTCACTAGTAGAAACCATAAGACAATAAAGTGTAAAAATAAACGTTCACTTTTTTGACGCAACATGATTTTGTTTTGATTTCTAATTAAACTTAATCTAAATCTTCAACACAAAGAAAACCGTTTACACTTGTCGCTGAATTAATCATTTTATCTTCCACCGTCTACCAACTACCATGCGTATACTCAAGTAATGTTAGTAGCACACATTTATTCATTTTTAAAGAAATAATCACATCAAGTATTCTGTACATAACCTCAGTCTTCTTTTTGAACCTTGGTCGCAAAAGTTGAACTTTGTTACCTCTAGATAAGTCGACATTTGCATGCTTCATGGCTGCTAGTGAAAAAAAATTATTTAATGTCTTCCAGCGGAAATTTTGTGTTCTTACATGAAATTTGACTTTACCAAAATGACAGTCCTGTAAGAAACTGATTTAAGGGGGTAACCAGCCAAAGAAAAATCTGGAGGAAAACGTTCTTCATGTTAATTGTTCTAATTGTTTTTTTAGATGGATGAAGCCTTTTTTGGACATTAACGTAAATGACAGAGACTACCATAAAACAATGTCTAGTTAATCTTTTTTTAACTGAGTGAAAATCACCTGATACCAAAACGTAAATAAGCTGCCTAAGAAGAATGTTACTGTAATGAACAATGCTCCATATCGCTGTGTGAGAGCAAAGAGATCGCCCACTAGGTGTAGCAAAAAACACGTCTTACAATTTTGGCTCAGCAAAAAAAAATATTTAGTATAATGATGAAATTGCATAAAAGAGAACAGAAAATGGGTCCATAATCAGGCGAATTTTTGACCATTCGGTGAAAAACTATATATAAAGTATATACCTAGATGAACACTTGTTTGCTAATGGTGAGCAGAGTTTTGCGACTTTCTCACTACTACTACTATCAATATAACCCCCTAGAGTTAAGGTGGGGAGTTTTTATTATAAACCTGGAAGAATCTGACTTTGATTTAGGTTGTTACTTACAATCAGATGTTGAGGAGCCTGATTCTCCAGAATACTCAGATATTTATAACAACAATGATGAAGTCATTTAAATATTTATTAGTACTGATAGTAAATAACCTAATTTTTAACTTTATTGTAATGTATTTGTTCCCTAAAGTCATTTAATAAATTTTCTTTGTTTTTGTCTCGAGTTTCCTTTTCCACCAAAAAGTTGAGACTCCTGAACATGCATACCTTGGAAAGCCTTCCCGGAAGACCACTATTAAGAAGCTTTTTACTAGCCGCCCGAGTTCAGCACCAGTAGGGTTTAACGCCGGAGGACAGCACCTGGATCCCAGGCTTTGTCTGCCGAGGGGGTACTTCGGTCAAGTGGGTACTAGTAAACCTTTACTAAAGCCTCTTATTAACCTTTGAAGTATGGGATACCAAACCGGACCTTTAAAGGACATAATCGGTCCGACGACCAGTCGTAGGACTCTGTGCCACCCCTCCGTAGCTCGGGTTACCGATGGGGCTGGCTTGGTAACTTTCCACTTTCCCCGGGTTGTGGCGGGACAGGAGATAAGTATCCCCCACCCGCACAACCGCCAGATTTTCCCGTGTCTCTTGCCGCCCCAGGGTGACTCACCAGCCCAGCCGATTACCAACGCGGTAGAAGTGCCCGGTACCGAATTTTGCAGCCTGTTTACGAGAAACTGAGCTATAGCTAGTCATTGTAGAAACGGTCAACACCAGTGAGAAGCTGGGAGTTCACATAGAGCAAGGGAAACCACAGTATATGAAAGGCTCATTGACGCAATAGCATTATCTCCTACCGGTTTGCCGGACCCAAATACACTCGACCTGACTCCCAAGCAGTGTACTTGATGAACCATCTATCCCTGTGTTGTGGAGAGATCCATCAGCATAGAACTAAATAGGTACATACTACATCAGTCATCCTCATCATACGAGCCCTAACAACTAAATATTGGGACACCAAAAAATTTTTATAAAAAAATCACCAAACTTTTTAACAAAAATGTAATTTATTTTAGATAATTAAAATTTTAAAATTAATACGTTTTGCAAAACTGTTAATGTTTACAGCACAACAAAAACTGATTTCTAACTCAAACAGTGACAAAACTCTAAAACAACGTAACATTTTGTGACACATAAATATTGGGACACAGCAAATTCAGTAACTGGTCACATCTCCTTTTGCCTTAATAATTGCAGGAATTCTTGCCATCATACTTTCAACTAATTTTCTACAATACACAGGAGTTGTTACCGTATCCTACACTCGCTAAATTTCCCGTTGCAGATTGACAATCGCTTGTGATGGATGATTTCCTAAATATTTTTTTATTTCACGCCATACCGTCTCTACTAGATTAGGATCTGGGCTATTCGATGATCAGGGCAAACATTTATATTATTATTCTTTGTAATAAGTGTTGTAGGTGTGTAACTTGAAGCATCATCCTGTTGAAAAATATAAATATCAACAGGATAGACTGCTTCAGTAGTTGTTAATATTTCTTTACAAAGTCTCTTGATATTTGTTTGAATTTGTAATTTCCCTTCCATGAACGTTGTTAACTGGTCTTTAAATTCCGTTAATAGACATGCACCCCCAAACCATATTAAAATTCCTTTTTTATTTCAATAACTCTTTTTCGATTATTATCTCACCCAGACATCAAATTTGGACTCAGCATTATATATTACTTTTCTCCAATTTTTATTTTGGTCATATTAACCGATTTTTCTTGTGGGCAGTTTTTAATTGTGGTTTTACTTTAGCCTAATAATATAAATAAATAATAAAGTCCATCAAAGATAACTTTATTTAAGATTTACAATTAAAAACCAAGGCCTGATTTGTGTATGCATTCGCGACAATATTGTCTTGAAAAATTTAGTTGGTTATCGCTATTCCAGCAAGTAGTAATTTCTCTTGAAGTAGTCCGTCGTCCACTTTTATAAATTTTCATCAGTTGTCGTTGATTACGCGGCTTCACAATTGGTGACCTACCGGGAATTTTACCTTTTATTCCGATGGTACCTCTGTCTGCGTAATATTTTACAACATTTACCATCGACGACTAAGCTATTTGAAACAAATCTTCACTTTTTCTTAGCGATTTTCCCTTGAGGTACTGAGAAATTATTATTTTCAGAACTTTTACTAAAACTAGCCCGCCGCTAACTATTTTTTTCTAAATAAAACCAACACTACCATGAAATGCTACGATCCCTATAATAATGGCAGCATTTACCACCTACTACGTTTGTATTTCGATAGTATACTTAGCAAATTTTCTCGGGTGTCCCAACATTTAAATGTCAGCAAAAATTGCACATTTTTTAGTTAGGTGACAATTTTTGCGATCTAAGAAAATTTATTAATTTGCAAAATACCTCACTCTCTGCCAAAATAGATGCCAATGCAAAATTTGCATTTAGTCCAAACGAATTGAATGATATCAAAAATATCTACCGGATTTTTTTGAGAAATTGTCTGTGTCCCAATATTTAGTTGTTAGGGCTCGTACTTCGATAGAGATCTAACGGTTTAGGAAAAAAAATTGCAAAATTACAGTTTGTTAACGAAAAACCATTCTCAATCAACCGACAGCTGTTATTGTATATGGCTAAATTTTAAACAAAATCAATAGTTGGTCTTGCAATAGAAATAGCAAAGACAATAAAGGGTTTAACGATTCAATTACGTTCAAAATGTCAAAAGTAATTTCATTGCACTAGAAGATTTTTTTCGATTATGTGGCAGGTACAATCAGGCTCACCTAAATACCGTATGCACAAAGTCACTTTTACGTTGTGTCAAACTCAATAGCATGGATACAAATTCAGAATATCTTCTGTACGATATTCATGTGTACCTGGGGATTTGTAAATGAGAACGGCTATAAATACTTTTTTACTTTTTGTTATTAAAGTGGAGTGATTTACATGTTTTTATTAGAAATTAAATGGTTTTAAGATTTTTGTTTTAACATTTTTTCATAACACCTGAAATTTGAGTTGCTCTTACAAATTAATTTTTTCTGCTACCGATAGCGTAAATGAATCTTATTGCTTCAGTGACACTGACGTAAACGTAAGTGAAGTAACTAGGGCAAGCTCGTTGCTAGCCCCGTAAGTACATAGGTTAAGAAGGGCGTAAGTGTTACGCTGCCAGGACAAAAATGTAATGGAAGTAGTAGAATGTCAAAGAAATGTCAATAATTTCAATATACAGCAATAGCTAAAGTTTCTTTTATAATTATTTATTAATATTAACTGTGACACTACACTCAGTAATATTTATTAAAGGATTATTCTTTGCAGTTATTTCAAAATTAGTAACTGTCACATTTTCATCAATTGCATGAGCCTCCAGCATTTTGTTTTATGATTGAGGTAACAACAGAAGAACTGACACGACGTTAATTTCAGCGTTGTATATTCACACCATACATTGCTAGGAGACTTGAGGGCTTCGGATCTTTCCCTAAAATAACCAAGCATTACGGTTTCATTAACACCTTGAATGTTTCGTGATGTATATGTATGATGTGATATATGGTGATCTGAGCTTCCGGGGTTTCATACCGAGTATCATAATCTCTTACCGAGTATACCAATTTGAAAATGCTTTGTAAGTTTCATTATAACGTAATTTCGATTTTTCAGGTAACAGAGATGCGCAAGCAATATTGGCAGCTTCTTCTATTGCCTTTAAATAACTTGAAACACTCATTTTTCACTTTGAACAACTATTTTTTAGGAAACTTCATGTGTAAACAAATTTTTTACCTTGTTGCTACGGAAATGAATACATTATTCAACGAGTTCCTGATAATTTGTTAAATATTTTTTAGTTACTACAATTATTACTTTTTAGTGTTACTGGTGTCGGTAGCAGAAAAAACGTAATACAATACACGCTGCGTAACTCCTTTCTTAAGTCTCGGAGGTTTGCCGGGCCTCGGCGTTGTCTCGGCCCGTCAAATCCACCTCGACAAAAAAGTTTACTTACGCAGCTTGTAATGTAAATAACTATTTTCAAAACAACAGTTAAGTTTGAATTTGATACTTTGCAAAACACCTGATGTACAGTCGAGGGCTTTAATAATGACCACCTCCCGTGGCCATGGTGCTAGCTATGGACTGCCGAAATTACCCGAGCCCTTAGAGAAAGCTGAATTTTGATAAATGCAGGTCTGTGTTTGCAGTTGTAAACCAACTTTCCTTTCTCAAACCGCTCGGGTACTTTCGGCAGTCCATTGCTAGGACCGGGAGGCGGTCATTATTAATGGCCTCGACTGTATCATAAAAGATTTGTAACCACAATCAAAACACATTTTGATTTACTACCATGCTTTAATGACAATGTATATATTTATTAAAAACTGGCTGAAATTCTTTATAATTGGTCTCATTTAGTTTGATATCCACATTTTGAAACAGAGTCGAAGTGTTATAATAACTCTTCAAGCTGACTGGATTAGGCAGGAAAACCTTTTCAGGCGCTTTCTTCACCTCCTTTTTTCTGTCAGATATATGTTCTGGAAATTTATTGAAGCATCCATCGTGGCATCCACCTTGCTATATATTGTACAGTAATAAAGAATATTTCAGAATTAAATGAAAAAGCATTACCGATTTCCCCGGTCCAGTAGGAAGAATATAACCAGGCGGTCGAGGAGGAATTTCTTTTGTTTTTGGTTTTACGTACGTCGGTCCAGTTTTTATACCTTCTGGTTCAGCAAACGGATTTTTATCGAAACATGGTTGCGGAAAGTGTACAGGTACCATAGGTCTTCCCACTATTTTTCCATATTCTTTATATTTGGGTTTTAGACCGTAACGTTCAGCCCTAGAAAATAAAAATATTAAATTGTTAAAACGATAACAGTGTGTCAACTACTTGTGTTCCGGATAACGACTTAAACATATATCAGCATAACCAGGTCCCCCTAGTTTTCCAGGATTACCCAGTATGTTTTTTCCTGTCGATTTTTGAACAGGTTTTGGCCTCCTTTTATTGCCAAAAGCTTCAATTCGTCCACCAAAAGTTCCATAGTAATCACCTGGACAAGAATGTTGCTTAAACCCAGCAGGAGGTAAAAATGGACGTTGAGATACATTTTTAAATTTTGGTGGTACACTGCAAGGTGAGAAATAAAATTGGTCAGTTAAGTTATATTAGTATCATTGCGATACCTACGGTTTGCGTCCTCTCCCCTTTAAAGCTTCTTTTGAAAAAATTCTTTGAAAAACAGGCTCGAAATAACCATATTGCGTACCGTCCTTCATTTTTCGACCACCGCAGTACATGTTTCTGGGTTCCTCTTGAATAGAATCATATAAATTAGTAAATACACAGAGGTGTCTTACTTTGGGTTTTCTTTTTCGCAAACGTTTTAGCACTTATATAAGCCATTTCGCTAAACAATCCTATTCTTTCAATATCCGAACGTCCGAATTTCTGCCCTAGTGGGGGTGAATTGGATCTCGCTTTTGCCATTATTCTTGTTATCTGTTCTTCAAATAAAGTCAATTTTGACAAAAAAATGTGGCAATAATTTGACAGTAACTGTCGCGTTTATCACTGAGTAATTTTGGATGGAAAGAACAGAATTTCTGTTGTTTCCATGCCAAAATAATAAAAAGAAACGCTACACTGATCTAATTCAAAATTAAAAATTACAAATAATTTTATAACACCATTTTGGTTCTATCGTGCTCTTCTCACAGTGAAACTGTATGGCGCTCTTCAGTTTGCAGGTAAAATAGATATTTTTTAAATTACCTTCTGTCTATTCTACCGGAAACTTTTTAGAATTACATTTGATTTTAAAAGTTGCATCCATTTTTGTCTACAGGTTGTCGTCTGTCTTATATCTTGAAAACAGACAGAGGTATTGAAATTCTGTAAACGTCGTTGTTTTTAATTTGAAGGGGGAACCTTAATTTAGTGCAAGCTAAAATCAATGGCGTTTAAAGAATTTCAATATTTCTACCAGTTCTCAGAACAGGCACGTAACCAAGGGGGCCCTGGGGGGGCACAGGCCACCCCAGCAAAACCCTGTGCCACCCCTGGTGCCCCCTTAACTTAATTTTAAATTTTAAAAATAAAGTAAATTCGAAATTTCAGATCAACAGTAAATTTTAGCTATGAGAAATCTTATGTTCCTATCTTATAATATAACTCTCTGAGTAAAGCATACTGCTGTGAACAGTTTTGTCGATAACTTTTTTAAGCAATTAGCCGATACAATTGATATGCCTTTTACACACTATGCAGATTGGCACCGAGGGTTTAAATGAATTCTCATGGCGTTAGTCAATTTCAACTATTTGCACCCCATTAAGTTTATATACTGGTTATGATTCAAGTAAAATGTTGATTTATATTAATGAAAACTTTTTTTAAAGGCCCCCTTATTTGAAATTAGTGCTCGGGCTGAGCCCCTCCAAAATAAAAGTCTTGTTACGTGCCGGTCTCAGGATGTAAAAACATCTCGTAATCAGCAACGTTGTTTACTAAATTTTTTTTCTCTCACTTCAATTCAAAAAAAGTAAGTTCAAAAATAAGACAAAATTTTCTCTGATAGATCTTCACGATGGCGATATAAAATATAATTTTGCATACACAGCAGTTGTATGGACTCCACTACGTACGAATTCTTTGTAAAATACAATGCTACCTTTGCAGTATTTTACTATCTTAAGAAATTTCAACTTCTAGAAAAACTTTCAAAATAATAACAGTAATAAAATATAACTGACAGCAAAAACATTCCTAATTCATGCTAATTGCATTATTGTTAACCTTATCGGCCAAGTGTAAGGTCAGCATTAAGTGTTCATAATAATGTCACTTATTATCAAAGACATATTTTGCAAGGAAGGATTTCTGAGGAAATAAAAAATTTCATATTCGAAAATATTTATCACTAATCAGATTTTACAAAATTAAGGATCACTTATAATAAAATGTTTTCTACACTATGATACACAACATGTACATAATAAATAAATGATTAAAATACAACCACTATCCCGATAGAACGTCACTTACTGACTAACAGTCTTCAATAAAAATTAATGTTATTGTTTGTCGAAAGCGCTAATTATCGAGTTTATACTTTCATACGTTCCAGTGACACATCCTACACATCCAATAAATAAAATTATCACATTTTTAAAAACTGTCACAGGTTTTAGATCTCCAAAACTGTAACTCGTAACAAGATCCAAAACGGGGGGGAAAAGTAAAGCCAGAGCAGAACTACTAATTGCCCCCACCAATGAAATAAAAAGATTTAGGAATGGAATTGCCTCGGCAAGGACAACTGAAAAATAATATCGTTTTAGACAAAACTTCGACATTTCTAATTATACTCACATGTTAGTAACACTAAAACAGATCTAAAAGTTAATTCAGCGAAAACTGGATACTTGAAAGGACCCAGAAGGCTCTGGAGATTAGGATACATAATCTCTACAGCAATGTAAAACTGTAAGGCGTACGTGAACAAGATCCCTAATGAGATGATTATTTTCACAGACTGAGCCAAGCTATAAAAAAGGAAATTTGAATTATGATTAATTTCGACAATTTTTTTTTCTTACATCTCGGTTTCAGGCAGATTAAGAGTAACGCTACCCTTGATGTCTTCACCATAATGCCAGTATGATAAAGAGCCAATCATGACCAATAACAACATAACTACGCACATCCCAACGTTGAGAACACCTAACGGTTTTTTGAAATCTGCCGGATTTTTCATTTCATTTTGTAATGGCAAAACCTAAAAATATTTCAGTAGCCATTTAATAATTCGCCCCAAGACTATATTTACTACTTACAAGTCCGATTCCTTCAAACGCAAATACCGCCGTTCCAAAGAACAAAGGAAACTGAGACAAACTTGCTACATACTGTCGCTCAGAGATCGGTGGTAAATCCTGAGATGTGTAGTAAACTGTAATAATTAATCCCATTAACATAAAAATGTTGGCAATAGTGGAAAATGGCGCCAGATACTTCAAATTACGTATCAGAGATGTGCAAAGAATTGGCAGTAAAAAAATTGCCATGTGGAGATGGACGTCCATTACATATCCGTAATAATCTAAAACCTAAAAAAAAGCAACGCATTAATAAATTTTTATTTGTTACAAGTGGATATTCCTACCTGTTTGGCGTTTTCAGATATGAAAACAAAGTAGACACAGCAAAAACCTAACTGCGTCACGCACAGGAAAATATTCACGAGCCTTTTCATATACTTTGCTATTCTTTGCATAGCTGGAGGACCCGTGGAGAAGCAAAGTTCTACTGTTTCGGCAAAATCTGGAGGTATGTTTACTTCTTTTTTAGCCTTCATTTTTAAAGCGACCGATAACTAAACAGAAAAAAGATTTTTGTTTTGATTTTGTAAAAAAGAACTGTAGGAAATGTTTGTGTTTTGTTTACATTTATTTATGGATAGTAAAAGTTTATGACACACCTGAAATTCCGTAATTTAATGTAATGACATGCGAAATTAACGCTTATGTCTAAGCGTAGGGTTTTAATTTTTATGACAGTATTACACAGTAAGTCGTAGATAATTTTCTATTAATTTAAATAAATATTAACATACAGATCAAGTACAATAATTTTCTGGAAAAAATAGTGAACCTAATTTAGATAAAAAAATATCTAAAAAGTGGCTAATTATCTCAATCGTTATTAAAGATAACCTTGAATGGAGAATATCGATTAAAAAAAAATTCGTAGCTCTTAAGAATGCTATCTTTTGGGTAGGTGTTCTTGAAAGCAGCATTAATTAGAACTAACAGACAAAAATTGTATTACTCTGCGTTGAATTCTGTTGTATGTTTGTCATTTATACCATATCTACATTAATAAAAAAAAATTGTAGAAAGTAACGGGCGATCAAATAATTTTCAGATTAGAGTTGGCCATGGAAATATTTGTCATGTCTTTGATTAAACTGCAAACGCGATGCATAACTTCATTTGTATTTCAATAATTTAGATTTTTGACATTTGTATTTTAATCAAAGACATGACAAATATCACATGGCCAACTCAAATCTAAAACTTTTTAATCACTCGTTATAATTCGTATGGAATATTTCTGTCTAAATTATATTTTTGTTCTACGTGAATTATAGACACTTTACAACATTCAATGGAATTTGTATAGAATGCACGTATCAAATATAAATAAAATAGTTGTATGCTTTAAATTTAACTAAATAACCTACCATTTCTGAAAAATTCAAGTCAATAAAGAAATAATTTTAAAAATTTGAATTTAAAAATCTCACCTTTAACGCAACAAATTTATTTTTAAATTGATTAATCGTTAATTTTAATAAGTATTTGTAGATTAGCCATGACATTGTTTAAAAGATCTTGTTCTATGATTTCCTCTGTACAATTTTATATGTCCCACTGCAGACGTTTTCATCTTAACTTTTGGGTTTCTCGTCTTTATAACTTTACAATTATACTACAATGCAATTTTCATGTCAAAAAAAGTAGTAGAGTAAACTAAAAATAGCGCCAGCTTCGAATTTGTTACTTAGTGTTGTACCGATGATGCCAACATTGTTGTTAGACATACAGAGCAATCACAAATGATTATAACCTACGTGAACAAAAAATTTAGAAATCGCTGAATAAGTTTCTCAAAAAAATTTTGCTAAAATTTGGTTAATTAATAACTAAATGGCAATCCCAGTTTGCGCAATATTTAAGGTAGCTAATTTATGTGACACTTGCCACAACATACACAAGTATTAAAATGCAATTAATAACCAACCACGAGTTTGTGGAATTACCAGTTAAAAATAAATAAGTCTAGTCTACAACTTTCCGAATCTAATTATTTCTGCAATTTCGAATATGCTTTTAGACTTTTTCCATCACATACAGCTTTTTTCAAAATATATATAATCAGAAAATACTACAAAATAAAATACTTAGATGAAATAAATCATTATCAAATTCGCAATAAATTCACTTTGTAGACATTTTTAGTCAAAAATGTACCGATTTGAATATTTCCAAATTATGAACGCATTACTACAGTCATTAGTGATATATGTATAAAATATTCTTATATCTCCTTGAACTTTAGCTTCCCTTAAACATATAATACTCTCGAATGCTGGATTCCACTGAAAAGTGTTGTACTGATGGGACCCAAAGGCAGTTAAAACTCAAGTCTATACTTCTTTGTCTAGATTTTTGAGTTAATTCTTTAGCGGTATTATAGTCATTCCACAATCTCGTTAATGTGACATTCTTGATGACTTTTTAATTTAACACCCGTTATGTATAGATTTGGATAAAATGTAACTATCATAACAATTATTGTAATCAATTTGTCAAATAGTATTTATTTTATTTATTACTTATTAAAAAAAAATCACAGAAACTCTCTTAGTCAAAATATTTTGTGAAATTATCCTTTCTAAAGCAGGCCAATTCCGTATGCATCTCAGGTGCATTTATCCATAAATAAATATTTAAAAAATTTTGGAAATGACATCATAACTTGTTGATTTGAATTAATATTCCGTTTGATACGCACAACGTAACACTAACCACAATTTTGTCTCAGCATTTCAGATAAATTATTAAAGACAAATATTACTGAACCACAAACAGTGAAATATTTATGGCATCCTTTTCAATGCAGATTTATTTAATAAATTTTAGGTTACATCACTCTGTAATCCTTTAAAAAATATACAAAATTTAAATTTAAACACATTATAGCAGGCAAAATATTATTTTCAAAATAACAGTACTGGCCTTGGTTGTGGGTGGAGAAACAAAAGGAGTCATTTTTGTGAATCATAAAGTAATTAACTACGTACGAAATATCATACATACGTGCTAAATTTTTTGTCATTCTCTGTTATTTAACCTAGGAAGGTAGGTAAGTCATGGTAATCGCATATTTGTGGTTGTTCGTATTAATTCAACTTATTAACGCTAATTAATAGGTATTAGAAGAATATCCTGTCACTATAAGTACGTACTCGAACAAAGTCAAAGTCAAATATTAAATTAATGCTGGACTCGTGATTATAAGAGACCCAAATCTTTGTAAAATTGCGGGTTTGTTATTATTAATCGAACAACTTTTAATATTAAAAGTTTTTCAGACTCTTTAAATCCAATTTGGAAAAAATGATTGTGGGTAAGTATTACCATTAAGCATAGATTGATCGTTTTTTAAACTTAGGTAATCAACTTCCCAAGGATCCTAAGCAGATTGCAAATTCATTCATTCTAATAATTAAATCCTTAATAACGAGTAATTTAACACAGATTTAAGAAACCAGAATTGATAGAATTTATTGGTTTACTAACTTAAGCCATAAGATTTTCATTAGCCTTAGTAATCTACAAATCATTGCCTCCAATTCATATCCGTTATCATGTTGCCCTGGGAAAAACAGCACTCAATTAAAGTAAATCCTCTATGATATTGTCTTTATCACCGTCTGATAACATCTTCATGCGATAATATTCACGTACGCACAAACAATTATACACTTTCGTTACCTGCATGACGTACAAAATTATAAAGTAAGAACAAGTACCCAAGTAAAAAAAAATAATGATCTATCATTTTAACAGGTCACGATTTATTGACGTTCAAACACCCCGTATTACCCGGAAAAGAACGTCACATCGTTTCAAGTATTCCTCATTAATCCCAAGACCTAGACCTACTGAACGGATATCTCTTCATCAGTATTCTCCACACGACGTAATAGCCATAATCGTAATTCCAAGACATAAAAATGCTAAAATACGAATTCGCAAAAACGTGCAAGGAAGTATTTAACGAGATCATTATTTAATTAATAAGACTATTATGTGTGGGTGATGTTTCCATAATTTTGCAAACGCAACGCGTCAAAACTTAAATTGCAACTTCTGGATCGGGTTAATCCAGTTTTATCTGACTTCACGATAACTCAAGATTTCTGCTACTGGTTCTACCATAAGAAGACAAAAAATGGAACTTTCCCTCGACACAATTTAAACGCCAAAACCAATAAAAATAGGTGTGCAGATTATTTCTTATGTGATCAGCGTCTGAGCGTAATTACTTCCATATTGCCTCGCGAAAGGAATGACAAACACTTCTGCCTAATTCCGCTTCTCCACCTTCTTGAATTTTCTTGTGTGTTTCTAATTTTGATTTAGTGGCATTATTCGTACTCGTAGTACATGTTTGTATGGTGTGACTTTACTCATGCGTGTCAGCCACTCAAGCAGCCACAATGTAAGAACTTACTGTAGACATTCCTTTTTTTTTAGGTTTAATTGTAACAAAATTGCTAGCATCCCGTTATTAGTTAGCAAGAACAACGTTAATAACAAAAAAATTACTGCGTTGTGTGGGTGTATAAAACTGTGTAAATGCGTGGTTAAATATAATAAGTTACGCGAAAATTAGTTTGTTGTGACGATTTTCGTGACAACGTACGATTAAAAATGTACACATCTATTTACGACTTTCTCTTCTCGGGTAACAAGTTTTTTGCGACACCTGTCGAAGTATATTAAATCATAATTTGAAACTGCATAGTTCGGACCTTTCTGTAGCTATTGTATGTCCGACACGTCAACACGTGCAAAGATAGTCAAGGATAACTATTAAACCTATCCAACTGAGGACTGTTTCAATTATACCAAGCAAATAATAAATCTTGGCAGCAACACCTTTAATGAGGGATTATGTAACGAGTATTTAGTATTAAATACCAAAAAGTAATTGTTTCGAGGCGATAAATTTTATGGTTATTCAGTTTTACACAATGCGTACCGTTTTTAATGGTGGCTTATTAATACGATATTATGCACTTTTTCACGTTCATGTTCACGAATATGGTTTGAAAATTGGTGGAAATTTTAATAATAGTAACATGCGAACCATGGAGTTAACAATCAAGTATCCAATAATGAAATGGACTGTTTGGCTAGTTTATATTTTTGAAATAATGTTCCACCAATATGTAATCTAATACTGTGACAATATAAAACAAGTTGAAAAATCTTGATGCGTAAAAATAGCAACCACAAAGGGCAAATTAAGGAATTATGTTTTTCCGAAAATCCAGTTGACTGTATGTGACGACATGGGACTCTCAAACATTTTTTTACAGAACTAACTTATTGCATACTTTTCTAAATCTTTTAATTTTGCGAAAATAATGAATCTTTGAACCAAACACAAAATACCAAAATGTACATATACCTACTAAACAAAAAATGTCCAGACGGAACTTTCACATCACATGGTATTATTTACCGTCGTTTTAAAACGATATCAGAACAGATGTCAAGCAGTTAAATAATATTATGTTTTTAAGAATGTCTAATTATTTGTTTAACTCTAGGAATAAATCTAAAAAAATAGTGACAGAATACCTGATAAAACTAGTGTGATCTAAGGGGCGCTGAGTGACAGTTAAGGCACGCGACATGTATCTTATGTACTGTTTACTAATTTTTGGCTATATTTATTCAGCGATAAATAAAAAACTGTTTTCTGAAAAACCCAAACAAATTATAATTTTCCGAGAATTAAATCATAATTTTAAATAAGGTAGAAATAATTTTTAATATATATATATATTTTTTTAATTCTCAACTACGGTTTGTATCTTGTCGTTGGAGCTAATTTTGACCTCATTACACCTAATTACGATATTATTTAAATGATACGTCGTCAAGAGATCCAAATATAAAATTTTGATTATCATAAAAATATCGTTGTGGTTTTAAAAATAATCAGCTTCATGACGAACTTGAAACTAAGTAATGCAACAAAAGAATAAATTGAGGCATTACTGATTTATTCAAACTAAAATCACTTCGGCCTCGTTTTGAACCGCTGCTGGGACCAAAAATTTTAAAAAGGAAAAGTTTAACGAACTTTTGACAACTAATGGTTTATTAACAATAAATACACTGAGACAATTGTATTTTGAATTCAAACTTTCAAATTGACGGTTTTCTGCCAAGACGAAAATTCTGTCAAAAACAAACCTTCAAAAATTCACGGCTGTTTTTGATCGTGTTTTTTATTGCTCCCTCGGTATAAATCTTCACTTATTTATTCAAAAATACATTTGTCAGTATGTGAAATTTATTTTTCTTCCAGTTAACTGTTTTTATCCCATAAAATGAGTCATTCAAAATATTGCATTAATTTATGCTGATCTTGGTAAGTCGGTAAGAAGGTATTTTCCTTCGTCCAAATAGGAAAACTTAAGTACCATAATAAATAAATGTTTGTTTCAACAATGCCAATAATTTTTGAATCTTAATTTTCAGTGTCACTGCAGTTCTGAATTGTCTAGACACTTTTATCTCTCAGTAACATTGTTGTTTTAATAATTCTCATACTTTCAAGGTTTCGCATAGTAAGTTTCTTCTCAATGAAAATTGCGACACTCACCAGTAAATGTTGACAGTGAACACAAATGATTCCTAGTAATAACACAATTCCCGGTCCCACAAGTATTCCGGCATTTCGAATGGCATCTCCCATCGCGAAGATCCCTGATCCTACATTTCCCTTGAAGAGATGCATCAAGGTCTCTCCATATCTTGTAAAAAATGTCTTAATTAAGATAATAGTCTAACAAAGATAGTAATAAGCTGTTATACAACTCTTGAGAGAATTTCCTCGGAATTTTGCTATCAAGGCTAATAAGCGAAAAAAATGAATCTGAATCACGTTTTAATAAAATATAGAGGTAACCAACGGAAAGTCATTACCTCCTCGTACTTACGACGTAGGATGTTCAACGGAAATACCATGACCGTGTCCACCTCCACTCCCCGGAACTTTATCTTTGGGCTCCTTTTCATGCATGGGAATGGAGATGATTGGTTCCTTAGACTGAAAAGTCATAAATACATTTTCATTGCTGCAAAAGAGAAATAGAAACTGAAATTTTGATGAATATTGTCATGCGTCTGTGATAACGATAACATCTCGCAGACCATCATTGTGTCAACGAGTTGTAATCGAAATAATAAAATGCGACAAGGTAAACAGGTGTACCAGGAATTGAACTAATCGGCTCGCCAATTTATCGCCAACAATTACTTATTTTGTGGGACATGTCTGTATAGATAGATCGGCATTCCTTTATTGATGGGCAAAGTATTACGATTAAATTGAATGATTGTAATTTATCCTCGTTTGTAACTGATAATGATAAACAAAAGCTTTCCGCATACTCGACAAAAGTGACGACATAAATTGATTTGTTACATTTTGTCATTGAATTTTACCAAATCTAATTAATTGGAGAATACATTTCCGGAAATTGTAGTAAATCCGTTTTACCTTCTATCTTTTAGGTCGGTTTGATAATTTAACTTCGATCCATTCCATGGTTGTTTGGTGCTGTTTGGAGGCGCACTTGAGCTGTTTTGTAATTCCATACTGAAACAGACAAATATTGTAAGAATTTTTGCTTTGCGCAAACGAAAACGATTCGATAAATTCCACAGGTAATTGTTTTCAAAGAATGCAAACGGTATGTCGTAGGTAATGTGGATTTTCTCATATTTAATGTGCTGTTTGAGACAGTATTTATCAGCGATATGTATTGTAAACTATATATTAACTGGTAAAAACAATTTATAATTGCATACAGGGCGTCCCTGATAATAACAATGCCTTAACGTTTTTGGAAAAACCAAGAACTATTTGAAATCTTTTGCAGAGAAAAAATTATGCTGTTGCAACTAAGTTTAAAGATTAATTTCAAAATCCATCGTTCCTTTGAAACAGATATTAGCAAAAAATTAAACCAAAACATATAATTTCAAACAAAAATTATAGTAAATCATACATACATATATGAAATAATATTCCAAATAGATACGACTTAATTTTGTTTACAATATATTTCGACCAATAACTTTAATTAATTTAATTAAACCCTCATTGGCGCGTTTCTAATTATTGCACATAAAGTTTTGATATTTAATTTATTTTAATCATTAGTGAATTTTTCTCACGATTGTTGCCATATTTTGGAGATTTTTCTCACATAACAGAAAGTTGAAAAAAATTGGCATTTAGATCTAATGACTGCATTACGTCGTTATTTTGGCAGTTTTAAATAAGTTAATGTTCATAATATCATTGAAAGAAAATGAGGTTGTGGGGGAAACTCAATTAACAACAAACCTAGACAACGTAAATAAAACATTTTCCGACCAGGTGGTGATTTTTACTAGATATTTGCATAATTACCTTCGTTTACATTTAAAAATAACTATACTTATAAAGTATGAAAAAGCTGTTACTATATTAAAAAATTGTTCTATTTATTGGCAGTGTCTGTATGGTTTTATTGAAAATACATTCTCCAGATTTTTGTGTTAATGAAAATTCGTAATGTAACCTTAAGTAGGTATAGTACACAGCAATGCTGTAATAACAAATATCCAAATTTTAATTCATTTATTTCTTAAACGAAAGAGAACATGTTTATTCGTTCTGTAGAATATAAAAGTAAAAAAAAAAATATACTGACCACACATTCATATGTATGATAATAGCAACAAAATAAACAGTGAATAAATTTTTTCGTTGGCGTCAGTGTTTGCCAAAGAAGTCGCCAAACTGGTAAAAGAAGTCTAAATATAGTTATTAAAAGCGAAACTGAATATTAATTAAAATGATATATAGTTAGCAAAAATACCTACAAGAAAATTTCGAACAATGCGAAAAGACGGCGAAACGGAAAAACAAAGAATTCGAAATGGAAACTTTTAGGTACTCAAGATAATTACTTAATCGTTCAACTACCTTAATTGATTCCGCGTAAGGAAAATTTTACCAAATAGGTTTACGGGTTATACTCTTGCAAGTAAATAAATATACCCCAGTTTTTTGTTCTAAAATAATTGAAAAAACTAGCTTGATTTTTGGTTATAGTTATTAGTGCGTTGTTTGTTTCGGTTAGCAAATAAAGTTCAACAACTAATAAAACATTTTTTTTTATTTCGACTGGAAGCAGACAACCTAATTATCATTAATATAAAAACAGAATATAAATTATTGACAGGATCAACATCGTCGTACCGCTGACTTCTTATTTACGTTGTATTTAAGACCGTTCACGATAAGAAAGCATGGGCATATACAGACGAAAATTAATATTAAGTAAGATTTAGATAAAGTGGCTGTTTTTAAATTGAAAAGAATAAGACTAAGACATTATGTTTTATTGCCATCACTCGTCATACAGGTTAGAATTGTCTCGGACTTAAAATATATAACATCTATTTAAATGATAAAGATATTACGACTTACGTGCATTTAGAAAAGATTTTGCAAAAACTTGCTGAGGAACGAATAACTCTTGATTGTTTACACTAATAATAAAGTCGAAAAACTCCTACACAACGAGACGATCTTTTACACCTTGCTTTCTTTTTTTGAGGGTGCGGAAAAAGTAGCCGTGAAGGTTCACAGTTCTTATCAAAATTTAAAACTGAATTTTTGTTTGCCACTGAAGCGGATGTTAAAATTTAATAACACAATTGCTTTTATAGTTTATTCCACGTTCAAATTACAGCAAATTAGTAGTATTTAGAGATAACCAAAAATTATCAAACATCGATAATGCAGACAACGATAACGTTTGTACAGTGCGTAACATTTATAATTAAAGCTGTGTAATTGTTAAAAATTAATTCATTGCACGTATTAAATAAAAATAATTAAAAAAAAATAAAAGCGAACTAACTAGAAAATCGTTGTGCGTGAAATTATACTAAATTGATTCTGTTTTTTTTTAGTAGTTACGTACCGAAAAATTGTAATATGCAATTTCATATATTTTGTTTTTGTTTTTACGTCCTTTAAAATGTATGTTAACATATTAATCAGCCTTTAAGTGACAATTTTATGCGAAAGAAAACACAGAACACGTAAATGGAATATTTTTACTGATAATTTTTTCTATGTATGTACACTTTATCTAGCAGATAGGCTAGATTTTGCAAATATGTTGTGTTGTGTATAATAACTTAATAACTCAACAATTAAGTACTTTTTAAACAAACTAATTACACATACAGAAAATATTTTAGATCACAATCCTTCTATCTGGTTATAAAATTTTATCTTTAAATAAATCAAAATTTTGTTGGAAATTTTATTTTCTTATTTTATGCCGAAAAGATTCTAGCTACAAATAACTTAAAAAAAAACAGGAGAAAAATAGGAAAATATTAAAAATGTGTTGTGAATGTTTGAACAAAATAAGATCATGAATTTTTATATTATTAATAATATTACAACAAAAAGACACTACGAGTGCGACTTAAACATGATTTGCTGCGAACCGCGTGGTTGTGTTTATAAACATACCTGTATGTAACGAGTTGTTCAGCAATTTACTGATCTTGCTTGCAATGCACTCACAACTGACAAGAGACATACCTTTGCAAGCTGACTTTAAAGATATAACTAAAGCGTGCTTAAACTATCCCTACTCTTACTCATGATAGAGAGCTATAGTTGCAAACAATAGGTTGTTTATGTTTTCGGATAGCAAAAATTTCCTTTTTATAAATTGAACTAATTGCTAATACAAACTGATAACATATTAGATTTTGCATTACACATTGATGAATGTAATAACATTTAAACGTGTACATATTAAAATTGTTTTACGTGCTAACGGTTACCCATTATTTTTTTTTATGTTTACACTAAGAAAATAGATTGTTTTTAAAAATTATTGTTGATTCTCATTTTATGCTATATGTTTTACTTAAATATTTCATGGTTCACTTCCTCTCTGTAATTTAATTGTGAATCGTTTTTATGTAATGAAGGCCGTAGGCGTTGTTCCATTGTCACACGAAATTCAGGCAATTCTGCCAAACAAACAAAACTATAAACAGCTTTATTATAAACAGATAAACTTTACTTTGCTATTTAGACATACAAATTCAATTATAGTATATGACGAATTTTTAACATACTAATAAAATGTATGCGTACACATCAATGATGAATGACGTACCCACAAATGAAGGAGATGAAACTTTTCTCTCTAGTCAGAACATAAAATTTATATTTTATTAAGTTTTTGATCATTTTTATACTATTGTTTTGTAATTTCTTTATGCGCATGACAAAAAAAAAACATCAGTCATTACATGTAAAAAATGTTTATGCTATGTTATATAACAGTATCATTCAGCTAAAAGTTGGTAAGATGAATTATTTAGCCGTTGCCACCAAAGCACTAAGCATTTTTATTTGAATGTAATATGTTGTCTTGTAAAATAAATATGTGTCGCTGTAGTCTCACACGAATTGTCAGTTAAGCCTTGATTTTTTTTTGTATATTAGTTCAATTAACATTTTTACAATTTTCGGTTTTATTGTGAAGACAAGGTCATAATGTTCCGGATGATTAGTATCTAAATAATACTGATGCGGGAATATAATGTATAATGTATGTATTTACAATGTACAAAGAACAAAAGCAAATCTAAAAAGTATAAATGTTTATTATAGGTTCTGTTAAAACCATAATTATTCATGAACTAATTCAAGCAACTTTTTGTACAAAATCGATTACTACATTCATAGAAATAATTCCGATTTGTAGTAAAACCATAAAAACGTTTTTACAAAGAAATGTAATTTAATAATAACACTAATAACTTTGGTCCTATCAAGACTATATATCACTTACATCAAAACTAAATCTGTAAACACTAATACATCCAGTGTGAAATTCTGCAAAGGGCTTGTCTCATAAATCATAAAAATTTCAGTCAATTTGTTAATGTGGAATATTTACCGTCATTAACAACTGGATAAATTTTAAATAAGGAAATTTAGAAATAACGTCATCAGTTTTTGGAGAGTAGATGAACAGATAAATTTTGTATAACTTTTAAACATTTTTATAATTAGTAAGAATAATTTTAATACAACTGATATTTCAAGGAATTTGTATCTAGTTACAATGACACGTACTTTAGTTAAGAATTGTTTCATCTTTTTTGGACGATGTTCAAGTCCACTTCCCGAATTTTTCGAAAAATGCCCGCCAGCAATTATATGTTGCCATAAATCTTTAAAGACAGTTGTGATCAAAATTTTTCGATTAGCCGACCTTGTGAGACATTTGAGAGGTTGTATTCTTTGGGTGCATAATTAACATTATTCTGCTCCAGCCATTCCCGAATCCTTCTGCCATAATGCCATAAATCAAGATGAATCCAAAATGTTATATCGTCGTTTTAATCATGTGTATTAATAAAATTGATAATTTTCGCGAAACAACTTTGAGGATAACGATATTTGAACTTTGTTATCGAATAAATTACTTTTTTATACTTCATATGATTTATTAGCCGAGGAGTAGCCGAGGCTAATAAACTTCATATTCGGTATAAAATACGAGGAACTTCTATACCTTGATAAATAACTAACTATTATTAATAACAACAAAATACGTTTTGTTTACTGATTTCGCGATATCAAACATACAAAACAAGTAGAAATTTTAGGTACCTATTTTTTTTTTGAAAGGCGTAAACTTTATTTTTTTTTATTATTATTTTAGTTTATTTTTCTAAATAGGTTTAACTAGAATACCTAAACAATATTTTAATAAGAGTATGGCAACACTGATATACCTAAACAGCAATTTTTGTTCCAAAATTATATTATTTTAATAATGGAACGTTTTTATTTCAATTTTCCACCAAATCTCACACTGTGATTTTTGCTGGACCATTTAGTTTGTCCTATTTCTTTACTTGTTTTTTTACTTTTTGACTACAGATGTTTAAACGGAACACGATCATTTTTCTGCAAATTTAGTTTTTACACTACAACACGGGGGAGATTTTATTATCTGATCAGTACCAACTGTTCTTCATGATTTGCAAAATATTACGTGTGCAAAAATTTGTTCCAGTGAACTTGTTATCTGAAAAGTATTGTCAGAAACGTAGCACAGTGAACTATTTTTATACATTCTTAAAGCCACAACCTTTGTGTAAGGTGTAATCGCATTATCAAATTTTGACAATTTTTTTCAGTTTTCATACTTTCGATTACATAACCGGTGCAACTAAAAAGAGCATTCTATTCTCTTAAAGAAATTTCGTTTCTTTTCAAATTCCAATTATCTTAGATAGAATCAAACATTCCTTCTCCTTTATAACGTTAGCGTTTTTTTATTACTTCTAAAACAAAAAAAAATCATTTAAATATGTTCCTGGTTCAACGGTTTCATTTACGTCATATTTAAACTGACTTGCTGACAGAATGGGATGTCTGGACCTAATTTGTGCGAATATATTCTCCAAACAATCTTGAGAAAAGCGTGAGGTTAATAAATGCAAGTAAGTATTTTTGTTTCGTTTAAAAACTCGTCTTGCAGTTTCAAAATTGATGACGAATTGCCGTTTTGAATTTACCTCTCGTAACTGGATTAACCGAAGGATAAAATTCATGGTTTTAAACGGTGGGGGGTTGCGAATCTTTAACTTTAAAATTGTAAAATTCTACAAGGTCTCAAAAATAGTGGCATACTGCATTATTTCATTTACAATTGTTAAGTTAGTGTAGGCTGCAGAATTATCAGTTGTTAATTTAATGTATTGTCCTGTAATTGGAACATTGTTCTGTTGAGCAATTAAATTTATTTATTTATATATACGTATATACAGGATGATTTCAAACTGTCTGCAATAAAAAAAATGGGGAATAGCTCACAATAGGATTTATTACGCTCTGTAAAGTTCACGTCCGTAAGTGGTAGCAATGTCTATTTGAAATTAAATATAAACCGAACGAATGCTGGAAGCTGATGAACAAATTTTGGAACGCGTCGAAGAAGAGCCCGACATTAGCACTAGCCAACTTACAGCTGAAGTTGAAGTTTCACAGTTTGTAGTGCATCGTACATTAAAAGGACAAGCCCTACATCCATATCACGTTAAAAAAAGTTTTTAAACAATGTGTTGAAAGGGCGGCTAGTTGTGGAAATGCCTGTAGGTGAACGAGTTCACATGTGGTATTTGCATGATGGAGCATTGTCACATTTTGCTAGACCAGTAACTAAATGGTTAAATAACTATTTTCCTAACCAGTGAGTCGATAGATATAGCCCAGTAACTTGGCCTCCATGTTCGCCCGATCTCGATCCGTGTGATTTTTGTCTGAGGGGTTGGATGAAACAGTTAGTTTATGGAAATCACCAGGGTCCAGAAACTAGCGAAAAGCTTCAACGAGTGGAAATGGCAGCCGGTACAGTTCGTGGAACTCCAGGAGTTTTTTTTGACTTTGAATTTCTTTTTTCTATATTTCCACATTACTTCGATACGTGATGCCGTGGTTAAAAGTATTGGATATATTTCGAAATCATCCTGTATTTATGGATACTGATCGAATTGCGGTTTGTTCCCCAATTGTGGGGTTTCAGGGGGTTCTAGCATTGTTCTTAAAGCAACTGAATAAATGCGAAGAAGAATACAAACAAATTTTAAGCGCTGTAAATTTAAATCTTAAAGAAAAGAAGACTTAAAGAATAAACTGAAAAAGATGTGACAGATGTTCATAAAATCTAAAATTGTCTATTTCAAAAATAATGAAGTTTTTAGATACTTATAATTTTGTGAAGTGTGTCAGCTGCCAGTTTGATAGTGTATATACACCAGTATCATAATTTTAGCTTATAAAATGCTGTATGTATCTTATATGTGATACATTACATTCTGTTGCCTCAAATAATTATGGTGTCTTTACTGAACGATTTCAGAAAACATATTCTTAAATGCTCTTTTTCGCAATAATAACATCTACCATCACTGCAATTTATTAATACGTATGTATATGATCAACGGTTTGTTATTCATACATAACAGGATCCAAAACAGACAAAGTGGATTTACTGACAGTAAATATGTATATATGAAAATGGATGTGGTATGTTTATGTTGTTTACAAAGTTGTGGATTCAGAATTTTGGGTATTAAATAACAGCCATGTCCATCACACGATTAAAGAGAGACAACTTATTTGGGGCCAAAATTGAAAATAATTTGATAATTTCTCCCAAAAATTCAAATAGTTCTTTATAAACAATCGTATTGAATTAGCTTAAAGCCAGTATTAGAGATCTAGAACTAATTAATTTGAACCATTCTACATCATGTCAATAAAAACAGCTGCCGTTACTAAAAAATTGGTCTTCTCTTTCCTCTGGATCATATCTTATACCTTGATTGATAACATTTAATTAGGTAATTCGAAACTTTCATTTTGTTAAAATCTCCCCAGTGAAGATTGCTATTTAAGTTAGGTGCAAATTTCATATCAAAATTGTCTTCTTCGCCACGAAATTTTTTATGTGTTCGACATCCAGGTAGAAGTTGACTCGTCCGCCCCTAATACATGTTGTATAAAGTATGATTTCTGCCAAGCAGTCACTGACAGAAATCTGGATTTGTGTGATCTCGTTTACTATAGTTGGATTCATTGCAACTATGTGGAAAATGCCTCTAATTCTTGTCTGAGGAGATTCCTGCATGTAATACATAACTTACTTCTCAATTTCCACCGTTCTTGTGTTCATTGGCCTACCTCGAGTTTTAAACCGATTTTTTGGTTTAAGGCATCCCTTTTCCCATTAAACATCTGGTCTAAACTCTGAATGACGGGATGTCTACGACTTGGGTAAGTTTCAAGGTATTCAATTGCCGCCCTTCGGAAATTGTCATTACGTCTACTCTGTACCAAAAACATGTCGCAATATTCAACAAACGAAAACATTTTTTAAAGGTTACACAATGGGATAGAAATGTAGACGTTTAAAAGTTTTGTTGTCAAATTCAACCTAAATAGTAAAAGTCTGATAGGTTAAGTGTAACAAGGATATCTTAATAAGTGCTTATGAAACCAATTGTTGAGTAAAGAAATGTTCAAATTATGAAGTACATTTTAAAAGTATCTACTCATACTAATATATATTTGAACTAATTTTTTATGAATTTGATGATCAGTTACGTGAGAGAAACGAGCAGGTAAAAAACGAACGTTTAAGCTTTTACAGTTTCGAAATATGGGTAAAAGATTTCTTTTTTTATATTTTTCCCGTTTTCACCATCTGTACTGTTTTCATACATCTGTATGAGGATAATTTTTTGTAGAGATGGTGTGCAAATTTCCGAACATCTGTATATGCATTGTAAATGGAATGTTTATTTCAGTATTTCACATAGAAAAAATTGTAAGTGAATGGGTATTTTTAAAAAGTATTGCACAAAGTTCCTGGCGTATTTCTCAACCAGCAGTACCCTGCTGATAAACATAAATGCTTAAATATGTATTTGTGCTGCAAATTGTAAAGTAAGAGCAATTTTTCAATAAAAGTTGTTGGCACCCACAGCATTTAAAGCACAGCATGCCCTACTTTTTACAATTTTTGTATACGGTCAGAAGAAAAATCAAGTTAAAAAATATTTTTGTATACTTCATTTGGCCTTTTAGTACTTTTCTAAAATATTGAATGTATTGTTGCTTTTTAATTTGTTAAAGTTTTTTAAAGAAACGTTAGCAATGAATGAGGAGTTAGCATTAAAATTCTATTAACAATTAAGTATATATATATTTTTTATTTACATGCACTTGTTTCAAATCTATTATCTAGCTGTGAAGCAGAATCAATATTTTTCTTCTATCCAATATATTGCTTATATGGAATTAAATATAAACAGACATAAACAACGTTAAATTCCTGGCAGGTGCCTATACTTAATTTGTTTAACCAAATACGTCAACGCCGGCTAGTAAATATTTTTAAAGATAAAAATATCTAATTTTAGATGTTATGCAAAACTAAAGAATCTTGGGAAGGAAATCAGGTACAGAACTTCGACAAAAAGATTAAATATATTATATATCAGCATTTTAGAGCTTTCCAGTTGCAGAGAATTATCAAGGACTAAAAGTGTACAATATGTACAACAAATAATTATCAAATCAAGTTAGGTCAGGTCAGGTCAATGGACTTGTTAAATATCTAAAAGCTTATATTCAAAATAACTTGAGCTTTCGGATTTCCGTGTTACATGAGATCTATCAACGGCGAAAAATATATTTCCTGTAATATAAATAAGGTTTGTTTATTTAATAAAAAAATGATGTGAAAAACTGCACTTATTTTGATACAAAAAAATAAGTAAAAGTGGCAATAATTATTAAATTTTTTGGGAAGTGACTACCAACTTTTGTTCATTGAATGTGTTGGAACGTTTGAAGGGATGAGTAATAGGCTTGTTGTCCCTTCGATGGTTTATTACGTTCTATCTTAAAATTACAAGTGAGACCTGAGCAGGGTGGGGGTGACAAACCCACCACTGGTCTATCGAATGAACATACCGCCCCCCTTGAAGGATAGGCTTCAAAATTTGAGACATAAATAAATAAAAATTACAAATATCAGAAATGTTAAAGGTCCTTCACTTATTAGTCTGCGTCTGCTGGAAGTAAGCACACCTTTTTTATGGTTCGTTTGTAAACCCCAGTCGATGTTTTCACTGTAACCACCCTCACTACACCATCTAGCCCCGGATGAAGTTGGAGCACTCGTCCCAGTTTCCATTTCAATGGTGGCAAATTGTCCTCGATGATTACCACCAAGGAACCGACAGCGACTTGGGATGTGGAGGATTGTTGACCTTTAGGGCGCCTTTGTAGTTCGGACAGATACTCCTGGGTCCACCTCTTCCAAAACTGTTGGTGGAGCTGCTGCACCCGCTGCCATCGTGAGAGACGATTGATGGGTAGTGGTGTAACGTCTTCTTCTGCGGTGTTCGTCAACGGAGCCCCTATAAGCAAGTGTCCTGGTGTAAGAGCGTTCAGGTCATTAGGGTCAGGAGATAGAGGGGTGAGGGGTCGTGAATTTAAACAGGCCTCAATGCAAACTAAAAAGGTATAAAATTCTTCGTAGGTTAGTGAGGCATCCCCTACTACTCGAAACAAATGATGTTTTACACTACGCACGGCTCTCTCCCAGAGGCCCCCAAAATGTGGTGATCTGGCTGGTATAAAGTGAAAACTTGTTCCTTTTTCGGAAAAATGGTTCGCTAATTTGTTCTCAAACTGTCTGGAGTTAAACAAGGCTCGTTCGGCTCCGACAAAATTTGTGCCATTATCACAAAATAACTCTCGCACATTTCCCCTACGCGATGTGAATCGCTTCATCGCCGCTAAAAAACTATCGGTAGTCAGATCACCTACTAACTCCAGGTGGACAGCCTTAGTCGCAAAACAAACAAATAGCGCAATGTACGCCTTCACACGTCTTTGTGTTCTGGTACGCCCATCCTTTATTAAAAATGGGCCTGCATAATCGACCCCTGATACGTAAAAGGGCCGTGACGGCTCGACTCTTTGTTTTGGTAAATCCCCCATTTTGTAAAAAGTTATTTTAGGGTGAGCTCTGTTGCATTTAAAACAAGAATGTATTATTTTACGTACTGAATTTCGACCACCAACCGGCCAAAACCTCTGCCTAATTGCTGCCAATGTTGCTTGACTGCCAGCATGCAATTGTTGCTCGTGAAAATATTTTATTATTAACTTTGTCACATTGTGGGATTCCGGTAACAAAATGTCATTTAAACTAAGACCATTTGATGTCGGTGCCGACGCATCAAAAACAACTCTAATTTTCGGGCCACTAATTGTGTTTTTAAAAACGGCATGGTGTGGAAGGTAGTAAATATTGTCTCCTTCAAGATGTTTTATTGCTGCCGGTTCCATGTGGCCAAGATTCAGGTACTCGTTCATGAAACCGACATAAGCCTCCTTTAGTGAGGGATTTTTGCCCAACTTCCGTTCCAGACCCAAATATCTGTTTAATGCCATGTCGTAGGAATTACCGAGTTGGGTATTTTCCATAAAGGGAAATTTTACAATGAACTGACCGTGAGAACTTCTCGCGTAGTTTTCGCCGAAATGAGTTTCGCATCGTAAATGATCTCCGGACAAAGTCGTACCGCCTTCAATTTCTTCGTCTAGCCATAAACTCTCTAAACACAATTCTAAGTCCCCTTCCTTTAATTTGCTCGATAATAAATTACACGCATTATTATTGACGGATGTTACAGATATCATAAAATTTCCCCCTACTACAAAGCCCAATTTTGTGTTTTGCCAAAATGGTTGATTAACTTCTAACTGAAATGCGGCACCGATTAACAAATCCCAATACAATCCCGCTCCTATTAACAAATCAATATCCTTAGGAGAATTAAAATCCTGATCAGAAGGTGTTACATTTGTGGGCACTTTAATTAATTGTTTAGGAAATGAAAAAGATGGAGTCGGCTCTGTGATTTTCGGCACGATTAGACAATTTATGTTAGAGGCGAAATCTGATGCAAGGGATTTTATTGTCACCTTGACACCCTCGTTTATGGAGATAGCCCTTGAATTAATACCTGTTAATGATGTAGCTACCTTTGTTGTAAACAAGCCAAGTTTTTTACACATTTTCGATGTTAAAATATTTGCCGGTGATCCTTGATCAAGTAGGCCTCTGCATTTGTGAAAATTACCGTGTCTGTCCGCGATTAGCACTGTTACAGTGCTTAATAGGACTTGACTGGGCCCTACAGTGTACAAAGATGTTTGAGTTGGATTAAATTCATTAATATGCAACAAAGTGTGATGTTTTTCACGACAGATTTTGCATAAACTCTTTGATTTACACTGTTCGGCCTTATGATTGGTGCGCAAACAATTTTCACACATTTGTAATTTTGATATTTCGTTAAGTCTTTCAACTACAGTCCGCTTCAAAAAATCGTCACACTGATAAATACTGTGGCCTTTTTTACAAAAACTACAAGTGGGCTTGTACACTAGGTGATTAGAGAATGATCTGTTATCGCCATACTTATTATTATTACTATTGTTGTTATTCTTGAATGTATTTGTTGGTTTTGAGTTATTTGAAATTTGCGGTTTGATGGTGGTTAATGCTTCAAGAATTTGATATCGTTTTTCTAAAAATTCGTTAAAATCCACGTATTTTGGAACCTCCTTGTTTAGAACTGTTTGCCATTCCCGTTTGGTGGCATAGTCTAATTTTTCAGTTATAATAGGTATCAAAAGGGCGTCCCACTGGTCCACCGGTAATTCTAAAACCTTGAGCGCTGCAATGTTATTGTTTACCGCATCTAAAAGTTGGCGCAATTCTACATGAGATGATTTCATTAACGGTGTAATATTTAAGATATTTAAAACGTGCTCGTTTACGATTAGCCGCTTGTTTTCGAAGCGTTTAATGAGTAGTTCTAGTGCAGTTACATAATTATCATTGGAAATTGTGAGTAATTCAATAGCTCTGAACGCTTCATCTTTAAGACAACCGCGCAAATAATGAAATTTGCGAATGTCCGAAATAGTTTTATCGTCATGCACTAATGATTTAAACGAATCATAGAAGTTATACCATTCGCTAAGTTTTCCTGAAAAGACTGGTAAAGGCAACGGTTTTAAATTTGTCACGTTTTCATTAGAATCGGATGCAGATTTATTAATATTTATTACTGTAGTTGACCCTCCAGGGCCCGTACACGTATCAGTTTTCAACAAAAACGTCTTAATTTTCGCCACTACCTCATAATACTGATTTTCTACCCCGGTGCGCTCTTTATCGTTTCCCGCGTCCCAGACTGCCTCATCAAAATCATCTCTATCCGATAATTCCTTAAACTGAAGCGATTCAATATCGCTTTGAATTGCATTGTATTTTTTAAATAATTCCGACAGGTCTGAAAGTCTAGTCTCTAAAGTTACAACATTACTTCCTTCTTTAAAGGCATTTACCGCAGTTTGATGTCGAGTAATGCTATATTTAATGACCTTTCGCTGTGTTTTTAACTCATCCAAAGCCATTTTGTAAAAATAATAAATACAAAAAATATAAACCTAGTATGCAACAAAATCGAATATTTAACAAAAATTGAGGCTTGCTTAAACTGCGCTTTAAGGTAATTAAAAAAAGGAAGGATCTGACCTGAACGTCTCGGACACGGTGTGGACGCTGAGATGGCTCGGGGCTCGGGATCGGCAGCTGCTTTTCTTCCCGACGAACTCCGGACGTGGAAATCGGATGGATTCTTTTTGCGTCACCGTTGCGTGGATTTCTTCCTGACGAATTCCGGGAGTGAGAGTCGATTGGATTTCTTCTTGGGAAATTCCGGGAGTGAGTCGACTGGATTTCTTCCCGACGCACTCCGTACACGTGAATCGGGTGGATGTTTTCTTGGATCGTCTGGATCGCTTACACCTTCACTTTTACACACACACTACGAATGTGTCGACGCCGTGAAGATGTGATTTGAATAAAAACGCCTAGATCATTTGATCGGGTCTTATAAGAACGCCTGGATCATTTGATCGGGTTTTATTTGTTTTTGCTGATTCAGATGGATGGTTCCATCAGGCTCGATTGGACCAAAAATGTTGGAACGTTTGAAGGGATGAGTAATAGGCTTGTTGTCCCTTCGATGGTTTATTACGTTCTATCTTAAAATTACAAGTGAGACCTGAGCAGGGTGGGGGTGACAAACCCACCACTGGTCTATCGAATGAACAGAATGATTTTTTTTTTCTGACTGTCTGATAGAATTTCTTCTTTTTTACTTCCCAAGCGTAAGCGAAGGAAGTATTGTAATCGAATCCATCGGACGAATACCACTTTTATGTTTTCTCGACGTTTCCTTACCCCTACAGTACGAAAAAAGTAGTCTCTCGTTGCCGTCTGTCTATCTGTCTGTCTGTCTGTCTGTCTGTCTGTCTTTATCCATTTTTATTAGACACGTAATCTCCGAAACTGCTGGACCGATTGTTGTCAAATTTTGTATGTATATTGATATTAGACATATCAAGTAGATGATTAAATGCTAAACAAAATTTGGCTAATCATCCCCACCAACAATTTAATGACGTGATTTGCATTGGTATAACGCTGTGACTACTTTTCTTTCGTGCTATGACTAGAATTATCGATGTTGATCACGTCACAACAAATTTTTTATTGATCAAATTAAGAACGAGTCACCCCATTTTCTCGAAAATATAAACAATACGCACGTCTTTATATAATAATTCAAATGAACTAGACTTCTACGTGACATTCTTTCGATGTATAAACATGAATAAACAATTGTGCTTCAGATTGCTATTACTTCCTGCTGACGGACAAGAGTGTTATTTACTCGTATGCCTCTGATTTTTATTTTACAGCTGTTATAACAAAACGAAAATCGTAAAACCAAATTTTATATATTTTTTAAAAAGCTGAAGTTTTTGAAATTAAAAACCTCATTTTTTAGATTTGTTCATACAGGGTCACTCAAAAAAATTAATGAATCAGTCAATTTATTTTATTAAATAAATCAAGAATTGCAAAACTGAATACTTTGAAATCTTGCAGACATTTTAAAGTTATTGTAAGCGTGGTAAATTTTATTAATCAAACTATATCTGCTTATTTCCCCCAAAAAAAATTACTGATGTTATGTCACAATTTTGCCGAATAAATTCTACCCAAAATGTGCACAATATGATAAGTTTTTACTTTTGATTTATCACTGCATTCATATTTTTTAGATTTGCTTAAAGAGATGGCTCAAAAAAATTAATGAATGAGTCAATTTATATTATTGATTACATCAAGAACGGCTGAGTTTATTTTCCGAGAAAATTTTGGGATCCAAGTTGATATACATGTTCTTACAAAAATGTTGATGCGATGAGCACAAAATTGTCCAAAGAAAAACTCAACTCGAAAATACAGGATATGTTACTTCAGGTGCGAGGGAAGTTCAGTCGAAACAACTTTCGACCAATTTTTTTATAAACGTATTTGACATTTATAAGTGTATTTACACATTTTTGTTTTGTAATGAAACCAAAAAAAAAACAAAAAAGAAAATATGAAAATCGGATACTTATACAATTATACATATTATAATTTCAAAATGTAATATAATAATATATGTGGTCTAAATCAATCAAATATTGAAACAGACCTCCCTAAGTTTATAATTGCTGTTAAAAGAATATTATATCGATTTAAAGGACGATTTTTTCAAAATACAGTCTTTTTTAATCAGGTCACAAAAAACACGATTTAGGATTAGAATATTTTGTAAACTACTAGACATTCTGACTACCAATTTCGATCCATAATTCTTTTTGTGATTTTATTTAAAAGAAACTATGTATTTTGTACTTCCAACAGACGTGTAGAATTTGAAAATCTGAATTGGAAGAAGATAGAACGTTTGATCAAGAGGTTATAAATAAGCGGCAATTGTGTTTACAAACTAATGAAAGTATTTTACATATGAATTATGAATTCAAATTTTAATTACATGTTTGAAATTAAAAAAAAAAACAAACAACTATCATAACTAAGCACTCGTATGCATATCTGAAAATATCAGCTTAATTATACACAGCGAACGTATTTTTCAAACCAAAGTTACACTATTCTGTACGAAAAAGATGACACTCACGTCCGGAAAAATCTGATAGTTTATTTTTTAGGTTGGTAACGTCAGAAATAAATGGATGCCAATCAAAGATCGAATGTTCTAACGCATTGTGCTGCGTAAGTTCCCTATAACCAAATGATAATTCCATTGTTTCGGAAAAAATGTTTTTAATAGTTATATCTTATCGTAGATCAATTAAATGTACTTGATTATTTTATTTTATGTAACAATTCGATAGTTGAACAATCAACGTCTGCACTTTGCTACACTTGTTGATATAAAATTAATAAATATAGTATACTACATCTTTCAATTTTGATTTTCAGTGAATAGTGGTGTCACAGAATAGTTCATATTATCACTAGAGTTCACAATTATAATAATACATCGGATTACTACAATAAAATTTTACTGAGACAGGCTTCACAAATTCGTACACATGCTTGAAATGAAAGAGAGTTTAACAAACTGCACACGGTTATAAACGTTAAAGAAAAATAATATTTTCGTCAACATCATAATAAGCATTGGATTACACATAAGCTTATTGGTTAGGAGTACATACAACAATAAGATTTTTTTAGTAAGCGTGTTTCTTTCAAATTCGCTATTTCGTCATGAAGTTTTACTGGAAAATTTGTAAATGTCACCTGTACTTTATTTAAATAAAAATACAAATATTTTTATCGTGTTTATTATAAAGACAACAACACCTGCCAATAATACTGTAAATTATTTATGAAGGTTGGAACGTTGTTGCCTCTGTAGCTACTCTTAACTACTTAGGTTTTAAAAAGTCTATATGATAAAAAATTAAATTTAATTTTAAAATTTGAGAAAAAAAATGTATATATTTTATATTTACATTGCTTCTTTTGGTATTTCACGAAATTGCACTACTTTCAAGAATATTTCCCAGTAAATTCATTAAAAAAATTATCAAGAGATACTGTAATCAGCGCACGTAGGGTACGGCAGATATAGAGTTACTGTGTGCCCAAACAATCGGCTAAACTTGTGTTTATCAATTATATAATAGTTTCCTATTATCTGAAATTTTGTAACTCATATGATAGTATTCGTAACTATGAAGTTGTTCATAAAGTTTAAAATTTTATTCTAAAAATTTCAAAATAAGGATGTGTAGTTCAAGCCATTAAAATCGTCTATTATTCCTTTCTTTTTGTCGTTTTGTTTCTTTATACAGTGATGTTAAAGTTTGTTCACCCTCCCCGCTCTCCCGCACAATTATGGAGTTAGTAAACATTATTGAATGAAATTTCACTTAGCTACGTCACATTATTCAATTAAGAAAATACCGAGTAATACCTCCTTTGAAGAATAATATTCATTATAATAACAATTCTCTGTTGAATCACATCCAGCATAATAGGTATAGTAAACAATTTGTATAGTCCAGAATGTATTTTTATATGTAAGCGAATCAGTTATGGTTAAAATTCGAAAAGCAGTTGTTTAAAAGCTATATGGGCCTTGAACAGTCTAATCACTTTGATTAAAACAAAGTAAACTAATAAGTCTAAGTAGTGTAGATCAGTTGTAAGTTGTGGATAAACGATCATTAGTCACTTGAAGCTGGTGAGGGTTGAGCAAAATTATAGAAAAGATCACATACCGTTCAGTGGTCTGTCTCCTGATAATAATAGTGATAATAATAATACATATAATTTTAAATATGACTTATATAAGAGAGTAAATAATATACATTAAGAATTTCGTCCTAATAGTTCTCAAAATTCTACTTATATTTAAAAAAAATTGTCACTAATACATAATTTCCCTCGCTTCTGCAGCATCACCATGCATGTTACGGAGCTTCCTGTAGTATTTTTCATCCACAAAATTAGATTTTATCATTTTTCGAACAACGTATATTTTTTTGTACTTCAGGAGTGAGGGAAATTCTGTCCAAATAACTTTAAACTAACTTTTTAATAAAGATTTATTTAATAAATGGTTAAGGATAACCTCATCAGCTTGCTGTAGCGTATAAATTGGTATATTTTAATCGAAGAATCACCAAATCAAAGCCCGGACTCAATCAACAGTTGACAGAAATTAATTAATATTAAGAATGGGAGTGAAATTTACTAAACAAAATTTTCAAATAGCTTGATCGGTTTTTAAAAGAAGTGAATACGCAAAGTATCTTCACGATACTCTCTGACTAATCGCTAGTCAGTTTTAAAAATTATTTCCTCAAAATATTTCAAGCGACGACAGATAATAAAGAGAGACAAAATTAAAAATGTACATTTTCGTATTCTACCAGAGATAAAATACCACAAATTTGAACATTAAAACACCATATAATATTAGTTTTGGTCAAAGAAGTAAAAGTGGTCATGAATCTATGAAAATTCATCATTCCGACATTTTTAATGTCTACAGTTTTGCTAAAACGAATTTTAGTTACCTTGTTTTGTAACATCAAGCAGTTATAAAAAATCTCTATCAAGCCATGAAATTTATTTTTAAAATAATGATGTTGGTATTGCATTTATTTGACAGTTATTTGACCGTAACTGTCAAACCGACCAAGGAATGCGTTGGTCTTGCCAACATCATTATTGTAAAAAAAAAATGTGGGGTACTACTTTGTGTTATGGTATGAAGGCAGACTTCCCAAACTATCTAAGTTTTTGTTTCTACCACAGTGGATGCAGACTCACTTTTTACTTTCCGATCTTAAGCTAAGGAGGTAATGTAATAGGATCCATGTGGAGAAAGGCTACTCTCATGTTTTCTCGATGTTTCATAACCCCTAGAGTGCGAATGCAGGTCTCCCGTTTCCATCTGTCTGTCGTCCTGTCTGTGTCGACATTTATTAAACAGATAGTCTCCGAAAGAACTGGACCGATTATTGTTTATGTATTTAGGAATATCATATCTAATCATTCTCATTAACAATGAGATGACGTCCCTTAAAATGTTTATCATGTATATGATTTTAATTTTATAACATAACTTATTCCTGTACTCGTGGTTTATGAATCCATTTCGAGGTTTCCCCGAGAGTTCCAAATTTTCACAAAAAAATGAAATTGTACTTTTTGACATGCAAACTTAAGTCATTCCCTAGAAAGTTGACATTAAGTTTATAATTGCTTGGGTTGCAGCAGTGGCCTCAATCATAAAAAATCATATTTACTAAAAGAGTAAATTTGATTCGAAAAATTTATCCAGACATGTGCACGGTATTTGTTGTGCTTCAATGAATGAAGAAACTCTATATAAAAACATTTACTTCTAGAATTAAACAGAAAGAGTACTCTTCTATTATCACAAGATTTTTTTAGACTACGGTAATTTCGCGCATGATTTATTGTTTGAAGAACGAGTTCAATAACTTTATTTGAATTTGGGGCGCTAATAAATATTCAAATAAAATTTATATTTGAAAAGTAATTGAGGATGAATATTTTAAAGTACAGTGCAATGAAATAAAAAAATATTTGAACTACTTTTATTCATGTTAAAATGTAACTATGTATTTCTAATAATGATTATATATCTATGTAATTAATTAATAAAAAAGAGAAAATAAAAATAAAAAATGTAAAATTTACAAAAAAATGTATGCGCAAATTAACGCAAATTTTGTTCTTAAATAAAAACCCACCTACTATTTTTCACAAGCTTGTAATAATTTCTTTAGTAACAGTTAATGCAGTTCTGTGACCGATAACATTAGTATATTTCCTAGTTCTATTTATACTAACATATTTTTATTCCCCCTTAATGTATAACTATTAATACTGTTATCTACATTGTTGATACATATAATACAATAATACTGCTTAATTGCAAGAACTGTAAACCTGTATTAACCTATTTCCTATTTTTGTTTTCAAAAACAATAAAAAATACATTATACTCAAGTGAAATAGGAAGGTAAAACTAAAAGATAAGGAAAATGTTCTTATTAACTACTTCAATGAAACTGGGTCAAAAAGATTGGAAAAATTTTTGTGAGTACTACAAAAATTCACAAATTATTCATGAAAAATTAACGTCTCTTAAAAGAAAATTCCACGATATATCCTCGTGTATCCTCTGACAAGTAGCTAATCCTTGTCAGGACAATATCTAACAGAAAAATCTATAAATAACCCTAACGTTTTACTATAAAATGTACCGGTAAATTGGCCTTCAGGATAAGTGAAATTATAAGAACGTCACGCTTTTGTCAATAACATTTTGCAACGAAACAAATATTTAACGTTTTTTATATTTTCACCAACTGTGACGTAACCAGTTCTGACGTCTACCTTCTTTAAAGGAAAAGTGTTAAACTAACCCTAAAGACGTAAGAATTTATGTTTAAAGCTAAATCTTATTTAAATAGAGTTTCCTAAAGTACCATCTACCGACTACATACTAACTAAATCAACAGAAATACGAATATTATAAATACATTTTTTCTACCGCCACTCTATAAAATAGGTCCATTTCAGTTATTCGTGTTGTAATAAATGTTGGTCTACCGGTAGTTCTTCTGATTATGAGAAATCGTTGATGCAAGTTTCTCAATCTCCGTAGGTATATTTACACATGCTGTAAGAAATATTACACAAGAAATTAAATCTAATTTTGAATGGATTTAATGAATTATTCAATTCATAAGCAAACTATTATCTTGGGAGTTGCTAGCTTCGGTAAAATTTTCACGTAATTTTCTTTAATTTTTAAAAAGTGGTTTGACTGTGAAACAACAGTAAGCAACAAGTTACCAAGTTTGATTTCCATAACTGTTGTGTTAAAAGTAACAACAAACAGCAGGTTGGTAAAAAAATATTTTCACAAAAATGGTACTAAATAAATTTAAATATTCAAAATGCGGTTTAGTACATTACTATGCACACTTCTACAAAAACAGCTCTTGCCTGCGGCTCGTTCTACAAATCTTACCATTGTATCATTATAATGCATCTAACCCGCTGTTATGTAAACAAATTTTTCCATTTTTTGTCGATAATAAATACTTTGACTTACAACAAAACAAAGACAGATGGAGCATTTTTATCGCTTCACTAACTCCGACGTAATTCTGGTATGATAATAACCTTGTGGAGACCGAATTGGCAGGATTTGAACTAATTTTTATTTGAAGTTGCATCTATCCCCTCTGATTTTCAAAAATATCAGACCAACCCTTGAGAAGATATCATTTATTACCGAGTGCACAATTACACAGGTTTGAAGTATAAGTATTACAATTATTGCAACTGGAAAAATCCATTCGCACAAAAACACTTCAAAAGATCAATAAAATGTAGATAACAACGAGTTAATGAGAGTCACTGTTAACAAAAATTTCTCAAGTGTTAGCACTTGTACCATGAACTTGTAATTGCCATGGAACGATATAATCTGTAAATATACAAACATCCTTAAGACAAAAGGAAGACACGGCTAAACCTAATCAACCTCGACCCAATAATTTCTTCAGACATATGTACAACGACCTAATCCTTAAGCATCATCCTTCATTGCGATGTCATCCGAATACTAAAACATTTCCTGTCGTATTCGCTTTGACGATCGTTATTAGCGATTAACAATATCCTATAAAAGTTTCGTGACCTGAAATTTTATATTAATTTATTTATTTAATATTTTGCATTACTCCAACCGCTTATTAAGTTGAACCTGCCACCTACACTTTCAATTTATTTATCTCACTGAAATTTCCTTTATTTATCTTTCGAAAGACAAGTGTGACAAAGCTATAAACCTTGAGTATTCCGAGCAATATTGATCACGGGAGGTGTTCGTGGTCTGTCGTGGAAGGTGACAGTCAATAATTAATAAATTCATCAAGTATAATTAGCAGTTTAAGGTGTTATTTTTTCGACCACTTTATAGCTGGTTGTTGGTGTTAACGGTCTCTTTTCGCATTTAACGCAATGCATTTTATTTATACATCATAAACTACATTAAGGATTAACTGACGATTTAACGAAAAGTGTTAATGAAAGCTAACGAAAGGTGGTGCAGCAGGTCCTAAAGACAAAAATTAAAGTGATAATCAGTAAATCTACGAAAAATATTTAGTCTGTCTTACAACTTTAAAAAATCACCGATCACTAACCGTGATTGACTAAACATTAAAAATTCGGGCTTCTAAATATTCATATCATACATGACAGTACCATTTATTCAATGTTGTTCGTATCGCGTATCTACAGTATTGACAACACTTGCAAACATAGAACATAAAGGTCGCATTACTTCTAGAAGATAGTTGTGAACTGAACAATTAAAATTTTACCTATTTTATTATTTGATTCTACGGTTTTTAATAACAGTTCTGATGTTAAAAATTATATCCAGTGTGCAAGATAATTTAGTCGAGTCATCTTTGGAATTATGAATCCGTATGTCTTTTCTGAAATGATATGTTTACCGCTGTGCCTAAAGTTACGTCATAGAACATTTTTTAATCAATTAATTTTAATTGCCGATGGTTTTGTAAATCTAATATTTGAATTAGATATCCAAAAAGGCAAAAACTAAGATCCTTATCAACTACTTTTTAACCTTGATTTAGATTTTACGACAATTTATTGATCAATCTTGCTGAGACTTTAACAACTGTCACATCATAATCAAATGTCCCTGCTAATCTTATTTTTCTTATTATCTTTCTTGTTGTTGTTTCCTTCACATTGAAAACAGTTTTTTTCCACAATTTTGTCTGCTTATTTGCATATTCAGTCACAAATGGAATTGCCATTGGAGCAGATTATGATTAAATCGTATTTTCGAAATGGACAGAAGCTAACCGGTGTGTACGAGTACTGATTCAAGCTGCTTGGGATGAATTCCGGGAAAAGTCTCCCAAAAAAACGTCGACTATGCCCATTTGTGCAACGCATTATAACGATGTGTAGCATAGTTTCGAAAAACCTCGCAGCAAATGGAATTATCGGAATATTGCGACCAATACTGCGAAAATAATTAGAACTGTTTCCTTATCGAGTAACATGTGTGCAGAAATTACATCGAAGTAATTTTCCAGCTAGTGTTGACTATTGATTGTGGTTGTTGGACACTTTTGATGATTGGAGAAAAATCTCAATTCAAAAACTCCAAAATTTGACACGTTTTATACCACAACTTCACAACAATGAAGTGAAATAAGTTTATTTACAACAAGACGGGGTTAAAGCGCATTCGGCTAGGACTACAGTAGGGATATTACGAAAATTTTTTACAACGATATCTTTAGTCGAAATACAGAGAATATCTAGCCTATCTATCGAACATGTGTCAACAATTTCGAGAAGGTAGAGAATAAAAACAGAAATTAACGACTTAAACAATAATACAGAAAGGTTGAGGCATGGACTGAAACGACATTAGCTTATACACTTATTTTATTAAAAACGGTATTAGAAAGTGTCCGCCATTTTTGGTGTTACATTTGTCATTTTTTGACACTTGTTTTAGCAGTGTGGTTTAATCACGAAGATGCTAAATCATTCCCAAGGATGACTTCATTACAAATTATCTTGTTCGCTCAGTATTTAGAAACACAGGAGATCTCAGATAAAATTCGTGACGCAAACCTATACATTTTCTTTTTAAATTGCAACATACATTTAATGGATTTTGATAGATCGTTAAATTGCGATTATAATGTTATACAACACTTAAATATTGATTTCATTTTTAGGACCGTACGAACATGTGCAAATTTAAACTGCTTTTGAAACAGATCTTTTTGTTAAATTGCAATTTACACTTTTTTGAACGATTTTGATAGATTAAATTACGATTACAGTAACAAAATTTTATTTCAGTATGTCTGTTCTCAAGATGCAGGGCATCGGAGTTTTATCTGGAACAGTCTGTACCTATATTATGGAGGATGGAAGTTGTATAAATGAACTTGAGCATCAAAAATACGTTTACTTTGCCATTTACTGTAAAAAAATTCTATAGAATTACGATCTAGATTTTCAAAATAAATTGCGGCAGCAGTAGATCTTTAATATGTTTTAAGTGGCTAACACCCTCGTAGTGTTAAAAATTGGTAATTACGATTTTCGTTTTGTAATAACCTGTACAAAGTAAATATGAGTCGCGTAATTAACACCCCGAAATCCGCCCAAGTGTGGACAATATTAAATATGTTTAAAGCAGATAACAGAAAAAATGTATACAAGCTGTTAAAACAAACTGAAATTTGACTGATTTTGTCTCCTCACCGGCGAAAAGGGAGAAATTAATTAACCTTACTCAGTTTTTTTCCAAAAAACTCATAAATTTGAAGGATATTTATTAGGCAAAACTATAAATGACGGACAAAAAATGTTATTAGTGATTTAGGATGTTTTCAATATGCTTAAAATATTTACCAGATTTCACAGCATTTAAATTGTAAAATATTGTTATCAAATTTTAATTTTTTTCCCAAAAGTTTGGATACTAAGGGTGATAACTCAACACGTTTTCATAAATCAAATGTGCGGGAGTCTCTTATTTTGTAAAATTGGAATAACATTTTATATAAATATAATATTGTTAGTACGGATGTTTATCCAAATTTTGGTTAGCGTTGCTCCGTCTACATGATAGTCCAGATTCCGAGATTATCCGTCTAATGAACATTCGGGTAGATGGCAGAGAGGCAAAGAGGCAGACAAGCAGACAGATGGAAACGGGAGACCTATTTTTTGGTACTCTAGGGATCATGAAACGCCGACAAGCGGCCAGTCGCCCAATGAACTCGATTACAATATGTCTTTAGCTCAGGGTCTGTAAGTAAAAAAAGAACGTTAAATTTCAAAACTTGCTGGAGCATCTTTTTTCGTTCATATGGTAGTAAAAAAATATGATGGTAGCGGTGAATTTGTTCACTGATTCCGTTTTGGGAACTACTCATAATTGTTAGAAGTGGTACCTGTTGTCTAAAAGCCTTAAAAAAACGTTACGTTTTTTACATTATTCATAGTACTATTTTAAAAACTAGTAATCTATGCTGCATTTTTAATGCATTAGAAATATTAATTATTTAAATTTGTTCAATACCTACCTACTTTAAAAAAATATATATATTGATTATATGAAAATACTAGTTGACCCGGCAAACGTTGTTTAGCCATACAAATTATTTCTAGTGAATATTTTGGTAGTGAAATAAAAAATTAAATTAAAATAAATAAATAAATTATAATTAAATTAAACTATAAATTATACATAAACATTTATCATACGGCAATAATTATATTCAACAGTCATCTTGCAACCCTATTGCGCATGTCTGGATGAAAGTAAAGATACTAATATCGTTATTAAAAAATGGGGGTTGGTAGTAGAAGGGTGATAAATTAGGCTTATATGTATTTTTTGATGCCAAATCTTAAAAAAATAAAAATAAAACATTTTCTCCAAAAAATAAAGAAAAACTTTTTGGGTGAGCCACCTTTATCACTTAGGGGTATAAAAAATAGTTTACGACCTATTCTCAGATCTACCGAATATTCACAAAAAATTTCACAAAAATCGGTCAAGCCGTTTCGGAGGAGTTCGATTACAAACACTCTGACACGAGAATTTTACATATTAGATAAAACTTTTTGTGCATGTGCAGTATTTTTGATCTCTTGAGGTCATATTGTAAAAAGATCATTTTGACCTACTTTCATGGTTTTTTGGATTTTCACAGAGCTCATAGAACACAAAAGTGCAAGTACAGAACCAATTACAGTAGTAGATATCAATGGGAATATTCTAAAAAATATATTTTCATAAGCATGCCAGAAAAATTACACATTTTTAAATAAAACCATGTCATAAACTTCAGACATTTTCGAATAATAGTCGAAAACGTCAAATACTTCGGACAATTTTCCTTAGCACAGTTTAATGATCGAAACTTCTTTATTGTTATTTTGTTTGACAGAATTAATATAAAGTGTATAGCCACAGTAATAACATACATAGGATCATATATAGATGTCAATTTTGATGTATTAATCATTAAAAAAAAAACAAACTTGTTAATAAGTATACAACGTCATCCAGCCAACCAATAATGGTTATTTTTTCCAGTTTACTGTATATTTGTAAACAGTTCCTGATATAATAAAAATAAGTATGTAAATGTTTTTCAGATTCACATTCACCGATGATAATTTCCGTAAAATCCAGACTTTTTTTATATAGGTTTGAAATATAAAACTCCTTTCTTGTAACACATTATTATTTTTATTTCTTTAGTTAGTAGTTAATCAATCAATCAGTCAATCAATCAACTTTATTGTGTTCAGAAAAATACAAAACATTTTTACACTCGTCAAGATAAATAAATAAAAAAGGCGACATATACTTACAATGTGTATAACACGGAACAAGACACCGATTATAAGTAGTTAAAGAACAAACATGATATTAAAATTTTTATTGAAGGAAGTCACCTACGAAATAAAAGCCATAATTTATAACGCGTTTTCATGCAAGTGTTCAAATACGACACACAATGACCAATTTTTCACCTAACTGTCTAAATCGTGTCTAAAATTATTAAAGACAAGTTACATTTGACAATGAGTTTCAGACAATAAATTTTATTATGTATATCATATGTCCAACGTAATAAAATTATCCACTTAACTAAAATTTGAGCAAAAAAATCTGCAATTCAACGCCAAAATACGTATTTTCTTCCTTAAATTTACGTTCAAATCACTCATAATGCGCACATATAAATCGAAAACAGCGTAATAGAGACGTTTAAAGTTGAGGATGTTTCACTCATGTGCAAAATAGATACAGCAATATTTATTTAAATATTAAATAATTTTAACAATGTTTCAAATTAAACATTCTAACATGCAACGTCGCATAGGTTAAAGTTTTTACAGTAGAATAAATGTAAATAAATATTTTTCTCTTTTTAACCTTACCAAAGGTTGAGGCAAATATTTATACACACTTATTATACATTATTTAGAATCGAAAACGTTTTGCCCTTCGCATTGCTATGAAAACTGTTCGTGAACTTTATTAAGAAGGCATGACTCATTTATAAACGTTTTCATACACGGCAAAATATTCCAAGCACATAGAAATCCCAGTAAATAGGCGCTAATATACCTAATTATGTTACCGAATATATTAAATAATAAAAAATACATAGATACAACTGAATATCATTCGCTTCGATTTAAACCTAACAAGTGCTGTTTGTATACAAAATAAAAACCGCAAGAATAGCAGATTTTCGTTAACGAAATCGTCGAAAACTGTACAAAATTGGTACTGTTCACATTCAGACGTGTTGTTTTAAATAAAGCAACCGCATTTTCTCTTGTGAATGTTACTCCGGTTGACAAAATGTTTACCATACTTGCTTCTTTATAAGTATGTAATAGTATTTAACAAGGTTTCTACTGGCGACCAAAAGGATATGACTGGAGTCAGTATTACCGTTACCTTGCATGTATTGTTCGAGTACTGCATTAAGTATGTGATTACATTTTATTCAAAACTTAAAATTTATAATTTTTCAATTTTTATAATCAATAGAATAAGATCTGAATAATTATATTAGTAATAACCCTGTTTTTGCCGATAGTGAAACCAACTGTAAATACATATTCTTAGAACGACTGCGGTTACATAGAATAAACCAAGTTTTTTTTTTATTGAAATAGACGCCATAAACCTCATATTATTACCTATCTTTATTTCTTTTATGAACGATATTAGTTATAAGCCATTTTTGAAAAGCACAAACAGTGAAAAAAACGATTTTTTAACGAATTACAACGATGTCCTACAATTAAGGAATAAATGGTACTTGGTACATTTTGTTTGTGACAAATTGATGGTGATGACTCGAGAAAGTATTTTGACGGTTCCGTTAAAGTCTGCACTACCGTATGAACAGTCGTATATTAAATACATCACAACGTACGATGAAAGGCACATGAGCAGAATCAAAGTGGATAAGTTATATATATATATATATATATATATATATATATGTATAAATTAACAGATCTGTCATTTGAAGATGAGTATTTGTTGTGAAGAAAAAAAATTGCCAGAACAATTCCGCCTCACCAAATCGTTAAGGAACACATAAAAAAGTGTATAATTTTTATTTGTATATAGACTATATTTTTGTTAATTCAACCGTGTTGAAATTAATTATTAAATATACTTAAACACCACTTTCTCGGAGGAGCTGGAAGAACCATTTATGACCCTACTCTAAACCACGAGTATCACGACACCAGGCAATTTTTCAAACTTCTTCTATCTTCTCATTCTACCTCCATGGTAATTATACATTAATTTGAAAAAAAAAATAGGCGTATTTTCAGTGTATCAAATGTATAAAAGTAAAAATCAAAACAACCTGATGATTTTTATGAAAATAACGTGAAATTATCAAATTAGATACTGTCAAGTTTTTACTAAACAAGATGTTTACTAATTTGCAATAAAGTTGGTGTAAATTTTCCCTTCGTTCTGCTAATCATGTAAACAACGCTTTGTTAGATTTATTGAAACCCATCTCAGGGAGAAACTTACGAACATTCTTTTTTAAAATAAACGTGTGAAGGAATACGTTGGAAATTCTTAAAAAAAAATTTCTCAAAACTTGAGTATGTGTATGAACTTTAAGTAATTATAATGCTAATGGAACTAGTAGTAAGTCATATTGTGACTGTTATTTAGATTCGTTATTTTTCCATTGTACACACTGTAGCAGTGTAAAAATGAGATTTATGTCATAGTTTAGATAAGTAATAAAAGTAAAATTTTTCCCACGAAAATAGAAAAACGTAAGTTTATATACCATGCGATCGAAAAAAAAAATCGTGTAGTAGGCCATCAAATACCTGACAGATCAAGGTAACGTTACCAACTTAACGAATTTATTTTTCTTGTAGCTGCACAGTGCACACCCATGATATAAATGAAAAAACTAGAAGCCCTCACAATTGAAGCAATCTTCAATGCGTTCCCAACCAGCTGGTAATTTATTAACAATAATTCTAACTTAAATTTTAACTCGAAATTTTCCATATTTATTGAAAAAATACAAAATATGTTTTATCATTGCTTTCCACTCAAATACATTCCTATACATCCATCAATAAATTTAAATTGGTTTGATGTGAGAACCAGACAAATTAGAGATAATTTTCACTTTATAAGCTCTAGCTGTACTTCAACATAATAAAAATATGTTTAGACAATACTATCGTAAAGAATTGTCCCAAACAAAAAAAAGAAAACGGCTTACAGCAACTTTATCAATAAGTCAAGTAATCCAGTCAAAACCATGTCGAGTGTAACACCTCAATATTAATAAAAAAGCAAATAATACCTTGTGCGTGAGCAAAACATGAGCGCTCTATAATACGTTCTTGAGAAGCCACTGAAGAACACGGAAAATGGTTAAAAAAAATCCCTACACCAATTTTTGAAAATATTAAATTTCGAAGTTGAAAACTCAACTTCGTAATTCTGATCTGTTTTAACGAACTGTATGTCTAATACTCAGTTAAATACATATTTAATTATTGTTAATTTAATAACGATCCACGAAACCTTTTTTACTGTTAGCAAATCTCATTTTAGGCTATTTGTATCAAAATTTTAGACAGTCAGTTCAAATAACACTGAAACATATAAAAAGGTATGTCGGATACAACAAAGGTCTTGTAGCTATTAATCTCTTAACCATTATATGAGTAATCGGTACCCAACAACTAATGAACATAAATAAACTCGTCTGCATTATAGCAGATAAAAATAGGGGCATCCCAGGGACCGTAATTGGACCCTTACTATTCACAGTATACATAAACAATCCACCAAATAGTGATAAAAACTCAACTGTTGCTTTATGCGGATGACACTCACACAGTATAATAATATTTTACCGCTAACTCAGGATATAACCGTCCATAGACTTACGGCTTAGGTATCAGCAGGCGGTCCGACGGTCACACGTTAGATGTCAAACTTGGACATTTCTTATTTTTTTTCTTGCGTTGTGACTTGTATTATCTATATTAGTGACGTCATCACAATTTTTTTATTGATCAAATTAAGAACGAGTCATCCCGTTTCCTTGTTCGATTGTGGCTTACTTCATAATTTTAGTCTCTGTTTGGGGAGACATAGGCACTCATTGAAAGTAAATAAATTTCTGCATGATCTTCTTTGGATGTATCAACATAAACATTCGAAATTGAACATGTTCTCGTTGCTGATAAGACATTTTTCCCGTTGGTTATCTCCGTGCGGCGTCCCATTGGCATTTGTTTTCCATCGGAGCAAAGGTTGCGGGGGTGTTATTTACGCAGCTGGTCTTTGCTTTATAGAAGTTATCACAAAACAAAAATTATGTTCTTCGAATGAAGTCAATTTTGACAAAAAAAATGTGGCATTAATTTTTTAACAATAAATGTCGTGTTTAATACTCAGTAATTTCGTGAATGTGTATGAACAGAATTTCTATCATTTCCATGCACAAATGATAAAAAAGAAACACTGCACTGACCAAATGCAATGACGAACAAATCATTTTATAACACCGAATTGGTTGCATCGTGCTTTTCTTATGGAAATGTAAGGGCCCTTTAATTTTCAGGTAAAATAGACTATACATTCTAAAAAATATTGGGTCACAGTCATTAAATGTTACAAAATACAACTTTGGGGATTATTTTCAGTATTACGTACTTCTTATTTTTTTCAAGAATTTTGTTTTTTATTTTTCTTTTTATAAAATTGGTTAAAATGTATTTTTTAAATTACCTTCTATCTATTCTATCGTGAAACTTTTAATTTAGTATTACATATGATTTTAAAGGTTTATTCATTTTTGTCTACAGGTGTTCCAAATAAAACTCCGCGATCTTATATCTTGAAAACGAATAGACTTCAAAATTCTCTAAACGCCGTTGTCTTTAACTTGAAGGGGGAATCTTAATATAAACAGTACATTATTGCAAATGTGACGTATGTAAATATATGGCTTCCGCGTCATCGTGACCTATACTTTTTTAATAGATTTTGATAGATGAAAATCTAATTTTATAATTTTTCAAAGAAATGGGATTTGTTGGTCTTGTAGTTCAGGCGCAAGGGAAGTTCTGCCGAAATAAACTTCCATTATTTTTTATTTGTTTATCTTAACGAGTGTAAAAATGTCTTGTACATTCCTAAAGACAATAAAGTTGATTGCTTGATTGATTTATCTGACAGTTATTTGATCGCATAGTTGTTTGATCGCATATACTTAATAAAAAACTTTCTTAGCTAGGTATATGTTTGATCGTAACTACTGTCAAACCTATTATACCTAACAAGGAACCTGTTGGTGTTACCGTCATAATTTTTTTAATATTAAAGTCCAATAATTGCTAAATAAATGAGTTTTTTCTCGATCTATCTTTCATTCCATTAAAAACAAACAAACAAAAAAACACTGAAATCATTTGGATAATGAAATGTTTTATTTATTTATGTATTTATTTATATATTTATTTATTTATTTATTTAATTATTAATTAATTAATTGATTTTTACCATGTCTGTTACATTTTTGTCATTACAAATTTGTTCTTTTAACTTCTTGTTTATAAGGAGAAACCCAGAACTGCAAAAATTTTGGACATTTCAATTTTACATGAGCATTGTACTAGGCAACCAGTCATACGCCTATATTGGATTTCTTTATTTTAGTGATTTTAATGTTTACATCAAGACAACTAATAGTGAAACGTCAAAGTCAAAAGTGACGTGATGTGTTAACCTATAAAATGAAAGTGTGCTAAAGAAAGCTTTTAAAAACAAAATGCAATCGCCTGACAAAAATGAGGGGGACGGACCACACCATAAACATCGTACACACGTAACTTACCTTAAACCAATAATAAATCTATTAAAATTTAGTTGATGAATTTTAGTACAAATTTAGCCCAGAAGAAGTAAGAGTGATAAAAGAATGTAATCGCGAAGCCTTCTACCAAAGATGCATGCCTTTAAGTGCACTGTTTGGGTTTACAACTTATCTGGGTGTTAAATCAGGTATGGACACTCGAGCTGTTCGAAGCTCAAGCATACATTTTCTGTATTATTGCAGGACGTTTTCGTGCGAATCCTCGGTTTGGAGCTATTCCAAAAGTAACAGCTTCTGTGGTGGTAGGGTATTTTTTGGGAAAATTTTCGTATCAGTCAAAATGCGCGGAAAAATTAATGCAGCTTCCAAACAGTCAAATTGGGGAGATGCTGAGAAGACGTAGACAAGGAGTACTACAAGAAAGGTTTTTGCCTTTATTTTTTATAATTCCGTTGTTCTAACTTATTGTCGAAAAATTACAGCTTAGAGCCTGGATTTGGTCCAGGAATGTCACTAGCACCATTCAGTGGAATATCTTCATCTGATACATATACAGACTTGGGGCCTGGTAGCAGTATTGACTTAGATACATCAAGACCACAATATGAAGGATTAGATGATACCCATAGACCTTCAGTTGATAGTAATTTAGAGTCATTTAATTGTAACTGTAAGTGTGTATTATTGTGTTTTTAGATCCAATTTATGAAGATGATATGCCTCCTGTTCAGAAAAATGTTACTACTTATGATGAATTAAGAAAGAAAAACAGAGAAGAATATCAACAACGACGCACAATGAGTTATAGTAGAGAACAAGCCAGATCTGTACCACCTCCTACTACATCTAGTCCACCACCTGGTTCCGGTACAGCAGAAGGACCCAAAAATAAATATGGAGACGTCTGGGAATAACTTAAATGTTATAAAGTGATCAGTATGAACTTACTTAGAAATACATAGTAAAAAAAATACGCATTTTCTGTTGTTACAGGCATAACTCATTAGGTTTCTTGTTGTATAGAGTACATTTGTTAAGAATTTTTAAAATTCTCCACAATGTTTAATTAAACATTAGAATTTTTTACTTAGAAGACAAAACACCAGTTACCTAACCACAATTTGATATAATGATAGTGGCGTCAGACAAAGTTCGCATATTCTGGACGACTAAACTGAAAGCGTAAAAACCGCTTTTAAGATCAAGCCAGAGATTTGTGAAACTAAGTACATACAACAATATCATCTCAAATTTAGCAAACTTAAAAATGCAATTACATAATATGAAACATTTTTTTAAATGATGTGACACAAAACAGTTAACAGTACGACAGTACTTAGTTGTAAATTTTGAAAAACCGTAGAAGTCGTGAGTGTATTAAAAAAATAGTATGTTGTTCGACAAACCTTCGGTCGCCTCTGAAGTACCACATACGTTAAAAAACAATTGAAAGTAGCAATTCGTCCGACAAACTCGATTACTATTTTTCCGTAACTTACGCTCAGGAGGTAAAAGCTAGTGTTTTAGAAAAAATTATACCAGTCCCAGTCACGTAAGAAAAAATAAAGTGACAGATACGGGTATCGAACCCGCAACCTTCGTTTTGTTAGCACAACGTTGCATTCTGCTTATATTAATATAAAAGTTTGCATACAGTTTAGATGTGTAGGGTAAAAAATCAAGGCGGATTCATAAACGCAGGTACAGGAGTTAGGAGTATGTTAATTTATATAATTTAAGTAGATTATTATGCAAGACTTCATCAAATTGTTAGTGGGGATGATTAGATAGATAAATGTTAGCGTTTTACCAGATACAAGATAATCCTAATATACATAGAAAAGTGACTAAAATCGGTCTGGTGGTTTCGAAGGTTTTCTGTACAGTAAAAATCGACACAGACCACAAACAGCTGGAAACAGGAGACTTATTTTTTCATACTCTAGGGGCCATGAAACGTCGAAGAAACATGGAATTAACCATTCGCCGGATGGACTCTATTACAATAGGACCTACTTCCTACTTCCTCAGCTTACCTAGGGGAGTAAAAATGATAGATAGGGACCTCATGGATAATAAAAAAAAATGCAATAAGATAAGCTTATACGTACCTATGGCTAACAGCCTTGCATTACCTGAAATTGTTTAAACATATGGTAAAGTGTATTCAATGTTGGCCCTCTCCATTGTAGGAACATGAATTTGTTTATATATTTTAATTATTATTCTAAACAGTTTCTTTTTTACAGAATTTTTCCAAAAATGAATCAAAATATTTAACACTACTTATTATTTTTCTCACAGTGTTAAACAATATGTATATATAGAGCACAATGAACGATGTCACAATTTTTATCTTCTAAATAATAATTTACATGTAACACCTGCAAATATTGTAGGCAACATATTTTGCGTATCGGATTGGTTCAATCGAAATGAGCAATTTTATATAATCTTTAGTGTTGAAATAAAATTGTTCTAAAGTTATTTAGACACAACTTCTTTCGCCTCTAAAGTAGAAGCGAACAAATACAGATCCTTTTAAAACCATAAAATTAAATTTGCGAATTTTATTTATTTATTTTTTTATGATAACCCCTATTAAGTACCTAAAATAAACATGTGTGGACTGTTAAAGTAAAGGTATAGTAGCATGTCATGCGGTTATTTCAAGTGACTTTTTCCATAACAGAATTTTGTGATGACGTTGTCAACATTTTAGCAAAGACATACTTTAAATATATCAATTTAAACAGGTGCAGTGTAACACTAGTGATAACACTACTCTATATTCAAACTTTCAGGAAAATGGGGTGAGTTGTCAATAAAATAAATTGCCTCATTCACTAATTTTTTTGAGTCAGTCTCAGTAAGTAATTCTAAAAAATATAAATCCATTGATAAACCAAGAGTAGAGATTCTTAACATTTTGCATATTTTAGACAGGATTTCAGCAAAATTTTAAGATTGCGTCATCAATTTTTTGGAAGTGTAGAAACGGATAAATCTTAATTTAACGATTTAAAATGTTTGCGATGACCCCAAAAACTTTTCCAAGATTTCGGAATATTCGATTTCGCAGTTTCAAAGTTAGATTGTAACATGTTCTACAATTTTTGATTTTTTGCAAAAATCTGATTGTGTATGGCAAAAACTCAACCGAAAGATTCATAAGCCATAAGCAGTACAGGAGTAGATATCTTATTTTATAAAACTATTCTAAATTTTATCATCTCATTGTTGGTACGGGCGATTAGACACATTTTGGTTAGCGTTTCACCATCTATCTACACGATCATTTTAAGATATATATATATAAAATTTGACACAACAATCGACCCAGTAGACTTGGAGATTATCTGTTTAATAAAATTCACAAAGACGAACAGACGGACAGAAACGAGAGACCACTTTTTTCGTACTTTAGAAGTCATGAAATGTCGAGAAAACATGAAAGTAATGAATCGCTTGATAGATCCTACTACAATAGGTATTTCCTTAGCTTTCGCTCTGAGTTATCAAACAACAATCAAAGTGTAATGCTTTTAACATGGGCTGCCACTGAAAAAGTGGGGCAAGATGGGGCTGAGCCCTCCCTAGCAGTTGTGGTTGCCCCTCCTAGAACACTTAGACATTATAAATTTCAAATTAGTAATAAAATTTCAATACAATGCCGATTGCTAAAATCTATTTAGTAGCCCCACCCGCCTACCCTTTATTTTCTTACAGGGTATGTTATTTGGCAAAATATACGAATTTTTAGATGCAGTACAGCTGTTTGTAAATCTACATTCTCTGAATCGATCGCAATGACGCATCAAAGATTGGCATTGGTTTTTCTGGCTTTTGAAAAGTACCGTACCAATTCTTTGGACTTGGACAGGTTTTTACGAAAATTTAATACCGGAAAAAACGACGTTTACAATTATTTTAATGAAAAAATAAAGCAGTTATCTGAGTGTATTATTGAAATATATATATTTACATGAAACTGTCTGTCGACAAACTTGCCCCCCCTGAATAAGTTTTCTAACTACGGGGCTCTTACAGATGAATTATTTTCAGACAACGTATGTATTTCGAAGGACATTGTATGTTCTTGCACCCTTCAGTTTATTCCCATCTTTCATTCTCGAACCGTCTTAATTGCTAGCTCTATATCTTGCGATTTCTTGGTTCCTTTTTATTTCTTGAGCATAAGCTAAAGAAGTATAGTAATCGAGTCCATTGGACGAATGGCCACTTGTATGTTTCTTCGACGTTTCATGACCCCTAGAGTACGAAAAAAGTAATCTCCCGTATCTGTCTCTCTGTTGTCTGGGGTCCGTGTCGATATTTATTACACACATATTTAATCTCCCGAACTACTACACCGATAATTGTCAAATTTTGTGTGTCTATTGGGAATATCATTTATTCATTTATATGGTAAAACGCTAATCACTAAATATACTCCTATATTTGTGGTGTACGAATCCGTTTTGAGTTTTTTCCTTAAACGGTCAAATGTTCACATAAAAATGAACTTAGTAACATTTTGCTACTAACTCAGGATATAATCCTCCATGGCAATGCGGTTAAGGCGTTAGCATGCAGACCGGAGGTCGCACATTCGATACTAAATTTAGCCGTTTGTTTTTTTGTTTCTCATTTTTCGCTCTCACTGTGTATTATCTATGTTTATAACGTCATAACAAATTTTTTATTGATGAAATTGAGAACGAGTCACCATATTTTTCTCGAAACGGGAAGAATACGCACGTCTTTATTTAATAAGAATTATAATAATAATATTCAGAACATTCTGTTCGACTTTGCCTTAATTAATAATTTTAGTCCTCTGTTTTGAGGCGACAAGCTCATTTATATCAAACAAATGTAAACGTGACACTGCGATGTATAAACAAACACTTGCAGTTAAAGCTTGTTATTATTACTGAGAAACCATTTTTTTCCTTTGTTTTATCTGCTGCAAACATATTATACAATGTCCGTAGTTGTGCAATTTGCACAATTCCTAGCCATTTGTGCGCCCACGCCGCCGCAGTCTGCGGGGGTGTTATTTATGCCGCTGTTTTTTACTTTATAAATGCTTTATTTAACTTTTTTTTTTAACAAATTAGAAACAAATTTTAATTTTAAGCTTAATTCTTCATGGTAAGACATTTTTATTTTTCACTTTGTATATTCAGCTCATAATTTAATTATATTAAAAAGATTGTCACAAAGTGATCAGGATCTTTAGTACTCCATATTCGAAAGTTTTATGAATTCACTGAAACTAAACAATAAATAACTTGTGGGTAGCCCATATTAAGATCCTAGCTCACATTCGGACTTTTTCCTCTATTATACATACTCATCCTTTAACTCCATCGGAAATATATAGGTACACATACAAAAACTTCCCAAATTTGTCATTGTTAGATATAAGTCAACAGTTATTTTTGAAAAGTATGTACTCCAGTTTTGTGAGTAAAAGACTAAACTATTATCATCAAACCAATAAAATGTAGTTAAGTACATAAAACTTCAAGAAGTTAAAAGTACAGCAGATTTTTTACATCTATTGTAAAGAGTTTTTGCAAAATAAGTTAAGTCAAAATACGTCAAAACTTTAATGAAATAAATCATTAACTGGTTTACATTTCCCGAGTAATAAGACAGAAAAATGTTCGTAATAGGATCCATGGCTAAATCTGTATGATCCCAAGCCTGACTTGGATTGAGTCATGCTTTTAAGACAAACGGGAGTCTAAACTTTGGACTGATAATTTTTTTAAAGAAGAGTTTTAACCACATTTTAGAAATTAGGCATTTAACAATTTTGAAATATTTACAATTATTATTTTATGGCAAGATAAAAAATTGCGCCTGTTTTAATTGAGTCCTTTTAAATATTCAAGAAAATGAAAGAAAAATAGTTTTGTACTAATTTGCCTCATTTATTTTCTAAATTTTTATATATATGTTTTGTCTTCAGATAACTACTGTTTTCAATTTCGAAACCGAATTTCATCGCGATATAAAGAAAATAACAATTAAACTCCTATATTAAATCTAGTGATTGGACTCAGAATAATTTGTTAATGTTTTCTTTTGTCACTGTCAGTGAAAAATTGTAGTGTCCTTTTTCCTAGAAAAAATATGGCAAAAGCTAAATGTCATAACTGTGAAACAAAATGCGGTAAAGGTAAAATGAATCCCGAAGTTATAAGAAAGTTAGAAGAAGGATTTAGAAGACTAAGAACTTCAAATTCCCAATCACTTTTAAAAAAATATTTGACGCAAGCTATATTTGATAAACTAAAATCGAAGAAAACTTCCTTTGGTTCTACTCTACTAGACTGCGTTCAATCTGGTACTATTATCCTGAATTGTGTTAAGTGAAAGTGTTTTATTTATAAATGCACAGGTTTCGAAAATCCAGACTCCAACATTGGTGTTTATGCACCAGATCCAGAAGCCTACACACTATTTGCAGATTTATTTGATCCCATAATCGATGAATATCATGGTGGATTCAAAAAAGGGGACCATCATCCTCCTTCAGACTGGGGGGACCTGGACTGCATAGGCAATGTAGATCCTGACCAAAATTTCGTCGTGTCAACTAGAGTGAGATGTGGACGATCCTTAGCAGGGTATCCATTCAACCCTTGTTTAACCGAATCTCAATATAAAGATATGGAGAAAAAGGTTTCCGGAACGTTGACTTGTTTAACAGGAGAACTCCAAGGGAAATACTATCCCCTCACTGGAATGTCCAAAACGGACCAAAACCAACTGATTGACGATCACTTTCTGTTTAAGGAAGGAGACAGATTTTTGCAGGCAGCTAACGCATCTCGATTTTGGCCAACAGGAAGAGGAATTTTTCACAATACCAATAAGACGTTTTTGGTATGGTTAAATGAAGAAGATCACTTACGAATCATTTCAATGCAACCGGGTGGCAATGTAGGAGAGGTGTACAGACGATTAGTGACCGCTGTTCGGGAAATTGAATCGAAATTAAAATTTGCCAGGAGCGACCGGTTAGGTTTCTTAACTTTTTGTCCGACCAATTTAGGTACTGTTTAAAATCCCGCTGAGCTGTAATTTTAAGCCATAAAATTTAAATTCAGGTACCACGATACGAGCATCGGTGCATATTCAAGTACCCAAGTTGGCACATAATAAAACCAAGTTGGATGCGACCGCAGATCAATATAATTTGCAAGTGCGAGGTACCAGAGGTGAGCACAGTGACGCAGAAGATGGCATTTATGACATTTCCAATAAACGAAGATTAGGCCTGACGGAATTTGAAGCTGTTAAAGAAATGCATGATGGTATTTTGAAGATTATTGAAATAGAAAAATCTCTGTAAATCTAAAATCAATAAAAGGTATCTTTCGACTGACTTTACGTTAACAATAAGTATAATTTTACTTTATAAGTGATATCTAGGATAAATAAGTATTATAATATTTATAATAGAGCTATTTCGGCAAATCTGCGTCTAATTTAATGATTTCTTGATGTTTCACAATTCGCTGAAAATGCAAATTATGAAACAAATTATCTTATCGATCAGTCTGTAAAATTATAACTGCAAATTTTTAATTCTCCTTCCAAAATATTGATTTCAAGATTCTTGTTAGTAGATCTTTAAATGAGCATGTTCAGGTATCTAAACTACCATTTAACAATGTTTTGGTATTGAAAATTGTTCAAATTTTTCTTTCGAGTCTTGCTATATTTGTGATGTTCTGATGTTCAACCACAAGAATTCTTCTTTGACTCTGCAACGGAACGATCGTTTGTCCTAGAATATTTTAAAATATGAGTTTGAACATGGTTTGCACACAATAAATAATGAGATCGATTACCTTTTGTCTGTTGTCCTCGGTCTACCACCGGTCATCCTAACATGCTATGGATTTTTTTTCAACGCCCACTTTTCGTCTTCATGTAAAAGAAAGATTAATAATGCAGTTTTGTCACCAAAATACGGTAGTGCTATTATTTATATTTTTAAGACAAATGCAAAAATCAACACTCAAAGAAAATCGCCTAAAAAAAGAGTAGTGTCTACTTGTTATTAAAGACTGTTTGTTGAACAAAGAAAAAAGAATTTTAAAAATCTTTGGACCCAGATGTAAAAGAAAGGTCCTGAGAATTTTCTGTTTCTTTTAGATATTTGACCACAGTTTAATTAATTACCAGCCGTCGTGTTCATATCTTATTGTCGGGTGCATGAAATCGATTGGAATTTCATTATTCAAAATAATTTTGGAATATCATGTCTGTATCCATAATTTTCTCATTTTATAATATGTATTATACATATAATATTACGAAAAACGTAAAAATTGTTCAGAATGAATCTGGCAACAGGGGTTAATTTTTCACATTTTAATCTGTCTATTTACATTAACATTTTATTTTTGTAAATGAACGTCAAATTGATTTAAGGCATTTTTTAATGATTTTAGGCTTGTGTAGTTAAGGGTAATTTCTAATGATCATATAAGAGGCGATTACAAAATATCGTACACCAAGTTGACTATGAAATTTTGTGAAGTTTGCCTGATAGAATTCTATTTCATTATTTATCGTAAATGTCATTCATAACCTAATCTGTTAAAATATCTTGTGTTTGCTGCACGAAAGAGAGGGTATAATGATTATAAATATAAAATAATAATTATAATCATTTATTTTATCAGTTTCTGTTTGATAGATAGGCAACCAATACTTCAGCCCGGATGATAGCGTTGCTACCTATCGAAATGAAATGATAAACTCGTATTAAATATACACGGATTTTCCCAAACCTACTTAATGTATTATCTGTTATCATCGTCTTGCATCATTAACAACATTTTTGAACCAATTGTCCGATAAAAATTTGTTTCTGTCGATAAAATCTTATTTTAAGAAAACAAATACGTTGAAATTGATAACGTTTTCTTGTTTTTCTCAGAAAGTAGGAATGTTCTGCAAGATAAAACGTAAGTAAGTCTTATTTTGTGTTTCAGAAAGTCATTGAGATTTTAACGTTATAATACCCATATTACAATAAATATCTCTGTATGCCCCTTTCCAGAATTGAATGCCGTTATTTAAAAAAAAATGGTCATATCTTATTAAGCAGCTCGCCCCTGAAATACAGTTAAATGTTTCCAGTTGTTTAAAAAACACAATATAGGTAATACCAATCCATGAAAGGATCGAAACGGTGACCTACGTGTCAGCAGCGTGCGTTTCTGGTCAATTAAGCTGTTGAGGAACGTGATTCTTAATACATATACTCGCATAAAACGTTAGTGTAAAATTGTGATTTTTGGGAAAATCCGAATGCCAAAGGTAAAAGCTCAAGGCGGATTCATAAAGCATAAGTACAGGAGTGTCTTATTTTATAACAGTTAAATACTATTTACTTACTTATTTGAATTGACGCCATCAAATTGTTGATGAGGATGATTAGACAAAGTTTGGTAAGGGTTTTACACGACATTCCTAACATACATATAAAATTTGAAACCAATCGCCCCGATAGTTTTGGAAATAATCTGTCTAATCAAAATCGACACTGATGACAGACGATACACGACAGATAGACGGAAGCGGGAGACAGAAAATTTCATACTATACAGATCATGAAACGTGGAAAAAATATGAAAGTAGCTATTCGCCCGATGAACTCTATTGCAATATTTCCTTAGTTTACGCTTGGGAAGTAAAAAGTCAAAGATTAATAAAGTTACACGACTCGTTGAATTGCATATACTTATATTAAAATTATTTTGAACTATGAAGAATGTTCTGCTTTTAACACACAACATCCAACTTAAATTTTTTAAGTGTTACATTCTATATATTTATTCATGCACTATCCTGTTCTTAGGTCATATACATCTAAGTACTGTAACTATAAACTTGAACCTTAACGTACTCTGTAGATGTTTATAAAAAATCTAAAAGATTTTAATTTTGAAATAGTCATACTCTTTTAAATTGCCTATAGTTAAGCTAGTATTTAGGTGGTATCCAAACACACCCTTATGTAATTTTACATTTAAATAAATATCAGCCACTGGGGTATGTTACTACCAGAATGAAGTTTATTTTTGCCATATTAATAAAATTTCCGACAATGATATATTTTTTCCAACTTAATCGTCTAATTTATATGCATGTAATACAGTTTACTAGATATCACTGCTGAGAATAAAATTACATGTATACTCCTATTTTTTATGTTGTGAAGTTAATACAAGTGTAGATTACGTAAAAAAATAATTAAAGAGCATTTACGTCAAAACAACAAGAAAATCAAAGGAAGCCCTATCTTGCAGAAAATAATCTGATAAGCATCAAGAGGATGATAAGAGGAAGAAAATTTTCCATACGTCGATGATAACTGAAAATAAATAACGATTAAGCTGAAGTGTACTGTCATACTTAACTAGTTGAGAGGGTTTTTTTATTTAATTAGCTAGTAATTTCTACTGCGAGAGAGTGATGATCTGTCAAAATAAAACATTTAATTTACATTACCTAGTTAATTATTCACACAGCAAGTACCAAATATAAGTTAAAAATTATTATTGTCCATTGTTGTCATAATGGATGATCTATTAGATATATGTCAAGTGAGTTAAGAGAACTAACAGTTTCATTAGATAGATAAGTTTCGGAACTACTAACCTGATTAGTTTTTTATTTTACTCGTTTTAATACTATTGTTACGGTTCGCGGGCAAATAAAATCCCCCTGGATCAAAACTCAACAATTTATTTCTTAATAACTCAAATTACACGACTATTACAGCGATTACGTACAAAATAACTTCGCAACTTAAATGCATTCGCTCACTCGACTTCTTGACTGAATAATCCTTCCCGAAGGTGGCCTCAATTTAAATCCATATTTCGGCGATCGAGCTCTTTCTCGAATTGGGTATTCGCGACTTCAGCTTCCAGGCTTTTCGAGCGCCGCTTCGAGAGTTTTCTGGGCCCGTCGCGACATCCACTTGCATCCGCGCGGCCGATGAGTCATACTTCATACGAGACGAAATGCG